>NC_086017.1:93334000-94019500 GCF_029281585.2 Gorilla gorilla gorilla
GATCCGCCCGCCTCGGCCTCGCAAAGTGCTGGGATTACAGGCGTGAGCCACGCGCCCGGCCTGCAATTTCTATTGTTATGGTTTCTTTCTAATTTGGTCTTGAGGTCTCTCTGTCCAGAGTGAATATAAATTCCAGCCCTGCTCTGACAGGGCTCCAGAAGAGCTGGTCTTGAATGTTTACTTTGTGTCTTTCACTGAATACATCTTTATCCTTGTTGACTTCCTAATGCTTAAGTGTCCAACCAGTGACCAGATGTCCCTCTCATAGGAAACTTCATACTGGTAGATGCCTTTGTGATTTTTGTCTCACCTGTGTCTATTTATTCCCACAAAGATAGCCACTGTCTAAGAAAGCCCTGAACAGGCGGAGGGTTAAGTTTGGGTATGTTTTTCAGGTGGGACTCGGAAGAGTCAGCAGAACAAAACATAAAGTGACAGAAGCATCTTTATTACCCACAGATCCACAAGAAAAGAGAGACACATCCATTAGGGCCAGTGAGAAGTCTCGAGACAGCAGGATGCTCAACCAGCAGGTGAGGAATGAGAAGGGAGTGAATAAAAGAGAAAGAGCAAAAGAGAGATCACCTGTGAGTCTATGGGTAAAGTAAGGTCTATGAGTATTATCCCTTAGGCATTCCTGCTGAGATTGCGGATTGGCTACTTTAAAGAAAACACCGTTAGTCACTAGAAAATGCAACAAGACAGGGAGAGCTTGTTTGCATGACTCTCATATTGACCATTATGTTTTATTGTGGTCAGTAGCTGTGGGATATGTTGGGATTTGTCTTAGTAAGATAAGAAGCAAGCAGACTATATTACAAACCAACACATAGGGAGAAGTTTCAACTAGGTCAAAGGAGGCAAGAAACAACTGGATTTCAAATACCTTAGGCCAGACTTAAAAACGGGTGCTGAAGAAGCAGCTATATGAAACAAGTTTATGACAACAAGTATGTTGTTTCTATTTAAGCTTTATTTGTTCTTTCACAATCTCTATGTCTTCTCCTTCTTTTTTTTTAAATCTTACTTATTGCACTTATAAGGATCTAGAGTTATTTGATTACAAGAATTGAGAGCAGATATTCTGGGTTTGCTCCTAATTGTAGGAGAAAAGAATCGGTCTTTCACCATTAAGTATAATGTTATCTGTAGACATGCTTTATTTGTTTGTAAATGCCTATTATTGTGTTAAAGAAGTTCTATTCGATTCTGAATTATCTTTGCCCTTTTAAAGATCTTGAATGAATGCTTAACGTTGCAAGTACTTTTTCTGCATCTATTAGTTCTTTACACATATCTTGCCAATTTTATTTTTTATTATCATTTAATTGAATATACATTTCCATTTCTCTTATAACTTTTTATTTAATCCATGAGATATTTATAAGTATGGTGATTAATTTTCAACTAATTAAGATTATTGAGGTATCTTTTTAGTGTTTTCTAGTTGAATTCTATGTGGTCAAAGAACGTTCTTTGTATAATTTCAAGCCTTTAATTTTTTTGGCTTGTGTTTATGTTGTAAAATATAATCTACCTTGGTGAAGCATGCACACTTGAAAAGAATGTGTATTCTGCTATCATTGTGAGGATCAACCTCTGACTTTTTTTTTCTTACCTTGCCCACATTCCTGTCTAAGGGGTCTGGGGAGTCGTGCCCTACAAACCATAAAGTCTCATCAGAGGGGCTTTAACCCTCTATAAAGTGGCCTCCTTTCCAACCTGGTTCTGCCATAACATCACATAACAAATAAGAAAAAAAAATCAAAATACTCTTGACTCCAAATATATTTCCTTGTCTCTTATTGGAAAAAATCTACATTCTGTAGAGAATCCCCTTTTCCTTTTTATGTTTTTCTTTCTTTCCAGATCCAGGAGAAGATCAGCTAAGAGTCAGGCATGCTTTTAAGTCTAATAAGAAAACATTTTACAACCTCTTCTCTCTGAAGCCTGCTCACTAAAAGCTTCCTGTGAACAATATAACTTTGGTCTCCACAATCCTTTATCTTAACCCAAACATATCTTTTCTATTGATCCCATGCCCTTAGACAAACTCAACCCATTGTCAACTAGAAAATTTTAAAATTTACCTATAGCCTGGAACCCCCACTTCCAGTTGCCTTGCCTTTCTGAAGCAAACCAATGTACAACTAAATTCATTTGATTGATGTCTCATGTCTCCCGAAGTTGTATAAAACCAGGCTGTGCTCTAACCACCTCAGAAACATGTTCTCAGGATCTCCTGAGGGCTGTGTCATGGGCCATGGTCATTCATATTTGCCTCAGAATAAGTCTCTTCAAAATGTTTTACAGAGTTTGAAGACAATTGTGTAGTGTTCTATAAAAGATAATTAAGTCTACTGATGAGCTTTTCTAAGGCACTATTTTCATTCCCGTTTTTATTTATTTTCCTACAAATTCCATTTCAGTCTTTCTTATAGTTTATATTTCTTGTGTTAAATTATTAAATTCTGGCAATTTATATTTCCTACCTTTTCTGTTACGGCATTTAGTTTACTGGATTAGTCATAGTCATATTCCATCCCATTTTGGTAAAATCAGTAATGTCAACATCAGAGACATCTCTGAGCCAGGTTCAAGGTCTGAGTATCTTGATTGTTTTTACTCAATATAAGTTTGTTGTGCCTACGTCACAGAGAAAATTGTGTTATACACTCTTGTTCCTCCTCCAGTGTTGGCCTGGTTTTGCAGTTACTTGGCACTTTCTAGGCTATTGATGAGGAGCAGGGACAGTTCTCTGTACTCCTGGTCCAATCCTCTAATCAGATCTTAAGAGAGGGGCATTCTCAGTGATCTTGCCTTTTTTCCCCATGGCAGGTAAAATCTGGTTTTGTATCTTTGGTAGGCCTTATAGAAGAAAGCATTTTCTGATTTCCCCCCAGTGGCAGGAGACTTCTAATGATACTGGCATAAAATCTCCACTCACATTTTTTCTTACCATACCTTAATGAGTACAAGTTTATTTTCGTTTATTCTTCTTCCAGCTATAATTGCTCTACCTTTTTTGCCCTGCAGTGACATCATTTCTCCCTTTCTCCTACTGGCTCAATGGAAAAGGGTCTGTGTGAGCCTCCAGATGTTGATTTCATTCGTTATGAATGTATCATATAGTAAATCTTCTTCAGTATGTATCCAATCCTTTTTGTGATCACTTATAGAGGTTCACAGAGAAGATGGATAACTTGATGCCTATGGTTCCAAGGGCTTTTATATGCTTATGTTAGCCCACAACTGACCTTTAGCAAATGATAACAATTTTAGCTCATATCTTTGTGCCCACTTTTATGGAATACTTTTTTCTATGCCTGGCCATAGGTAAATAATTGCTTGGATCCTATCTCCTGCAGAGAGACCTGACATTCCTTAGAATTGAGCCTGCTTGGTTGCTTTGAAACTTTGGTGGGCTCAATAAAAATGTATGTAATTTAATTTATCCATATTTTTCTTCTTATTATAGTAAGAATATTACTATTTTGAGTTTTATATATCCTACACAATAAAATAAACTCTGTAGGTGATTTTAAGATTTTCCCTCTGTCTTTAAATATCAATATGTTACTATGATTTGCCTATGACTAATTTTCTTTGTATTTATTCTAGCTAGATAATATTGACGTTCTTGAATTTCTGGTTTCATGGCTTTTATTATTTTTAAAGATTTTGGATCTCAAATCCCTCTATATTGTGGTAGTTATAAACTTCAGTTAGTCTTTCCCCAGGCCATTGTAATTGCCCAAAATTCTGGACTGCCATTTTCTATTTAGTCATTGTAGCTTACACTACTAATCAGAGAAACCTTTAAAAAAATCAGCAGAAACTAAACTTTTAACTAAATGTTCTTCATCACTAAGCTTCTCAAGTTCTGTCTAACCTGATTGTTTTCTAATAGCTCACAGAAGATTTTTTTTTTTTTTTGGTAAATCATCATTGTTATCTAACTTTTAAGGTGTTCTAAGTAAAATTTTTTTTTGATGTGAAGTACCCTGTAATAGCCTAAAGTAGAAACTTTTGTCACTATTTCTAGATGTACTAGGTTTTCACTACACTGTATCAAGCTGAGAAGGTATTTTTATTTATCTGCTTGGAAATCATCCTTTTTTCTCTGTTGTTGTTTTTACTCAACAACACATATCTTTCTTCAATTCTGGAAACTTGTGAATAATTATTATTTCTAGTATTTCTTATTTGCCATGTAATGTATTTTATTCCATTAGAACTATACTTTGGGAGGCCAAAGGAGGAGGACTGCTTGAGGGCAGGAGTTTGAGATGACCCTGGATAACATAGTGAGACCTTGTCTCCACAAAATAAAATAAAATAAATTAGTCAGGCATGATAGTGCATGCTTACAGTCCTAGCCACTAGAGAGGCTGAGGCAAGAGTATTGCTTGAGCTCAGAAGTTTGAGGTTATTGTGTGTTCTGATCTTCTGTACTCCAACGTGACTGACAGAGTGAAACTCCAACGTGACTGACAGAGTGAAACTCCAACTGAAAAAATAAAAAAGAACTCTATGTGGACATACTCTGAAGTTCTTCTATCTTTTCATGCTTTTGATTTTATAATTAATAATCCTTATATAAAACACTACTGCCAATTGGGGATAAGAGTCTTTAAGACAGTGGTGTGCTTCTATTAAATATTTGAATATGTTGGCTAAAGTGATTTTGTGTTCAATATATTAAAATATGTAATACGTGTGTATATGTGTATGAACATAGACTATAATATTTAGTAGGGGAGTAAAACACTTTTAGCAAAAGAATGCAACTGATAGAAGTGCTTGCCATGTTTGGATACCACAAAAGAGACAAAGACAGTATCTACATAAAGACAACAGAAAAAGTTTGGCAAGAAACGGAAAACCACAGATGGTTGTAGGTGGCAGTTTCTTAGCAGCAGAAACAGATTTTCCTGAGAAAACATTTCATCAAAACTTTGCTTTGAACAAGTCTGTTCTACCATATTGAGGACAATATTCAGAAAATAAAAAAAAAATCTTTGCTAACATACAGGAAGCAAATGTTGAGAGTATTTATATGGTGGTTATATTCTAAGAAGGACAAATGCACAGAACTAATCTCATCTCCATGATTTGCTCTTGAACAGGGCCAAGTCTAACCAAAATAGTACACTAGGTAGAGTTACCTAGCGTACTCAGAGACCACAGCTAGCTTCTCTTCCAATGTCTAACATTTCTCCTGTTGTTCCTACTTGTTTAAAGTCCCAGAAGAATTCAGTGTCTGCAAACCCTTATGAAAGATGAACAGCTTTCAAACAAGGAAATTTACATTGACATGGTTTGATGTTTACTTTCTTCCTGAGGCCTTGAATTCAAAATAAAATGAACACATACTAATTAACTGAATCCCACTGATGCACTTTCAAAAATCAGAAATAAGTTAAAAGAATTTTTTTATCTTAGAAATACTATATTTTTGATAATGTTTTATTATTATTTTTACTTCAGCACTTTAAATATGTCATGCCACTCTCTCCTGGTCTGTAAGGTTTCCAGTGAAAAGTCTGCTTCCAGATGTATTAGAGCTGCTTTATATGTTATTTATTCCTTTTCTCTTGCTGCTTTGAAGATCCTTTCTTTATCCTTGGCCTTTGGGGGTTTGGTTATTAAATTCCCTGAGGTAGTCTTGTTTGGGTTAAATCTGCTTTGTATTTTATGACCTTCTTGTACTGAATATTAATTCTTTCTCTAGATTGGAGAAGTTCTTTGTTATTAATTCTTTGAATAAACTTTCTACCCTAATCTCTCTACCTCCTCTTTAAGGTCAATAAATGTTAGATTTGTCCCCTTGAGGCTATTTTCTGTATCTTATAAGCATGTTTCTTCTTTTTAATCTTTTTCCTTTCTTCTCTTCTACTGGCTATTTTCAAATAGCCTGTCTTCAAGTTCACCAATTCTTTCTTCTGCTTGATCAGTTCTGCTGCTGAGATACTCTGACGCATTTTTCAGTTTGTCAATTGAATGTTTCAGTGCTATAATATCTGCTTGATTTTTTAAATTATTATTTCAGTCTCTTTGCTAAATTTCTCTAATAGAATTCTGAATTCCTTCTCTGTGTTTTATTGAAGCTTGTAGAGTTTTCTCAGAACAGCTATTTTTAATTATCTGTCTGAAAGGTCACATATCTCTGTCACTGTGCGATTGGTTACTGGTGCCTTATTTAGTTTATTTGGTGAGGTCATGATTTTCTGGATGTTCTTGGTGCTTGTTGATGTTTGTTGATGTTTGGGCATTGAAGAGTTAAGTATTTATTCTAATCTTTGCAGTCTTGGACTATTTGTACCTGTCCTTCTTCTTGAGAAGACATTCCACCATATTCAAAGTGTTGTGATCTAAGTCTTTGGTCCTGCAGACATCTCTACAATAGTGGATCCCCAATCCTAGTGATGCTACAACTCTTGCAGATTCCCACTGCCTTGGTGGGTTTGAGTAAGACACAGAATTCCTTGAATTACCACACAGAGTCTCTCTTTCTCTTCCCTCACTTTCCCAAAACAAATGAGGCCTATCTCTCTGTGTCTCTGAGTTGCCTGGAGTTGGAGGAGAGATGGTGCAAGCACTTCCATGGCCACCACATCTGGACTGTGATGGGTCACACCTGAAGCTGGTGCAGTACTGGGTCTTGCCCAAGGCTCATGGTAACTACAGCCTGGCTACTACTGATGTTTATTCAAGGCCCATGGGCTCTTTTGTCAGTAAGTGGTAAATCATGCTGGGACTGGGTTCTTCTCTCCCAAGCACAGAAGGGAACTTCTGGCCCAAAGTAGGTCTAGAAACGCCCAGGAGCTAGGGCCTGGAATCAGGGGTTTTGGCAATCTGATGCTTTATTTTACTGTGGCTGAGCTGGTACCCAGGTTTCAAGACAAAGTCCTCTTTACTCTTCCTTCTTCTTTCCACAAGCAGAAGTCCCTCAGAGCTGCACTGCCTGGAGTTAGGGGAGGGGTGACTCAAGCACTCCCTTGGTCGCCCAAGCAGTGTCTTCCTGAGCTGTACGCACTCTAATTCTCTGGGTCTGAGCCCAGCAGAGCACTAGGTCTTGCCCAAGGACTGCAGTTCTTGTGCCCTGAGTTTCTTTCAAATGTATTCAGAACCCTAGGGTTCTTTAGTTGCCAGTGGTGGAGCTAGCCAGAATTTAGATACCTACTGTTGGGGTGGAGGATTCCCTTCTAGCCAGGGCTAGTTAAAATGCTGCTTCCGTGAACAACTGGAAGAATGATGCCCTAATTGTGTTCCCCTATGACAGGCAGCACTGAGTTCCAACGGAAAGCCCTACAGTCACCTCGCTCTCCACTCTCCTTCCCCCAAGCACACATATTCTCGGTCCGCATGCTGCTGGGATGGATGGGGGAGAAGTGGTGTAGGCAATGAATGACTATCTTTTCTATCCTCTTCACTGACTGTTTCCTTGAAATAACGTTAAAATCAGGTACTGTGATTGCTCATCTGATTTTTGGCTCTTATGAAGGTACTTGGTTGTGTGGATAGTTGTTCAATTCGGTGTCCATGTAGGGTGACAACTGCTAAAGAGTTCTCTTCAGCCATCTTGTTCTGCTTCCCCTCTACCAATGCTTGTTTTGACTCTAGACATGATTTATGATTTATTTTTTAGCCATTATAGGAAACTGTGCAAAACATTATCAACAGTTGGTATATAAGAGAAGTGATTGCTGCTCAGTACTACTTATTTACCACATCCTTTAAGTGTGTGCTTTAATTAACAGTGCTAGATTACTTCTAGCACTCTATCTAGCTTTGAACCTTACCTGATTTGGAGTATCCTATTTTCTATTTAATTAAAGTATAGGATCAGTGTAATGTAGCAGTTAAGAGTACATATGTCTTTCAAGGTGAACCTAGATGAGAAAATAAATCACAATTTCCTCATTTGTAAGATAAATACATATTTTTCATCTCATAAAACTTTATAAGTTTTGGAAATATATAAAAGCATTTAAAATAACTTCTGACCCTAATTACTCAATAAATATTAGCTATCATAGCCAATATTCTTAAATAAATGGATAAAATATTTTTAAATTATTATATGTAGAATGATGGTATCACCAAACTCACATTATTAAACTTTAATATTTCAACTATTACTTTTATGATGAACTCTTTGTTAGTGTTTTTAACATATATAAAACAGATACTTTTTTGCTTAATAAATTCTATATGTACATTTATAATAAGTATTTTTATCTTGGAAGAAATTAATTTTCCTATTTTTCAAATATATTATTTAATATTAGACCAATTTAAAATGTTGTGTTTAAAAAAATCAGTCCTGGTTTAGAAAAACTATGTCATAAACAATTGCATTTTAGTTAAAATCTTAGGAAGCAGCATACAACTTAAAGGAAATATGCCAATCATAATTCAAAAGCTATTAAAATGCATGCAGATTTATTAAGTTGTTTACATATGTTTGATAAATGTGGAATGTATGAAGAGTTACAAATTGATATTTATAGTCAGACACTTTAGAATGATCCAAAACATTTGCTTTATATTGAATACTACAACTTAAAACTGTAACAACTTCAAATTATCATCATCAACAACCAAATTTAACAACATCGACAACAAAAAAAGATTTAGACAACAGTTCTTAATAACTGAAAAGAACGAGTCATGGAAAAGCACCAGCAAAGCCAGTTTAGTGGGCTGCAAGTAGAAGAGAGCTTTCACCAAGGGGAAAAACAGACACAGACATTGGAAACAGTACCTCCCTTGGATATTAAGCTAACAAAGAGTAAGGCTGAATAGGCTGAGAGAAGGCAGTTCATAAACAGAAATTATGGGAGAGAAAACTAAGAAAGATTTTATTAGTTCTAGTGTTACAAGACAGTGTTAGGAGAAGCATCGAAAAAATGCTTGAATGCTTTTGGATACAATTCTTTAAGTGTCAATGGGCAGATCACGTGAGGTCAGGAGTTCGAGATCAGCCTGGCCAACATGGTGAAAACCCACCTCTACTAAAAATACAAAAATTTTAAATATTATTAAATATTAAATATTACAGGTATATGCCTGTAATCCCAGCTACTTGGAAGGCTGAGACAAGAGAATGGCTTGAACCTGGTAGGCAGAGGTTACAGTGAGCCAAGGTCACGCCACTGCACTCCAGCTTGGGAGATGGAGCAAGACTCCATCTCAAAAAAAGAACAACGACAACAACAACAACAAAGAAAACTAATTTTAAACAAGTTTTCACTTCAAAGAATTTAGATAGATGTCATTTAAAAAATTAAAAAAATGATAATTTAGCTCAAAAAGTTTTAAGTGAACACTAAATATTATATATATATTTTTTATCTTCCAATTCTTATTTAAAAAATTATTTTCATTCAGAACATACTATCTCAACAAAGTATGTTTTTTTTTTTTTAGAAAAAGAAAGATTGGCTGCTCATATTGTACTTATATATAAACACTTTTAAAATTATATTTTAATGTAGTTCTACTACCTTAGCGTACTTTCAATATATTCTTGTAATATTAAAACTAGGTTTTTCAACAGATGCTGGAAAGGCTGTGCAGAAACAGGAATCCTTTTACACTGTTGGTGGGAGTGTAAATTAGTTCAACCATTGTGGAAGACAGTGTGGCGATTCCTCGAGGATCTAGAATCTGAAATACCATTTGACCCAGCCATCTAATTACTGGATATATATCCAAGGGATTATAAATCATTCTACTATAAAGACACATGCACACGTATGTTTATTGCAGCACTATTTACAATGGCAAAGACTTGGAACCAACCCAAATGTCTGTCAATGACAGACTGGACAAAGAAAATGTTGCGCCAGGCGCAGTGGTTCACACCTATAATCCTAGCACTTTGGGAGGCCGAGGCGGGCGGATCACCAGGTCAGGAGATCGAGACCATCCTGGCTAACACGGTGAAACCCCATCTCTACTAAAAATACAAAAAATTAGCCGGGAGTGGTTGTGGGCGCCTGTAGTCCCAGCTACTCGGGAGGCTGAGGCAGGGGAATGGCATGAACCCAGGAGGCAGAGCTTGCAGTGAGTCGAGACCGCACCACTGTACTCCAGCCTGGGCAACAGAGCAAGACTCCGTCAAAAAAAAAAAAAAGAAAAAAATGTGGCACATACACACCATGGAATACAATGCAGCCATAAAAAAAGAATGAGTTCATGTCCTTTGCAGGGACGTGGATGAAGATGGAAACCATCATTCTCATCAAACGAACACAGGAACACAAAACCAAACACCGCACGTTCTCACTCATAAGTGGGAGTTGAACAGTGAGAACATATGGACACAGGGAGGGGAGCATCACACACCAGGGCCTGTCAGGGGTTGGGGACAGCGGGAAAGAGGGCATTAGGACAAATGCCTAATGCATGCGGGGCTTAAAATCTACAAGACAGATTGATAGGTATACCTATGTAACAAACCTGTACGTTCTGCCCATGTATCCCAGAACTTAAAGTAAAATAAAATAAAATAAAACCTTTTTTTCTTTTTTGATAATATTCTTACAGGTTAATTATGGATTTTTTTTCTAGTTGACCACTACAATGAGTAGCTAAAACACTAAAAAAATAAAATGTTTTAAAAAATAATTCACATAACTAGGTGGCTTGAGAAGGGAATAAGATAAATAGGAAAACAAACATCAAACAAACTTTCCTAATAACAGTCATCCTGAGAAAGAGAATTGCTCTCAATTAGAGAATATATTAGTTTAAAATATGCTGCTTAAGTTTGTAGATTTTCTCTGTCTCTTTATGGCTCTAAAATGGAGCTTCATTCATGTGGCCTTAGACTTGAAACTTAAATGTAGGAGGTTTGGTTATAGAAAGCAATAATACGTTTACCCAGGGAAGATTTTAAAATTCACATTTGCTCCTCATCTTTCTAATGTTGACACACCACCCTGGCATATTATTTATGACCAAACAAAGAAAACCTTTCTTTTGTTTATGCCAAAAACAACTATGAAATTACCAAAACACTTTGCTGAGATAAGGATAGCTAAAATTATGTAACTATAATATACAATTTTAGGAAAGGGAAAAAAAGGAAAGAAGGAAGGAAAGGGAAGGGAAGGGGAAGGGGAAGGGGGAGGGGAGGGGAGGGAGGAATGAAAAAAGGGGCAGAGAGGAAGAGAAGAAGGCAAATCTGAAAAGAAGAGACTGAGAATCATTAGTCTAATTTTAAAAATTTAAAAATAGAAAACTGCTTTTATTGCAAAAGTCTTCCATAATGGCAGGTATAAAATGTTGATTACTTTATACTGGAAAGCATAAAAAGTTCAGGTCTTGTTAGTCTCATCAAGCATTGTCTTGTCGAATCGTTAAAGGCAAAATATTAGTAATGAAAAATAAGTAAGCCAAGTGACAGCTTTCCTCATGGTCACTCAGCAAATACATGCTTATCCAATTTATACCGTCTGCTACGTAAGAGTTAGAGCAGGGAATGAGGGATGGAAAAATCAGTGGTGAGATGTCAATAGGGAGAGGCCACTGAAAAAGAGAAAGGTTTCCAACTGTTACCAGACACATAACACAAGACCTGAGTGGTCATTCCCCATGAATTACAGATAGCTAAGAGAGAAATAAGAGTCAATGGAAAGCGAGAGTTGATAATCCTGGTTGGAAGCCCCACTATTATATCCGTTAGTCTGCTGTACTTGAAGAAATAAATAAACACTGTAAAAATAACCCTTGGATGAAAACCAAAGGTCTTCCAACACACAAATCAATACTGTTCAAAAAGGAGGAATTTTTGCTAAAAGCTGAGCCCTAAGAAGGGAAATTCTGTTGGTATAAGTGTGTCTGTTTTGTTGGTGTATTTGTTTTGATACTTTAGTTGGAGTCAATAATGGTAGGTATTAATACAAGTAGAATTTGTGATCCTTGTCTGGGTACTTGAAACAAATACTTTTTTTAAAAAAAGCATCATAACAATCCTTAATAGTAGATAACATGACAAGGAATGATTGAGGAAAACGTGGTCTACCAAATGGCAGAAGATAAAAATATCAGAGGTGAATAACCAATCACATAAATTAATATTAAAATGCCAAATTAGGAGTTATGAAAAGTCTGGGGTTTTGCCATAATTTTAAGCTTGCAAGTCAGTTAGCTTTTCAAAATTTCATAGATCCTGGCAGACAACAAAAGGCCTTGGAGTCAGAGAAAAAAGGGCAACAGCAAAAGCCAAGCCACAGAAAGTCTTGTATCAATTCCTTATGCTCTAATTCTCCCATGGCGACACACTGAAGACAATGAGATGTTTGTGTCATATAGTGGGGTTCGTTACAAGAGGTGAACCCTGAGGGTAAGAAACCCTCATTTTATATGGAGACTGACCATGAGCTTGCTTATTCTCCCCATCTAGAGAAGGACATTATCTTAATACCTTGGAATACAGTTTAATCTTCTCTGGGAAAAGAGGAATATATGTACTTATAGAGAAGTGTAAGTAAATTTACTTCAGTTGGATCCACTGCCTCTATTTTCCCAAGGCCATGCCCTTGATACAATGTCAAACATAAGAAAAGATAGTCTGAAGATAAATGGCTGGTAATACCAAATCACATAGAAACGACACACACACACACACACACACACACAGAGTTATATATATCACACAAGTTTGACATAAATATTGACAAAATATAAGAGTACAAAAAACAGCAATGTAAATTCTCATTGTGCTAAAAGAGTTAAAATGGAAATTATTATCAAAGCCAAGAATATAGAGCACACATATAGAGTAGTGTATTAAATAACTTTAACGCATGTTCATTATAAAATACATTCATTAAGAAAAAGTTTAAAACAATGATTGTTCTAATGGTTAGGAAAAACATATACACTCAATTACACTTTATATTTATATAAATAAGCTACCAAACTAAGGGTACAAATAAACAATATATTTAATAAAGTAACCTCAGTTTTGATATTATAATTATGATAGAATATTTTATGTTACATACATAACTTTATATATTAATATTTTAAGTGCAGATGAACAATTTTTAGTTTTATTATCGATTAGCAAACATTTTGATAAAGTTCAAATATGTTTTGCAATGAGAATCTATAATGCTTGTGGGTTGAATGTTTAGATTGTAAATCTCAAATAAAAATAGCTGCTTTGAATGTGAAATTTGAAATTCTATGTATTGACAATTGTTTTCTTGGCCTCGTGCGATGACTCACACCTGTAATCCCAGCACTTTGGGAGGCCAAAGCTAGCTGATCACATGAGCCTAGGAGTTCAAGACCAGCCGGGGTAACATAGCGAAACCCCGTCTCTAAAAAAAATACAAAATATTCTCTGAGCATGGTGGCGCAGGTGTGTAGTTCTAGCTACTTGGGAGGCTGCGGTGGGAGAATCATCTAAGCCTGGGAGAGGCTACAGTGAGCCATGATTATGCCACTTCATCCCAGTCTGAATGACAGAGCAAGACACTGTCTCAAAAAAAATTAAATTAAATAATAAATAAAATGAGAATTGTTTTATTGTTGACATTGTTTTATCCCAGAGAAGCAGATGCTTTCATATTAAATATGAGCTTAATTCAGCATTGCTATAGCTAGTTATTCCTTACTGAGTATGTTGTCTACGTAGTGTATTTTGGGGAAATTTAGAAATGCTAGTATAAAGAAGAAGTAAAATGTTTATGAATTGGATGGAGAACAGTTCACAATTTAGTTACCTTTCTGCCTTGTCCTGAAGCTTTTCATCCTAATTGTTTTAGGAATAAGAAGAAAACAATATTAATGTTGAGTCTATAATGACTCTTTGCTAAGCAGACTAATTGTTATATTAGAGTAATTAAGATAATTTATTGTACTTTAATATTTGACAATAGGAAATGCTCTTAATGAATTCACTTACAGTAATAATCAGATGGATTTAATTCTCTTTTATTAGTAAAACTTGTGATTGGCAGGGATTCCATGCTATGCAAAGGACTCTCCTGTAATATTCCTGAGAAATGAAGGCCATTGTATTTGCCTGATTGAGTGATTCCAGTGGTAGAGATCGCTTTCATCCAGGAGTACAAATTCTTCAAATTCTGCATAATTGTAAACTGATATATTTTTATTGTTATATTTGACTAATATATTATTTGGTATTAGTGTATTACTTCTAAAAAGAATTTTAGTATACAGTAATCTACTCCATTTTTTGCAAATAAAAAAGTGTTCTAACATTATCTAGTTAGTTGCAGTCCCAGGCCAGAATTCATATTTTTTGGTTTCAGTGTTTTCTTCAGTGTGCCAGCCAGTTAGATAAAAAATTCTAGTCTTACATCCCTTACTACTTCTGCCATAGGACTGGCTAACCCAAAATATCCGGGATAGATGTTGATTTAAAATATAAAGAAGAAATATTTATAAAGTGAAGTGATGGATAAATCGAACCTTTATTTACCTTGAACTTGATTTACCACCTGAGGAACAAATTGAGTATTTATTTAATTTGAACTTGATTTATTACCTAAAATAGAGGCGGGGAGCAATGTTTTTGAGTCTATGATTGAAACATTTATAATGTGAAAAACTTTACTGCTTGAAGATAAATAATGATTTGGTACAATATAAAAGGGTGTTCCTGCTGGGCACAGTGGCTCACGCCTGTAATCCCAGCACTTTGGAAGGCCAAGGTGGTGGATCACTTGAGGCCAGGGGTTTGAGACCAGCCTGGGCAACATGACGAAATCCTGTCTCTACTAAAAATACAAAAATTAGCTGGGCGTGGTGGCGAGCACCTGTAATCCTGGCTACTCGGGAGGCAGAGGTAGGAGAATCACTTGAACCCAGGAGACAGAGGTTGCAGTGAGCGGAGATGGTGGCACTACACTCTGGCCTAGGTGACACAGTGAAACTCCATCTCAAAAAAAAAAAAAAAATGCCAGGTGCCGTGGCTCACGCCTGTAGTCCCAGCACTTTGGGAGGCCGAGGCGGGCAGATCACGAGGTCAGAAGATAGAGACCATCCTGGCTAACACGGTGAAACCCCGTCTCTACTAAAAATACAAAAAATTAGCTGGGCGTGGTGGCGGGTGCCTGTAGTCCCAGCTACTCGGGAGGCTGAGACAGAAGAATGGCGTGAACCCAGGAAGCGGAGCTTGCAATGAGCCAAGATCGCGCCACTGCACTCCAGCCTGGGAGACAGAGCGAAGCTCCCTCTCAAAAAAAAAAAAAAAAAAAAAAATGTTTTCCAAAAAGTTTAATGCTGTCATCTTTCTCATAAATATTTTTTGAAAAGTCAAAATATTAAAGTTAATATGTTAATATCAATTTTATTCTGATGTTCATTAATTGTCCATTTGTTTCAAATAAGTAATCACAATGTCTTCAAAGCAGGCTGCCATTCATCTATGGGATTAATTATATATATTCTTGATTCTCCACTGTTTCTTGCTCCAATCGGAATTATCAGTATAAATCTCAATAACCTCAAGTGAGAGTTTACATCTGAGAGCCTTTGATTGCACTTGAGCAGTGTGAACAGGCAGCCTGGATAGATGTTTTCTGTAGACCTGCTGTTCTCCATATGCTTCTTTGCTAGGATCTAATTCCTATTGCGGGGATTATCATCTGTTGCCAGGATATCATGAATGAGTAGATGATTCTAATCAACTCCCAAAACCACATAGTTACAACCTTTTCTACATCAGTAAAACTGATCAGAAAAAAAGGTTTTATTGTAAAGTAGTGTTTAAAAAGTAAAATGTGTTTAAATGTATTTTGTGAATTCCTATTAAAGGTAGCTCACGCCATTTGCTTAGAACTTATACACCTGTAGTGCTCAACTAAATCTTAATTATTTGTCATACTATTAAAGAGAAGCACATAATTGCTTATTCCTTCCAACATTATATTTCTAAATCTAAATTACCAGTTGCATGGATTATCAAGGTAATTGTAAAAATTAATTTTGTACGTTTGTCATGAGTCTATTTTAATGACTACATTTGTTCTTTTAAAATCCAGTGGTCTAAACCATTTTACAGGTCAGTTTAAGTACCTTACACAAAAACTACTCAAGAATAACTTTAAAATCATGTCTTTAGTATAAATGCACACACTTGGAAAGGTCAAGGAACAGAGCTAAGCTTGGAAAGTGCTAAAAGAAATCAAGTGAGCTAGGAAAGCATTGGAGCAGAACAAGATGATGCTGAGATAGAGTGAGTAAAGCTCAACTAGATTAGAAGCCCAGCTAAGCTAACAGAGAATGGTGCTGTGCTCAAAGTTTCTAGGGAAACTTAGAATCTGTTAACAAAATTCATTATCAGTTCCTGTACCTACAAATGGACCCTAGCTATTTGAAGTCCATCTGTGAACTCTCCGGACATTAAGAGAACCATTGCTGAAATATAAGAGTGATGGGTTAATTAGGGGAAAAAATCAGTATGCTAGTTTTATCAGGCTATTGTTTTCCGATTTCTTTTTTCAAAATTATGTTATGTAAATCTCCACTTCCAGCTATAAAACATTAAAAGCTACTTGATAAGCCCTACTAATGTAAACGACATTTAAAATAGACAACATATATGAGGCAGTTCTTTTCAGACATCGGACAACAGGTAGTTTAAGTTTATAATCCATGATAGGAAGAAAATGCATGTGGTTAGCCAAATGATCAGCCTTGCTCCATGCTGCGTTCAACTAGAGTTCAAAAAAAAACCATGGTGGTCCCCTGAGTAAAAGATCAGAAGTTAGAATGCAGAGAAGCAGAAGCAACTGGAAACTTCAGGGCTGTTCCCTAGAGAGAGGGTAGGCAAGTGGGAAACCTCACATATTATTTGGAGAGTTCCCCCATAAATCCATGGATGACAGTCACATTGCTTATGCACAAGGGAAATCTTCAGGTTTATCACAGAGGGTATCAATTTATCAAACCTACTGTAGGTTTGAGAGACAAGCAAATGTACTAGAGGTCAAACAGTGCTGAGAGATTCTATATTTTGTGGTTCATTCAGAGTGAAATAGTATGTTTATAACAAAAGGCATCTGACTAAGACCTGGTTTATATGTAAGAATCAAATAACCACAAGTAAAAATGCATCTATACCTGCTCTAAAAGGGCCTAAAGCCAAAGCTTCACAAGGTGTTCACAGAAGACAGAGATTGCAGTTTGAATCACGTCAAATTAGAAGGGCTTTGAAAACACTTTGGACTTTCTGTACAACTTCCCTAACAAACTCTCAATTTAAGCACACAAAACATCAACATCATTAGCCAGTAATTCAACTACCTACTAGAACTAAAATCAACATATGTCACAGGAAATTAGCACACTGCAGTTTCTACAATAGGTAATCGGTAACATAAAGCATAGAATAAAAATTATTAAACCTACAAAGAAAGCTGAAAATGTGATTCAGACACCAAAACTAAAGCAGTAAAAAAAAAGTTCTGAAATGACATGGATTTTGAACCTAGCAGACAATGATTTAAAATCAGCTGTTGATAAATATGTTCACAAACTTTAAAAATATGATCTTAATGAATAAACAGAAAAAGGAGTTCAGCAAAGAAACAGACACTATAAATAAACAACCAAAGAGAAATTCTTTAATTGAAGCGTATCATAACTAAAATGAACAATTCACTGGGTGAGTATTGACAGAGTACAGACTCGGAGAACTTCAAAAGTTTTCAGAGTGAAAGATCCAATCCGAACATAAACAAAACTGAAGAAAATTAACAGAGAATCAAGAAATCTATGATATAAGGCCCAAAGTTTAACATACCTGTAACCGAAATCCTAAAAGGAGAATAAAATGGGACTAGGGCAGAAAAAAGATTTGAAGATATACTACCTAAAGTTTTCCAAAATTTGAAGGAAAAAAAACCAAACTATTATACAGATTCAGGCAGCTTAGTGATCTCTTAGAAGAATGCAGAGAAAACCATACCTAATTACATCACAGTAAAATCCATAAAAAACAAAGACGAAAAGAAAAGGCCAAACTGGCTTCAACGTGGTATATTAAAATTAAATATACAAGTATAAAAGAGTAGCTGATTATTCATCAGAAGCAATGAAGACTAGAGATAATGGTTCAACATTATTTAAATACTGAAAGTGCAGAAAAAACCCTTCTTTTCCATCAACTCAAAAACAAACTCCTTACTGATATTATCATATATTTAATTGGTTATTCCAGTACATTCTTCATGTTACAGCCAAGTGATGTTCTAATATGTGAATGAATTCATTCACATTTCTGCTTCTAACTCTACATTAGCTGCCATTTGTCTTGGTGATAAAATCTAAACATACCATTGCTTAATATAGGAATGCAAAATACTCCAGCCTGGTTTCTTAACCCCACCTTTGTATTTTCTACTTAAGCTATATTGAACTCCCTTTTCCAGCCAAGTGCTGTTTGTTTTCTCCTCCCTAACATTTAAAAACAAAGTTTTATTTTATAACAGTCTCCTCTGCACACTATCCCTCACTTTATATTTGCCTAGTATATAATTCAGGGCATGCTAGGTTATACTCTAAGAACAAAAAGCCCCAAATTAGAATGGCTTAAAACACCAAAGGTTTAAATTTTATTTGCACAAATTATGCTGCTGACTCAGAAAACTTCCCAGTGCAGCCAACCTGCCTGTGATGATGTAGCCTTTACATCAAAAGAGGGAGAAAATTATGGAGAGTTGAGTCCTAGCGTTTTTTTATACCTGTATCAGAAAAATTTTTAAAAAAGTAAAAAATATAGTTCTTTCACTCAAAATTCACTGGCCAAAAGACAAGAAAATTTCATCCTTCTATATGCCGGGAAGCCAATCAAATTACCAGATGCTATAATATCTACCTCTAAATAACTCCTAGTGATCCTACCATCTTTAATCTGAAATGTCAGTTTTTGGAAGCCTTTCTTATCTACAACTCATTCACATTCCAGTTTTGATATCCCTCTCACACATACCTATTCTTTTCTTGGAGCATACCTTAGATCTCTCACATCAACAATGATGCCATTGTGCTAGTGTGTGTTTAATTATGTATTTCTCCCAGCTATAAGGAAGATGGCAGAAGGTCATTTTTGCAACAAACTGACTAGGTGTGATGGGCAAAGGATATGTTATTTATTAGTATTTCTTAAATGTACAAATAAAGGAGTGAATGAATTACCACATAAAGCAAAAATGATCAACAGATTTTTAGAGAGAATTTAGTGTATTACCTTCATGGTATTGTATCTAAAATAAAAAGTTTAAAATACCTTACATTTTACAAAACTATTATGCAATTAATTCTTAAAGATAAATAAAGTATCACCCAACAGAGTAGTGGAATAATAATAGGCTAAAACCTACTGATTAAGTTGGAAAATTAAAGGAAAAATATGAAATAAATAAAAAGCATTGATGGTGTTTATCTGATTTTTGGTTACTTACTTAGTATGTCATTTGCAACTATTTTAAATCTAAAATTCTTAAAGATGCTGCAAGTATCTAATTTTTTTTTAACTTCACAGTTTTGAGTTTCTGGCATCTCTATCAAGCAAATTGTAAATCCAAAAAGATAGAAAAAATCCATAAAAAGGTATTCCAAGAAAATATGTAACACCGTGAATGCTGGCTGGTAAATGTGACTTTAGTGTTCTCTTTCATTACCATCACTACCTCAAGATTATGTTTGACTCGATTATTTCAGACTCACTCTACTTATGTTATCAAAATATATAAAAAGACAAGATAAATTGGAAACATACGTATAATGCTTGGAAATCTCTTTCATATATTCACACTCTGATAATATCCATCATGAAGTTTTTATTCATGTTTAAATATGTAAAAACCTGTTTATTCTCTTAGTTGAAGGACATAATTTGCACTAATGCTTATATAATTGAGGCATAGAGCTCTAACACAGTAAGCATAGAAATTCATATGAACTAAGAGAAATATCTGAATTCTTGATAGTAAATAATATTACTGTCAATGGCAAAAAACGCAATTACTTTTGCACCAATAGTTTGCAGAAACATTTATGACACAAATAAGAGAATTGCAAAGAAGGTACTGCCAAACTACCTTTTACATCTATTCATGCATTTATTTATTTGTCATAGAAAATAAAACTCTGATACCAATATATCAATTTTAATGTATTTTTAAAATTATACATGCAGTATAAAGACAATGTAGTATATGTCTATCCCTATACAACGGAATGTTTTGTATTAAATAAAGTTATATTGTTGAATAAGATTAGTAGAACTTTTCAAATCATAGTAAGTAAAATATTCATATAAAAGTCTATTTGAGGTATAACATGGTGGCTTATGCCTGTAATCCCAACACTTGGGGATGCTGAGGCAGGGGGATCGCTTGAGGCCAGGAGTTTGAGACCAGACTTGGCAACATAACAAAATTCCATCTTGACAAAAATACAAAAGTTATCTGGGCATGGTGGTGGGCGCCTGTATTCACAGCAGCTTGGGAAGCTGAGGCGAGAATATCACTTTAACCCAGGAGTTCAAGGTTATGGTGAGCAATGATTCTGCCACTGCACCCTAGTCTGGGTGACAGAGTGAGATCTTGTCTCAAAATGAAAAAAGTGGGTTTGAAACATTTCAAATTTTATAAAAAATATTTACTCATGGTTAATAACGATAATTAAATAATAACTAATATTTGTTAAAACAATTTAAGCCAGCCACTTAGCTAGGTGATTATGCTATTTCATTAAAAATAATAAAATGCAAAATAAAATTTAAAAAGACATTTAATATTTGGTGTTTTATAAAGGAAAAAATTACTTAAATCCTATTATTGAATGAGTCATAGCATTTAATTCTTAAAATTTCTTTATAATGTCTATTTTCAAAACTGCACCAATAAATTATTATTAATCTACAATAAAAATAATAAATACCATGAACACAGTTTTTCTAAAGAAGTTCTTTAAAATTATCAAAACGTTAACATTAAAGACTATGTTTTAAAAAAGTGAAATTAACAAAATCCATAAATTAAGAGTAAAATAGAACTCAACTAGCAGTCATGTTAACAAAAAGAGAAATCTTTAATTCTAGATTATTCATAATCAAGGTAAATTTTGACTTCCTAGTGAGAAAATATTCCTTCTTTCAGGAAAATTCACTTAATATATAGAACTATAAAATGTTTTTCTTTGTACTGTCTTTCATCTGCATAATCGTGGAACCATTTGCCATATGTGTACTCTATGTAGGATAATTAAGTCAGCCATTAGAAAACAGTTAAGTTTTATCGTATTACAGTCACATATGGATTTAAAATCGTTTTAACTTCTTTAGTAGATCCTGTGAAGTAGGAAAACTAAGAGTCCAAACATTAGAAAATATTTGGACTCAGTCTTTTCCTGGGTCTGGAAAGGATTATGAATGTCAGCACCCTTTTCTCTGGGGACCCTTGGAAGTGCGTCAGGCAAGAATATTTATTTAATTTCATTCACCTTCATAAATATAGCCATTATATATTTGTTTTTTTTTAACAGAAGAAAATAGTGCTATAGAGGAGAAGCCCAAAGGAAAGTCTAATTCCAAATTGATAATCATACTCAGATAATCATAAACTTTTGTTTTTTCTTTTTTTTTTTTGGAGACAGAGTCTTGCTCTGTTGCCCAGGCTGAAGAGCAGTGGCATAATCTCTGTTCACTGTAACCTCCACATCCCAGGTTTGAGAGATTCTCCTGCCTCTGCCTCCTGAGTAGCTAGGATTACAAGCATGTGCCATCACACCTGGGTAATTTTTTTGTATTTTTAGTAGAGACGGGGTTTTGCCATGTTGGCCAGGCTGGTCTGGAACTCGGGCCTCAAGAGATCTGCCAGTCTCACCTTCCCAAAGTGATAAGATTACAAGTGTGAGCCACTGCACCCAGTCAGATAATCATAAACTTATGACTAACCAGGTCCTTTTCTCTTCATAAGGTAGTTTAGAAAACACCTATCACTACTATAATTTGATGGAAAGAGTAAACAAGGAATGTGTGTACCATGTAGACATTGTACTTATATTAATACTACCATTTCAAGTAGTTTTCTTTTCCTTTTTTGCTTAAATATATACAGTTTTATTTGTCAATTATTCCTCAATAAACCTGGAAAAACTTTGAAAGAATATGCTCGAACAAAAATCCATATCACTTCACCTAAATCCAGTACTGCCCCACACTTTAGAGGTCTCCTTTGCTTGTCCCCAGCCTTGCCCATCCCCAAGGGCTGGGGAATATTCTGGCTGACAGACATGTCCATCTGGGGCTCATCTCCCACCTCTCCTGGTTATTTTTATTTCATGATTCAGATATCTTAGGGTACAGAATCCCTGTTAATTTTCATTTTTTTTGGAGTCTGTTTACCTGAGGTTAGACCATATTCACTATGCACACTCCTAGACCAAAAGGCGGCCAAGGACCAACTGTGGGAGTGGGAGTGGGAGTGGGGAACTGTAGTATGGGTGGTGTTTGAACACATGAACTGGGCTGTCCACACGCATGTGCAGGATGGACCGAGGGCTAGGAGGAGAAGGGAAACCCAGCTCCTGGCCAGATGACTGGAGGCTGGCTCTCCTTGCATTGCTGTGTGCTAGCATAAACTTGTAGGAGTTTTCAAATTTTAAAAGTGATCTTGGCTTCTAGGTTATTATGAAGATATGTGGTCAAAGTAACAGTACATCTTTTTTTGTTTTGTTAACTTGCCTTATAAAACTTTAAGTATTTAGGCACATGGCTGAATAGTCTTCATTTGCATTTTTGTCCCAACTATGACAACAGTCAGGACAGGATGGCTTGGATACACTAATTAGATACACTAATTGTCAGCATTTTGCCACATTTGCTTTCTCTGTCTGTCTGTCTATCTGTCTGTCTACCTTCTACCTGCCTATGTAGCAATGGGCCTCTTTTTTATTTTTATTATACTTTAAGTTCTAGGGTACATGTGCACAACGTGCAGGTTTGTTACATATGTATACATGTACCATGTTGGTGTGCTGCACCCATTAACTCATCATTTACCTTAAGTATATCTCCTAATGCTATCCCTCTCCCCTCTCCCACCCCACAACAGGCCCCGGTGTGTGATGGTTCCCTTCCTGTGTCCAACTGTTCTCATTGTTCATTTCCCACCTATGAGTGAGAACATGCGATGTTTGGTTTTTTGTCCTTGCGATAGTTTGCTGAGAATGATGGTTTCCAGCTTCATCCATGTCCCTACAAAGGACATGAACTCATTCCTTTTTTATGGCTGCATAGTATTCCATGGTGTATATGTGCCACATTTTCTTAATCCAGTCTATCATTGATGGACATTTGGGTTGGTTCCAAGTCTTTGCTATTGTGAAGAGTGCTGCTATAAACATATGCGTGCATGTCTGTTTATAGCAGCATGATTTATAATCCTTCGGGTATATACCCAGTAATGGAATGGCTGGGACAAATAGTATTTCTAGTTCTAGATCCTTGAAGAATCACCACACTGTCTTCACAATGGTTGAACTAGTTTACAGTCCCACCAGCAGTGTAAAAGTGTTCCTGTTTCTCCGCATCCTCTCCAGCACGTGTTGTTTCCTGACTTTTTAATGATCGCCATTGTAACTGGTGTGAGATGGTATCTCATTGTGGTTTTGATTTGCATTTCTCTGATGGCCAGTGATGATAAGCATTTTTTCATGTGTCTTTTGGCTGCATAAATGTCTTCTTTTGAGAAGTGTCTGTTCACATCCTTAGCCCACTTTTTGATGGGGTTGTTTGTTTTTTGTTTTTGTAAGTTTGTTTGAGTTCTTTGTAGATTCTAGGTATTAGCCCTTTGTCAGATGAGTAGATTGCAAAAATTTTCTCCGATTCTGTAGGTTGCCTGTTCACCCTGATGGTAGTTTCTTTTGCTGTGCAGAAGCTCTTTAGTTTAATTAGATCCCATTTGTCAATTTTGGCTTTTGTTGCCATTGCTTTTGGTGTTTTAGACATGAAGTCCTTGCCCATGCCTATGTCCTGAATGGTATTGCCTAGGTTTTCTTCTAGGGTTTTCATGGCTTTAGGTCTAACATTTAAGTCTTTAATCCATCTTGAATTAATTTTTCGTCTCAGCCCAAAATCTCCTTAAGCTGATAAGCAACTTCAGCAAAGTCTCAGGATACAAAATCAGTGTGCAAAAATCACAAGCAATCTTATACACCAATAACAGAAAAACAGAGAGCCAAATCACAAGTGAACTCCCATTCACAATTGCTTCAAAGAGAATAAAATACCTAGGAATCCAACTTACAAGGGATGTGAAGGACCTCTTCAAGGAGAACTACAAACCACTGCTCAACGAGATAAAAGAGGACACAAACAAATGGAAGAACATTCCATGCTCATGGATAGGAAGAATCAAAATCGTGAAAATGGCCATACTTCCCAAGGTTATTTATAGATTCAATGCCATCCCCATCAAGCTACCAATGACTTTCTTTGCAGAATTGGAAAAAAATACTTTAAAGTTCATATGGAACCAAAAAAGAGCCTGCATTGCCAAGACAATCCTAAGCCAGAAGAACAAAGCTGGAGGCATCCCGCTACCTGACTTCAAACTATACTACAAGGCTACAGTAACCAAAACAGCATGGTACTGGCACCAAAGCAGAGATATAGACCAATGGAACAGAATAGAGCCCTCAGAAATAATACCACACATCTACAACCATCTGATCTTTGACAAACCTGACAAAGACAAGAAATGGGGAAAGGATTCCCTATTTAATAAATGGTGCTGGGAAAACTGGCTAGCCATATGTAGAAAGCTGAAACTGGATCCTTCCTTATCCCTTATGCAAATAGTTTTCAATGTATATCTTCATCTTCCTAAGTAGTTTCAGGTACATACACATATTTTCACCTTGTCATGTTTGAAATGTTTGGCCTCAAGACATATTAACCCTCATTATAGATCCGTACTGGACACTTGCTGTGATATCTATTTCCCTTAAGCCAACTGCAGTTTATTTGAGAGCGAATTCTAGAAAAGGAGAAAACAACTAATGCTAATGCAGATGCCGAAGAACTACATCTAGGAGGAGAATTAGGGCTGTGCTTTAAGGCAAACCTGTCAGGCATGAAGAGCAAAGCAGTTAAAGTTCCCAGATTCTCTGGGAGTCCAGGGTAGGTACAGAATGACAAAAATAGCAAGTGAGGCAAATGGAGAATATAGTCACCCAAGATATCTCTTTTTATCTAGGAAAACTTAGCATCAAGTATACTTAGCTGTATTGGCTGTATTTACTAAATGTTAATACCGTTAATTAGCTGTATTAACTAAATGTTTTACCATAACTTTCAGGTATACATGTCTTCTAAATTTAGCATGTTCCAAGCAATTTGCAAAATAAGGTAATCTGAAAATATTTCATAAAAGTAATTACCTGTAAAAATGTGCTGTAAAATGAGTTTGGTGTTATACTTATGTATTCACATTTTTATTTTTGTTAAATTGAATTAAAACCATTTCTTGACTGAAAACTCTTCATAGTCCTAAATGAAGGTGTATAGAAACATGTGTTAGTTCTTTTGAGAATTTGTTTTTTTAATTCTAACAAAGACACACAATTGCCTATTAAAAATAACTTTTACTTCAAAAAAAAGAAGAAGAAATGCTCTAATTAGCTAATAAAGAGTGTCTTTAGTTTCAGGTTGCTTAGAAGGTTCATAAGAGACTGCAAAAAACATTTCATTACTATCCGAGCTGAGACAACTCAAGTCACTATTTCCAGTAAAATTATACATGTTTCATATACCTATATGTATGCGTATGCAGAGACAAAGATGGATATATACACAAACACATTGTTTAAATATGTAGGAGTGTTTATATGTGGTATATATAATCATATTTTATATGAAATAATCACTATGTTAAAATTTGAAAGCAAGTTGACACAGTGATTAAAATTATGAAAATAAAAATTTAAAATAAGAATAGACTTTGTAATGTTTTTCTTATTGTTTAAATAGGGCAAAAACTGATAATCCAATTCAGTGAACAAACACTAGAAAATTAAAGCTGTGTCTATACAGCTTATATATTTACATTATATATGTATATATGCACAGAGTTTCACAAAGGATGGTGACTTCAGCAGAAGTTTTATCATAAAATGAAATGTCATAAAAGAAAATAAAAAGATACCCATTTCCCAAAATAAAAAATGAAAAGTTGTCCTTTATGTTTTCAACATAAAAATAAGCCTGAGTTTCTCACATCGACACATATAAACACTGTAGTACATTGCAGCTGCTTGGGAATCTGTAAGAAAATAAATAAATAAATAAATAAATAACAGCTATTTTTAATGAAATAAGTTGCCAGATAGTCATGACTCTTGATAGTGCTTACAAGGAAGAGATTTTCTTTCCTATTTAAGCATGAAAAAAGAAGGCAGGCATGCTTAATGGCTTTTTAGGGTTGATAGCTTGTTTCAAATCTGCTCCACAAAATGTTGGCTTTGAAGATGATTTTTTTTTAACAGTCTCAGACTGAGATTTTGGAATTCCTATTTTTGGTATGATTTTTGCACAATCAAAGGATATACATAATAAAATTTGTAAAGAAATAAAGACTAATCCTATCTGAAAACCAAAGAAAAGTCCTAATAAAACAATACAAAAACAAATATGATATCTTTGTTTAAAACATTATCTAGTATTAGCAGTATAAAGAATAAATAAAGCCAAATATTCCAAACTTTCTCTTGATCTACTGGATTTTAAATTTCAAACAGATATTTGCAATGCCCAATGGTAGGATCTCAGAGTTATAAGAAACCTATTTTTGTCAAAGTTCTTTTTATATTCTTTATGAATTTCCTTAAAGACAAAACACTTCAGCATTTGCCAATAGCTTTAAAGAAAATAAAGTATCAGAATAAAGCAATTAACTGTGGACAACAAGACTAAAAATGATCATGGCTAAAGACACAATTGACAAGGAAATATGGCTGTTTATGTGGCATAATTAGCCATAATTATGACTTATAACCTATATCAAGACATATTAGAATTTTAGGAATCTCATATAATTCTGGAACACATATTAATAGCATATTCATGCAATTATAATACAAATAAAGTTTAAACATCATTTCTTATTTAATAATGTTTAATAATACTTCCTATATAATTTAACATATCACATAAGCCTGTTCATTATTTCTTCAGATATTTCAAGGCCTTGGGACATCCCAAAGTTAGCTTCAGATCAAAAAGTCTAAATATAGAATTTGATATTTGATTTTAAGAAGCCTCTCAAATATGTCAAGGGTTTAAAACACTTTGTGTTAGCAGCAGCAAATCCATACGAGTCTGCGGCAACTCAATTCTTGGCTCCTCAAAGGAAATAATTTGCCCAAGGAGCATAAGGCAGAGTGAGAGATCAAGGCAAGTTTTTGAACAGGAGTGAAAGTTTATTAAAAAGTATTAGAGCAGGAATGAAGGGAAGTAAAGTACACTTGGAAAAGGGCCGAGCGGGCAACTTGAAAGTTCCAAGTGTGTTATTTAACTTTTTACTTGTGGTTTTATGTATTGCCGTGGTACTGGGATTTGCTAGTTTCTTCTCCCCCGATTCTTCCCTTGGAGTGGGCTTTTTGAATGTGCGGTGATCTGTCTGCACTTGGAAGGGCCCACATGCACAGTGTGTTTACTTAAGTTGTAAATGCCCTCAAATGCATGCTCACTTGAGGTGATTTTCCCTTACCAGTCGAGTGTTCCTAGAGGAAGGTGATAAAGGAAAACTTCAGCCTAATTAAATGTAAAGGAGTTTGAGAAAAGAACAATTCACCAATCAGGCAACCTTGCGAGCCAGAGTATTCTTAGAGACTCCAGCACAGCCATGTGGTAGAAGAAAATTCATGGGCAGAAAAAGGAAAGTGACATATAAAAAACAGAAGTGAGATACAGAAACATCTAGATTGGTTACAGCTCGGTGTTTGCCTTATTTGAACACAGTTCAAACAGTTGGCTACAAACAACTGGCCTAAACTCGGTAATTGGCACAAATGTAGGCACAATCTGTTTGTACCTCCACTTGTCATAGTTCACAATGTGCAGAAAAACATTTAGGTCAAACTTAAAATATGTAAGGAGACTGCTTTAGGCTAAGCTTGATTTAACAATGGTCATATACCAGTTAAACTCCACCATTTTGCCTCTTAGTGCACGTGTTTCAGCCTGCTCACCCAACTTCTGAGATCTTATCAAGAAGTCGTTGATCATCAGCTTCATATGTTTTCTATCTATTGGAAGATTGCTGTACCCTGGTGCCAGCTGTAACCAATTATTATTTTACAGAGACAGTTTAACAACCTCCTGAGCATCACCTGGTGCTCACCTGCCATTCCTGGTGGAGGGACATTTGTTGCCTGCTCATGTCTGCCTAGCTTGAACACTTGGTCAAAATGGGATCACAGGTCACTGCAAAATAATAGTCATTCATTTAGCAGAAGTGAGAATTAAAAAATTTTTAAAAGCAAAAACCTTTCTCATTAATATGGTTTGGCTGTGTCCCCACCCAAATTTTATCTTGAATTGTAACTCCCGCAATTCCCATGTGTCTTTCTTGTACTGTTCATGTGAGAGTGAATACGTCTCATGACATCTGATGTCTTTAAAAAGAGAAGTTCTCCAGCACAAGTTCTCTCTCTTTGCCTTCTGCCATCCATGTAAGATATGACTTTCTTCTCCTTGCCTTCTGCCATGTTTGTGAGGCTTCCTCAGCCATGTGGAACTGTAAGTCCATTAAACTTCTTTTTTTTCCCCAGTCTAGGGTATGTCTTTATCAGCAGCATGAAAATGGACTAACACAGTAAATTAGTACAAGTAGAGTGGGGTGCTGCTAAAAAGATACCCAAAAATGTGGAAGTGACTTTGGAACTCAGTAACCGGTAGAGTTTGGAACAGTTTGGAGGGCTCAGAAGAAGACAGGAAAATGTGGGAAAGTTTGGAACTTCCTAGAGACTTGTTTAATGGCTTTGACCAAAATGCTGATAATGATATGGACAATGAAATCCAGGCTGAGGAGGCCTTAGATGAAGATGAGGAAATTGTTGGGAACTGGAGAAAAGGAGACTCTTGTTATGTTGTAGCAAAGAGACTGACAGCATTTTTCCACTGCCCTAGATATTTGTGAAAATTTGAACTTAAGAGAAATGATTTACGGTATCTGACAGAAGAAATTTCTAAACAGCAAAGCATTCAAGAGATGACTTGGGTGCTCTTAAAGGCATTCAGATTTAAAAGGGAAATAGAGCATAAAAGTTTAAAAAATTTGCAGCCTGACGATGTGATAGAAAAGAAAATCCCATTTTTCTGAGGAGAAATTCAAGCTGGCTGCAGAAATTTGCATAAGCAATAAGAAGGTGAATGTTAATCCCCAAGACAATGGGGAAATTATCTCCAGGGCACATCAGAGACCTTTGCGGCAGGCCCTCCCATTACAAGCCTGGAGGTTTAGGGAAAAAAAAATGGTTTTGTGGTCCAGGACCAGGGTCCCTATACTGTGTTCAGTCTAGGGACTTTGTGCCCTATGTCCCAGCCTCTCCAGACATGACTGAAAGGGGCCAAGATAAAGCTCAGGCTGTGGCTTCAAAGGGTGAAAGCCCCAAGCCTTGGCAGCTTCCATGTGGTGTTGAGCCTGTGAGTGCACAGAAGTCAAGAATTCAGGTTTGGGAACCTCCATCTAGATTTCCGAAGATGTGTGGAAATGGCTGAATGTCCAGGCAGAAACTTGCTATAGGGGCAGGGCCCTCCTGGAGAACCTCTGCTGGGGCAGTGCAGAAGGGAAGTGTGGGGTTGGAACACCCACACAGAGCCCCTACTGGGGAACTGCCTAGTGGAGCTGTAAGAAGAGGGCCACCATCCTCCAGACCCCAGAATGGTAAATCCACCAATGGCTTGCAATGTGCACCTGGAACAGACACAGACTCTCAATTCCAGCCAGTGAAAGCAGCCAGAGGTGGAGCTTCCCAAGGCCATGGGAGCCTACCTCTTGCATTAGCATGATGTGGACATGAGACATGGAGTCAAAGGAGATTATTTTGGAGCTTTAAGATTTTACTGCCCTGCTGGATTTTGGACTTGCATGGGGCCTGTAGTCTCTTTGTTTTGGCAAATTTCTCCCATTTGGAACAGCTGTATTTACCCAACACTTGTACCCCCTTGTATCTAGGAAGTAACTAGCTTGCTTTTGATTCTACAGGCTCAAAGGTGGAAGGGACTTACCTTGTCTCAGATGAGACTTTGGAATGTGGGCTTTTGAGTTAATGATGAAAAGAATTAAGATTTAGGGTACTGTTGGGAAGGCATGATTTGTTGTGAAATGTGAGCACATGAGATTTCGGAGGGGCCAGAGGTGGAATTATATGGTTTGGCTGTGTCCCTACCCAAATCTCATCTTGATTTGTAACTGACACAATTGACACAATTCCCATGTGTCTTAGGAGGGACCCAGTGGGAGGTAATTGAATCATGGGGTTGGGTCATTTTGTTCTGTTCTCATGGTAGTAATTTATTATCATGAGATCTGATGGATTTAAAGAGGGGAGTTCCCCTGCACAAGCTCTCTCTCTTTGCCTGCTGCCGTTCATGCAATAAGTGACTTGCTCCTCTATCCTTTCGACCATGACTGTGAGGCTTTCCTAGCCATGTGGAGCTCTAAGTCCATTAAACCTCTTTTTCTGGCCAGTCTTGGGTATGTCTTTATCAGCAGCATGAAAATGGACTAATACATTATTTGATACAGAGGAGAGACAGTTTTCAAATAATTAAAAGATCTTAAAAAGACAGCATAAGGCAACTATTTTTTTTCCTCTCTCTCTCTTCTCTCTTTTTTAGATTACTCAAAAAGTGAACAATAATTTCTTACTCTTTATTATCAATATTACACAGAAATCTTATGTAAAAGAGAGAAACAAATATTACTTTTGTGTCAGTGTACTATCGATACTAAAGTTAATTTTGATAAAATCTAATAATTCCAACCTCAGTCAGATTTGGACACACAAGATATCCATAAATCTTTTATAACCTCTAATAATTTTTCATTCTCATTTTACCCCAACTCTTTAATAATCATTTAGTTTAATCTGCATCATTTTTTCTTCATTTATTTTAAAACATCCTTTAAATAATTTTTATCTAGACAAAACTATGTGTTTTTTCAACAAAATCATGTTCTCATAGCTTATGACATCATACTTTTCTTGCACACACTATAAAAAATTGTCTCTCTTATATCTAATAGTTTTAACTACATATATTAATTATAATTTTTATTGCTAGTAATCCTAATTTCTAGTCAAAAACCTAGAGAGTAAGCAATTTTCACTGCTATGTACCAAAACATTTTATGAATTCATATGTAATAATTTCTAGAAACATAGGCTTTTTTAATATAACAATTTATGAATATGGAACAGGATAAGTTTACTAACAAACCCAAATATCTTTTGTTTCTGTGAAATAAAAAGCCAAAAGCGTATCAGCTTAAATTTATATTTAATAATTAATGTTTTAACATTATATCTTATTTGGTTATTATCTAGATTTTTTTAAATGAATAGCCATTATTTAATTTGACTTAGGCATAGTGACCAAAGTGATTTGGACTAAAGTTACACAAACTTAAAAGGCATTTGGGCTTATTTGTTTAATTTACAAGTGCTCATTATTTTAATTCAATTTGGTAACATGAAGACAATATAAAAACATCAACATGTACAAATGTGTACATAAAATGCCAACCAATATAAATAAACAATTAATAGCTTTGATTTTAAAATTTTAGCCATGAGACAAATAAAATTCACTAGCTTAAAAGGACAATTGAATTCAAATTATGCCCCGTGAATGAAACCAGTAAGAGTTTATCTGTCTTACATGGCTAAAACCGTTTATCAAGTTCAATTTACATCTTAAAAGCACAGAGAAATAATGCAACTTTTTTTTCCTTAATAGAGAGTTAACGGTGTGTCACTTAGATGAGACGTAGAGGAAGATGAAAAATGGATGACAAGCTAATATAAAATCATAGTAATTTATTGCAGGATTATACAGATGAGCCTAGGAAAAACAATTTCAGAAGCGCTTTCAAAATAACTGGCTAAATGTCAAAAGGTTATATTTTGGAGACCAATTTTGTTATACAAGTGGCTTTTGAATTTAGTTTCTATTATACTTATTAACTGGATTACTGAGCTCAGGGTGAACTCACAAATGAATTGAGCATTTGCAGGTCACAACGCCTAACATTTATACATATAAAAGGCAGACACAGCTGGAAAGTAGAGCACCTAGAACTTGAGAAAGAAAGAACCTCATTCATATACTAAATCCCAGGTCCCTCAGAACCAAGGTGAAAGCCCAAGATGGAAATGCTATGAGACTACTGAGCTGCACAATGCTGTCACAGTGCACCTCACTGTCAGGACATCGCCCTGATTTGTGGGAGATCCAATACCAACCTGCCCACTCTGTTACCAGCCTGTCCCCCATGGGAGCTGAATCTTTTGATGGTGAGTTCTCCCACAGCCTCCGAGTGTCCAAATTGTACCCATTGTCAGGTCATGGCCCGAGCTCTGAGATTCCCCTGACCAACCTAGAAAACAACTTTTCTGTTGCCAATTTCCCATTTATCATCAGTTTTTTGTTTGACTAAGTCAGAAATCTTAGGCTTTTCTTATCCTGATGTATGAAGAAATGAATAGCCCCCTGCAATGATAACTCTTCACTGAAACTTTTGTTTGTCACTTTTACAATTGCAGCCAGTAACTCATCAGTTATCACATGCCCAAAAGTTAAGTGTTTTCTCACAATATGGAGTTACTCTTGGTACCCCCAAATGTCAAAGAGATCAGGGTACTCAATGCAAAAAGAAAGCAGAGTTTCAGACTTAGGAGGGACTTGCCCACAACCCTTGGTACATGAGGAAGACAGAAGATCCCAAAAAAGGGGGATTAGTTGTGCCTTCTCAATGTTCTTCAAGGAGTCCCATGGCTGATAATAGTCTCCTTCGGACCTGTTCATATGACAGCTAGAACTGTTATGTTTCCTCTTATATTGAAGGGCTTCATATCAAGGGAACTGGATAAAGGATCAAAGGTGGTAAATGAAGGAGGAGAAAGAACGAGTTTCAGAGGATCCAGTTTCAGGAGATGTTAAGTTTTCTTAAAAAGGCCAATAAAGGTCTCGAGAAAAAGTGATTCTGTTGACTGAGAAGTTTCTACAGAAAAAAGCAAAATCCAACAGAGAAAAATAGAGAGGTCTTAAATATATATGTACATATATATAGCTTGAATGTGAATTATGAATTAAGCTAACTTTTGATTATAGTGTTCTTTAAATAAATTATTTTTGCCTTAGCCAAGGGAACAGTGATGGCAGGAGCACCACTCTACCGGCTGCTGCCTTGGGAGGGCCCACTGTGCTTGCTCCCAGATCCCAGCGGCAGCAGGAAGCATATCTCTCTCTGTCCCAGTAGAGAAAGCAAGGTAAATGAAAAAAAAAAAAAAAGGGAAAGAAAAAAATTGGTAGTATGCCCTAAATATAAACCTAAATTTTAACCAAAGGCATATCTCTCTTTAAATGACTGAAAACTGAAACAAAAAAGCATGCATAAGAGCAAAACCAAGAAGCCATTGATTACTTTAACAAAAGCCTCCAAAGAGAAAGCAAAAAGCTGCAACCCTTTCAAGATCCAGAAAACTCCCAATGACAGCTTAAAGAAAGGAAATTTTCACAAGCTACAAATGGAGTAGAACCCACATCTCTGTATGGCTGTATTCTCTATGGTCCTCACCTCTTAACTAGCCATCTGCACACAAAGGCCCAACAACAACCTGTGTTGACCCCAAATCCTAGCCATTAGATCATAGACTGAAGTGCTTTTTTTTTGGTAAATCCCATAGCAGGCAGTTTGAGTGCTCAAAGGATTTGGGCTTTGATTTAAATCTAATTTGTGCTTTTAAATTCTTGCTGAGGGAGTTTCTAATTCTATATTACTTTCATGTCCTTTATAGGTATCAATTAGATAGCTATTTAAGACATGGACACTCTAAAAACATTTTTTTCCTTTTTAACATAACCAATTTGTGTATTTTATAAGCAACTCAAGCCAATAAGGCATTTTTTTTTAATGGAAAGTCCCAGAGGTAACTTTCTAGGTTTAGAATACATGGACATTTTAAAAAATGAGTGCAGAAGATGCATCCACCATGATAAAAGCACACCAGAATTACTAAGCCTAAGACCTAGTCCATACAAATACTTTCATCCATTCATTTGAATTTAGAAAGGAAAAAAAATGAACAATGATTCTTACCATCTGTTCTTCCAGATTTACAGACAGACACCTAGGCACTCTGACTGGTAATTTTTTTTTTAAAACCCTAAATAGGGTTTCCTTGACTGTGGCTTCTTAAAGATCAGAGATATTTTGAGTTTTCCTGATCACAACACAAAATCTGCAGAAGCCAAGGGAAAGCTTTACTCTGAAGGTTCACTGAAAATAAACTGATAATAAACAAACGAATAGCAGAAAAGACATTCAGATTTATTCAATACTCATAGCACAGGGTTAGCTAATGGTTAGCTAATAACCCAATGAAGTGTAGATCCCTATATACCCTTTTTTTACAGGGGAAGGGGAGATGAGGGTTGGAGGAGTAAATGATTTTCAGTAGAAATGAATGAACCCAAAGAATAATGACTTGGAATAAATTTTCTCTGAGCTCTGGAAGAGGTGATGGAAAGATAAAGGGCAGAAATTTACTGTGAATAATGATGATGTTATTATGTAGATAAAGTCCCCCAGGTAATCTCTTGGGGCTGCCCTCAGAAAAATGGATAAAATGTCTCTCTGGGTGTACTGAGAACTCCCAGTCTCTTCTCTTTTTCGGTGGCTAATCTTTCCTGATTATTTGATGAAACTCATAAGAAAGAGGTCTTAAGAAAATTGCATTTCTTTTGGAAAGAAGTTTTCTTAGATAAGGAAATTCCAGAGAAAATCCCTACTGGTGCTTTGGGAAACACTATCAGGGAGACAGGGAAATCCAGATAGATCAAAGACAGACCTTGAGGCTGCACCTTTAGTACAGTATGTCAAAGCACCATATTTTAGGGTATTGTTTCCTGAACCCTAACAATAAGAAAGATTTTGGTGAATGTTAGAACCTGGTGATAGTGGTTCCCACTTTAGCAAATGGATACAAAACCAAAAATAAATATAAGTTAATGTCCCTGATAAAGTTTTCATAAAGCATAATATGGAAATTTTTTAATGAGTCAGAAGATAACATCAAATTGTCTAAAGTTTTCTTAAACTTTCTCTTTTTAATCCCCAAAAATTGTTACTATTCTAGATCATGTGAGGAAAATACTGAAAGACATTTATATAAACCAGAACATCAGAGCTATAATTTATTGACTGCTGTAAAAAGAAATAAATGTATTGACTAATTTTTAGATGACTGATTTCAAAATAATTCTGAGTTTTAAGATAATAAGAAATGATTGACTAATGTAATTATTAAAATATTTTATTAATTAAAAATATAGCCAATAGTAGCTTTTATTTACTCTAAAGTGTACAACCTTGATAAGAAAAAGACACCATGCTAAAATTATTGAGAAAAAAGATAAAATGAATTTTCATCATCACACTTTAATCCAAATCGAACCGGTAATCTTTGCACTGCTTTATCCAGGTATTTAAAATCTATTTGCAACTTCCAAAAAGTAGACCTCAGGAAATGGAACGTAAGAACCATGACCCAGTTCTCTGACGTCTTTCTATGTTAAATTCTCAGACATTAAGAAAGAAAGAGGGTCTTCAAAATGGTAGCACTTTTTCTTGATATTATAGCTCTTGCCTTGCACCTCGTTGCATAGTACACACCTTTTAAAAGTAGTTAAATATTTAATAATTTGATTGTAGCAGCAAATTATTGGTTAATTTGACATGTATGTTGCTTTCTTCTCATCACTTTCTCTACCAGTGATCCACTCTCTATGTGTCTTTCTACACATCAAAAGACAAACTTTATTAATCCAGGCATTAAATACAGGCATTATTTCATTCTATACCACCAAATATGTAATCACCTGTTCTGATGTGCATCTGTTACTGTGAACCTTTTTATTAAGCTCCAGAAATGAGTAAATACTCACAATATTGCCTTAGCATTATAAAAACATGAAACAAAACAAAAAAAAAGAAAAAATAAATAGACTTCTTGTTTTACCTCAGAAATGAAGAGAGATGGAAGAAAATAATTCTCATTTATACAGAGAAAAGAAAGTAAATGGGTACAAATTAATAACTGCTTATAGTCTGGGCATGGTGGCTCATGCCTGTAAGCCCAGCACTTTGGGAGGCTGGCCAGGAGGATTGATTGAGGCCAGAAGTTCAAGACAAGCCTAGCCAACATAGTGAGACCCTGTCTCTACAAAAATAAAAAATAAAAAAATTATCTTGGCATGATGGCACACACCTGTAGTCCTAGATACTTGGGAGGCTGAGGTGGGAGGATCCCCTAAACCCCAGAGGCGGAGGCTGCAATGAGCTATGATTACAGAGCAAGACACTGTCTCTAAAAATATAAAAATAATAATTCATAAATACATTACAAAATTCAGGTTCAAAGAAAAGCATAATACTGAAATATGGAGACATAGAATCTTAGCATTTACTTACCTAAAGCAAAGTCACCAGACAAGATACAATCTGATAGAACATTAGACCACATCATAGATTTAACATTTTTTTCCTCCCTAAATTCAAATGTTGAAATCTAATTCTCAATATGATGATATTTGGAGGTGGGTCTTTGAGAGTTTAGGTCATGAGAATGTAGTCTTCATGAATGAGATTAGTGTTTTTTGTGTCATGCATATCTGTGTGAAGAGACCACCAAACAGGCTTTGTGTGAGCAACAAGGCTGTTTATTTCACCTGGGTTCAGGCAGGCTGAGTCCAAAAAGAGTCAGGGAAGGGAGACAGGGGTGGGGCTATTTTACAGGATTTGGGTGCCTAGTGGAAAATTACAGTCAAGGGGGGTTTTTCTCTTATGGGCAGGGGCAGGGGTCACAAGGTGCTCAGTGAGGGAACTTCTGAGCCAGGAGAAGGAATTTCACAAGGTTAATCACTTAGTTAAGGTGGGGCAGGAACAAATCACAAGGGTGGAATGTCATCAGTTAAGACAGGAACTGGCCATTTTCACTTCTTTGTAATTCTTCACTTGCTTCAGGACATCTGGATGTATATGTGCAAGTCACAGGGGATATGATGGCCTAGCTTGGGCTCAGAGGCCTGACATTCCTGTCTTCTTATATTAATAAGAAAAATAACATAAAATAGTGGTGAAGTGTTGGGGCGGTGAAAATTTTTGGGAGGTGGTATGGAGAAATATTGTGCAATGTTCCTCAGGGCTGCTTCGAGCGGGATTAGGAGTGGCGTGGGAACCTAGAGTGGGAGAGATTAAGCTGAAGGAAGATTTTGTGGCAAGGGGTGATATTGTGGGGTTGTTAGAAGAAACACTTGCTGTATAGAACCATTTGCCTTGTGTGGGAAGAGATTGATAGGTGGAAGTTTCAGTGGGGGAGTAGGTGGAAGTGACCGATGAGAAGGGGAAAAACTGACCATGAGGGATAGAAGTTGGAATGCTAGCTGCTTCTTTAGCTACCTTATCAGCATAAGCGTTGCCCTGAGCGATGGGATCTGATGCCTTTTGATGGCTCTTGCAGTGAATGACTCCAGCTTCCTTTGGAAGTAAAGCAGCCTTAAGAAGAGTTTTTATTAAAGAGGCATTAATGATGGAGGACCCTTGTGTAGTGAGGAAACCTCTTTCTGCCCATATAACAGCATGGTGGTATAGGATATGGCAGGCATATTTAGAGTCAGTATAAATATTGATGCGTAGTCCCTTTGCAAGAGTGAGGGCTTGAGTTAAGGCAATGAGTTAGGCTAGCTGAGTGGTAGTGGAGGAGGGCAGAAAGTATATGTGTTAGGTGTGAGGAAGAAAATAGATTTTGTAAGTTACAAGAACTGTAGAGAGTGAGTTGAGCAGTTTGTGATTTTGAGGGCCTCTAAAAGTATTAAAGCAGTGGCAGCTGCCACAGACAGATATGAGGGCTAGGCTAAAACAGTAAGGTCAAGTTGTTTGGACAAAAAGGCTACAGGGCGCAGTCCTGGCTCTTGCATAAGAACTCCGACTGCACAGCCCTGCACTTCAGCTGTATGTAATGAAAAGGGAGTGATGAGTTAGGGAGAACTAGTGTGGGAGCTGTTTTTTAAGGAATAGAAAGGGGAGTAGGGAAAGGATTTAGGATCTATGGGGTCAGCTAGGTTTATCTAGAACAGAATAATGGGTTGTGGAGGGAGGTATTGAGTATAGTAGAGTATATGGGTTTGGCACAACAGGGTGGACAGGCAAAATAATTTTGTTGATAAGGCACAGAACTAACCTGTAAGGCTTGTCCGGTTTTTGGACAGATAAAATGGGGGAATTGTAAGGAGAGTTTATAGGCTTTAAAAGCCCGTGCTGTAACAGGCTAGTGATAACAGGCTTTAATCCTTTTAAAGTGTGCTGTGGGTTGGGATATTGACATTGAGTGGGGTAAAGGTGATTAGGTTTTAATGGGATAGTAATGGGCATGTGATTGGTTGCCAGGGAGGGAGTAGAGGTGTCCCATACCTGTGGATTAAGGTGGGAGACACAAGGGGAGGATGGGAAGGAGGTTTTGAAGTGGGGAAAAGGGCAGCAATGAGGTGTGGCTGTAGCCTAGGAATAGTCAGGGAAGCAGATAATTTAGTTAAAATGTCTCTGCCTAATAAGGGAATTGGGCAAGTGGGGATAACTAAAAAGGAGTGCAGAAAAGAATATTGTCCAAGTTGGCACCAGAGTTGGGGAGTTTTAGGAGGTTGAGAAGCCTGGTCAATACCCACAACAGTTATGGGGGCAAGGGAAACAGGCCATTGAAAAGAAGGTAATGTGGAGTGGGTAGCCTCCATATTGATTAAGAAGGGGATGGACTTATCCTCCACTGTAAGAGTTACCCAAAGTGTCTGTGATGGTCCAGGAGGCTTCCGAGGTGATCGGGCAACATCAGTCTTCAGCCGCTAAGCCAAGAAGATCTGGGAAGGAGTCAGTCAGAGCCTTGGGACAGCTGGACAGTCCAACTTCCAGTGGGGTCCCACACAGAGGGGACACAGCTTCGGAGGAATCCCAGGCTGAGGACATTCCTTGGCCCAGTGGCCAGATTTCCAGAACTTGAAGTAAGATCCTGGGGGAGGAGGTCCTGAAGGAACACCTCACCACTGTGGCTTAGGCATTTTGAAGTTCTTGTGTGCTGGAGATGTGGCTGGGGTTTCTCTCACAGCAGAGGCAAGTAATTGCAACTCTTCTCTATTATTGTACACCTTGAAGGTGAGGTTAATTAGTCCTGTTGTGGGGTTTGAGGGCCAGAATTTAATTTTTGGAGATTTATTTAACTTTGGGAGAGATTGTGTAACAAAATATATATTGAGAACAAGACAGCCTTCTGACCCTTCAGGGTCTAGGGCTGTAAAGTGTCTAAGGGTTGCTGCCAAAGAGGCCATGAACTAAGCTGGGTTTTTATATTTGATGAAAAAGAGCCTAAATGCTAACTGATTTGGGAGAGGTCAGATAAAGAAAAAGGAGCATTAACCTTGACTATGCCTTTAGCTCCAGCCACCTCTTTAAGAGGAAATTGTTGGGCAGGTGGGGGAGAGGTAGTCGTGGAATGAAACTGTAAGCCAGACAGGGTGTGGGGAGAGGAGGTGATAGAAGGATTATGGGGTGGAGGGGCAGAAGCTGAGGAAGAATTGGAGGCTGATTCAGCCTGTTGGGGAGTGACCTGAGGAGCAGTCTGGGGATGAGTGGAGAGGTCAGATGGGTCTGTAGAAAAGGAAGATTGAAAACACTCAGCGATGCTTGGGGTTGGGTCTGAGGGGCAGGTGGGAGGGAAAGAAGGAGGATTTGGGATGAGTCGCATTAGGAACAGAGACTAGGGAGGGACAGATGTGTAAAAGAATGCCTGGATGTCAGGCACCTCAGACCGTTTGCCCATTTTATGACAAGAATTATCTAGATCTTGTAGGTTGGAAAAATTGAAAGTGCCATTTTCTGGCTATTTGGTACCACTGTCAAGTTTGTATTGGGGTCAAGCGGCATTGTAGAAGATAATAAGGCATTTGGGTTTTAGGTAAGATGTGAGTTGAAGAGGTTTTAAGTTATTGAGAACACAGGCTAAGGGAGAAGAAGGAGGAATGGAAGGTGGAAGTTTGCCTATAGTGAAGGAGGCAAGCCCAGAGAAAAGAGATGGTAGAGACACAGAGAGAAGGGGTGGGGGGTCCTTGCCCCCCAGGAAAGTGGTGCTTGCCACTAAGGGTGAAGGATCAAGGCAGGCGTCCTCACAGTGATCAGACACCTCTGAAACATGGGTGAATAATCAAGCAGGTGTCCCCGCAGTGATTAAACACCAAGGGAAGACTGTCTTCCCAAGTCCTTGACCGGCACCAGAGTTTTGGGTTCACGGATAAAATGCATCTCCTCTGTCTCTACCAGAAGAGGAAAGTAACTGAAATTAAGAGAAGGGTGAGATTGAAGGATAGTGCCAAGATTGAAAGGAGAAAGAGGTTGAGGGATAGTGAGAGAGGTTGGAGAAGAGAGTAAAGAGAGGCCACTTACCCGATTTAAAATTGGTGAGATGTTCCTTGGGCTGGTTGGTCTGAGGACCAGAGGTGGTATGTGGATCTTTCTCATGGAGCAAAGAGCAGGAGGACAGGGGATTGATCTCCCATGGGAGGTCCCCTGATCCAAGTCATGGCACCAAATGTGTCATGCATGTCCACGTGAAGAGACCACCAAATAGGCTTTGTGTGAGCAACAAAGCTGTTTATTTCACCTGGGTGCAGGTGGGTTGAGTCTGAAAAGAGAGTCAGCAAAGGGAAATGGGGTGGGGATGTTTTATAGGATTTGGGTAGGTAGTGGAAAATTACAGTCAAAGGGGGTTGTTCTCTGGCGGGCAGGGGTGGGGGCCACAAAGTGCTCAGTGGGGGATCTTCTGAGCCAGGAGAAGGAATTTCACAAGGTTAATCGGTCAGTTAAGGTGGGGCAGAAACAAATCACAATGGTGGAATGCCATCAGTTAAGGCAGGAACCAGCCATTTTCACTTCTTTTGTGATTCTTCATTTGCTTCAGGCCATCTGGATGTATACATGGAGGTCACAGGAGATATGATGGCTTAGCTTGGGCTCAGAGGCCTAACACTCTTATCAGAAGATTCCAGAGAGCTAGCTCACTCTCTTTGTCTCTATCATGTGAGGACAGACAGCTGTCTGCAACCAGGAAGCAGGCCCTCACCAGACACTGTCCACTAACTCTTTGGTTTTATACTTCCCAGACTCCAGAACAGAGAAATAAAATTTTGTTTGTTTTTAAGCCACCTAGTTCATGGTACTTTGTTATGGTTGCCCCAACTGACAAAGACAGGACAGCAATGTTGACAAATTGCCTGGTTCTCATGAGAGCATGAAGCTCCTGAGTGCACGTCATAAAGAAATTTTCAACGTATATAGACTTCCTCTAGGAACCCAACGAGGCTCCTGCCAGAAGTATTAGGGAGAATGTGAAGAAGGAACCTAATTTAGTTCAGAGTACTGGTAGAGTAGAGCAATCATTGTGAACTCTTTCCAGAGTATTTCTTTGTCAGAACAAGAGTTAATCTGCAGGATAAAGGACACCAAGGCTTACAGCTCACTACACTGTTGGGAGAGGGCCAGGAAGGATACTACTGATACATCAGACCTACTTCTCTAAGTAACAAAATACTTAATCTACACACAGAAGGCCCTCACCATTGCAGCATAAAGATACTTATGTTTATTTGTTGCACATAGTGGAAATAAACAAAGTGGAGGAGAGATCCATAGTTGGATAAGAGTCAGGAACACTTGCAAAGGTGAAAACTGATATACAAATATATGGAGTCTTCCAAACATTAAGTTCAATCATAACAGGAGGAAAGCTCTGATCACCAGGCAAACAATCCTTGAGTAAAAATAATGGTAATGTATAATTGTTAGGGCTACCAGAAAATGGTTCTCTGGGAGCAGTCTCAGGGGAAGACCCAAAGTCAAGCAAGGAGAAAAAAATAAGATAATCTCAGAGGAATTTGAAGACACTTGTATCCATAGGAACAATAAATTTTAACTCTGATAAAAATATGTAAAACTGGTGTTTCAACAATGGGTAATTTTGCCCTTTAGGGAACATTTGACAATGTCTGAAGACAATTTTGGTCATCACAACTGGGCTGTGTTACAAGAATCTTGTTGGTAGCTACAAATGCTAGATACCAAGGATGGTAAACAACTTACAATATACAGTACAGCCCAAAGACAAAGACTTATCTAGTTCTACATGTAAATAGTGTGAAAGATGATGTATTAGTTTTTTTCATACATCTATAAAGAACTGACTGAGACTGGGTAATTTACTTCTTAAAATAAGTTTAACTGACTCACAGTTCAGCGTGGCTGGGGAGGCCTCGGGGAATTTACAACCATGGTAGAAGGCAAAGGGAAAGCAGGTACCTTCTTCACAAGGCAGCAAAAAGAAGAACAAGCAGGGGAAATGTCAGACACTTTTAAAACAATCAGATCTCTTGAGAAGTCACTCACTATCACAAGAACAGCATTGGAGAAACTGCCCCCATGATCAAATTACCTCCACCTGGTCCCACCCTTGAGATATGGGGGTTATGGAGATTGCAATACAGGATGAGATTATTTTGTAGGGGAGACAGCCAAACTATATCATTGCAGCCCTGCCCCTCTCAAATCTCATGTCCTCACATTTTAAAACACAATCATGCCTTTCCAACAGTCCCCCAAAGTCTTACAACATTCCAGCATTAATGCAAAAGTCCAAGTCCAAAGTCATATCTGATACAAGGCACGTCCCTTCTGCCTATGAGCCTACAAAATCAAAAACAAGTTATTTACTTCCTAGATACCATGGAGGTACAGGCAATGAGTAAATGCACACGTTTCAAATGGAAGAAATTGTCCAAAACAAAGGGGCTACAGGCCCTATGCAAGTCTGAAATCTAGTGGGGCAGTAAAACCTTAAAGCTTCAAAATGATCTCCTTTGAGTCCTTGTCTCACATCCAGGACACCCTGATGCAAGAGGTGGGTTCCCATGGCCTTGGAAAACTCCACCACTGTGGCATTGCAGGATATAGTCCCCCTCCTAGCTGCTTTCACAGGCTGGTGTTTAATGTCTGTGACTTTTCTGGGTGTGCAGTACAAGCTGTTGGTTGATCTACCATTGTGGTGTTTGGAGGATGGTGGCCCTTATCACACAACTTTACTAGGCAGTGCCCTGGTGGTACATTTCCACATTTCCCTTTCACAGTACTCTAGCAGAGTTTCTCTGTGAGGGCTCCACCCTTGCAGAAAGCTTCTGCCTGTACATCTAGGAATTTCCATACATTCTTTGAAATCTAGGCAGAGGTTCCCAAGCCCCAATTCTTGACTCCTGTGCACCCACAGGCCTAACACCACGTTTAAGCCACAAAGGTTTGGGGCTTGCACCCTGTGAAGCAAGCCTAAGCTGTATGTTGACCCCTTTTAGGCATTGCTGGAATGTAGCACACCAAGTTCTGAGACTGAAAAAAAAGGACCAAGGCCTTGGACCCAGCCCACAAAACCATTTTTTCCTTATACTCCTCCAGGCCTCTAATGGGAGGGACTGCCATGAAAACCTCTGACATGCCCTGGAGACATTTCCCCCGCTGTTTTGGCAATTAACATTTGGCCCCTTGTTACTTATGCAAATCTCTGCAGCCAGCTTTCTCCCCAGAAAATGGGTTTTTCTTTTCTATCTCATTGTGAGGCTGCAAATTTTCTGAATTTTTATGCTCTACTTCCGTTTTAAACATAAGTTGCAATTCCTAATCATCTCTTTGCAAATGCATAAAACTGTATGATTTTAAGAGCACTCAAGTCACCTCTTGAATGTTTTGCTGCCTAGAAATTTCTTCCACCAGATACCCTAAATCATTTTTCTCAAGTTCAAATTTGCACAGATCTCTAGGGCAGGGTCAAAATGCTGCAGGTCTCTTTGCTAAAGCATAGCAAAGTGTCACCTTTATTCCAGTTCCCAACAAATTCCTCATCTCCATCTGAGACCACCTCAGCCTGGACTTCATTGTCAATATCACTATCAGCATTTTGGTCAAAGCCATTCAAGAAGTCTTCAGGGAGTTCCAAATTTTTCCATGTTTTCCTGTCTTCCTCTGACCCCTCCAACCTGTTCCATCCTCTGCCTGTAACCCAGTTCCAAAGTCAGTTCCACATTTTTGGGTGTCTTTATAGCAGCACCCCACTCTCTGTGGTACCAATTTAATGTATTAGTCTGTTTTCATACTGCTATAAAGAACTGCAGTAATTTATGAAGGGAGGAGGTTTAATTGACTCACAGTTCAGCATGGCTGGGGAGGCCTCAGGAAACTTATAATCACGGCAGAAGGCAAAGGCAAAGCAAGGCACCTTCTTCATAAGGTGGCAAAAAGGAGAACAAAAAGCAGGGGAAATGCCAGAGGCTTATAAAACCATCAGATTTCATGCGAACTCACTTGCTATCATGAGAACAGCATGAGGAAACCCCCCCCTATAATCCAATTTTCTCCACCTGGTCCCACCTTTGACATTTGGGGACTATGGGAATTAAGGAGATTAAAATTCAAGATGAGATTTGGAGTGGACACAGCCAAACCATATCAGATTAGAGACTCTAATTTAAAAAAGCCTAAATAATTTACACAATATTCCTGGAGCCACTAAGGAAATTTAGCAAGATCGTATGGTGCAAGGACAATATAGAAAAAGCCCACTGAGTTTCTAGATACCAGGAATAAGCCATTGTAATTTTAAATATAAATAAATTACCAAGTAAAATGACATCAATATCAAAATATATAGTTATAAATCTTAGAAAATATATGCAGGATGTGTACATAGACAAATACAAAACACCAATAAAACAACTCAAAGAACATACACATAAAGAAAAAAATGATTAATGTGGTGTGATTTAAAAGAGCAGTAATTTGTTCTTCTAGATATTCACAAGTGCATTCTAAAGTTTATATAAAAAAATCAATGGAAAAGAACAGTGATACCAGAAATAAACTTACAGAAACTTAAGTATCGATATTTTGACAAAAGAAAAAAGAAATTCAATGTAGAGTCTTGTTAACAAGTGATACTAAAAAATTGAATGTCAATAAACAAAAACAAAAATAAAAAATAAAGTTCAACAGTACCTTACACAATGTTATCAAAGTGAATTCAAAATGTACCCTATACTTAAATGTGAGATGTTGAATTCTAAAATTTATAGGAAAAAATTCATATGGGCTTGGGGTCGACTGTGAGGTTTTAGGCATAATGATAATAATACTACCTATAAAAGAAAAAAATATAAATTGAATGTTATTAAAAATTAATACTTTAGTCTTACAAAGACACAGTTATGAGAATGAGTAGTCAAAAATGAGGAGAAAGTAGTGAAAACTTTCATGTCTGATAAAGAATTTATATCAAGAGTAAAAAGCACTTAAATCTTAATGATGACCCTATAACTGCTAAAAATAAAGAAAAGTAACCCAGTAAAAAATTAGATTAGGCTGGGCATGGTGGCTCATGCCTGTAATCCCAGCACTTTGGGAGGCCGAAGTGGGTGGATCACCTGAGGTTGGGAGTTCAAGACGAGCCTCACCAACATGGAGAAACTCCATCTCTACTAAAAACACAAAATTAGCCGGGCATGGTGTCGCATGCCTATAAATAATCCCAGCTACTCGGGAGGCTGAGGCAGGAGAATCGCTTGAACCCAGGAGGCGGAGGTTGTGGTGAGCCGAGATTGTGCCACTGCTCTCCAGCCTGGACGACAAAAGCAAAACTTTACCTCAAAAAAAAAAAAAATTAGTTTAATGATTTGGACCAACAGAACATATAAAGATGGCTAATAAACACTTGAAAATATGTCCAACATTATTTCTCATTAGAACAATGCAAATTAAAACCACAGTGAGTTTACACAACTACTCAATTTTTTTAAAGTTGGCTAAAATGCAAAACCTGAGAATACAAAATGCTAGGGAGGATGCAAAGCAACACTAATTTTTATTGATGGCATTGATAAATGTTGCAGACACTTTTGAAAACAGTTTAGCAGTTCCTTATAAAGTTAAACACAAAGAATACATGGCCCAGAAATAGCATTCCTAGGTATGTCCACACTAAATCCCATAACTGAATTATCATGTAAGCTTTATTGACAACTGTGAAGAACTGTAAGCTACCACGATGTATTTCAACTAGTGAATAGGCAAATAAACTGTGGTACAAATATAAAATGGAAAGCTATTCAGCTAAAAGAGGATCATGCTATTGATTCATGTAATAGCATGAGTGAATTTCAGTGCATATTGCTAAATGAATGAAGTTAGACAACAAAATTCACATATCATAGGATTTCATACATACTATATGTTGAAAAAGAAAGAAAAAGAAACTGTAGGGACTGGAAACATAGTAGCTGCCAAGGGTTGAAGAAAGAAAAGTATTTACTCCAAAGAGTAAACAGTGGGGAAGCTTTAGGGTGATGGAACTATTCTGGATGATACTGAGCTTGTGGAGGAATGATTTTATGCATTTATAGAAACCCTGAGAATGGAACATCACAAACAGTAAAGTTTAATGTTTGCGAACTCCAGGAGATATCAGCTATGATGTTGAGCCATTTGTGTTAGGAGTACAAACTGTAATGCAATTTTAATTATAAGTTTTATTCTTCTATTTTTCTACAACTGAAATTTTTGAAAAGGAATTTGATATAGACCAACACTTCACGCTGGGAGCAAACTTTCAGGCAAATAGAAAAATTAGACATGGAAATGTGATGTGCTTAAACCAAAAAAATGTGAGATGTAGGGGTATGTAGCACTTTTAAGTGAAAGCATTTAATTGCTTTGTGATTTTCATATACATTCCTGCCATTATGATATTGGAATTGAAGGGTAGTACCAGCCTGAAATGATTGACAGTGTATTGATGGATGCCTTAAAAAATGTTTGGATCTACAGAAGACTGTGAGTATACAAAGAAAAAAAAAGTTATATTACAAAGTCACTAATAACTCAAGATTGTTTATTATTACAGCATAATCCAGTGTACTTTTACTGATATAAAAAATTTGTATTTAATTTTGTAAATATCCAAGACCTGACATAAATTGGTTCTATTTTCAGCCTTCTATTAAAAACAGTATCTTGAATATTCTTATTAATACATTTCCCAGTGTCTTTCCCTGGAAGAATTTTTAATACCATTTTACATTGATAAACACTTTTATTTAATATATTTCCAATATAATGCTTTCATCAGTATCTAAAATAGTAATACAAATAATGATGAGGAATATAAAATAGGAAAGATTACAAAATACATACTAAACATAATATGTTATATTCTCAAACCATTTAGAGATTAACATGTTGCAAAATTTGGTATCATTTCTTAAATGTAGTTTTGCGCATTTATAAACAGTTGACCCTCGAACAATCTGAGTTTGAACTGCACATGTCCATTTATACTTGAGTTTTCTTCTACCCCTACTACTCCTGAGAAAGAAAGACCAGCTCCTCCTCTTCCTCCTTCCCCTCAGCCTAATTAACATTGAAGGCAATGATTTACTCCACTTAATGCAGTGGATCCATATCATGATCCACTTTCACTTAACAAATAGTAAGTATACTTTATCTTTTTAATGATTTTCTTAACAACATTTTTGTTCCAGCTTAGTTTAATGTAAGTAAAATACATGTAACATACAAGATATGTGTTCATCTGCTATTTATGTTACTGATAAGGCATTCAGACAACAGTAGGCTATTAATAGTTAACTTTTGGGGGATCAAAATTGTATGTGGATTTTTCATTGTCCAGAGAGGGGTGTCAGTGCCCCTAAGCCCCATGTTATTCCACGGTCAACTGTATATTCAATTTTTAAAAATAGGTTAACTTTTACACATCTTATTTTGAAATATAGGGGTATGTACATGTTTACCAAAATTAGGTCATGAGAAATGATAATTTTCTACACATTTCAACAGAACTTGCTTTTATTCAATATTCTACTTCTTGTAGATGTAACAAATCTAAACATCAAATTCCTACTGGCCTTCCTTTTGACAGCTTTTCTTAATTGTCTAGTGTTGGGAATAGGCTCCCCCAAAATCTGGCCACAAACTGGCCCCAAAACTGGCCATAAACAAAATCTCTGCAGCACTGTGACATGTCTGTGATGGTCATAACACCCATGCCGAAGGTTGCGGGTTTACCGGAATGAGGGCAAGGAACACCTGGCCCACCCAGGGTGGAAAACTGCTTAAAGGTGTTCTTAAACCACAAACAATAGCATGAGTGATCTGTGCCTTAAGGACATGCTCCTGCTGCAGATAACAAGGCAGACTCATCTCTTTATGTCAGCTCATCCCTTTGTTTCCCCTAAGGAATACTTTTAGTTAATCTATAATCTATAGAAACAATGCATATCACTGGCTTGCTGTTAATAAATACATAGGTAAATCTCTGTTCGAGGCTCTCAGTTCTGAAGGCTGTGAGAGCCCTGATTTCCCACTCCATGCCTCTATATTTCTGTATGTGTGTCTTTAATTCCTCTAGCGCCACTGAGTCAGGGTCTTCCTGATTGAGCTGGTCTCAGCAGTCTAGGAAATAAATAATATATGTTAATAAAATAAATCTCATTTTCCACTATCATCACATTCTTCCTCCATTTGCCATAGCATTACTGCACAGTCTCCTGCTTAAGATGATTCACCTTACAATTTTTCAACTTTATAATGGTACAAAAGCAATACATATTTCGTAGACACTGTATTTCCATTTATTAATTTTGATCTTTTCAAGACTTTATTGTAAGATAAAGATTGTGTTAGATTTTTTTCCAACTGTAGGCTAATATAAGTGTTCTGAGCACATTTACGGTGGGAGAGGCTATGTACAGTAGCTTAGGTATATTAAATACATTTTCAACTTACCATATTTTTAAGTTATGATGAGTTTATCAGGACATAACCCCATTGTAAGTCAAGCAGCATCTGTACCAAGTTTATTGTTTTTGCAAATAGTCCCAGAAAACAAATTTTTGATGGTCCAAGTTCAATAATGCCCTTCCTTGACTACTTCTCTAATATTTAACTCAGAATTAATCATGTATGCTTCTACGTTTACAACCAATAAAACAAAGCAAAACCAACTAGAAAGTATTTACGCATTTTTATGACTTCTTAAATATATAACTAAAAAGAAAGCAGGGGTCTATATACTTTCCAACTTGCATCCAGTGTTTTCATTTTATAGATGTTTAATAAGCATCTGGTTTACAAATTAATAACCATTATTACTTTTACTTAGAATCAAATGAAAAGGAAAATAACTTTTAAGACATTAGCAAATGTTTGGAAATTGATGTGCTTTGCTAATGCTTTTAGTCTAAATTAACTTTTACAGAAAAATAATGAGCTTAATTTCTATTATAATTGAGAACAATTAAATAAAATATCATGCAAAGAAACTTTTAGCTACAATCATTAGAAATACATCCATTTAACTCCTAGCCTTTTGCACTAGTCAGCTTGGGCTGACATAACAAAATACAATTGACCAGTAGATTAAACAACAGACACAGGTGTGGAAGCTGGAAGTTCAAGTCAGGGTGCAATCATGATTGGTTTCTTTCTGAGGCCTCTTCTTTTGGCTTGTAGACAGCTACCATCTCACCATGTGATCACATAATATCTTCTTTTTGTTCACACTCAGAGCAAGAAAGCAAGCTCTCTGGTGATTTTTTTATAAGGACATTAATTCCGTCAAAAGGGCTCCACCTTCATGACCTTATCTAATTCTAATTACCTTCCAAAAGTCCCATCTCCAAATATCATAAAATTGGAAGTTAAGGCTGCAATATATAAATTTTGTGGGGGACATCAGTTTTCATCCCATATGCCTTTTTAGATTTGTACTTTAAATTATATGAGATGAAATATAAATGAAAGAAATTTGTATCTACAGTATTGTTGCTTTTTTGCTTGCTTGCTTTATTCTTTTTTTTTTTTTTTTTTTTGACAAAGTCTCACTCTGTCACCCAGGCTGGAGTGCAGTGGCAGGCTCTTTGCTCACTGCAACCTCTGCCTCCCAGGTTCAAGCCATTGTCCTGCCTCAGCCTCCCAAGTAGCTGGAATTACGGGCCGTGCCATCATGCCTGGCAAATTTTTGTATTTTTAGTATATACAGGGTTTCACCACGATGGCCAGGCTGTTCTCGAACTCCTGACCTCAAGTGATCTTCCAGCTTTGGCCTCCCAAAGTGCTCAGATTACAGGTATGAGCCACCCTGCCCAGCTTGTTTCATTTTTTTGTTTGTTTCATTTTTTTTTTTTAACTCCTGCCCCGAGTACTGGCTTTCAGGGTTTGCTCTTTTTATTGTCATTAGTCTCTCACCTTTATATATTTAAAATGTCAGTAGATTTCAAATAAGTTATGACAAGTATATTCAATATAAATATTTATATTTCGTTTTAAAAGTTTGCAATTGCATCCCATTGTTTATGAAGAATTGCTCGGTAAATACGGCTTCAGATATTGTTTAAGCAATGTGTCTTCACAGAAATACTGGAGGTAACAGGCAATTAGAACAGCAAAACTAATGTATTCATATAATTTATTTAAAATGTACACATTGCCCAAAGCCACTGGAACAATGTATGGAATGTAAGTTACAATACTTAAATGAAATCTTCCACCAGAGTGGAAAAAAATACTTACAGGATTAGCATATATGGAAACAGTAGACCAAAAATAAAAGTAAAAGTCTACTCTGATACAATGTTCACTTTATCATAAAAGTAGTTTAATTTCAGAGATAGTTTATATGCAGAAGATTATTATTAAAAGATGGATGTAGATTTTCAGCAAAAGAAGTACAGGTAATCTTAATTTTTATTTATTTTACTTAAATATGATAAAACAAAATACTAACTGGTCAAATTATAAACAAACTATTAATCCTCTCGAATGTACTAGACATTAATATAAACAGATTAAATACAATTTAATAAATCACTTAAATAACCCCAAATAGGCCGGGCGTGGTGCCTCACACCTGTAATCTCAGCACTTTGGGAGGCCGAGGCAGGTTGATCACCGGAGGTCAGGAGTTGGAGACCAGCTTGACCAAAATGGTGCAACCCTGTCTCTACCAAAAAAAAAATACAAAAAATTAGCCGGGCAGTGTGGTGGATGCCTCTAATCCCAGTTACGTGGGAGGCTGAGGCAGGAGAATCCCTTGAACCTGGGAGGCGGAGTTTGCAGTTAACCAAGATCGCGCCATTGCACTCCAGCCTGGACAACAAGAGAAACTCGGTTTCAAAACAACAAAAACAAACAAACAAACAAACAGATGGACTAACTTTAGAAAGAGAATGTCATAGAAAAATTGTTACTTAATATTTCCTAGGAGATCTTTTTGTAACATTTCTCACTAGAGTTTAATCTACTTCATACTTCTGTGTAACTACTTCAGAAACGTTACTTTTAAATTTCCACTAACAGCAGGCTCTATGGCTTAATTAAAGCACCAATCTAATAAATTTTCAATAATAGAGTGACTTAGAACATTTTTTAACAAAAGTAATGTTTTAATGAGTTTATGAAATAACTTTATAATAGTTTGAATGATAAAAATATGTCCCAGTAGTAATACCTGGGACCAGTGAATGTTACCTTATTTGGAAAAAAGAGGCTTTGTGTATGTAATTCGTGAAGAATCCTAAGATAATGAGATAACTCTAGATTATCTGGGTGAGCCCTAACGTCAACAACATTTTTTTTTTTGAGTGAATCAGAGGTAGATATGCAAATTGAAAATGAAGACACATTCACAGAGCAGGAGCTAATATGAAGCAAGAGACAAAGATTGAAGTGATGCGGCTCCCAGCCGAGAAACATCACTCACTGCCCGTAGCAACCAGAAGCTAAGAGAGAGGCATAGAGGCTATGAGAGTTTGGCTCTGCCGACACCTTGATTTTGAACCTCTCAAACCTAGACTTTTGAGAGTATGTTTCTATTGCTTTAAACCATCACATTTGTGGTGAGTTCATTTACAGCAGCCATCAACTCTTTTTACTTATCTAAGTTCTTCATGTGGCTCAAACACTGGAAAGTGTTGCAATTTATTCTTAATTATATTCTGAAATCAGTGGAATGCTGATTACAACAGCTTTAATTCATTAATTTGCGTATTCCTACCATCAATTCACATTCCCTCTGTTTATTAGAATGTTGCAATAAAATTAAATAGCATTTATTTTTATTTGGAGACATCTTCTCGTAGTATATAAAAACAAAAGGGATTGTATGTAAAGAGATAAAAGTAAATTTTGGGGAATCAACAATAAGAATAAGTTTTAATTTATGTTAACATTATAAAAGGTAGATTGTAAGGCCAAAACGCTTTAATAATGATAAAGAAGGTAATAATATAATGACAAAAAAGAAGAATACTGAATTTGAATGCACCTAGAAAAATATCTGAAAAATTATATTGGTCAGAATTTCAAAAACATGACAGTAATACTCATAGATTTTAGAATATTTCACTAAGAAATGTGACATGTAACTTCTTCATCAAGTAGAAAATTGATATGAATAGAAAAGATTTGAACATCATCATTAACAAGCTGGACACAGTTGGTATCAATATATTAACAATCTAAAACTTAAAGGATATAAGTTCAATGCAATAATATTGAAATCAGTGTAAAAGTATTTTTTAAATAATTTATGATATAAATTAACAAGTATCTAGAACTGAGATGCAATGACAAATCAGTCATGCTACATAAAACTGCTCATACCATATCACCTGAAAATTTTGCTTCTGGCTATACATCTGATATATCTTCTTGCAAATGTCCATTGAGAAAGTTATATAAAGTAATTTCTACTTTAAAATTGTTTTTGTTTAAAATATAAACTTCTGGTTCCACATGTAAGAAGTTTGGATATCACCACTCTGTTCTAATAAGAAGTTTAAAGCTGAACAAACTGAAAAATCAACAGCTTTTCTTAGCTGTATCAGAGAAATGAGGTCCCAGGGAAAATTGCTTCTCCTAACATTGGAGAGACAGGCAAGTAGATACAGAGACTCACAGTGCAACAGAGTAAAAACCTATGAGCATAAATATTTGTGGGAACCAGTGCCAGGGTAGAAATACCTGAACTATAATAGATTAATTGTTTGAGGCTCAGTGTGGACAAATCCAGGGGTTAAAAATTCAACGGGACCAAATTATTAGAAGGGGCCCAGACGTTTGTGAGATTTACCTCCAGGATTATGATCAGGTTCTCACAAGAAATATCAAAGAAAAATTGTCTCATGCTTCCTGCAGGGGAATGGAAAAGGAATCATTTTGAAATATGCCACAGCATTTTCTTCTTTTGAGTAAGGTAACCAGAGCTTAACCTGCTGGATTTTTGTTTGTTTGTTTGTCAGGGTATAATTGGCATGGGGAAAGAGAAACACCCCACTCTAGCCAGGTCTAGCCTTTCAAGTGGAGTGTAGACATATTCAACTTTAACCCACTATAGCCACCCTATTTTAGCTAAGAGGGAGCAGAGACTGAGAAACACTTGGGAAGTTCACAGCCTAGAGTTGCAGGCTTCCTAAAAGACTAAGATCTAATCACAGGACTATAGAATGTTTTCCTCCCCCCCACACCTTATCAACACTTCACTAAAGGCCTATTTATAGCAATTCCTTTTATTCGGTACATCATATCCAGCTATCAAAGAAAAGTACAAGACATACTAAAAAGGGGAAAAGTAAAGTTTGAAAAGATAGAAAAAGTATCACAACTGGACATGGCAGGGAGTTTGGGATTACCAGACAGTAAATTTAAGACAAGCATGATGAATATAATAGGGCGCTAATGAATAAAGTAGATCTGCAAGAACAGATGAGAAATATGCATGGAGATATAGAATTCCTAAGAAAGAACCAAAAAATGTTAATGATAAAAAATAACTATAAGAGAAATGAAGAATGCCTTTGGTGGACTTATTAGTAGACTGAATATGGCTGCAGAAAGAATCCCTGACCAGGAGGCTACATCGTTAGAAATCTGAGAAGTAGAAAAGCTAAAAAGAATAAAGACTGAAACAAATAGAACAGAATATCCAAAAAGTAGAACATTTACAAAAGGTGTAAGTAATGTGTAATAGAAATACCAGAAGGAGAAGAGAGAAAATAAGAAAATACATATTAATGAAACAGAATTTCTGCAACTTAATGTCAGACATCAAGTTACAGATCCTGATGTTCTCAGTGAACATCAAGTAGGACAAATGCAAAAAATCCCATATATCTGTGCATATAATATTCAAATGACAGAAGTCAAGATAAAGAAAAAATTCTGAAAGATAGAGGAAAGTCACCTTACCTATGGAGGAACAAAAATAATAATTACAGCTCTCTTCTCAGAAACCACGCAAGCAAGAAGAGAGTACAGTGAAGTAATTAAAGTGTTGAGACAAAAAAAAATCTACTAACCTAGACCTAGAATTCTGTATACTGAAAAAGTATCTTCAAAAGTTAAATTGAAATAAAGACTTGCAAAAATTGACAAACAAAACAAAAATTAGGAGAATTTGTTGTAAGTAGACCTGCATTTCAAGAAATGTTAAAAAAAAAGTATTTTAGAGAGAAGAAAAAATAGTATATGTCAGAAAAGTCAATTTACATAGAGAAAAAAGATCATGAAAGAAGAAATAAGTGAAAGTAAACTAAAAATATTTATTTAATTGATTTAAAAGAGTACAGTTTGTTCAATATAATAACAAAAATGTATTGTGTATGCTTTTGTATATATCATATACATGTCTATGTAAGCATATATATAAATGAGGAAAATGACAGCAATAATAAAAATGATGAAAAGAAGATATTTGAATTATTTTATTATAAGATACTCACAATTCCCATGAAGTAGTATATAGTATTATTTGAAAACACATTTGAATTAGTTTTAAATGTAAATTGCAAATTCTAGGGCAAAAATGTGAAATAATGAAGTATAGCGTAGACTAAGGCGAAAGAAAGGAAGATTATACAATTCTCAAAACAAAAGGCAGGCCGGGTGCAGTGGCTCACGCCTGTAATCCCAGCACTTTGGGAGACGGAAGCGGGTGGATTGCCTGAGGTCAGGAGTTTGAGACCAGCCTGGCTAACATGGTGAAACGCCATTTCTGCTAAAAATACAAAAATTAGCCAGGCGTGGTGGTGCATGTCTATAGTCCCAGCTACTGGGGAGGCTGAGGCAGGAGAATAGCTTGAACCCATGAGGCGGAGGTTGCAGTGAACTGAGATTGCACCACTGCACTCCAGCCTGGGTGACAGAGCAAGACTTCATCTCAAAAAAAAAAAAAAAATGCAGAAAAAGAATGGAAAAATAAAAATATGAACAATAAAAATAATCAATAGAAACAGTAACAAATACAGAAGGTTCTAAGCCAATTATGTCAATAATTACTTTGAATACCAATGGTCTACATGCATCAATTGCATGACAGATTGTCACAATGGATTAAAAAGTAAGACTCAACTATATTGTCAATACAAATACTCAATTTTAATGTAAATAGACATACATATTAAAAGCACATGAACATAGAAAAATATGCCATGCTAACATTTAAAACTGAAGTGGAAACAACACTATTCATTTCAGATAGACAAGACATAAAGCAAGAAAAGTTATCAGGAACAAAAAGTGGCATTATTTAATGATAAAGGAGTCGATTCTTCAAGAAGATAAAACAATCCTTAACATAGATAAAACTAACAACAGAGCATCAAAAAATACGAGGCAAAAACTGACAGTACAGCAAGGAGACCTTAATAAACCAACTATTATAGTTGGATATTTCAGTGGTCCTCTCTGAGAAATACAGATGCCTAGCAGGCAGAAAATTGGTGAGTATTTGAACATAGTTGAACTCCACAGCACCATAAATTGACTAGATATAATGGACATCTATAGACAACTTTATCCAACAACAGCCAAATACGCATTATTCTCAAGCTCACATGAAACATCCACCAAGATACATCACATTCTGAGGCATAAAATACTAACATATCTAAAATAATAGTCATTCAAGACCTGTTCTAAGGCCACAATGGAATTTAACTAGAAAACAATAGTATAAAGATAAGTCAAAAATCCTCAAATACATGGAGATTAAGCAACACATTTCTATATAACACTTACATCAAAGAAAAAATTTAAAGAGAAATTAGAAAGTATTTTTAACTAAATAAAAAAAATCAAAGTGTGTGAGATGAAGCAAAAGTAGTGCTTAGAGGGATACATGATGTTGAATGCATATATTAGAAAAAAAGTCTAAAATTAGTCATCTAAATTACCAGCATAGGAAACTAGAAAAAGACAAGCAAAGTAAATCTAAAATAAGCAGAAGAAAATAAATAAAAATAGATATATCAATTAAATGGAAAAGAGAAAGTCAATAAAGAAAATCAATGAAACTGACAGCTGCTTTTTTGAAAGGATCAATAAAATTGATAACCTCCTTACCAGGTTAATTAGGGGGAAAAGAGAGAGGACACAAATTACTAATATCAGAAATGAAAGAGTATACACCACTACAGATCCCATGAGCATTAAAAAAATAATTAAGCAATAATATAGACAAGTCTATGCCCACAAATATGATAGCCTAGATGAAATGTACCAATTCCTTGAAAGGCACAATTTGCCAAAACTCACACTAGAGGAAATAAACAATCTGAACAGACTTTTTTACTATTGAAGAAATTTAATCAATAATTAATATTTTAGAACAGGAGACACAAGGCCCAGATGAGTTCACTGGTGAATTCTACCACACATTTAATATACAAATTATACTCATCCTCTACAATGTCTTCCAGAAGATAGAAGTGGGAGAAATAGCTCCTAATTCTTTCTATGAAGGCAGCATAACCCTAATACCAAAACAAGACATTAAAAAGAAAATAAAATTAGGAATAAATATCTTTTATGAACACAGAAGCATACATTCTCAACAAAATATTAGCAAATTTAATTGAACAATGTATAAAAATAATTATATACCACAAACAAGGAAGAATTATGTCACATATATAAGGCTGGGTCAACATTCAAAGATCAATTAATGTAATCTATCATATCAACAGGGTAATGAAGAAAAGTCACATGATTATGTCAATAGATACAGAAAAAGCATTTGAAAAAATTTAACAGACATTCATGATAAAAAAAAAAACTCCCTGTAAACCAGGAATAGAAGAGAACTTTCTGAACTTGATAAGAAATATCTACCCCCCAAAATATATACATATAATTATATATAAATATATATTAAAAATACATCCCTCATTATTAATGTTGTAGTGAAAGTCATAGCAAATGCAAAAAGAAAAAAAATAAACATATACAGATTATTAGGGAAGAAATAAAACTTTGTTTGCAGATAACACAATTATCTATGAATAAAGTCTGAAAAAATCATCAGAAAAATGCCTGGAATTAATGAGCAAGTACAGCAAGGAATCAAGTTACTGATTAATATGCACATCAATCATGTTTGTGTACACCAACAATGAATGAGTGTAATTTGAAAATTAAAACATATTACCATTTACATTACCTTCCCCCAATGTGAAAATTTTAGGTAAAAATCTAACAAAATAGGTATAAGATCTATATGAAGAAAACTACAAAACTCTGATAAAGTAAATTAAAGAAAAACTAAACCGAGAGAAATTTCGTATTTATGAATAGGAACTCTCAGTATTATCAAGATGTGAGTTTTTTCCAACTTAAACTATAGACCCAATGTAATTCCAATCAAATCCCAGCAAGTTATTTTGTGTATATTCTCAAACTAATTTAATAGTTTTTATTGAGATGCCAAGGAACCCTAGTAGCTAGTAGCTAAAACAATATTAAAGGAGAAGAACAAAGTCATGGGACTAACACTTCCTGAATTTAGCACTTATTATAAAACTACAATAATCAAGACAGTGTGGTGTTGTTGAAAGAATAGACAAATTGATAAAGGGAATGGAAGGGAGAATACAGAAACTGACGCACATACATATAGCTAACTGATCTTGTATTTAGGAGCAAAAGCAATACAATGGAACAAAGAAAAATAAAACAGTGCTGGAACGGCTGGACATCCACAGACAAAATACATGAATGTAGGCAAAAACATTGCACCATTCACAAAAATTAACTCAAAGTGAGTCACAAACCTAAGTCTAAAATGCAAAATTGTAAAATTTTTAGTAGAAAATGTAGGAGAAAATTTACATGACCTTGGGTTTGACAATGACTGAATATAACACCAAACAACAACTGGTGAAACGAAAAATTAATAAACTAGATTTCATCACAATTAAAATTTGTGCTCGGTGAAAGACAATGTCAAGAGAATGAGCTGGAAACTGAAGAAAAATATGTACACAATACACATCTGATAAAGGACTGTTATTTAAAATATACAAAGAACTCTTAAAACTCAACAATAAGAAAGCAAACAACCTGACTAAAAAATAGGCCAAAGACTTTAACAGATACTTCACCAAAGAATATATACACATGGCAAATAGTTATATAAAAAGATGCTCTAAATTATATGTCATTAAATCCAAGTTAAATCAACAATAAAATGCTACTACACCTATATCAGAATAATCCAAAACCAAAACACTAACATGAAATGCTGGCTGAGATGTGGTACAATAGAAATTATCATTCATTGCAAAAGGGAATACAAAATGCTACAACCACCTTGGAAGCATTTATAAAATTAACATACTCATTATAAAATACAGTAATCACTTTCCTTGATATTTATCTAAATTATTTCCACACAGAAACCTACACATACATGTTTATATCAGCTTTATTCAAAATTGCTAAACCTTGGAAACAACAAAATCATCTGTCAGTGGCTGAATAAATAAATAAACTGTGGTAGATCTAGGCAATAGAATATTATTCATTCCTAAAAAGAAATGAGCTATGAATTCATGAATAGAAATGGAGAACACTTAAATGCATATCACTAGGCAGAAGAAGCCAATCTTAAAAGGCTATATACTATATAACGGCAACTACATGACACTCTGCAAAACTATGGAGACAATAAAAAGATCAGTGCTTGTCAGTGATTAGGGGAGGGGGGGTATAGGTGGAACATTGATGATTTTTAAGGCAGTCAAAATACTCCTTATGGTACCATAATGGCAGACATTTTTAATTTTATACATTTCTGCAAAGACATAGATTGTACAATATCAAGAGTGAATCCTAATATAAACTATGGACTCTGGGTGATGATGGGTCAACGTAGGTTCATCAGGTGTAACAAATGTACCACTCTGGTGGGGATGTTGATAATGGGAGAGGTTATGCATATGCAGGAAAAGGGGATATTAGGAAATCTCTGTACCTTTTTGTTTAGTTTTGCTATGAACTGAAACTTCTCTCAAAAAATAAAATTGAACACAAAGCAAAGCAAAACAAAAAAATGTAAAAAATCAAATTGTCCTTTCATAGAAAATGGATTAATCCTATGTTATACAGAATTAAAATTAACAAAATAGTTTTACATAATTAATCATAAACCTCAAAATGTGAAAAATATTCAAAGTTATGGAAATTGATAGGTGTCACATAAAATTTAAAAACATGCAAAACTTATTACTTAAATATTACATATAAGTTCAGCAGAATACCACAAAATAGGAGTGGTTTGTATTTCTGGACAGTCAAGTTAGCTGGAAAAATAGATTTGATGTTAGAATTTTAAACTGATTTCACAGTTTTTGTTCATATACATATATGCTAAATGTCTAATGTCTGTTTTAAATTAAAAAATGATTATGTCAATGTTTATACTATTGTTTTAAACATTTTTGAATGTTAAATATTTATGTTAACTGATTTAAAATAAAAAAATTGACTTGTGATTTATATTTTCTTAATTTTTAAAATTTTGAACAGGTCTGCCTTTCCTTCACATATAAAAACTGATAACTTGGCTTAGTCAAAATAATTGTAGCTTTTGGCTGGACATGGTAGTTCATGCCTGTAATCCCATCACTTTGGGAGGTCAAGCTGGGCTGATCACCTGAGGTCAGGAATTTGAGACCAGCCTGACCAACATGGTGAAACCCCATCTCTGCCAAAAATACAGAAATTAGTCAGGCGTGATGGTGAGCGCCTGTAATCCAAGCTACTTGGGAGGCTGAGGCAAGAGAATTGCTTAAATCCAGGAGGCAGAGGTTGCAGTGAGCCGAGATCACGCCATTGCACTCTAGCCTAGAGACAGAGCGAGACTCCATCTCAGAAAAAAAAAAATAAAAAAATAAAAAAGAATAAAAAATAATTATAATTGTCACTTTTTTTCCTTCTCTAGACTCTGTATTGCTCAATTATATTAGTCACTTTTAGATTTTAAAAAAATGTGGACTATCTCTATGTGTCATGCATAGATTGTCACCTATTTTATTGCCCCATGAGTACAAAATTTATTCTTTAAACTTTACAACGCTTCACCTTGATATACACTGATGTCGATCACTCTTGCATTTTGCCTGGCACTTGGTGAGCCTTTTTCTTTTTCCTTTGAGACAGGGTCTCACTCTGTCTCACAAGCTGGAATGCAGTGTCATGATCGTGGCTCACTGCAGGCTCAACCTCCCTGGGCTCAGGTGATCCTCCCACTTCTGCCTCCCAAGTAGCTGGAAGTACAGCTGTGCCCCACCACACCCAGCTAATTTTTCTGTTTTTTTGTAGAGGTGGGGTTTCTCCATGTTGCTCAGGCAGGTCTTGAACTCCTGAGCTCAAGCAATACACCCGCCTTAGCTTCCCAAAATTCTGGGATTACAAAAATGAACCACCATGCCTAGCCTGATGAGAACTTTTTATAAGCTGATTTCATCTTTTTTTTTTGCCAAAAAATTTATAATAACTAACTCTTTTCCTCTTGCTGTTTTTTAGAGTGTTTTTCATTTTTTTAAACAGAGTTTGTGTTGCTCTGAATGTTATTAATTGGAAAGTATTTATTTGTATAAATTTTCCATTTTGTGTATTTCCTTAATTTCAACTACATTTTTTTCTTAGCATCCATAGTATTATGATTATTATCTTTTGCACTAGAAAATGTCTGTATAGCTGCCTTATGGTGATTTTTTCATGTTTATTCATCTTTAATTAGATTATTAAACAATCCATTCCTTTTAAATGGGAGCTACATGTAATTTAGATTACTTTTGTTTTTATGTAGTGGGCTCCTAAGTGCTACCAGATTTTTATTTATTTTAAATCAAAAGTCTCATTGGTTTTTATTGCTTCTACATGTTCATTTGGTATATTTGCAGTTCTAAATATTAAAGTCTAGTGACTTAAAAGATAATATCCTGGTCGTATTATCTATGAATATATTTATGAGAGTAAGAGTTTAGGTATGAATACTCTGAGAATATTTAAAGCAATACTTTGTAAGGAATTTTGAATTAAAATTTATAGCCAGCAAGTCCTACCTATGACTTCTTGAGGTTTAACATTTTCTCCTTCAAACTTCTTTTCCTTGGAAAAGAAAACTTTCCTTGAATCATTTTTGTTGTAATATTCATTGAATAGGTTGAAATACAGCCTAAAATTATTTAAGTACAAATATGTTAGTGGGCCTTATTCAGGAGTGAAATTCTTTACTGTCTTGGAAAGCAGTTAGAAAGCTGGTTTCTTTTTCAGGTTTATCCTTTCCAAGGAGAGAGATATGAATTGATCAAAACTGCATACTGATTTTTTTCCCCAATGACTTAATACATACTTCTGTTTTTGATTCTAAAAATTTTTCATCTTGACATGCAGTCTATTAGACAATTTTTTTTTAATTTTTAGGGCTATTGAAATTTGCATCACTAATATTCTTTTCCTTAATCCTTCAACGGGAAGATTTTATAGAGTACATCCGAACTTTTAGTCAATTCGACCTCGAATTGTAGAGATAACACTTAGTTTCACGTTTATGTATCAACTTGTTCTTATATTTTCAACTACTCAAAAGCAGTGATCATTTCCTCTCACATTTGTTGCTTTGATTTTAGTGTTTAGTGCAGTGGATGCACGTGGTAAACTCTTAATAATTTTTGTTTCTGAAAGTAAATATTAATTTCATGTTATCATAATCAGAATAAAACTAATAGGTAATTGAAATATGAAAACCAATTGACATTAAGTTTACATCTCTGGTTAGTTCCTAGATCTCTGTCAGTATAATTGACTTCTATCTGATTGACAATTATGTAAAACAATAGTAGTAGAATTCTATTTATTTATTGTCTATAAATAGAATATGAAATATATTTAAAATAGGATATAAAATAGATTACATTCTAAAAATAAACAAAATTTTACAATGCTTTAGGCCAACAAAACACATACAAGTGTAATGACTTGTTATTCCATTTAGCACACCAATTTGTTATCTAAGTTCTGCAATATTTTTATCAATCTTATAAAAAACTGCAAAGGAGAGATTAGAAAAATAATTAATTTCACCTTCAAATTATCTAAAATGATAGAGACTAGAAATTCCACTTTTATGGCGTCCTAGAACAATCTAATAAAAATGGTCATAGTTACTAGTCTGTATAACAATAAACCAAAAGAGTGTGTGTAAACTTGTGTATATTGAAAAATTCAGTGAAGGCAACTGAGATGAATTTTCAGCAAAACAATATTGAAATCAAATTATAAATCAAGAAATTGTTTTGTACAGTGTAATACATCCTATTAAAGTGGGATGATAAAACTGCTGAAAGAAACATGGAGAAGCAGAATATACCTGTGTTTCACCAGTGCTGGCCTCCAAGAAAGTTGCACAAAGAAAGATTTTAGTACTTTCAGGAGCTCTCTGCAAACTGGAGATGGTTACATAAAGCTATTATATTTGTATACAACTAGACATTAATATCATTCTGATTTATCTGATTTGATTATATATTTATTAACAAACCTGCATTTGTCTGTTTTAATGCTGCTAATAAAACATATGTGCAAATGGGTTATTTATAAAGAAGTTTAATTAACTCACAGTTCCATATGGCTGGAGAGGCCTCATAATCATGGCAGAAGGCAAATAAGAAGCAAAGGCATGTCTTACATGGTGGCAGGCAAGAGAACTTGTACAGGGGAACTCTCATTTCTAAAACAATCAGATCTTGTTAGACTTATTTACTACCAAGAGAAAAGTATGGAGGAAACCACCCCTATGATTCAATTGTCTCCACCTGGCCCTGGTCTTGACATGTGAGGATTATTACAATTCAAGGTGAGCTTTGGGTGGGGACACAGCCAAACCATATCATTTATCCCCTGGCCACTACCACATCTCATGTCCTCACATTTCAAAACCAATGATGCCTTCCCAACAGTCCCCCAAAGTCTTAACTCATTTCAGCATTAATTCATAAATCTACGGTCGAAATTCTCATCAGAGACAAAGCAAGTCCCTTCTGCCTATGAACCTGCAAAATCAAAAGCAAGTTAGTTACTTCCTAGGTACAATGGGGGTACAGGCATTGGTAAAAACACCCATTACAAGTGGGAGAAACTGTCCAAAACTAAGAGTCTACAGGCCCCATGGAAATCCAAGATCCAGAGGGGCAGTCATATAGTAAAGCTCCAAAACGATCTTCTTTGACTCCATGTCTCACATCCAGGTCACACTGATGAAAGAGGTGGGCTCCCATGACCTTTGGCAGCTCTGCCCCTGTGGCTTTGCAGGGTACAGGCCCCCTTCCGGCTGCTTTCATGGGCTGGCACTGAGTGTCTGTGGCTTTTCCAGGTGCACAGTGCAAGCTGTTGATGAATCTACCATTCTGGGGTCTGGAGGATGTTGGCCCTCTCCTCCCTGCTCCACTAGCCAGTGCTCCAGTTGGGACTCTGTGTGGGGGCTCCAACCCCACATTTCCCTTCTGCACTGCCCTAGCAGAGGTTCTCCATAAGGGCTCCACCCCTGCAGCAGACTTCTGCCTAAACTTCCAGGCATTTTCATACATCCTCTGAAATCTAGGCAGTCGTTCCAAGCCTCAATTACTCTCTTTTGCACACCCATAGGACAAAAAACACGTGGAAGCTGCCTAGTCCTGGGGTTTGCACCCTCTGAAGCAACAGCCTGAGCTGCATCTTGGCCCCTTTTGGCCACAGCTAAAGATGAAGTAGCTGGGCCACAGGGCACCATGTCCCAAGGCTGCATGGAGTAGGGGAGACCGGAGCCCAGCTCAGGAAACCAAATTTTCTCCTAGGTGGCTTGTGATGGGAGGGACTATCATGAAGTTCTCATTGTCTTGCTGATTAACACTCCTAGTTACTTATGCAATTTTTTTCTGCTGGCTTGAATTTCTCCCAAGAAAATGGGGTTTCTTTTCTATCACATAGTCAGGCTGCAAATTTTTCAAGTTTTTATGCTCTGTTTTCCTCTTGAATTCTTTGCTGCTTTGAAACTTCTGCCAGATACCCTAAATCATATCTCTCAAGTGCGAAATTCCACAAGTGTCTAGGACAGGGGCAAAATATCACCAGTCCCTTTGCATAGCAAGAGTGACCTTTAGTCCAGTTCCCAACAAGTTCCTTATCTTCATCTGAGACCACTTCAGCCTCGACCTTATCGTCCATATCGCTATCAGTATTTTGGCCAAAGCTATTAAACAAGTCTCTAGGAAGTCCCAAACTTTCCCACATATTCCTGTCTTCTCCTCAGCCCCCCAAACTGTTCCAACTTCTGCCTGTTATCCAGTCATGAAATAGCTTCCATGTTTTTGGGTGTCTTTACAGGAGCACCCCACTCTCTGCAGTAGCAATTTATTGTGTTAGTCTGTTCTTAACCTGCTAATAAAGACATATGCGAGACTGGGTAATTTATAAAGAAAACAGTTCTAATAGACTTGCAATTCCACATGGCTGTAGAGGCCTCACAATTATGGCAGAAGGTGAAGGAGAAGCAAAGACATGTCTTACATGGTGGCAGGCAAGAGGGCTTGTGCAGGGGAACTCCCATTTATAAAACCATCAGATCTTGTGAGACTTATTCGCTACCATGAGAACAGTATGGGGGAATCCAACCTTATGATTCAATTATCTCCACCTGGCCCTGCCCTTGACACATGGGGATTATTACAACTGAAGGTGAGATTTTAGTGGGGACACAGCCACAACATACCACCTCCCAAATATAAATTTATATTATTTACAATTATTTCATTGAAGGGAAAAATGTGGCAGAGTGAAGACTATTTTCTTTGCTTTAAATAGGTCTCTTTTACAAGACATTAATAGATAGCATTTCAGCATAAGTATCGCTTTATTCAGTATGGGTAAGAATACAAGAATGACAATTTCTGTTTTTTCTCACAATGCTGATTTTCTTATTTATAAAAAGCTGAAGACCAGAAACTGTTTTCACACAAAAGTAATGCCTCAAGACGAGATCCCACCTCCATGTACAAATAGTGACTATAAGTAATAATACTTGTAAATCATATTATCTCTTTAAACAATACAGATTTTGATTTTATTACTGTATTGAAGAGAACTTTGTTGCTGTTAAGTGCATAGTACAGAAAACATGGTGTTCTAGGACTGAAAATTTAAAATGAGTTTTTCTCTGTTATGTATTGCAGGGAGAAATGATTTTATCTCTAGGTTTTTTGGCTAGGTTTTTTTGGCTAGGCCTGAGAATTAAATTTACATAAGACAGATAACAGGAGAAAATCATACGAATGTATTTAAAACAAGATTTAATGGAAGAAAGGATAATTTGAAAATTCTGAAATTTGGCATGGGAACATTCATAAGGAAATGAACATCCAAAGACAGATAGATTTGATCACTTACATACACTTACATAGTAAATTGGACAAACAGTAGCAAATTTTGGAAATAAGTCAATGGAGCTTGGGCTACCCTAGTTAAGTGGATAGAGAAGAAATTAGAAAGATAAGAGTGAGTTCAACAAGTTTTGTTTGTACAGATTTCCCTCAGCCTCACCTTTCCAGCTTTTATAATAAGAATGATGCTGATAATTTTCTATTGGTTTAGGGAGAACATCTTTCATATGGCAATTTCATTTCTTGCTTTTAAGAAGGAAGGTCAGAGTGTTCCTGGAACTGCTGTTTTACAACTACCTTTAACTTAAAATAGTCAGTATTCCAGGGAAGCGTATTTTAGGGTGGTGTGTTCTAAACTTCTTCAATATTATGGAGTAAATTTAAGCATGTCTTCTGTCTGCTCTCTAATCTCTATGTCAATAATATCTTTTCAATTTATTTCAAAGTGATGTCAAGATTTGCGAGTTAAAAAAACAAATATAATAAATTTTGAAATGTGCTAGTGAAATGAAGAAAACCAATGCATGAAAATGCTGGTGAATGGGCTTAATTCATTATTATTATTTTTTTTTAGATGGCATCTCTTTCTGTTGCTCAGGCTGCAGTGCAGTAACGTGATCTTGGCTGACTGCAGCCTTGACCTCCTGGGCTCAAGCAATCCTCCTGCCTATACCTCCCAAATAGATGATACCACAGGTGGGTGCCACCACGCTCAGCTAATTTTTGTATTTTTAGTAGAGACAGGGTTTCATCATGCTGCCCAGGCAGGTCTTGAACTCCTGACCTCAAGTGATCTGCCTGCCTCTGCCTCCCACAGTGCTGGGATTACAGGTGTGAGCCACTGAGTCTGGCATGGTTTAATCCATTTGATAAAAATTTATCCTCTCATTGTTTAAGATAGTCACCAATGATCTCCTCTTTGACTACTTTATTGAATAATCATTAAATTAATAGAGCATACAAATTATATTCAGGTCATTTAATTTTCCTTTTTTATTTTTCTTACTAGAGTATAAAAACAGTTACCAGAATACCATTAAGTACTAAGTTACTTTTATTGGTGATGAGACCAAAAGGAAAAAAATATACTATTGATATTGTCCAAATGACTTCAGAAAAATCTTGTAAGCCCTTGGGTGAATGGTTGCTGGTGATTAGAAAGCAATTCTGATAAGTATAGAGAAATAAATCCAGAACTCAGTAGTTGATACTCAGGAACAGCCACTTTGCATCCATAATTAGATTTGAGCAATTGTCAAAATGTAAACATGTTAAGTAGTTGGAGCTTTTCTAAAACCTACAGTGTTTCTACATATAGGCAGAGAATGGTGACGCTTCTCCCTCTGATCTAATTAGCAACAAGAAAATAAATTTAAAATATAAGGGAACAAAGAAGAATTTGAAAATTCTGTTATTCTTTGAACGTACTTGGTCATTTAGAGGTGAGTTCATATTAAGGCAAATTATTTTACAATAACAAAGGAACAAAGAAATAGAACTGGCTAAGGTAATACATTTCTAGTTAAAGGCATCTCAAAAAATGGAAGGTAAGAACTTCTTTTATCGAGAAGCAAGATTTATTGGGCCATATAGTAAATTAAAGGAATAAGTCTAAAAACTTTATATCATTATGAAATGTCATTGTGAGAATCAAATTCTGTTGTTTTTTATTCCAACTATAAATAACATGTGTTGCTTTGCTTATTTAAAACATTAGTGGGTGAAATTTTTGTGTTCTTTAACATTTTTATACAACTGAAACTTTAAAATGTTTTGTGTCTAACTATATTTATCTACTTTCCACCGAAATTTTTCAGACATGTTTATATTTAAGCACACTATTCTAATGCCACTGTAATTAAAAAACAAAGCAACATGGATGATTTTCTGACATGACATTTGTTCCTCCACATATATTTATTAATTCAGTAAAGATCTTCCCAATGTAAAAATCCTCACTTAATCAAATTCAGCTAAACTATTAGAATCATATTTTAATCAATGATGCTTATCAAGAATGAAACTTACACATTTTGATCAAGGAAGGTAGAATATATTGGGAATCTATACAAATAGTACATATCAACACGAAAACCTGATGTAATATTCCAGTTTTGTTTAAAACACACACACACAAAGCACACACACGTACACACACACCCTTACCCCAAAGGTAAGAATTTGCCTTTTATTTTAGACTCATAAGAATTAATTTTTAAGGATATTTTTAAATAAATAGGGGTTTAGTACATAACTCTACATTTTTAAATCTGTCTTCATATTCAGTAATCAGCCCACTTGCTTTTCAATTAGTTGAGGTTACACAGTTTCATTTAATATTTGAATTATTCAGTTTAATTAAAGTAACAAATTCAGACTTAAATGTGCTCAAAGGGGTAGAAAAATTAATTGCAATTTAGAATGTAGCATTTACAAAAATATGTCCTCCAGCAGCCTGGAACTTAAAAATATTTGGGTTAAAATTTGAAAAGTTATTCATTTGAAGCTCCAAAATATGCCAAGTTTAAAAAAATATTAAATAAACAATATTACTCATACATTACTTGATAATTTCATAATTTTTATTTATTTGCAAAGTGAGTGGCACAGGGACATAATAGGCATAACTTAAAAATACGTAATGTAAATATTACAGCACTGTAAACAATTTTTATGAAAGCATTAATAAAATACTATTTGTATTTAGAAATGTATTTACAGATCAGCAGTCCAGTACAAGAAGGTGTTCAGCATTGAAAATCACAACAATAGTGCAAGCTTACATGTTTTAGAGTACTTACTATATGAGCTACTGTAATAGAAATTTTGCAATGTGCTAGAAAATGGTACTGCCTCCTTTTTATGTTTCAATAACATGAGGAAGTATGTACTATTATGTTTTCTAGAATGTGTGGATGTTGATATCATAAAACATTGTTTGGATAAAAAATTATACATTGTAAAGCATGCATGCCATTTATTATTTAAAATTAACAACAAACTCAGATACATACATTGCATAGACAACATCAGACCAGATTTGGAAATCAGGAAGATAAGAATTAGAAAATAAAAATGACTTCCTTATGTACACATATCAAACTCTCTAAAATTAAAAATCTAGCTTTATAATTTACATCTTGCTGTTATTACTGTCTAGACCACATTTAGAATAGTATTTAGTGTTGATTAATACTAATAATAATAATTAATGGTGAAAAATATAACCAATAGTATTTACTAAAGGGAAATATGGTTATTAATGTATCTTTATGATCAATTCATATTTATTATCAAATTTATAGAAATATCTACTTCAGTATTTTTCAATGAGAGATGGATTTTTAAAAATTATTATGCTGTGCCCTTACCTTTAGTTTATGGTAACACATTGCCTTTGATGGACTATTTTTTTTTTCACCTATCGATCTTTGAATAATTAGAAGACATTGTACAATCAATGTGTTTATTTAGTGATTTATTGTGAGAGTGTAACCCCCCCATACACCATTTTAATAGAGATAACAAAAAGTTATTATAAGATTAATAATAATCCTCTGGTCTGTGGCATCTTAAAATTATAAAAATATAGTAATTCCTCTAAGTAGTGTTTTGCTTGTTCTTTGTTAGTTTTCTATCGGCTGAATTTATGCACTATAGAAAATTATGTAAATAATCTGCCAATTTATGGCAATATTAGTTTTCTTTCTTTTTTAAATAAAATATTATATTAATTAGTTTATACGCACATAATGACTCTATTTCCTCTCAACTGACAGTGAGAATATAATATTAGTAAAAGCCGTTTTTCCTATGCCCCCATATAATTATTCTTGGAACACCCTTGGCATGTATAAACATCTCCAGAATTTGCTTTGACTAATGCACAACCCTAGAAAAAAAATTATTTGAGGTAAGGTGTGAATTTGAATTTAACAATGCAAGTAGAAGAATTTAGAGGAACTAATCAGGTTGCAGATGGGGGCATAATTAGTTTGCCAAGCATGTTATAAACTATTGAGAAAAATTGTCAACGGCTCTTATTGAAAGTGGAAGGAAGGCTAACGTAGAGAAAAGTTTGATACAACTCTATCCCATTTTAGGTAATCTGTTGGGATTGTATTATTACAGATAATGGTCTATCTAGGTACTTGTAATCCTGTGATACTATTTTCAAATAAGCAGAAATAATCTGTTTCTTACAAATATAAAATTTAACAAATATGAGAATAATCTAAAAGAAAGCACATCGCAAAAGTCTAGGATAAAGTTTCATGCATTGCTACTTTAATTGTTAACATTTCAAGCATAATAATAAACAAATCTTCCGAAAATTTTCTTTGCTTCACATATAAAAATGTACAGAAGTTAAATAATTTTATCCTTCTTTATTTCCCATTATTTTTGCGTCTTTTGGAATTAAATGCAAGCTAAAATAGATATAACTAGAACTTATTAAAACTACATCTTCAGAGTAATCCTGTTATCTAAAGTTTAAATTTAAGGGAGGCAGAACTTTACCTATATTCATTTTAAATTCTCAGCTGGGGCTTTTTAACAAAAAGATTAACAAGAGAAACATATGCCCCATGCAGGAGAAATCTCAATGAACAGTAACTAAAAAAGATGGCTTAGAACCCCAACTTGTATAACTACTTTAACAAAGAATAATAAAGTTGTAGAGAAATGACAGGACAGAGAAAAACAGTTTTAGGCTTCCATAGCTGGAAACTTAAAACTCACCCACATTTTCACATTGTTCTTTTTCCCCAGAGACTTTAGCAAGCATCTCTTTATTTCTATTGTCTCTGAGTTACAGATCTGTGAAGGCCAATTTTAGGTGTCAACTTGATTGGATTAAGGATACCTAGAAAACTTGTAAAGTATTATTTCTGGCTGTATCTGTGAGGTTGTTTCCAGAGGACAGTGGTGAACTAAGTGGGGAGGGTCTGCCCTCAATGTGGCGTGGCAACATCCAATTGGCTGAGTCCAGATACAACAAATAAGGCAAAGGAAAGGTGATCCTCTTTCTCCTCAAACTGGGCAATATAGATTGGCTGCGTCCCCATCCAAATATCATCTTGAATTCCCATAATCCCCACATGTCGTGGGAGGGACCTGAAGGGAGGTAATTGAATCACGGGGGTGGTTACCTCCATGCTGTTCTCGTGATAGTGAGTTCTCACGAGACCTGACGGTTTTATGAGGGGCTTTTCCCTCTTTTGCTCAGCATTTCTCCTTGCTGCCGCCAGGTGAAGAAGGACGTGTTTGCTTCCCTTTCTGCCATGAATGTTTCCTGAGGCCTCTCCAGCCCTGTGGAAATGTGAGTCAATTAAACTTTTTTCCTTTATAAACAACCCAGTCTGGGATATGTCTTTGGTAGCAGTGTGGAAATTGACTAATAAAGTGGAAACTTCACAACTCCAGGTTGTCTATCCTAGGGGCTTCAGGACTTATATCAATGGTCCTCCAGATTCCTAGGCCTTCAGTATCAGACTGAGAGTTACACCACCAACTTCCCTGAGGCTTTCAAAAATGGACTGCTGGACACTAGCAGCATCCCTGGGTCTCCTGCTTACTGATGGCCGGTCATGGAAATTCTCAGTTTACATGAGCCGATTTCCCTAATATATATAATTTATGTATATATATGTATATATCCACATCTATATCCGTATTTATATCCTATTGGTTCTGTGAATGTGGAGAATTCTAATACAATACCCATGTTAAACTTATAATATTGGAAAAGTTTTGGGATCTTTATTATTTAAGTTTCCCCATCCCCAACAAGTTATTGCCAGAATCTTTTATACTTTTATGTATTTTGACTTTCCAAGAAGGGCATTTGTTATTCTTATTCAGAAAATTACTTTACCAGGCCCCTCTAGTTTTTCAGAAGAAGGTATGAACTTCTGTAGAATTTGGCAAAAGCAGTTTTCATTTAAAAAATGTCCTGGACTGTGCATTTAGGGGGAAACGTTATTGGTGTTTTCAGCAGGGAATAGATTTAAGAATATCTGTTTTTTAGGGGCAATAAGGCTCTGTGTGTGTGTGTGTGTGTGTGTGTGTGTGTGTGTGTGTGTGTGTGTAGTTTGGGAAGAAACAAGTGGGGAATTATGAAATTGAGCAAGAGATGAATAAATACAAGGAAGAGAGAATGATTTTGTGAATAGGTTGTCCAAGCATCCCAGGCCTTGATTTATCATGCATACAACAATCAGGGTTGTTGCTGTTGTTGTTCTAAGCCAATAGAAAAAGGACATATAAAGTTATTCTTTCAATAAACTGTTGAATTTAAATAACAGATATATAATGCATGGTATATTCATTAGAGAAATTAAACTATGATTTCCATGTCTATCTCTATATTTTTATTGGAATATTTGGATTTGAAATATTTAAAATTTTTAAAGTGATCAACAAGACTTCAGGTAAAATGAGAATGTACTGCTGTGTAAAATGTTAAATAAAAATCTCCACACAATAAATTAGAAACCTATGTATATTTATATATTTTTTAATCTACAGGTTAATTCTACTTTAGGGGATGAATTGTGTAACTTATTTTACAAATATGCATGTCGTCCACTTAGAAAATGCATTGCTATAAAACCTTCATTTATGTAAGATTTTAAATCAAAGGAACACTCTACCATATCTGGGCTTACCTTTTGGTGTTTCTACCTAAGCTCCTATTCCTATTCTGTCACCAGAAATAAGGTTCATCCATTGACACTAAAATTACTTTTCTTCATTGGGTTTCTTTGTCTTACAAGGGCCAACTTACCTTCTAACTCTTGTCCCTCCAGATTAATGAGTTTTCTGGTTTTGCCAGGATGCCTTTTAACTTTCTTTCTCTAGAAGGCACTTATTTCTGGATGCTTCAATCTTACAAGTTTTTCCAAGTTGCTGCCGTGGCTTTGGCTCCCTCCCATAATTTTAGGGCTGATGTATGTGTGTTATTTTGCCCTTCATTTATATTTATCTTTACCTATTTTGTCAAATGTTTGAAAAATATATTGGAAGCTTGTATTCATACTGCAATAGTTTTTGGACAAATTTTAACAATAATTTATGAAAACGTTGAATATGTTATACATATATTCAATAAGTTACAATGCAGCTGATTTATGAACAAAAAACTTGAAGAGACTATTTTTTATGTCTTAGATAATTTAATATTTTCAAACCATTTACATTGTTTTTATTTTGGTATGAGTTTTTCTTCATTTTATTTTCAGATATGGAATTCTCTAAAATGTTATGTTGAAAGAATCTGAGATACAATGTATGGATTGAATATTTTATTTACACAGTATTTTGTCATAAAATTTAAACACGTAATATTGACCAGATTTTATGAATTATGATTACTCTCTCCATATGCAGTCTATGCCATTTTCAGTTGTGAAATACTATAATTTTATATTACTGGAAATTCCTTTTACATGATTCTAGCGTTGTATATGCAGTTCTGTTCATTAAAGTGCTATTTTCATTCAACACTATTTGCAGAAAACAACAATCAAGTGTTCTTATTCTACAAATTAGATAATTATTACTTAACACTGACCTTTCTTTTCATTAAACACTTACTCATTTCGTTGATGTAAATAGCATCATGAAAATTAAAGATGCAAGTTTCTTCAAAAATTAGCTCAATGAATTAAGACTAAGTAAAACATAGTATGTCCCATCGAATTATTAAAGTTAATATTTTCCAGTTCATAAAATTTAGTATAAATATAATTTTTCAAATTTCACCTTTTTACTAACATATTATTAGTTTTTCTTACATATTAGTGAAGGTATAATTAAATAACAAGTCAAATCTTATTTGAGAAGTAACATAATTTTTTTTAATGTATGATATTCCCAGTTTTTCACAATGGAGAATTTTTTATAGGAAGAAAAAGAGTTTAACTATTAATCCCTCATTTTTAAGTTGTTTTGTTTTTAACATATTGGTTTATCTGTCAATGGCACGTTTTCTGAACAAAAACATGTTGAACCAGATAATTTCTCCTGTTCTATTTTAATGATAATATACTTAAAAAGTACTTTGATTCAGAGAAATAGTTTATATACTGACAATGCTAGCTTTTATAAAACCTATGTGTCTATTATAATCGATCAATTCCTATGTGTTAAATGATTTCTAATTTACATTTCTTGTAGTATGAATATTGAAAGTAATGCATATGGACTTAAAGTTCACATTTAGTTTTCAAATGTAGTATCACAATTTCTTGTTAATCCCTTCTTTTGAATTTGTCAAGTAAATGCATGTATGTATATACATCCACAGTATACCTATATGTGTGTGTACATACACACATACACACAGATAATATACATACACATACATACATAAATACATAACTCACAGTTCTTGGTTGTTGTATTTGTTTTTTTAGATCCATACTCTAGCTGCCACTAGTGACCTGCAAGCTGGTTTGTACTTCACAAAGCTTCTCACCCGGCAATCATTAAACCCCAATCACATTGGGCAAGCTTCTATATTTATGAGGATGGCAAGAAGATGTATCTGAACATGTTTTTAAAGTGATCAGTATATTTCTTAGACAATTTCTATCTTCCTCAACATTTGTAGCTTGATTAGGAATATTACTAGAATGATACAGAAAAATTTTTATGTTTAAACACAAGCAGTGTTAAAAAGTTGCAATATTTCCCTTGTTATAAAAAGGACTATAATCAAGTATGTTATAAATAGTTTATATATTATAAACAACTGCACAATTAACAATTTAGATTTTATGTATGTATGCATACTACAAAAACATCTGTGATATTTAATTACACAACAAAGATTTGAATAAGGTAAGAAAATATCCCATACGAAACTCCATTGAAACTAACAAGCAATGAACAACAAAAATTGATAAAATTGAGTTTCAGATATTTATTTTGATATATTTGTAGCAAGAGACAGTATAAAGCACTTTATAAAGTTTTTGAAATATAGTGCACGTTCAAAAATAACTTTTATCAATTACAATTATTAGTACAGATTTCATATGCATAATGAGGTGATATGTGAAGAAAGAAAAATATTAGTTTTTGCTTTAAGATTTTGTTCTGTAGTTTCTATTGGCCAATAGGCCTGTCATATTTTTAGCATATTTTAGCATAAAATTTAAACATTATAGTTGATTATTTTTCAAAGAACATGTGGCATTCTTATTAGGATAAATGGAATAATGATTTGACTAGTAAATGTTTTTTTTTTTCATTCTGTAAATAAAAAGACACAAAGTAAATTTTCACAAGCATATCTGTGTGGCTTCATTCCACCAGAGACTATACTCAAGCACAGAAGAAAAGGAGAGAATTTTTTCTTTTTTCTGTGATAATGGGAGCAATATTTATGAATAATTGCTTATGAATTAAGATAGTTAAAACTGCCCCCAAAGACTCTTATATTAACTTTTATACTAGCACTTCTCTTCTACTCGCATCACTCTCTTTTTTCACTCATAAATTTAGAGCTATATACCAGTTTTTATGAAATATCATTATCAGAAATTTATCTTCCCCCAAATTTTCAACAAAGGGCAAAAATAATAACAATATCAAATTTTTATTTTACTATTGAAGTTACCTTTCATGGGGTAAGACAAAGATCATGGATGGGAGTCTAACATCAAAGAGAGCAAACTTTTAGTAAAAGAAAATTAAAAGGCCAGGTTTTCAAGAAATTGTAGCATTAAGGGTAAAGATAAGGTAACCTAGATTTTAGGCACAATACTGTCGCATTTATGCACAGTACTTGAGTTTCTGGTGTTCAAAAAGTTTTCCATCACCTTTATTTTGTTTCTATATTTTTTTTAGGTGATTCCAGTTTTATTTACAAAATTGAATAGCAAAGCCTAGCCACTGGAGATGATTAATAGAGTTGATAAAGTGTTGTGTACTAAGAAAAGGCACATATACTAGTGGTTCTATGAACAAAATACAGGTCCCAAGCTTGGAGTTTCTGCTTTTCATTGTGGTGTCAAGAATAATAGTAGATATATCCTGATAGGTGATGTGTGATGTGTTAGAGTAGAATTTAGAGTGGTGTTTTGATGCCATTTCTGTTTTTGACACAAACTGAATTCAAGATAAATTCTAAGAGTTGGTAGGGAGGGTCTTTTGCATATTTATTAAATAAATCAGTTTTATAAAGAGGATTGTAAATTGTTTAAATTACTCGTAGAGCTAGTTGAAGAGTGTCACACATTGGTTACAAAAATAAGCCATGGAAAAAAACATGTGGGATTAAAGCCATCATCTTTCATTCACCACCAGCTTTGGTTTGACGTATGTTGATTTTAGCATCTTGAGCGTAAGTTTATTGATGTGTTCAAATAAACAACAACAATCTTAAATCATAGCGTTGCAGTGAAAATTAAATGAATAACACATATAAAGTAACACTGTAAAACATATAATTTCATGACTATTATTTCATAAGTATTAACTAGTTTAAGTATACATAAATAATATAATATTCATTTTTTGGATAAAATAATTAAAATATTGATATATGGCTACAAATTCAATGAACATATAGGTACAATTTTATTGGTTATTTACTTTATTATACCTGACCATATTTGGAAAAAATAAGTCATGACATAACAAAATTAAAATATGTTATATAACAATATGAAGGTTAAGGTAAATTAAATTTTACGCAGACTTTCTTGAGTCTTTCTTGCTTCCCCGCTAGCCCTGGAGAAACAGGCTGCTGTGCTGTGAACTGCTTATGGTGGACACTGTGTGTCAGGAATGTAGGCTGTCTCTAGACAATAAGGACCACTTCTGACCAACAGCCAACAAAACACTGAATTTTTTTTAGCAATATGAATGAATGTGGAAGTGGATTCTCCTTCTGTCAAGCCCATAGATGAGAATGCAGCCTGCCTGACAAATTTACTACAGCCTGAAGTGATGCTAAAGCAAAGAACTAAGCTAATCCATACCCAACTCTTGACCTGAAGTAACTGTGAGACAATAAATACGTGTTGTTTTAAGCCACTAATTTTATGGCAATTTGTCATGCAACAATCAAAAATTAACACAATTCCTTTCATTTTCCACTGATTTTAACCACATTTTTAATTCTATTCTCTCTGTCTCCTAACAGCAACCATTTCTGGACCTTCTCTTTGCATATTTGCTCTTTTCTCAGCTATTGCCTACTCCTACATAATTCTGAGGTTAAGATTTCTTTGCCCTTTTCTTTCCAATTCCAATGTGGCAGGTTAAGACCATAGCTATTTTTAACCTCTCCCATACTAATGCAACTAAATGCAATACAACTATGGCATTAATAGTTATAAACAAACTGGTAAAAATGAGAGGATACTATTTAGAAAAGACCTCAGAATAGAAATTGTGATAACAGTAAAGCCTAGTTGAGTAGTCTTAAATAATCTATCACAAAGCACATCAAATCACATCATTTTAATTTTACTTTATTGGTTGTAGAATATGCCAATATACTTTTTAAAATGTGACTTCACTAAACACCTTCAAGATCATTTTAACAGTATTACTTTTTACACGAAGAAATTTAGATTCAGAAGGGCTAATATTCCCAAAGTTAAACAGCCAATTAAATGCTACAGCTTACACTGTAATCCAGACCTATAGATGGCTATGTGTATGATCTCTTAATTAAGCCAGTAATTTTCAATCTGTACTCAGTAAATCTTCTAAATGTTAACCCTCCTTTTTCATAGTGTACCACCAACAATCGAATCTTCTGAATATTTGTTTTGTTCATCAATTTTACATATTTTGATTTTGTCCTTATCAGAATGCCATTATCATTATATAATGTTTTCAGTTGTTAAACATCTTTAAAGCCATTGCTTAATTAATGTTGATTTCATCATTTGATTATGATACAGCAGTGTTCTATAACAAATTTTATGATAGTTCATCTACATTGTAACGGTTCAGGGGCAGTGCTTGGTAGAAGTAAAATAAACATAAGAGAAATGTCTCCTTTCATTGTTCAACTGTTAGATGAATGTGTAATCTCTTTGACTTTAAGCTGGTCTAGCCTTATATTTCCCAGCTAGAAGGTAGTCAGTGTATGGAATCCTAGAATTAACTATGACTATGAGTAATAACTGTTAAGTATCATGTTTGCATATGAAAAACTTGAAGCCTAGAGAGGGAGAGATACGTTTTAGTGATACTTAACTGAATATATAATCAGTAAAAAAAGATTTGATATTTTAGCTTTAGTATTCTTTACAATACTAATTACATAATCAAGTTTTCCAATGCAATACTCATTTGAGAGTCTTCCTCAGTACAGATAAATTGATTACAGTACTAAGAATTAATTATTTCAACATAAAGTGGAAATAAATATTGGTTGAAAAAAAAGTTTAAATTCAATTCTGCCAGTTAATTGAAAGTTTTATTCTTTCATCAGGAGGCTGTATCTTAGGTATAAATGAAGAAATTGATGCCATACTTGATGTTTCCAACAGCCCAGGATCCTAAAAGAAACAGAAATCAGTCTTAATTATTTAATGTAGATAGTAAGATTTCTACAACATGATTAATAGGATAGAAGAAGTTGAAATCTGTGGGCTAATGTGTGACTATTAGTTTCAAGATAAATCTACCATACCTGAATTCAAAGGTCAGAAAGCCCCTGTCATTACTACTACTACCATTTCTCTCACTGCAGCTGCCTAAAAGCCATGAATCTGAACCAAGTCCTGGAATGTGAAGTCTGACAACCACAAAAAAACTATATCCTCGGAGCTTGCTTGCCACTCTTCGCGGCCATGGGAAGAAGCCCTCTTATCACCTCTACTTTTTATAATTCGTGCAAGAGCTTCTCATTACCAATACCTCACTTAGGTTACTTTTAGCTTCAGAGGATCTGAGAAATGCGATTTTTAAAATACACTTGCCCTGTTGTAACAGAGAATTTAAAAGGAAAAAAGGAAGAAATGTCATAAACAATAAACCGTTTTACAGATAAAAAAATTTATCTCTACCTCAATATGGAACATGAAAAAACAGAACTATAATATAGAGAGAAAAATAATTAAAATTGTGTAAGTCTAGTTAAAGATAACTAAAATTTTATTCCACTGGGTTGTAATTATCTAAATCCATTAACTGCAAAACAATATATCTTTCTCATTCACATGTGTAAAAAAAAGTGTCAACATACAGAAAAATTTAAAATTGCTTAATTAAACTTTATTATTATGTTTTGTATTAGTAGACTGCAAACTTATACAATTACAATTTTTAATATCAGTCTTCTTTTTTCTAAGATGGTGTTGGAGGCAGTGTTAGCATGTCTCTCCCACTTGGAAAGACAAAATAGTGAGTAGAGATTCATATTGTAAACTTTTTTCCAAGAAGCAATGCAGGAACTTAATAGGAAAACTGAAAGAAATCACAGAACCTTTGAAAGAAATGACAGGCTGCATCCTACACTGTGAGCCAGGAGAAAAACTGTAAGTCTCCAGAGTGCAAGAAGGGGAGAGACTGCCTCCAGGATATGAGCCCCCATGGGAGAGCCTGGGAATCCAGCCCACAGGGGAAGGCCTTAACCCTTCTCAATGTTGGAACTCAATGCTGAAATAGGGAGTAGTAGGGAATATAAAAGTAGGGACAGCAGCAGGAGGAGCCCTGCATGCATCACCAGTCTCCAGCATGGACTGAGGGAAGCCATTCCTGGTCTGCGTCACAGGGAACCTTGTGGAAGGCTGTTAGAAACTCAGGCAGTGGTTGAACATTGAAAAAAGCTCACAACTAAAATGCACAATGTAATCTCAAGTGAGGATGAACTCCCTTGTCCAGACCTGGGGAGCATGTGGCAAGTGTGCTGCAGCCATGAGCAGAGGAGCTGTACACCTCACTGTGTGGGTAAGCAAGGAGGGTCACGGCCTAAAAGCTGGGGTTCCTGTCACCATGAGAAATGCTTATGGCCTGGGGCAGTTTTGGGTTCTGACTGGAATTTAGCTAACTCTTGCTAGTGAACACTCCAGATGAGAGACCTGCTTTGCCAAGTCTATGAAAGTTGGGTGAGGCTTACTTACTGTCACCTGCTACTCCCCACTCCCTGCATGAATTCTTCTGTGCAGCGGAGGCAGCTACAGTCCTCCCTGGAACATTATCACAGTGGCCAGAGAAACACCCTGTGACTCTTACAGGAGCCTCTGTTTGTCCTGCTTGTGGAAAGACAGACTTTGGACCTGCCTGACCCAACCCCACCTGGCTTTTCGCTTTCACGCGTGCTGGTAGCTTAACACAATGGACAGAAATTTTGAAAACACTGTGGCATGGCCCATTGTCTGAGAAAACAGTAACTACCCTGGGTAACATAAGGCAAACACAAATCCCACCACTACTACTGCAGCTGGCACTCTTTTGCAAGTGCCACCTCCTGGCTGTGGGCCAACTGACAAGAGTCCATTGTGGAATCTACAAGTAGTATAACAGTGTGCCTAGAAGGGAGAAAACTTATGTGCGACCATTGCCTGCACCATCCTGGCTAACCAGGAGGTCCTAAGTCTGTCCACATGACCAATTCATTACTACTGCAAGTGGAAATTTGAGAACCCTAACATGCTAAGGCTATTTATAACACTATCTCACATAGTCAATGTTACTACTTTGCCACCCCCATCAGGGCAGGAGATGGTACATACTTCTGGGAGCCTTGAGGACAAGTCACATTACTGGCTCCCTTACAGACATTCCCCAGCATCAGCCTGCAGCTGAACCCAGAGGAGCAACAGCATTCACAGTAGTCTGGTTTTCAGGAACTAGTACTTCCAGGGGAAGAGGGAGTGTACCACATCAAGGGAACATCCCACTGGTGGGAAGTTTCTTTCAGCAGAGGCACGGTTGCAGTGCTGGATTAAATAAATAAATAAAGTCTGCAGCTTTATCTCAACAGAGAGGCGGATGTGGTGCTCATCAAGGGTCTTGGAGAAGGGTATTCCTTTCCCCCTCATCCACCACTGCAAAAACAGCTGGGGCCTCTCCCATGGAAGCTCAGTGTGGGTGCACCTATAGACAGCCTTTCTGAAATACTTCAGGGTAAACATAATTCCTGTCTACTTGGAAGATCAACATTCCTGCAGGTGAGAAAAGAAAAAAAAGTGTCTCTGTGATCTGAATAGCCAGAACACTGTGACAAGAATGCCATCTGGGAGGTAAATCATCTTTCTGCTAGCCTGACAGAGGAGCAGAGGTGGCTTTTACTCTTCCCCTGATAAGACCTCAGTGTGTTTCACTGAAAGCTTCCAGCAACCTCTGCTTTGTCAAGGCTGTGGCCTCTGCCCACCAATGGGTATTGCATTTACCTACCTATTTTAGCCATAACCGGTTTCTACCCCAGGACATTGTCCCTGCCGGCCTGAAGTCTGAAATATTCAACTCAGTCAATAAAAGACTAAATAAATAAATAAATAAATAAATAAATAAATTGCCCAACATGGGAGAATGAGGTAAGCTTCAGTAGACCTCTGCCATTCCAACCCCATAGGAGATGGTAAACTCTCTGACACACCAAGCACATTGCTACTACAACCAGTATCTGAGAAAGTCATCATACAATGACTCTCTATAACCAATGACCTCATATGAAGACTTCATCCTTGAAAGCACCAAGAGCCAAATTAGGCTACCATAAACTAGAAACATTAAAGTCACATATTTAATGGGGGGAAGAAGAAATTTTTAAAAAGAAGTCAAATAAAAAATAAATTCAATAATAATTAGAAGAAATAGTCTACCAAACGAGAAGAAATTAGAAAAATAATTTTCGTAATATGACAAAACAAGATTCTATAACACCCCCAAAAGATCAGATTAATCCTCCAGCAATGGATTCAAATCAAGATAAAACATTCGAAATACCAGATAAAAATTTTAAGCTACCGAATGAGATACCAGAGAAAGGTGAAAACCAAATAAATAAATTAAAAAAACAATTCTGGATATGAATGAAAAAATTTTTGTAAGACATAAATATTTAAAGAAAAAATATTTAAAGAAAAACCACTAAGAACTTCTTAAATGAAAGACATATTTAGGAAATTACAAAATGCCATGAAAAGTTTTAACAATAGAGTAGAAAAAGTAAAAGAAAGAATTTCTGAGCTCAAAGACAAAGCTTTTGAATCAACCCAATTAGACAAAAATAAAGAATAAAAAGGAACAAACAAAGTCTCCAAGAAATAAAGGATTATGTAAAGTGGCCAAACCTAAGAATAATTGATGTTCCTGAGGGAGAAGAAAAAGCAAAAAGTTTTGAAAACTTATTTGAGGGAATAATTAAGGAAAACTTCTCTGGCCTTGCTAGATATTTACATATACAAATATAAGAAGCTCAAAGTACTCCTGGGAGATTAATCATAAAAAAATACTTTAGCAAGGATTATAGTCATCAGTGTATCCAAAGTCAATGAGAAAAAAAGAATACTGAGAATAGCGAGACAAAAGCACCAGGTAATCTATAAAGGAAAACCTATCAGACTAACAGCAGACTTGTTACCAAAAAACCCTGCAAGTCAGAAGAGGCTAGGTTCCTATCTTTAGCTTCCGTAAACAGAATAACTCTTAGCCAATAAGACATGAAGGAAAAATAGAGTCATTTTTAACAAACAAATGCTGAGGGAATTTATTACTACTAGAACAGCCTTACAGGAAATGCTAAAGAGAGTTCTAAATCCTGAAGTAAAGAGTATTCACCAATATAGACTCTCTTGAAGGCATAAAACTCACAGGGCCTAAAAAATAATAACACAGTGAAGAAATCAAAGTATCTGGGTAACAACTAACATAATGACTGGAACAGTTCCTAAATCTCAGTATTAATGCTGAATATGAATGGCCTAAATGCTCCAGTTAAAAGATACAGATTGGCAGAATGGATTAAAAAAAAATCACGAGCCAAATATCTGCTATCTTCAAGAGACTCACCTAACATGCTAGGATTTATATAAACTCAAAATAAAGGGGTGGAAAAAGATATGCCAGGTAAATGGAAACCAGAACTATAATCTAGAACAAATGGACCTAACAGGTATTTTCAGAACATTCTACCCAAGAACTACAGAATATACATCCTTCTCATCAGCAAATGGAACATTCTCCAAGATAGACCATATGAAAGGCCACAATACAAGTCTCAATAAATTTAAAATTATCAAAATCATATCAAGTATCTTCTCAGACCACAGTGGAATGAAACGAGAATCAACTACAAAAGGAACCCTCAAACCTATAGAAATACATGGAAATTAAGCCACTTGCTCCTGGATGATTTTTGGGTTAATGATAAATTCAGGATCGAAATTTAAAAATTCATTGAAATGAATAACAATAGAGATACAAGCTATCACAAATTTACAACTTAATGTCACACCTGAAGAAACTTGAGAAACAAGAACAAACTAAACCTGAAGCTAGCAGAAGGAAATAAATAACAAAGAGCAGAAATAAATTGAAACAAAAAAGTATAAAAAGCAATGAAACAAAAGTTGGTTTTTTGAAAAGACAGACAAAATTGTTAGACAATTAGCTAGATTAACCAAGAAAAGAAGAGAAGATTCAAATAAATTCAATTATAAATGAAACTAGAGACATTACAGTTTATGGTACAGAAATGCAAAAGATTATTTGAGACTACTATGAACACCTCTATGCATGCAAACTAGAAAATCTAGAGGAAATTGATAAATTCCTGCAAACATGCAACCCTCCTGGATGAAGTCAGAAAGAAATAGAAACTGTGAACAGATGAATAACATGCAGTGAGATTGAATCAGTAATTTAAAAATTGCCAAGGAAAACAAAAATCCTAGGGCCAGATGGATTCAGAGGTGAATTCTACCAGAGATTAAAAGAAGAATTTGTGCTGCTCCTAACTGAAACTATTTGAGAAGATTCAGAAAAAGGGAATCCTTCCCAACTCAATTTATAAAGCCAGTATCACCCTTATACCAAAACCAGGAAATGACATCATAACAACAAAAAAACTACAGACCAATATGCCTGATGAACATAGATGCAAAATTCCTCAACAAAATTCCAGCAGCAGCTCAAAAAGATAATATATCATGATGAAGTGGGTTTTATCCAAGGACTGCAGGGATGGCTTAACGTGCAAATCAATAAATGTGTTATATCACATAAACAGAATTTAAAACAAAATCCACAGGAACACCTCAATAGATGCAGAAAAACATTCAATAAAATCCTGCATCCATTTATGATAAAAACACTCAATAAACTAGGAATAGAAAGGACTTACCTCAAAATAATAAAAGCCATATATGACAAACCCAAAGCCAAATTTTCCCCATATTACTGAATGGGGAAAAGTTCAAAGCATTCCCCTTGAGAAATGGAACAAGACAAGGATGCCCACTTTCACCACTTATAGTCAATATAGTACTGGAAATCCTATCCACAGCAATCAGGCAACAGAAAGAAATAATGAGCATCCAAATGGGAAGTCAGATTATCACTATTTACCCATGATGTGATTTTATAGCTAGAAAACCCTAAAGATTCCTTCAGAAGACCCCTAGATTTGATGAACAAATTCAGTAAAGCCTCAGATTACAAAATCAATGTGCACAAATCAGTAGCATGGCTATGCACTAACAGTGACCAGGCTGATAATCAAATTAAGAGCTCAATCCATTTTACAACAGCTGCGAGTTAAAAAAAAAAAAAAAAACAAAAAAAACAAACCTGGAAGTATACTTAACCCAGGAGGTTAAAGATGTCTACAAGGAGAACTGCAAAACACTGCTGAAAGAAATCACAGATGACACAAGCCAGTGGAAACACATCTTATGCTCATTAATTGGAAAAATTAATATTATGAAAATGATTGTACTGCCCATAGCAATTTACAGATTCAATGCAATTCCTTTCAAGATACCAATATCATTTTTCACAAATAGCAAAAACAATTCTAAAATTTGTATAGAAACAAAAGAGAGCCTGAATAGCCAAAGCAATTCTGAAAAAAGAACAAATCTGGAGGCATCACATTACTTGACTTCAAATTACAGTACAAAGATATAGTTATCCAAACAGCATGGTACTGGTATAAAAGCAGGGACATAGACAAATGGAACAGAATAGAGAACCCCGAAATAAAGCCAAATACTTAAAACCAACTGACCTTTGATAAAGCATACACAAACATAAATTGGGGAAATGACACCCTATTTAATAAACGATGCTGGGAAAATTGGCTAGTCACATGTAGAAGAATTAAACCAGATCCTTGTCTCTAACCATATACAAAAATCAACTCAAGATGGATCAAATACTTAAATCTAAGACAGGAAACCGTTAAAATTCTAGAAGATAACCAAAGAAAACTCTTCTGGATACTGGGCTAGGCAAAGAATTCATGACTAAGAACCCAGAAGCAAATGCAACAAATAGAAAAATAAATAAATAAATAGGACCTTATTTAACTAGTATAGTAAAAGTAACAATCATCTGAGTAAACAGACAGACCACAAAATGGGAGAAAATATTCACAAACTATGCATCTAACAAAGAACTAATATCCAGAATCTACAAGAAACTCAAACAAATTGCAAAACAATTAATAATCTTATCTAAAGGTGGTCAATGATATGAACTGACACTTCTCAAAAGGTATGCAAATGGCCAACAAATATATGAAAAAATGTTCAACATCACTAATCACTGGGGAAATACAAATTTAAACCACAAAAAGATATCATTTTACTCTTGCAAGAATGACCATTATCAAAAAGCCAAAAAAGAATAGTTGTTGGCATGGATGTGGTGAAACGAGATCGCTTGTATACTGCTGGTGGTAATGTCAGTTAGTACAACCTGTATGGAAAACATTGTAGAGACTTTTTAAAAATTATTTTTTCTGAAACAGAGTCTTGTTCCATTGCCCAGGCTGGAGTGCAGTGGTGATTACAGCTCACTGTAGCCTCGACCTCCTGGGGTCAAGTATTCCTCCTGCCTCAGTCTCCCAAGTAGCTGGGGCTAGAGACACATGCCACCACACCCAGCTAATTTGTTTGTTTGTCTGTTTATTTTTAGAGATGTGGTTTCCCATGTTGTCCAGGCTGGTCTAGAACTCCTGGGCTCAAGCAATACATCAATCTTGGCCTCCCAAAATGCTTAGATTACAGGCTTGAGCCACCATGCTCAGCTGAGATTTCTTAAAGAATGAAAAGTAGATCTACCATTCAATCTAACTATCCCACTACTGAGTATATGGGAAAAAGAAAAATTAATCCAACTCAAGATGAGCATTCTATTCCTTGTGAAGGAGATAATTTTTACAAAAGATAAAACTTCACATTTTGAAAAAAAAATTTCTGTATTTCTTTCTCAACAGAATATTATTTTTACTTAAAAATCCTGATTTTTTTTCTGTTCTGTTGTAATATCTTGCATTATATAATTATATTCTTAAATAGTTCAGTATTTATCACAGGAGTACATTGCCTAACTTAACATGTAACATTTTCACTTTACAACTCTTCAAGTATTTACTTTAGGGGTATTAGGTACTTCCTTTTGTATACATCATGGTACAAGGTAAAAATATTATTTTTGAAATGTTAATTTCCAAAAATAATTAATTTGAAGTAACTTTATTATTTAGATTACATTGGTACCATTGATAGCTAACTTTTCGCCGATTTTCACATGGAACATATTTGTCTTAAATTCTAATTTTAGTACAAATCATTGAGACACCAACAGTAGGATAATTTTTAATTTAACTTCATATATACTCAAATACATAAAAATCCATTGATTTATTATTTTAAAACATATTTTTGTCAGGTAAGCATTTTAGTGCTTAATATTCTGAAATGACACCAAAACTTTCAAAGTTTTATTATAATAATTATATATTATAAAAATGTTAAATTCACTATTTGAGCTTTTAAAATAAGATTTTTAACCTCACAGTAGTAAATTTCAAACTTATTTAGATCTTAGTGGTTATCTACTTTAGAAAGATATATAGAAAATGACAGCTATATGAGATTGCTGACATGTTAATTAGTTTAATTTTAATAATCATTTCACAATGTACACATGTCAAAATATCATGTACATCATTAATATATATAATTTTGCCTATTATACTTTATTAATCTGGGAGAGAATAAGAAGAAAATTAAGAGCAACAAAATCCAGTCTATCATTGTTGGACATTTGGGTTGGTTCCAAGTCTTTGCTATTGTGAATAGTGCCACAATAAGCATACGTGTGCGTGTGTCTTTATAGCAGCATGATTTATAATCCTTTGGATATATACCCAGTAATGGGATGGCTGGGTCTAATGGTATTTCTAGTTCTAGATCCCTGAGGAATTGCCACACTGTCTTCCACAATGGTTGAACTAGTCTACGGTCTCACCAACAGTGTAAAAGTGTTCCTATTTCTCCACATCCTCTCCAGTACCTGTTGTTTCCTGACTTTTTAATGATTGCCATTCTAACTGGTGTGAGATGGTATCTCATGATAGACTGGATTAAGAAAATGTGGCACATATACACCATGGAATACTATGCAGCCATAAAATATGATCAGTTCATGTCCTTTGTAGGGACATGGATGAAGCTGGAAACCATCATTCTCAGCAAACTATCACAAGGACAAAAAACCAAACACTGCATGTTCTCACTCATAGGTGGGAATTGAATAATGAGAACACCTGGACACAGGAAGGGGAACATCACACACCGGGGCCTGTTGTGGGGTGGGAGGAGGGGGGAGGGATAGCATTAGGAGATATACCTAATGTTAAATGACGAGTTAATGAGTGCAGCACACCTACATGGCACATGTATACATATGTAACAAACCTGAACGTTGTGCACATGTACCCTAGAACTTAAAGTATAATAAAAATATATATATACATATATACACACATATATACACATATACATATATACACATATACACATACATGTACATATATACACATATATACATATATATATAAAAGAGCTACAAAAAAAGTCAAATAGTCAAACAACGAACAAAGATATGCAGGATACATATTTAAGTCAAAACATAAATAAACAATCCAACAAATATTAACAGATCATCTGTTATATTCTACATATGATACTCAGCACTTACATCACACCTAATAATTGGGAAATATAATTTTGCCCATAAGTATCTTAAAATAAAGCTTCAAAAATATAACTCAATACATAACATAGCAACATAAAGTGCTAAGGATTTTTAAATAAATTTTTCAGTAGAATAATACCAAACAAGAGAAATGAGTTAATTTAAGAGTAGTTGATGGGCCATAATGAAGTGGGGACTGAGACATTAAAGACTAAGTGATTTGTATTTAACAAAAAATGAAAATAAAGCCAATAGATACAATTATTTTGGTTAACTCTTCATTATTATACATGCATGCAAATTTTTTATGAAATGACACAGAAATTCTCTAAAATATTTTGTGTTACTATCGCTGGATTTTATTGTCTTTGATTCATTCATATTGCACAATGTACAAACGTCCATGCTTCCTAAAGACTAAAGAAAAAAATAAACAATATAAGCTTAGGGGTATCACCAAGTTGACTAGAGGAAGTTTGACCTGGTATCTATTATCCTTGAAACCACCAATGGCAATAAAACTCCATTCAGTGGACCATGAGGGTGCATAAACTGCAGGCCTAATTTGAATGTAATAGCTGAACGCTGCCACTCATGACTGGCTAGCTTAGAAAGTTTTCCCCGATTATTTTCAATAACCTGAAAGTAAAGTCATCCTGCAATTTAAGTGAATGGATACTCTGTTCCTTACTTATCAAGTTACAGTAAAGTTTTATCTTATTGTGGCATCTCCTCAGTACATCACTTGCAATTTTCTGGGGGATGAAACAATATTTTCTGTTAAGTAAAATGACTAAAAAAATTCTACTCAAAAATTTTAGGAGTTTAGCAATGTGAGAAAGAATTTTATCTGAAAATCATTTCATAGTAAAGCTACATTTGCAGATAACTTTACATGTATTAAATCGATAACATGCTTCTGAACACCAAGTGTAAAAATTATCACATATTTGATGAAACTGACTTCAAAATGTTCAAATTCTGTTAAGTCTAATTTTAGGAAAGTATTCTTATTTGTAAATGTTTTAAACAATCAGTGCAAGATTCCACCTAATTTAAATTTTATTTGGTGGAGGATTACTTTCTCTTTTATCTTTCTTTTTTAAAATCACTTTCTAAAGCGACTATTACCATGGTCACAGTTATATTCTGCAACATGAGCAAAAACATTTTTAACTTAGAAATGTGTCCAGTACTATCTGTAAAGTCATTAAATATAGACAGTCTTACTAGTAACTTTTTTGTACTCCCTAGGTTTTTCTCTAATGATGAAGAACAGGGTGTGATTTCACTGGAATATGGTGATTACAATATTCTCTTACCTGATAAACATGACATGCTATAAATTTGATTGTGTAAAGTTAGAAAAGTTCTACACTTTATCTCATTATATCTTTTCCTGTAGCTACTCTACTGAAATAAAACCTTCAGTTTTTATATGCACAACTTTTCCATCACTCAAAATCAACTTAAAACTATAAATGTCCTATTTACCATTGTAAGTTTGAAGAAGAGTCAGAAGCAGTTTACAACTAAGATGAGCTTGAGTTAAACGTTTTTAAGCATTTAATTATTAAATTATTAAATTTTTACACAAAATTCCATACATATATACCTACACGTACTGCATCTTTAATAATTATTTAAATAGTTATTTGCAATAAAATCTTAGAAAATGGATTATTCAAGTATACAAGTAAATTCCACAGAAGTTAATCATCTATGCATCAGGGTTATTACATAACTATAATTATGACTTTCCTAGAAAAATGCTTCAGAGTTAAAATAACCAATATTTTGAAAAAAATTTTAAAAAATCCTCAGAGTAATAAAACATCTATTGAACTTCTTTCTCTAAAAATTGAAATGCACTTAAATTACAGAATCTCATAATTCATGTGCAAAAAATACTCTTAACTATGAAGATTAAATGTTTGTTAAAGGGAAGAATTGGTGTTGGTGGAATAACCACAATAATCTACTTACCTTAAATTACAGGCTTGAGAAGAGATGAAACAGCTTCTCATCAAAGGTAATTCACGTTCAAATATCCATTCTGGGCAAGCCGAGTGCTCATCTACTTTCCCAGCTAAGATGCTGATGTCAGTGGCTGCTGCCATCGCGCTGACTGCTGCTGGGAGACAGGGTTGGGGCTGCACACTCCGTGGAGCCAGTGGAAGCCCCACCGCTTCTAAGTTGGGGCAGGAGCTCCCTGGATGCCTCTGCAGCCATCCAAACCACGGATACCGACCCAGGTGTCCTACTCTATGGAGCAGGCAGGAGCCCCACCCTCCTGGGTGGGGCTGCAGTTGCCCAAACTGTGGCTGTGGATAGGAGCCTCCCTAAGCTCTTGGTGGGGCGCCAGGAGCAGGCAGGGTCTGCCCTCCCAGGTGCAGCTGCGGCTGCCTCTCCTGTCTGCAGACCTGGGCCTCCAGCTCTAAGGAGCAGGCAGGAGCCCCGCCCAAACTGCTGCTGTGGATCTGAGCCTCCCTGTGCTCTTCAGGGTGGCTAAGAGCAGGCAGGATATTGCCTCTAGGGTGCAGCTGCAGACGGGGGCCTCTCACTCCACGGAGCAGGAAGGAGCCAGGGACAAACTGGACACCCGTCCCTTCCAAGCTGACAGGCCGGGAGCACCCCAGGTGCAGCTGCGGCTGCCCGACCAGGTGCAGGACCCGGGCATCTCTGCAGCCTTCACTCTCAGGGTCGGGGAAGGCCCCCAGTCCCTGCAGGCTTGAGGATGTCTGCTCTCCCTGCCTGGCCTCTCTCCCCTCCAGGAACCTGCTCCAACCTCAAAGCGGGATAGAGGCTGAGCCGGGGGTCATGAATGGCAGCTAGAGGAAAAGATTCCTGGGCGGAAGTAGGCAGGTTCCCAGGAAGGCCTCACCTTCAGGTCAGGGAGAGCCTGAAGGCTGGGGGCTCTGGGCCCACCCATGGCCGCCCATGGACCAATCAACGTGCACTTCCTCCCCTTGAGGTTCATAAAACGCTGGGCTTAGGCAGAGCAGAGCAGAGGACGGCCAGAGGATGAAGAAGGCAGAGAGAAGACAGGAGTACCAGCTGCAGAGAGGAGCTACTGCTTCTACTGATAGCTGGAGATGACGGAACAACCGGTTGCAGAGAGGAGCTATCCTCTCTGCTGAGAGCTGCAAAGACCACCTGCTGGCAGAGAGGAGCCACCCTCTCAGGGCCTCCTTTCCGCTGAGAGGTTGGGACAACCAGTTGCAAAGAGGAGCTACTCTGCAGAGTCTCCTCTCTGCTGAGAAATGAATACTTGATGGATCTACAGAGAGAAGCACTATGGGACTTCTCTGAGTTGTAACACTCAATAAACCTCATCTTCATCTTGTTCTCCCTTCACTTGTCTGCTTACTTCATTCTTCCTGGGTGCAGGACAAGAACTGTGCAAAGGCACTGCAGCCATAGAAGTTTCTGGCCAGAAAATTGATACCCCAAAGATCCCATTAAAATTCTAGGAGCAAGACCTGTGTGCTGGAATAAAACATGGGCGGCAAACTGAGGAGCTGTTTTAGACAATAAACAGTTTGAAATGGAGATTTACATGCAGGAAGTTATTGGCTGGAGTGCTCTCTGAGAAAATAAAAATGTAAGATAGTGAGGGGATTAGGATTAGGCAGAGGCAAAAATTTAACTGAATGCACTAAAAATGGAGGCCTCAGAAAATTCTACAGGGAGCTTTGCTGAGTTGTTTCAATTACAGTAAGAGAGTCAGGTATGGGTTTTTGAATTCCACATATATTGCACTTTGGACACAGTCTTCCCTGGTTAGGAATGCAAGGTTAAGTGAGACGCTATTTTCTTCAACGTGCAAGATAAACTTCTACAAGTCTCTAATGTTTCCGTGAGTCTTGTGAGTGAGACACTAATTTTTATTTTTTTGGACTATCTTTCCAAGGATGTTACTATAGTAAACATTCTTGGAAGATAGAGATCGTATCTCCCTCTGGAGCAAAGAGAAAATATACTTACTACCCAGTATAGTAAAGAGAATACTTCCAGCTAGAGTCAAGAACAAGCATGCTAATGCCTATTATAAAAGATTCAATTGTTGAGTCCTTTTATGTGATGCAACCCAATATATGTACATATATTATCTGTACTGCTTTATGTCACAGTTTAAAAGTTGCTGTTGATATTTTGATTCCTGCTGTTACAATGAGTAATAATGTATCCTTTGTGTCTGAACCAGGAATCTTATGCCTTCTATTAGCAATTATGAAATTGTGGCAGGCTAACTTGCTAGCTTGAAAATAGAGTACAATTTCACACTTTTCAAGATTCTCGACAGTAGTTAGCAGCAAGCACACTTTTAGTAATTGGGTGAAAAAGTGTCTTGATCCTGGAAGGAAGACCTGTGCAGTGCATCTTGGAATCCATCAAAACAGTCATGAGAAAATCTAGTAGTAAACACTCAGGGAAGAATCAAAATTTGTAATTCAGACTGATGGTATAAAGAAAACACCAATACAGAGAAATTCACCTCCATGATCCAATCACATCCCACCAGGCCCCTCCTCCCACACTGAGCATTACAACTGGACATGAGATTTGACTGGGGATACAAATTGAAACCAGATTACTTACACATAATCAAATATTCATTTGAGTGCTAAGAATAGAATAATATCTTCTGAAATCCTGACGGATAGGTTTTTTCACCACAAAATTATAACATATCAAAAATAATTATATACATAAAAAGGAATGTCAGAAAAAGAATTAGGTGTTGAAAAATATATTGACACTTTTATAGAACTATTTTATAATCTGTTTTTCTATTTGGAATAACTGATTTTGGTTGGGTGGGGTTTTTTTAATAAATATTGTAAAAAGTTAAGATATTACTTAGTGGCTGGGTGCAGTGGCTCATGCCTGTAATCCCAGCATTTTGAGAGGCCGAGGCAGACGGATCACCTGAGGTCAGGAGTTCAAGACCAGCCTGATCAAAATGGAGAAACCCTGTCTCTACCAAAAATACAAAATTAGGCATGGTGGCACAGGCCTGTAATCCCAGCTACTTGGAAGGCTGAGGCAGGAGAATCCCTTGAACCCGGGAGGTAGAGGTTGCGGTGAGCCAAGTTTGCACCATTGCACTCTAGCCTGGGCAACAAGAGTGAAACTCTGTCTAAAAAAAAAAAAAAAAAAAAAAGAAGATGTTACTTAGTATTTGTACATATAAAGAGAAGGGTTATATGCATTAATATTTCCCAAATAATAAAAACAGTAAAGTATTTAAATGAACCTTGAACTTAAATTGTGGAAAAAAATAGACAATGTGAGAAATAGGATATTGAACCTGAGAAAAGCTAATTATCATTTCTGTAGTGAAAATAAGTTCATAATTACCCAACCAAAATTGTAAGGGAAACATTTTATTTCAAATTCCTGTAGTGGTTAATTTTTGCTGTGAACTTGACTTTTCATCAAATATTCTAGTTGTGTTATGAGGATGTTTCTAGATGAGATTAACATTTGAATTGGTAGAAGATTGTCCTCCCTAATGTAGGTGGACCTTATGCCATCAGTTGAAAAGCTGAATAGAACAAAAAGGGTAAGAGAGAACTCTTCCTACCTGACTCTCTAATCTGGGAAAGCAGTGTTCTGCCCTTAAGTGGAACTTACACCATCCACTCTTGTCCTCAGGTCTTTGTATTCAGACTGGAATTGCACCACTGATTCTCTTGGGGCTCCCATTTGCTGACTGCATATCTGGGGATTTCTTAGACTAAGGAATTATGTGGGTAATCCATCTCTTTATAATAAATTATATGTGTGCAACTATACATAAGTATATATACAAATGATATCATAATGTTATGGGGTATGTAAATTAAATTATATTATAGAATAGAATACATAATATATATTATATATCTTAATAGGCTATAATACTATGTATACACGTGTGTGTGTGTGTGTATATATATGTGTGTGTGTGTGTATATATATCTTTATTATTGATTCCATTTCTTTGGAAAACCCTAACAGGCATATCTCAGAGGTATTGCAGGTTGGGTTCCAGACTACCACAATACAACTAACATAGTAATAAAGAAAATCACACAAATTTTTTGGTTTTCCAATGCATATATGTTAGGTTGACATTACATTGTAGTCTATTAAGTTTGCAATAGCATTATGTCTACAAAAACAATGTACATACTTTAATTAAAAATACTTCATTGCCAAAAACGCTAATGTTCATCTTCGCCTTCACCAAGTCATAATCTTTTTGGTGGTGGAGGGTCTTGCCTCTATGTTGACAGTTGCTGACTGATCAAGGTGATATTTGCTGAAGGCTGGGGTGTCTGTTGCAATTTCTGACAATACGACAACAATGAAATTTGTTGCTTCAATTGACTCTTTCTTTCATGAAAGATTTCTCTGTAGCATGTGATGCTGTTTAATGGCATTTTACCCATATTCTGAGATTGGGGTCAATCCTCTCAAACCCTACTGCTCTCTTATCAACTAAGTTTATGTTATATTCTAAATCTTGTGTTGTCATTTCAACAATGTTTCTAGCATCTTCACCAGGAGTATATCCATCTCAAGCAACCACTTTCTTTGGTCATCCACAAAAAGCAATTCCTCATCCATTAAAACTTTATTAGGAGATTGAAGCAATTCAGTCACATATTCACATTTCACTTCTAATTCTAGCTCTTTTGCTATTTCCACCACATCTTCGTTACCTCTTCTACTGAAATCTTGAACCTCTCAAGGTCATCCATGAGAGGTGAAATCAACTTCTTTCAAATTCTTGTTTACGTTGATATTTTGACCTCCTCCCATGAATCATGAATGTCCTTAATGTCATCTAGAATGGTCAATCTGTTCCAGAAGGTTTTCAATTTAATTTCCCATCAGAGGAATCTATCTATGGCAGCTACATCCTTAAAAAAATGTATTTGTTAAATAACAGAACTTGAAAGTTGAAATTACTCCTTGAGCCATGGGCTGCAGAATATTAGAAGGCATAAAAATGAGAATGAAAAAATGTATAAATACTTTTTATCTGAGGAATGTTTGACTTTTACATTTTAAGGCCCAAAGAGGCATTAAAATCAGACAGCAACCATGTCCTACTTCCCATATTGAAACTGCTTATCTCTTGAAATTGCTTGTTAATGCTCGAAGTAGCTACAAATTAAGCTAAGAATGCCACATGCCAGATACTGTAACCCACACTTTACAGCTCAACAATGTATGGCCAATCATGAATCAATGTTATTTCTGTAAACCAATGAGAATCCCTGACAAATTTATATCAGCCTACTCTGTATTTCTTCTTTTACCTTTAGTTATATTTTATTTATTTATTGTTTGGGGGACAGAGTTTTGCCTTGTTTCCCAGTCTGGAGTGCAGTGGCGTGAACGTGGCTCACTATAGCCTCAGACTCCTGGTTTCAAATGAACTTCCTGCCTCAGCCTCCCAAATAGTTTGGACTACAGGCATGCACCTCCACACCCAGCTAATTTTTAAAATTTTGTAGAGATGGAGTCTCATCACACCCAGGCTGGTCTCAAACATCTGGGCTCAAGTAAGCCCCTCACACTGATCTTCCAAAGTGCTGAGATTACAGGCATGATTCGCCATGCCTGGCCTCTTTTGCCTTTAAAAGCCTGGTTGTAAGGAAAGACAAATGGAGCACTCTCCAAGGCAACCTGAAAGTATGTCCAGGTAACTGTCCTCAACCTTGGCCTTTATAAACTCTCTATATTATTTTTTGCCCCAGCTTCTTCCCTTAGATATGTAAAGACAATATTAATCTCTCTGTACATCTCCACCAGAGTTCTTGTGTGATCATGTGCATTCTCAGTGAGCAGTAATATTTTGAAAGGAACCTTTGCTTTTCTGAAAATTGGATCTAAAAAGTAGGCTTAACATTCAGTAAACCATTATGTAACAGATGTGCTGTCATCCAGGCTGTGTTGTCCCATAGGCGAGTAGATTTATCATAAATTCTTAAGGACCCTAAGATTTTCACAATTGAGCATTTAGCTTTAACTTAATATGACAAGCTTCATTAGCTCTAATAAGAGAATCAACCTGTTCTTTGTAGCTTTGAAGCCAGTCATTGACTTTTCCTCTTTAACTATGAAAGCTCTAGATGGCATCTACTTCCAATATTAAGCTGTTTAATCTCCATTGAAAATCTGTTGTTTAGTGGAAAGAGCTTCAATAGTAATCTCAGCTCGACCTTCTCAATAATTTGTTGAAGAATCTACACCAGCACTCGCTCCTTCACCTTGCACTTTTATGTAATGGAGGTTTCTTTCCTTAAACCTCATGGACCAACTTCTGTTAGCTTCTAACCATTCTTCTGCAATATTCTCACCTCTCAGCCTTCACTGAATTGAAGAGAGTTAGGGACTTGCTCTGGACTTGACTTGGCTTAAGGGAACGTTGTAGTTGGTTTGATCTTCTATTCAGACCAGTAAAATTTTCTCCACATGAATAAAAATCTGTTTTGTATAAAGGTTCTACATAGCTTAAAGCCACAATGAGATTAAACTAAATGTTTTTGTTTAATATTTGATACTTTCATATCATTCATGTTTTCACTGAGTAGTACTTTTAATTTCCTTCAATAAATTTTCCTTTGTATTTACAACTTGTCTGTTTGATGCAAGAGACCTAATTTTCAGTTCATCTTGGCTTTTGACATGCCTTCCGTACTAAGCTTAATTATTTATAGCTTTGATTTAAATTGGGAGATGTGCAACTCTTCATTTCACTTGAACACTTTGAGGCAATTGTAGTGATATTCATTGGTCTAATTTCAACATTGCTGTGTCTCAGGGAATAGGGAGGACTGATGAGAGCAAGAGAGATGGGTGAATGGCCAACAGTGGAGCAGTCAGAATACACACAACATTTATTGAATAAGTTCACCATCTTATATGGGTCAGGTTGATGGCTTCCCAGAGCAATTGCGATAGTAACATTTAAGATCACTGATCAAAGATCGCTGTAACAGATATAATAATAATGAAAAGTTTGAAAGATTGTGAGAATTACCAAAACATGACACAAAGGCACTAAGTGAGGACATGTTACTGGAAAAATGGTGCCAATAGACTTACTTCATGCATGGTTTACGCAAATCCTCAATTTGTAAAAAAATGTACTATCTGCAAAGCACAACAAAGTGAAACACAATAAAAGAGGTACTTTAGTTAGCCTGATATAGAACTGAATATAAGAATTGTTATTTGGGGAAGATTTGAAATGGTCTGTGTTATATAACTTTCAATTAACCTGAATGAGTTTTTCAAATAATCTGTTCTTACGAATTGAAACATATTTTTTCAATATTATTAATTTATTGACCACTAAAATCATTAGTTGCTTGCCAAATTGTCCATTCACAGCTATTTATAATTTCTTTATTTACCCCATTCACTGCATTTTCAGTTTCTAACTACATATAACTTTCTAATAAATATAATATTATCTCCTTAAAAAGGTAAGCAAAAAACATTTCCCATCTCTATGGTTATGCCTTACATCTTTTGATACTGAAATAGAAGGATTTATGTAATACATTTCCAGACAATATTTTTTAAAATCTCATTGTGACTTTAAGTTATATAGAACCTTGATATTTTCACAATTACTTACAGAATTATATGTCACACAAAATTTTATACCCATTATTCTGTAATAGAATATATTTATTTTATTTATAGTTAACATATAATGTTACTATAATAGCATTTGATATAGTCACAAAGGAAAAAAACGTTTAATATTTGCTGCTGATACAAGCACATTTTAATCTCTCTTTCCATATTACTCCAGGCTTCTTTATTATCACTGTCCCGTAAAAAGAAGTTTGACCTATTTTCAAAAATCCACTGCAGACTGCATATGCAAATGTCATCTTTGCTGTATTATTTTCATAATCTTCAGAGGCTAACACATAGGTTCTCTCACACTTTGCTGAATAAGTTGTACTATGCATAGTACTTTAATATAATTATTTTTCATCTCATACTTACGTAGCCTAAGAGGAAGTTAAGAAAACCCAGGTACCACCAAACAAACAAAAAAAATAATTAGATGATCTTCTCTCACAGGACAACTTTTACATTATGTGTAGGCATACATCTAGTTCCTGTGAGAAACATATGCCTTCTCCTGATCTTGGATGAAGGAGAGTGTTCTAAGAATGACATAATTGACAAATACTGGTCATTGAAATGCTGGTTTTGTTTTCAAAATGGAGGGAAGCCTTGATTTTAGTTAAGGATCTCATAGTTTCCTGGGATGCTGAGGAACTTAACAAGAGCTCAAAAGCAAATACACTCAATTATAAAAGGAGAATTGATAACAAATAACTCAGAATTAAATAGCAATCCTAATTTAAAATTCCAAAGCCCTATACTTTGGAGATGAGTGGGGTTTTGAGCAAATTTAGTCTTGAGATGATTTTTGTTACACATATTTTGTGCCTTACTCTAGAACATTCTGAACAGGTGATATTAGTTACTCTATAAATCTCTTTTCACTTACATTGAAAGTTTGAATTTAAGCCATGTTCTCTGAGGTAAAGGGTCAAAGGTTTTATCTACTAAGCCACCAAACCCCTCATTTCAAGTATTTTTGAGTCCGAGTATTTCTTTGTGACAGAAGACACTCATGAGGAATTATATGCTGTGCCTGAGGGTGAGGAAGTACAAGAAAGACAGCCTTATTAAGAGTACATGGGCTACAGACTGACAGATTTTGACCTTCACAATGACACAAAGGCAAAGATGAATGCAAAAGAGCCTCACTACTGTGGAACATTGTAACAAGACAATCTTTAGGACCTAAAAATATAAAATAAAAAAGAGAAGGAAAACTGTTTATGAATATAGGGAGAATGAAAACAAGTCTACTATTGGTTTGAGAGAAGTAGAAACTCAAAGATAGAAAACTTTAAACACTGTTGGTCAAACAAGATATTAAGGATAGAAGAAGCAAAAGGGCTGATATTGTCTAGTATTGTCCGACAAATTATGATTTCAACCGCTTTTGTCCTTTTGTAAACAGAAATGATTATTATTCTTCAAGAAGAAATCCACTAACAGCATCCTTTTCAGGTAACTTTTTAAACTTTTTAAAATTATATTATCATTGGAAATAAACATAGCAAGGCTTAAGCACCAAAGGGAAATCAGCAAATATAGATAATAATCAGTTAATTGTACTTTAATTTTAATTAATTGTATTTGTCTTCTTTTTATTGTAATTTGTATTCTAAATTAATGCAACAGTGTTGTGAAAACAAGTTAGGAAGAACCCACCTGATGTCATATACTCTCTAGTGAGCAAACAGCATTGTGCAGTAGAATTACAACCAGAATAACTCAAACGTTTAGTTTTAAGTAAAAAATATTGTCACATGTGTCTTTTAATTTTTACTAATGAGTTGCAATAGCCTCCAGATCCTCATTAGCAGAAAGTTGTCTCCTTTTTCCTGTCTTCTCAACACTTTGCCCAAAGCATCTTGTCTCGGGTTTTGTAATACAGTCTCATCTAAAGTGGTTTAATTCTCCTTTCAAATGCCAGAGAAGAGACAACACCAGAAAGCCCACTGGCACCCATTGCTTTTCAACCTGCCAGAGTCCTCATTAGCAGCAACCAATTACAATTACTTACAGTAATCTCTCAAAGATATCTTTTTATCTCAAAATTGAAAAAATATATAAATGAAAACCACCAATATAAACTAGGTAAATTTAAAACATAACTAAGCTTAATTCAAAATATATATTTTAGAAATCCATAATGTTTATATTATGAAATTTCTCAAGAATGGGTTTTTTATTTTTCCATTTTTTCATTTCCAATAATTTCAATAACATTTAAACAGAATAATGTTAAATTAGACTCTATTAAAATTTGTTAATAAAAATTTTAATTATTGAAAATCATACTATTTAGAAGCAGGAATTAATTCTGTATAATGCCTGTATAGAAAAATGTATGATCATTTTTACTGGCTAAATATATATCAATTATCCTGTCATAAATAAAGCAACTATCTGTAAATTTAAAAGATATCGAAGGAGTTTAGAAATTGCCATGCCAAAATATGCCACTTCAGTATATTAATTATTTTTCATTGAAAGCAATCTTTCAGTGCTATTATTAAAGTTGCTACTCAATTATTTGGAAAGAGCTTGCAGGAAGAAAGAGGACTTAAATTCCACACTCACCTTGCAAAGCGAGTCTTTAAAAAAACAAACTTATGACTCTGAGAGTACCTCAAAGTCCACCCATTTTTCTTGCCAACCACAAACTCTTCCCTATTTGTCTCCAAATGTTTGTACATAATATAAAAAGCCAGGACATAGGAAAAACAATTATCTCCCACTTAAATGAAAAAAAAAATCTTAAATAATCTCCTTAGAAACCAGAGCCCTTGGAGAATAATGTTTTCCCCTTCTCTCAGATAATTCCCCATTGATTGAGATGGTCATCTAATCCTTCACTGTATACCCAGTACCCACCATTAAACTTAAAATGGAGAATTGGGAATTGGAGTTCTTCATTGACAATGATACAACTTTTTCTTCCATCAGTTTAGAAATTTTCTATCTGTCACTTCTAATTTTATTCAAGCTGTGGAATTCTCCGGGCAAGCACTTTATTGCCTATATCTCAGGCTAACCCAATATCCTCAGGACCTCTCCACATCCATGCTGCCTTTTTAGCTTCAGACTTCTCACCAGCAAATATTTTAAATAGGGATTTGTCATGTAAATGTAATGCCACTATACAATGTAATGAGGAACACATTTTTATTTCTCTGCCCTCAGACCAAACCTCAAACTTCCTACTTTTCCTAATAGAGAACCACCTCAATTTAAAATACTCTAAAATCATGCAAACTTACGAGATGTTCCAGTTATTTCTTGGCCTCACATGCAAATGAGGTTGTATTGCTACTGAGTGCAGAACCCATGAACATTGTTTAAAAATGGAAAATATGTATTAATAGCTTATCTCCAATATTAAAATTCACAAAATAGTTAGAGTAAGCAGTGATATTGTCAACTTCTTCAAATTCATGTATAATATGTGAATTAATGTCAATTTGATCATATTAATACCAAATGACAGTCCTTAATAGAGTACTTATTACATGCTTAATGGTATGCTAAATTCTTTAAATGGATTATCTAATGTTACTCACACAACAACTATATGAATTGAAACTACGATTAGCCCACTTTACAGATAAATTGAAATGCAGAGATATTTATACAGTATACCTTGACCAAATTCACAGTCAATAAATTCAATAATCATTCTTATCTCAAAATACTCTGACTAGTCTGCATAAGCACTTAACTACCAGGCTGCAACTTTACTGGTAAAAAAAGAGGTGATGTGGATCTACAATTTCATACAGTTATTAAGAATTAATGTGTGTCATGTAACATCTATAAAAACAGCTAAAATATTATATTTAATTCTACTCTTTTACAAAGTCACTTAAACATTTAATGGTATGCAAATTTAGAAATGTATTCTGCAACAATCTGGAATATATAATAAATTTTAGGTTATTAGCATAAATAATCACAGAACATTTGGTATTGATAATACTTAGAAAGCCCTTCTAAACAAAGGCAAAAGAAATAAAAAAAAGTAACTGCAGTATTTCATCCATAACCAGATGGTCAGGCATAACAAATCAGGAGTATGTAAATAACAGCATTGCAAGAACACATGAAAAATGACTAGTTACTCGACATCTACTTATACGTAGATGATCCCCATGTATTGAGACTAGTGCGGTCCCCGGAGTTGCCAGTGTCATTTTAAAGTTCATTTATATAAAGGTACGTAAACAGATGTGTGAAGAACATCTGGGGCTTGTGCTAAAATCAGCTATAAAATATAGTACATATGTAATTCAAAATGCACATAAAATAAAATGGGAAAATATAGTCGACTGTAAGTTACTGAACTCAGCACCATTATTCTCCATCTTGATGCCTACAGCAAGTATTTTTTTTCTATATATTAGCAAACATTCAGTAAAAAGTAATGTGCAGGCTCCAAGTCAACCAATGCCTTTATAACAACAAAGTAACAATTTTAGAAAGAATACATGGGTACATTTTATGTGGAGATAAGTTTAATAGAGATAGCTATATTCATCCCAACAAAAATTTTACCAAAATATTTGCTTCAAAATAAGCATTTTTGATGTATTGAGGAGAGATTTTCAGCCACAACAGGTCACCCACAGCTAATTATACGGCTTTTGTCTTTATGCATATATTATGATTGGCAAGCTGCCAATGGACATGTGTAAATAATGAACAAAGCAATGAATTTAAAAATTGTAAACCACTGGACCAAGCTGCTGTCTTAATGGCAGAATATTAGCTTCCACACCTGGTCCTCATTCTGATAATCCTGAAGTATCTTTATCAGATTTATTTACATTGTTCTTTCTTAATATTTAACACTAGTCATATAAAAGAGAATTATAATACTTTAATAAAAAATAGGAAGATTAGTTTGGCTGAAGAGTCACTTGCTTCAGTAAAATTCCACTCTTTAAAAATCACTTCGATTCTTGTTCTACTTTAACTGTTTTCGTGAAATCATTTTCTCTCAGCCTTAACCATACTACCTATATCTAGTTTATTTCTGCTGGATTAGCCTAACATAACATGAACATATTTTAAGTCAGAAGCCATATCGTGTCTTCCTTTTTATCACCTCTAAAAGCAGTATGTACACACTGAGCATTCAGATTTCTCCTTTAATGGATCACCTGGTTATGTCATAACTTTAGTTATGATAAACCAATGGTTTAATGTTCTCTGTAATACCTTCCATGTACTTTTAAACCTTAATCCCTTTTGTAGTTGTCTTTTCTAAGACAAATTATGCCACCCAATGTAATTTTACTTTTAAAAATTAATTTTAAAACAGGTGTAACTGCATTTTGCCAATATTTATTAAATCTAGGAGTTATGACTTTGCCATAAAGTTACATTTCTTCCTGTTTTCTATTAAAAAATCTAAATATTAAATAAATTTAATTTTTATAGTTTTTGTATTATTTAAAAAATATCTCCCGTCATTGTCATTTAACCTTTATTATATTCTTGACCTTTTCCCTCTTATGTATAATAAAACTTTAGGTACATTTGACATTTGTAGACTATTTGGTTTAGCTTTTGCTATAAATGTTCACAATAGATTTCAAACTTTTTATTTACTTTTAAGTAAACTTAAAGGACAAATCATTTTTAATTAGAGAGACATATTGCAGAAATTAATCTTATCCATCTCCTTCTTTTAACTTGTAACAAGAATGCCCCACATATGCCATAGCTGGTGTCAATATAACTTTCTATGCCCACGTTCGGTGCTGCTGACCATCCATCACACTCCCAGATTAGGGCCAAATTTGGCCTTAAATTCTTTTCTGTAATGTGACTGAGAAGAGATAATCAATGAATATTATTTTTTATTTTAAACTGCTGTTTATAAAACAGCTTTCTAAGGAATCATCGGGAAAGCTTAGACATAAAATACATTTCTAGTCAGCTCCCTAGAAGTTTTGATTGAATATGAATGGGAATCTGTATTTTAATAAAAATCTCTAATTTATTGAAGAAGTCAGATCAACAATTACTTAAGGTCCACACTTAGGAATAGCTGGTCTGAAACATTCAAATTAATGATCATGTCTTTTTATTTTACTTATTTGTTGATATATTTATACACTCATTTGGTTTATTATTTGGGTTTATTCATTCAAGTAATGTTACAGGCTAAATGTTTATGTCCCTCCAAAATTCTCATGTTGAAATCCTAACCCCAGTGTGACTGTATTTGGAGATGGGGCCTCAAAGGAAGTAATGAATGTTACATGAGGTCGTAAGGGTGGGGCCCTCATCCTACAGGGTTAGTTTACTTACAGAAAGAGACAGTAAAGAGCTTGCTCACTCCCTCTCTTCTCACTCACACACACTGAAGGAAGGGCCACATGAGAACAAAGTGAGAAGGTTGCCTTTTGCTACCCAGAAAGAGAACATTCACCAGAAATCAACTATGCTGCCACCTTGATCTTGAACTTCTAGCCTCCAAACTGTTAGAAAATACCTTTCCATTGCTTAACTCATTCAGTCAGATGTATACCACATTTTGTTAGGGTGGCCTGAGCAAACTAATATAAGTAACAAATTCAGTAGTAATTTCTTTCTATTATTCTTTTTTTTTTTAATTACCCTATTTATATTAAAGCATCTTATTTCCAAAAAAAAAAAAAAATACATTTTTCCTTCATTTGGTGGTCTGGAAAGATGAAACATACAAAACAAAATAAAATAAAATAAAATGGAAAAAAAATGTGTCAGTCAGATGTTAGGCAAGAAAATGGAATCATTAATCACAATGGGAATTAGAGATTTGTTATATGAATTAGGCCTTATTCATATGTAGGGAGATTTTGAAAGAAAATTGAAATGGGAACATCAGCAAATCAGAGAAAGATTCACTAACCAGTTCTTGTATAATATTGCTGCATGAATAAGACCTCAGAGGAAAGTACGAGAATTCGATAAATCTGCAACTGAAGAGCAATCGGTAAGCGGGGATTCAGAAAGAGATCTACAGAAATTTCCAGGTCCTGGAAATCTTTTGCCCCTTTGTAACTACCTCTCCTATGGGCCTCCAGCCATGCACTGAGTGGTTGACCCGGGGCCACAGGCGCCAGCACAATTAGCAGTCAAGTTGGGTTCCATATCTAAGTGGAGTTTAGATATGGAGATCACCCAAAGGCACCCCTTCAAATGTTCATGACCAGGTTCCACTGTGAGAACCTCCCAACCTTACAGGCTGCTGCTTTTACTTTGCCTTTCACACCTCAGGTAAATTTTACCATTAGCTAACTATACTCCGAAACCTAGGGAAGGGGATTCCGAGAAACATTTATTTATTTAATTATTTTTAAATTTTATTATCATTATACTTTAAGTTTTAGAGTACATGTGCACAACATGCAGGTTTGTTACATGTTAGACCTAAAACCATAAAAACCCTAGAAGAAAACCTTGGCAATACCATTCAGGACATAGGCATGGGCAAGGACTTCATGTCTAAAACACCAAAAGCAATGGCAACAAAAGACAAAATTGACAAATGGGATCTAATTAAACTAAAGAGCTTCTGCACAGCAAAAGAAACTACCATCAGAGTGAACAGGCAACCTACAGAATGGGAGAAAATTTTTGCAACCTACTCATCTGACAAAGGGCTAATATCCAGAATCTCAAATGAACTCAAACAAATTCACAAGAAAAAAACAAACAACCCCATCAAAAAGTGGGTGAAGGATATGAACAGACACTTCTCAAAAGAAGACATTTATGCACCAAAAAACACGTGAAAAAATGCTCATCATCACTGGCCATCAGAGAAATGCAAATCAAAACCACAATGAGATACCATCTCACACCGGTTAGAATGGTAATCATTAAAAAGGTGCTGGAGAGGATGTGGAGAAATAGGAACACTTTTACACTGTTGGTGGGACTGCAACCAACAGTGGAAGTTCAGCCATTGTGGAAGACAGTGTAGCGATTCCTCAGGGATCTAGAACTAGAAATACCATTTGACCCAGCCATCCCGAGAAACATTTGTAATAGCCTTAGCAAAGGTGACATAAAGCAAACCAGCATGGAACAAAGAAAACTGCAATTCAGCATTCTCTCCAGGTAAAGGTTAATTTTCTCCTCTGATTCTTCACAGTAAAATAGAATGTGATAATCAAGTACTAGTTTGGGAATCATAAAAATGGGGGATAATGCTATTTATTCTTCTGATAAATATATACCACAGTGCAAGTCTGTCAACATTTTCAGGTTAAATATTTTCTGTAAATGAAAAGAGCCTATTAAAATAATCATGGCTGAGGTTCTTTCCTGGACAAAAACTCTGTTATACTCTTTATTATTGTACTTTGCTTCTTTGTTGTCCATAAGCAAAGAAAATCTAAAAGCATGGTAAGCTGTTGGAGTCTTTAATATATTAAAGAGGTCTGAGTCAATCAAGTACAATATGCATTGTTTATCCTTGCATCTTGTATAAAACATGCTACTTAAAGCCTTACATTATCCAGCTTTATCCCAGAGAAGATTTGCTCCACTAACTCATTCAGGCTTCTGTTCCTCTGCAATACCTAGATCATCTCTGATTATGATATTTCATCAATATACACCCAATTTTTGAAGCTGTATTTGCAAAAGTCATTACAATGTAGCTGAGTTTAGAAAGTGAGATTTTAATTTTCAAAATTGATGTTAGAGTAAAATGAAGAATCACATGCTTTCTCTTAAAATGTCACATTGTGTCAAATAAAATAATTTTTTTTAATTAAGGGATATTATTGTTATAAGAGATAATAGACAAATGTCTCTTACAGATGAACCCCCTTAACTTGGGTGAAGATAATCTCCCCTCAAAAAGCTGGAACCATTCCACCCTCTCTTGAATATGTGCTCTGGTTAGTGACTGGCTTTGAAAGAGTAGAGTACAAAAAGGGGATGGGGTAAAAGGTTACCATGGTTCCAGGGGAGAAAGCTGGCAAACACTGCCTTAGACAGGTAATTGTTAGCATCATTAATGATGAGCCCTGTTGATAACATGTATTTCCATGTAATGTGCTAAATTTAGTACTTGACCCCATGGTCTTCCTCCCAAACCACATAACCCATATCTAATTACAAGAAAAAAAAATCAGAAAAATCCCAACTGAGTGACATTGTACAGAATACCTGACCAGTACAAATTAAAACTGCCAAGGTCATCAAGAACAAGGAAATTCTGAGAGACTGGTATAGCCAAGAGGAGCCTAAGGAGACATAATGATGAAAAATAATGTGTCCTAGAAGGAATTCTGGAACATAATGAAAACAGGAGGAAAAACTAGCAAAACTCTTGTAGAAAATGGCATATGGTTAATAGCAATACACCAAATTTGGCTACTTAGTTGTGACATAGGTACCAGAAAAGTTATATAAGATGTTGAAAAAATGAGAAACTGGTTAGGAAAATATGGGAACTTTGTACTGTCTTTGCAACTTTTCTATAAATCTAAAACTATTCTTAAATTAAAAGGTTATGAAAATCATAGATTAGTAGGTTAGGATTGTAATTGTTTTATAGATTCATTCACTCAGCAAATATTGAATACTTGCATTTACACACACACATATAAATTTGATTCTTCTCTTAAAACCCATTGTTTATTGATATTAAGCCTATATTTTATAGTAGTAATTAATTGGATATAATAATGGTTTTTATTTTAGATAGGACCAGGGCCGTCTAGTTCACCAGAGTTCCCCCCAATCCATTTATCTCATTTGTAACCTATAATCTGAGTAAAGAGACAATATGTTAAAATAAAAGTTGTAATAAAATATAAATAAAGCCAAGTATCATAAAAACCATAAAAGAGTGATGTCATGTGAATAAATAAATACTAACTTCTTCAAATTTCAATATTCTGATTGTGTTGAGTTTATTCTTCAAAGAAAGTTCATTCTCTGATATGAATAAAAGGGTGGCAGGAAGATACATGGGAATAGAGCAGGATAGACTAAGATGATAACAAGTAGAAGAGCTTGGGAATTAGGAAGCTAGCTACAGCTAAGTCATAATAATACTTTTGAATCTTGGCATATCACCAGAATCATCTGAGAATTTGTAAAAAAAAAAAATAAAAAAATACATAGATTCTCTAGGCCATCGTTTCTTAAAGTGAAGTCCCATCACTAGCAGTGCTGGCATCACTGGGGATGTTTGAGAAATGCAAATTCTTGAGCCCCATTTCAAGCCAACTGAATAAAAAACTCTGGAGATGAAACCCAGAAATGTGTGTTATCACAAATACTTTAGGTAATTCTTATTTCAGGCTAAAATAGGAAAACCACTTTCCAATAGATTTCCTTTAGGTTTTTTTTTTTTTTTTTTTTTGAGACAGAGTCTGTCTCTGTCTCCCAGGCTAGCGTGCAGTGGCACGATCTCGGCTCACTGCAAGCTCCCCCTCCCGGGTTCACGCCATTCTCCTGCCTCAGCCTCCCCAGCAGCTGTGACTACAGGCACGCGCCACCACGCCCGGCTAATTTTTGTATTTTTAGTAGAGACGGGGTTTCCCCGTGTTAGCCAGGATGGTCTCGATCTCATGACCTTGTGATCCGCCCGCCTCGGCCTCCCAAAGTGCTGGGATTACAGGCATGAGCCACCGCGCCCGGCCTGCTTTAGTTATCTTAAACAGCATTACATTTTATTTACCATTCAGGGTGAATCTGATGAAGATTGTGGGAAACACTGCCTATTTAAAGATGAAAATACTGTGGAGATATATGCGCACCCAGTGTCCTACTGGTTAACCCAGAAAATGTAACGATTTTACCTTTGATTATTCAATGAGTTTACTTTTGATTGTGATTAAAGAACAAGAAAGCATACCTACCTACAGTGTTAATCACTTGATGTTGATTCTGGAGTACTCTGGTCAATGGCTACCTCTATATACTTCCATTTTAAAAAATTACCTCATATTTTTGGCATTGTGCTAATGGTTTTGTTTAATTCATAGTGACATTTACAGGGCCAGCATTATTATTTCCATTTGAGAATTGAGAAAAATAAGAATGAGAGAGTTTAAATGACCTGATGAACTTGCGTTTTAGAAATAAGCTTATTGTGTTCTTCACTCTACAACCTTGGCTCTTTCAATCATTCAATCCAGCTCTGTTTTAACACATCAGACATTTGCTAGTCACTGGAAAACGTGTTTGGGCTGCAAGATAAGACCAAAAAATGAATGAAACAAGGATATTTTTACTATAACTCAAATTATAGTCTGCTGTTGTATTCTAATAATTTTAATAATCATATATATTGGGAGTTTTTTTACCGCATGAATTTCCAAATTCAGATATTATAGAAATGACAATCTACTTTTAAATCCAAGACAGGATCAGACCATCTTTTCTGTGGTTGCTTCTCCTTTAGCATACAAATCTGGGTTAGTTGGCCTGTGATTGATCAGAGATAATTTAGAAATTATAGTAATGATTTTTCAGTCATGTAAAGAAATCACCATTTTTTTGTAAGTGAACTGGCATTCTTTCATTTCTTATGTCATCTAGTGTGTGAACAAAAAATAATATATTTGGGCAAATGTAAATACTAGTTTTGGAAAATATGTATTGAAACTACAACCTGACAACAATTTGTACCGTGGAAGAGGAAAAACTTATCCCCTTAGGTTCTGTAGCTGGGTCTAAAAACTAAACTAATATAGGACAGATTAAGAAGAGAAAATAATACAAATTTTATAGAATATTTTTAAGTGCTCAGCAGAGTCATCACAAGAAAAATGGAAAACCAGAGAAGCAGTTAAGACTGATAACATATATATTTTTAACAACAACAAGAAAAAAATGGTAACTTTGTGTGGAGGTGTGAAAAGACACATGGATTTGGTCTAGAAGCAGTAAATTCTGGGAAAGAAACCAGAAAATATATGGAAAACTAATGAAAGATAAAGGTTGTTTTAGTAGGTTTGTTTGTACAGATACATTTGTGTATCTATTCCTAGTGTCTGGTGATGAGAATGTGCTCTTCCTGATACAGGGTGAGCATTTTCCTAGTGGGAAATTTTATGACCTGTTTTTAGTTAGAGGGGTCAGAGACCCCTTTCCTGCATCAGCTATTTTTCAAATGACTTCTCCTCAAAATAATCAATATTCCTAAGTGTCATATTGTTTTGGATCATGTTCTGAACTCCTTCACCTCCCCCGTCTGAAACTTCCCAAGAAATTTTACGAATTAAAAAGCTGAGTTGGTGGATGTGGAGAGGAGAAATAGGTTGGTAGCAGAGTAGTTAAAGATCCACAAAGGGACAAGAGAACACAGATTAGTATAAGAATAAATAAGCAGAAAAAGACCACAACAAAGCACATGTCTCCAAATCCCATTAAAGCAAACTCCCAAACTTGAGAATGGATAAATTCAATAAATTGGTTGAGCCTCATTAATCTGACAGAGTGTTTATCTTCTTTTGTTAAAAAGTGTGCATTAGACACTCTTTATCCTGCCCAATTCACTTGGAAGCAGCATTTTTTGACAATGATTGCACAATTTTCCCCTGTGCTTGAGGGGCAGTCAGTGTACCCAGGACATGACAATTTTGAAGTACAAGAGCATTCAACTTAAATTCTGATTAAAATGCTGCCAACATTCTCATAGTGGTATGAAATCTTGTTCTATTATCATGGAAATATTTCGGATTTTTTTTCACACCATAAATTCTAAAAGTTAGGAGTAAAGAAATAACATCCTCAACACTGAAAATTACTTAGAGTGGTGATATACAAGAGAGTTTTCTGTTCTGTCTCATCTATTACATTTATATGGCAATAACTTACAAACAAACGAGCCCAGGCTTGTAATTTGACTAGCATTGAAGGTGGAATACCAGATGAAGGAACCAAGTACCCAATTCCACATTGTTCTGACCATTTATGTAGGAGTGCTTTATATTCCTTGTCACGGCAGAAGATAAAATGACCAGTGTTGTTCATGGGCAAGGTCAGAGTGGAGCCTGCAATCCCACAGTCCAGTGTGCTTCAAAACCTTTGTTATTGCTCATGCTGGTATCTGCATTCTTTCACTTTCCATGTATTCCTGTCAGTTTGTAAGAGCAGAACAGGTTGTAAAATATCTGCTATAGGAAGCCTGAAGATTTTGGGAGCTATAATGCTGAGTTTTTCCACCTGACCAAGTAAATCCAGATTTTTTGGTCTACCTATATGTATTTTTTGTTGTTAGGTAACCTAATCAGAGAAGTGGCTGAGCTACCCCAGGTTGCTCAATGGTGGCCTAAGAACAAGTTGAAACATTTGGTGATCTGGCAAACATTGATTTCATAAAAGGTGGTGCTTGACCCACTTATAAACTGCATGGGGGATATGGGGATACCATCTGTGGAATCAAACCACGGTTGAATACAATATTGACTTGCTATGTCAGCTAGGAAGGGTCTTGTACCGCCCATGTCTGTTTTAAATGCAAAGAAAAAAATTTCCTTCTAATATTTTTACCTGAGCAAAGGACAATCCTTGAGCTTCCACAGTGGTTTTACTTCAGTCACTTAACTCACTTGAAGAGGTAGACTGACATTGTTTTCCTGATTGTGGATGCCATTCCCTTTTATTCATCTTCTGTAGTTGATCCACAAAGTGCTCACATTGACAGGAGCAAAAGCTAACTCAGGTTGTTTCTAGATGTTGATGTAACCAGCAATCTTATTGACTAGCTAGCATGGCCAGGGGTTGAAAAAGTGGGGTAAGGCAGTGTCAAGTCTGTGCCTGACTTGTTGAGAAGACAGTAAGGGTTAATAGAAGTAAGGCAAAGTTTGAAAGTGAGCCCATATTGAAGGATCAGAGGAAGAGTAGGATAGACTGAAAAAAAGCAATCTTCATTTGGTCTTTTAATAAGTGGACAACAAAGGAAGGTTTTATTTAAACAAAATAAATAAATACTTTTTGTTTTTTAGGATGGAGAGAGACTTCAAAAGAGGGAAATTTCTTGATCTGTGATTTTAGGAATAGCAGTCTGCTTTTTTATTTTTTTTGACTTCAGAGCCTGGGAATAGCTATGAGTAGTTGGCCATTCTTGCATTGCTATAAAGAAATACTCACATCTGGGCTTAATTTGGCTCACATTTCTGCACACTGTACCAAAGTGTGGTGCCAGTGTCTGCTTCCGGTGAGGGCCTCAGGAAGCTTACATTCATGACAGAAGGTGAAGAGGGAGCAGGTGTGTCACACAGCAAGTGTAGGAGCAAGAGAGAAGAGGGAGGAAGTGCCATATTATTTTAAATGGCTGGATCTTACATGAACTACCAGAACAAGAACTCATGCATTACTAAAGAGATGACACTAAACCATTCATGCGGGATCCACCTCCATGATCCAAATACCTCCCCCCAGGCCCCACAACCAGCATTGGGAATTGCGTTTCAAGATGAGATTTGGAGAGGACAAATAGCCAAACAACCATATAACTGTGGAAATTCCTATTTTGAGCTCACCTAAAAGGATGGTCTTCTAATTGCCCTGGTAGTAATTACCTTGGTCTAGTTTAGTGTGGCTTTTGTGAAACCAGGAGAATTTTTCTCTCATTTTGATGGCAGTGTTGGAGTCAGCAGTCCTTTGCAAAGCCCTTTTCAGTGTTTTCGGTACTGCGCAAGGTGACAATGTATGCTTTCTTCTAAAACCCTTTAGGCACGGCCAACCTCCTGCCTTAAAAGAATGGCAAGTTGATGGAGGCCACACATTTTTTTTTCACCTGTTGATAATGTTTCAAATATACCTGTTAGCTCTTATATACAGCTAGCCATAGTATCAAATTGTTCACTTAAGTCCCCATCGTGTTCTCTCAATTCAGGAATGGAGGTTTATAGATGCCAATAGGCATAGGGAGACTCAAAATTATTTTACAAGGGGTTTATCTGTGTGTGCTATTTGGAATATTACAGATTTTTATAAAGGCCAGGAGTACGGCTTCTGGCTATTTAAGTGTATTTGAGTCTAGATTTTTATATTCCATTTGCCATGGTGTTTGAGGATAGTACAGAATACCCAGTGTTAATGAGAACCCCAAAGTTATTGTAAGAAAGTAGTTTATTTGTGCCATAAAATGAAATATCTGATCTGATTCAATCCATGAAGAAATGCCCAAACGAGGAATAATCTAAGTTAATTTTCTTTACTATCGTAGTAGAATTAGTATAAGTAATCACCAAACAGTGAGAGGAACCTAAATATGGTGGTAAATCTATAAAATCCATCTGGGGTGGCTAGGAACAGCGTAGACCTTGGAGGATTCTCTGAGATTTGCTAATTTCCTTGAGAAATGTGAGATTTATAAGTAATGCTTTGGAAATAACTTGGTCATGAATATCATGATTTTGTGGATGTCAGGGTAGAACCAATTGTCTTTTAGTCCTTTGTATCCATTTGTCTTTTTCATACTGGTACAGTTGTTTGATAATTAATAAAATTAACCAGGGTTAAAGGTAGGCTTATAACTTGGGTGGAGAAAGTTTAAGGAAGTCTGTTTTCAATTTCATATTTAGTAGCCTTGTCGGTTCTGCTGCTCCTTAGACATACAGTATTAGTCTTCTTAGTATAGGCAGGTCAGTGAACAATATAGCAATTTTAGTAGGAAGGTCGCATGCAATCAGGCAGCAATTATATGCCCTTTGGCAATAAGAGTACCTTCAGAGGTTAAGAATTTGTGGAATTTCCAGACTGTGGCACCACATGACAGACTCCCAAAGCATATCTGGAGTCATTGTAAATAGTGGCAGCTTTGCCCTTTGGCAGTGTGCAATCTTTAATAAGAGATATGAGGTCAACAGCTCTAGCTGATTTTACAGTGGGCAAAGAGTATGCCTTAAGTGTTTCATGGGAGGAAACTATGGTATAGGCAGTTATGATGTTCCCCTACAAATTCCATTTACAGGAGCCATCACAAAATACAAATAAGTCTGGGTTGTCTAAGTAGATATTTAAGAGCTCCTCTGGTGGCTTTAAAATCATTTATATAGATGCAAGGTAATCATGTAGAATGAAGTGTAGCTAACCATCATCAGAGAAAGAAAAGTAACTGCATTTAAAGAGCTACAGTGACATAAGATGATGGAGATATTGGCTAATAGGGCCTATTCATCAGTGATCTGCTGCCATGTAGAGAGTTACTATGTCTTATGAACTTAGAAGAGAGCAAACACAGCATGGAGAACATAGAGGTGAATGGAAGTGTCTCATGTAAGAATACTGGCTTTGTCAATTAGGGCAGCACCTGCTGCTATCACACACAGGCATGGGGCATGCCTGATGCCACGGGTCTAATTGACATGAGAAATATGATACAGAACATGTATGAGAGGCAAAAGTTTTGCCCTGCAACAATCACATGAGTTTCATGACAATATAGGTGAAAAGGTTTGTCAAAATTAAGTAAACCACGATGCGGGCAATGCTAATTTTAAGACTTCAATGGATGTAATATGTCCCCAAAGGCCAGGGAATGAGGTGTCAAATAGTATCTGGGAGGAAGGCATATAAGCATTTAGCAAAGGCTGAAAAATTACTAATCCATTGACAACAACAGCCGGGTGCTCCTAGAAATTTTTGTAACTGCTTTTTTTGTTTGTTTTGAAGAGACAGATGGACAAAATTGACTCAAAGCATTTTGTGGGGAGGTTTTGAGTGCTTGCAGATATATCATAGTCTAATTAGGTTATAATCATTTATACACATTGAAATTTATAGTGGGAGATTTTATGGCTTTTTTCAGTTAGAACCTTTGGGAGAATGAGGGAGCCTAAAAGAGCACCCTGCTTAGTTTGGTTATAAAATAAGAGGTCAATAATATGTTGAAAAAGAATGGAGCTTTGGGTAAAGGTTACAGAGTCTGCGTTAGCTTTAAGGATTTGGAGAAATATTGAAGGGGACTTGCAATATCCCTGGAGCATCCAAGTCCATGTTAATTGTCTTTTTCTAAACATAAATGCAAAGAGGAATCACTAGTCAGGTGCAATATAATTGAAAAGACACCTGAGCAGGGGTCAATTACTGTAAAGCCGACTGTGTTAGCAGAAATTGAGGTAAGAATAGTGGTTGGATTAGGCACTATGAGAAATTACAAAAGGGTTTATGATTCTTGGATGTTGTGCAATCAATCGATTTGGTTTTCTTCCAAATAAAACCTTTATTTTTCTGCTGACAAGATTAGGGTATTGCAAAGTGAGTGAGTAAAGAGCAGCCTACAGTAAGACAGTCTATTATACATTCACTTCCTCATTATGTGTCTCAAGAAAGGGAGTATTTCTCTATTAAGGAGGAAGGTTTATTGCATATTCTTACTCTGACCCACTTACAAAATATCACAAGAAATTTGTGATATCATGTTCTCAATTTTTAAAATATCATTTAAAACTCTCTTAATGAAATGTCTAAAGCTATATTTATAACAAAGTGTTTTCTAAATTTTGAAAGATATATTTAATATCATTTTGAATTATAAAGTGAGGTCCAGGTCGGGCGCGGTGACTCACGTCTGTAATCCCAGCACGTTGGGAGGCTGAGGCGGGCGTATCACGAGGTCCGGAGATCGAGATCATCCTGGCTAACAGGGTGAAACCCCATCTCTACTAAAAAATACAAAAAATTAGCCAGGCATGGTGGTGGGCACCTGTAATCCCAGAACTTTGGGAGGCTGAGACGGGCGGATCACTAGGTCAAGAGATCGAGACCATCTTGGCTAACACGGTGAAAACCCGTCTCTATTAAAAATACAAAAAATTAGCTGGCTGTGGTGGCGGGTGCCTGTAGTCCCAGCTGAGGCAGGCCGAGGCAGGCCGAGGCAGGAGAATGGCGTGAACCTGGGAGGCGGAGCTTGCAGTGAGCCGATATTGTGCCACTGCACTCCAGCCTGGGCGACAGAGCGAGACTCCATCTCAAATAATAATAATAATAATAATAATAATAATAATAATAATAATATAAATAAAAAATAAAAAAGTGAGGTCAAATTGTAGACACTCTCATTCATAGGAAATTTACAAATGGTGGATCGTTATCTATACAGCCATAGTGTATTTAATCAATACTCTTATACACATTTCTATGGGCATGTATGTTTAATATAAATTACTTGATGCTTCCAAGTTGTTTATCATAGTGGTTATGCCAATGCCTAAGAGTTTTGGTTTCTTAACATCCTTGCCAATATTTGCTTTTTAATAGTTTGCTAATTTTATGTACATAAAATGACAATTAGTTTCGATATGAATTATCCTGATGATTTGTAAGCTTGAGCAGCTTTCCCACATTTATTCACCACGCATGTATCATATTCTCAGGATTGTTATTCTATTGGTTAATAGTAGAAACTCTATAGTCATACACACGAGGTATAGACCCCCAGTTGCACATTAGCTTTATAAACTTGAGGATATCACTTAAATTCTCTGTTCTTAAGTTTCCTCATCTGTAAAATGAGGATAGTAATAATGCCTGTATCACAGGGATATTCTGAGGTCATAAAGCATTCAGAATAGAGTCTAGTACAAAATCACCACTTAAAATGTTAGTTATGATTATATTCCTACACGTTGGAAGAGCTTTTTATTTTCAATTAATAACACTTCTTATACAAGTTAATGTATAAGTCAATAAAGCATTCTTAGTTATAGAAAGTGAAAACATTTTGTCATATTCTGTGGACTTTATATTTACATGTTACATAGTTTCTATTCTGTAGAAAAAATTTCTAATTTAGTCATATATCGGCTTTTGTGCTTAATTTCAGAATTTTTTTTTTCAAAATTTCAGGGTATAATGAGAATTTCATGTTTTTCTGCTAAAAGTGAAAAAATGATTTATTTTTTGTCCAGATTATGTAAACGAGATAAGGCATTTACAAATAAATGGCAAAGTATTCTTGAATTATTATAAAAACTCGAACTTTCTCAAAATTTTGCAATGTATTTTCTGAAATGTAGGTAATTTATATGTATAAGCATGGGTATGTGTTCTGCCCATTCTGTCCACTAGTCAATTTATCTCTTGCTTTGTCATTACCATGTTATTGACTTGACAATTGCTATCTAGTTAAGAGTCACCATCTCTGATCACATCATTGCTTTCTTTCTTCAAAACTATCTTGAGTATTGTTGGACCTTTGATGTTCCATGTCAGTTTTCAAATTGGCTTCCAATTCCTACTGCCAAATTTACATAGGATTGGTAATTTCATTAGCTTAGATGTTATAGATTTTTAGGGAAAAAAAAGACACCATTATGATATTATCTTCCCTTCCATAACCAAAGAATTTTCTCCTTGTATTCAATTGTTTATTCCCCAGCAATATTTAGTAATATTCATAGAATTTATATGTAGTATTTTTGGTTAAGTTTACTCATAGTTTATTTCTAATTTTGTTGGTAATACACATGGATTTTTAAAATGTTGTTCTTGCACCTGATAGCTTTATGTAAAACTGCAGACTGTGAGGAAATCATATTATATGTAAGAAAATAATTTTCACTTTTTCCCCACATTGTATATCCTTTCCCCCTCTTTTTCTTGATGTATTACAATGCACTATAAGCCTAGTGTAATTTTAGGTATAGTTGGTAATAAAAGCCACAGGTCCGGTCTGAAAAGCATAAAATACTCCAGATAGAATTTAATATATGTACTTTGTGAGGGTTTAAAAATTAGCTGTTGAGTACAGTGTTCACTTCTTGGGTGATGGGTACACTAAAAGCCCAGCCTTTACCATTAAGTAATATACGTATGTAAGAAATCTGCACATATACCCTGTAAATCCATAAAAAAAAATAGGAACAGGAGAGTTTTTTTTAACATATTGGAAATTCTCAAGTAAGGAAGGAAAAAGGAGCCTGTCTAGAAGGTGCAAAAAAATAATTAGATAACACCTAGATATCAGAAACTTCTACTGGTCCAGGACTAAAATTCAAGAGGCTGCACCTGCAGTTGCTCTGTTGGAGACAGTTATAGTCTGTTCTGGATTTACCATAAAATTATTTTCTTAACTAGGGCTTGAATTGATACCTATGCTCAGAATGCTAGGGTCTGAAATAACCTTCTCCTTGCTGTTCATAACTACCACAAACAGTTGCTAGTAGCCATTAGGAGGGGAAATTTCCTCTTTTCTTCCTGCCTTCTGATCTCCAACGACTGTTTCCATTAGGCAGAACTTAGGAAGTTCACTGGCAAGGGATTCTGGGAACTGTAATTTGTAGGTCTGAAACCCAGTAATACAGAGAAAAGTATATAGATAAGCTCCTTAAACTGAATGACAATTGATAATTTATTTATGACTTTGTTTTCAGGGTAAGGATATTCTCTTCTCTTCTGAGTTTATTATAAATCTCTTTAAGTCATGGATACATGGTGAATTGTAACAAACACTGACTTTTTTTCTATAAATCTTCAGATAATCAATTTTATTCTAAATTAATGTCCATATGATACATTACTTGAACAGATATTCTGATGTTACAACACCTTTTAACTCCTTAAATAAATTCACTTGGTAATGATGTATCATTTTTATACAATACTTTATTTGATTTGTCAATATTTTAATTTGTAATTGTGCATATAGTTCAAAATTGAGACTAGTATATAAGTTATTTTTCTTTCACCAGTTTTCTCCCATGTGTGGATTAACAATTTGCTAGCATGCTAAAATACATTGGGATTCTTCCCCTATGTTATTATTCTCTGAAGTAGTTTTATCACACAGAAATATATATTTATTAAATTTTATGAATGGTATTTAAATTCTATGATCTCCATTATAATCAGTGAAATATTTGATGACCAAGTTAATTTCTTTAATCTTTTTGTTGTTTTACATATATATTATATGTGTTTATATATATGATATGTGTGTGTATATGTGATATGTAATGACGTACCATATATATACACACATACCTATGTTATATATGTGCACATAGAGATATATAATTTCCTCTTTAAAATGTCTTCTAATGCCTTGTCTATCATATTTATCAAAGAAAGAGGTTTTGTTTGTTGATCCAATCTGTTCCTTTTGTGATGTATTCTATATTATTTATTTATGCTATATTTTTATTATCACTGACATCTACTATATTTAGTTTTACTTTTTGTCTTTGTTACTATTTTTAGTATATTCTTAGTTTATTATTTGTATTTCTTGTGTGTCTATGTGTGCTATTTAGAGCCTTTAAAGCTCCAAGTTGTCTGCTTAATACTGATTTAGGTATGTCCCACGATTTTTGATATGTAGCATATCCACTACCTTCCATCTAAACCCAGAAGTAACGCAGCATTACATTTTAATTTTTTAAGTATAGGGTTACCATCCCCTACTATATTTGTTGTTTAATTAATTTAAATGCAATATAGAAAATGTGACCTGTATTATATATTCTCTTTAATATTTTATTTTATGATAGTTTGAAAATATATTTCTGGTTCTTATTTAAAATACCTCATGTGTTGCTTGTTTACATATGTATATATATTTATCTATGGTGAATGTATAATCCAATTTTCCTTCAATAATGACTTATTGAGTAAACTCCTGTATTCAAAATGTTTAGGTTCCTTTTGAAGGGATATTTTGTACCCTATGTTATTATATTTTAAGGTTGGTTTCCAATCTCCCTCTGTCTCTTCTCTCACCCCTGCCCCTCTATGATTTTGCATCTTCCCTACAACCCCAGCTTCCATCTCTTCCATGTACCCCGGACATTACATATTCCAGTTGGAGATCCATAGCAGAGGATAGTATGGCTCAGCTTCTGGCCAAGAGCCTGTTTCTGTTTCTCCTCATTTGGCCCAGCAGTTTGCTAGAGGCTGTAGCTTTGCCTCTTTCAATAAGCAGCTAAGAGTTATCCATTAATCAGACTCTGAGACTCAAGCCTGGCTTCAGGTCACTCATCTTGAATGAAACACATTTTTGTCCCGCTGCTTATCTCTGATCCTAGAGTCCTCTCCTAGTTCCAATGCTAGTCCCCATGGTATGTCTGTCTGTCTTGTTCCATTTGTTCATGTTTGTGTTTTTGTTTGCTTTTTTTTCTAGTCCACATTGATATTTGAATTATTTGTTCATCTAACCATTCATTGTTATTTAGGTAGCTATCGACCAAATAGGTCATTAGGGTTTTAACTTACTGTATTTTTGCACCAGAATTTTTTTGTATTATTTTTATAGTATTGTTTTTCTGCCACATTTTAGTATACTGGATATTGCAAATCATGATAATGTCATTCTGGAGAGATTCATCTACATATAAAAAGTTTTGGATTTAAAGTTTGAATGATTAACCTGGAATTAAAATAATGGCATGATCAAAATCTAAATTCTTTTTTTTTTTTTTTTTTTGAGATAGGGTCTCCCGTTGCCCAGTGATTCTCCTACCTCAGCCTCCCCAGTAGTGGAACTACAGGTGTTCACTACCACAGCCAGCTAGTGTTTTGTATTTTTCTTTAGAAGAGATGGGGTTTCACCATGTTTCCCAGGCTGGTCTTGAACTCCTGGACTCAAGCAACCTGCCTGCCTCGGCCTCCCAGCGTGCTGGGATTACAGGTGTAAGCCACCGTTCCTAGCCCTAAAATGTAAATTCTAAGATATTATGTTATTTTAGATAGCCTTGAATATAGGATTTCTTTGTTATAATTCTCAACTTACATCTTGGAGAGATCCTTACATAAATATCTAAACTGTATTTTTTCCCTGATGATTTTCATATTTTGCAAGATGTCTGTATTACTTTCTTCTTATCAACTATACATAATTTTGAAATTTATCATAAGGTCCTAGAAAAATTTAGTGAGAATGTGAGGAATTCACTCGAATCTAAAGAATATCTTTTTATATATATATACTTTCTCTATATATACTTTATATATATAATAATATATAAATATACATATATAATACATATGTAATATATATTACATATATAGTATATATTATATATACTCTCTATATATACTTTATATATAGAGTATATATATTATATATATTATATATAAAATATATATAAAGTATATATAGAGAGACAGTGTATATATATAAAGTATATATATAGAGAACATATATATATTCTTTAGATTTGAGTGAATTCCTCTCTATATATACTTTATATATATTATATATGATATATATACTTAATATATATAATATATATAATATATACATACTTTATATATATATTATATATATACTTTCTTGTGTCTCTAATTGTCCAAATATAGTGACACCACACTCTTTCATACATAATAATTTTAATCCTGAAGATTATAGTAGTTATCTTTATTCTCATATTAAATATCATAGTTGTAAAAGCCATTGTCATGAGGTTTATAGTGACTTGAGGTCCGTTTGAAGATCCTTAGATAAGAAATGATGCTGAATGTGAACTTGGCTCATTGATTACAAGGGATATGAAAAATGTGAATTTAAACGTGTCTTAAAGACAAATGTGGAATTTTGAACTTTCTTAAGTTAAAGCATCAATTGACCAGTAGAATTCATTGCACAAAATTAATATACTACTTTTGAAGCCCTGCTTTGATTACCTTGGATACTACCCTACAACTTATATTATCAGCTTACTTCTTGCTATGTATCAAAAATGGACAGAATGTCACAACTTCTATTATATTTTTGAAAATGAAAAAAAAATCTTTGAATTGAAAATGAAAAATATTGATGATACAACTTTAACCCTATTTTTTTGTTTCAGTAAGTCAGCATTTCCTTTAGTAAACAAGAATAAATTCCTGTTCTGCAAATCTTAATGAATATGTATTTTAACTAGATTTAAAATCCTGACCAGTATGTAAACAAAAGATGTTATCATTACATAAATGGTTACATAAGTAGTGTTGATTATGCTGGGTTAGCATCATAAATTCTTCCTTTCATTTTGCTTGTATGTGAATGTGTGACAAGTTTCAAAGAGTACCAGATCAGAGAGGATTTTAAAATCTTCATTTTTACCCAGAATTAACAGATAGTGTGAACTAGAGCGTGTATCTATTTTCTCATCTAAGAAACGAACAACTACATTAAATATTACTTGTCTCTTTCTGCTTTATATGTTCTATGTGTGTCTAAGCCTACTTCTGAATAAGAAAAAAAAGATTCAAAACAATGATGTATTGGTGAATGCAATATATTTTCATAGAAGCCCAGCGTAGAGAAGTATGAAATGATGAAATAAAGAGGGGAATGGATTTTTAACTATCTCTTTAAATTAGCAGTAAGACTCTAGATATAACAATGGTTTTAGAAATCAGAATATAATATTGCAGAATGCACTTCTGACTGGAAGGCACATGACAGCAACAGTTGTGAATAAAATTCCTACACAGTCTACTACGTTACAAAAGAATAACAGAAAATACTGCTAGAATTGCAAAATCTGTCTGCTCTAGTTAGAATTACAACCTAATTTAAATGAGTCCAGTGAACCTACAGAAGAAAGAATCCATTTTCATCAAAGTGGATTCAGCTTGTGGCATGCTGTGTGTGGTTGTGGCCGGAGTCAGAGCCCACTGGGACTGGCAGCCCCTGCCATCAGTGTCTGTCATGGAGCAGACATTTCTCTCTTTGTATTATCAACCAGCTCCAGGCTCCTGGGCCGGTCAGACCGCAGTGAAACGCTGACAGTGAACTGTTGCACAGAGAGACCTGTAAGAGGCTCTCACTCTGTATTTAAAGAGCCCAGGAGCTGCAGGAAGACAGTGTTCCTGCCTCTTCTAAGTGGCATGTATGAAGAGACACCTGATTTAGCAGCTCTGACAGCTCACAGGAAACTTGACCCAGACAGAAACAGAATGTGAAATAACAGGAGCTCTCATCCTTGAATTTAAAAAAGAGGAGTGGGGGACTAAGAATTCTGAGTGTCCCTGGTCGCAAGGCTTTGTTTGGTGAGTTAAATGCACACTTTCATTTAACTTACCAAAACACCATGTATGCTTTTAGAATTTAAATATTGCATCATTAATCATGTAGTAAATAGGTAGTTGTGAAGAAAAAAAAACTTTTATCATAGGAACTGAAGCAGCAATTAAAACACAGCCATAAAAACTGTACCCTAGAATTCTGCGACTTAGTTTCAAAATTTGTTTTGACCACTTAGCTGCGATGAGAACTTTGACAAGTTTTTAAAATTTTCTGTTCCTCTGTTTTCTTCATCTGAAAATATGCAGATAATGCTCATATTTTGTTGTAAGATTCAAATAAGATCCTCTTAATTGCTTAGTCAAGTATCTAATGTTTAGTAATGGCTCAGAAAATATTTAAAGTTATTTTCCATTTGTCATCAAAATCTATGCTCATTCTAAAATGTCACTTGACCTCCTGTATTTGAGTGTGCTGGTCATAATATCCATTGAAATATGCTTTTCAATGCTTCTATAATCTGCATATTTATGTATTTGTGGAAACCCAGTTTTACCTCTACTGATTAAGAGGTACTATTTGATGAGTTTTAAGTAATTCATTATTAAAAATGGAAAAATTAATATGTAGCTTTATAGTATCAGGAATTGTGACTAAAGAGCAACAAAGATACAGAAAATACTTTGTAAAAGTAAGAAAGATATGAGCTTTAAAAAAGTACAGAAACAGATTAAATGCTTCAAAAAAAGATATATTTGTGTGTCAATAGCTGGAATGACTCACAGGTACCTTGAACTTAATGTATTGAAAAAAAAAAGAACCAATATACTTCCCCATTTATACTGCAACTTGGCTCTTCAGTCTATTTTGTAATGGATTAATAGCCTATTAATATTAATCATCTGTTCTTATTGGAACCAAATCTTTGTGAATTACACAGCATTAGAAAAATATGTTTGAAAATGTTTGAAAAATATATTTAAACGTTTTCATACATTGAAAGTTTTTGTTCAACAATATTTAACTAATGCTTACCATGAGCATTCACTTTTTTTAACTTTATAAATAACGTTGAACAAAAAGCAATTATTCTTCCCATAAGGAGTGTACAGTCATTGCAGAAAAAAGCAGATCTACACATAATACAATGAAAAATTCTAAACACAGTAACAATACAAAACAAAGCCAAAAAAGAAGCAGTGTAGATAACTGGAGATTCAAGAAAAACATGCAAGCATTATTTCTGCAGTCGGTAATACAGCTTCCCAAGATAATTACATTGAGATCATTCACATCTCCCCCAGTTCTTCAGACCCCTGTTCCAATGTTGCCTTCTCAAGTAATCCATGTAAAATTTTAACACTCCTCCAATGAGAAGAGGGTTGGGCCTACGTTATTAATTTTTCACACTAATGAGATAATTTTTACTAATTATTAATTATAAATATGCATTATATAACATGGTATAAATTTTAATAAATAACCTGGTTATTATTACTTATAAATAATTTGATTTATTATTAATACATATCAACAGCTGGTCTACTGCATGTTAACATATACATTTTTTTCTATCATAAACTAGAATGAAGATCTGAAAAGGCAGAGATTATCTCCTCTTTAATGCTGTATCCCAAAGCCTAGAAGAACCAGAGACTTACTAGCTATCCAATAAATATTGTTGAGTAAACAAATGACAGACATTTGCATGCAGGCCTCAAAAATAAGGAGCAGCTGAAGTGATAGAGGTAGAATGAGGTAATAAATTATTAGCAAAGAGAGCGGAGTATTTACAGGCAGCGATATACTAATGAACCTGAAAATTTGGAGAATATTTGGAAAAATAAAAGAGCTTGCATCCCTGGAATGCAATGAAAAGAAAAGTGCTCAAAAGGTGATAATATACACTGTCAATTTGTTCACTGCTTTTTTGGAATGTTTGAAATTTATTGTAAGTAGATCATTTATCCATTAGAGTGACTAAGTGTTTTAAGAGTATAGTTCTATAATCCCATTCAATTAGCTTTTATTTAATGGGTTCCTTCTGGTGGTGGACATTTGAGTTGTTTACAGTTATTAAGAATAAAACTACTATAAACATATATCAACAAGTCTGTGTGTGTACCTATATTACATTACTCTGGGATAATGAAATTGTAAAATAGTTGAGTCATACAATAAATATACTATATTTCTAAATTTATAAGAAATTTCCATAAAGTTCCCTAAAATAATCTCATTCCACATTTCTACCAGCATTATGTTAGGACTCCACTTTTTTCCCATGCTCAGCAAACTTGGTAATTTTAGAATTTCTAGCTGGTGTGTAGTTACACATCATTATGGTTTTAATATGCATTTTCTTAATGAGTAATGATGTGTTTATGCTTATTGGTTATTCATATATTTTCTTTTGTGAACTGTCTAAACAATTTTTTGCATATTTTAAGAGAAATGCGTATCTTCTATTACTGAGTTTTAACTGTTCTTCATACTACCTAAACAGAGGTTTCTTTCAATCTTTGGCAATAAATCTGTGTGTGAATTAGAGAGAGTATTTGAAGTTCGGGACATTTTTATCTCTTGCTTCACAATTAATTCCCCCTGGGCTCCCTTGATTTTGCCTTGCACATGTATATAGTTTTCCAGATAGTCAGGGATGCATGAGGAGTTAGAGAGGCTTTCTATGCCTCTCTAATTTCAAAGATTCCACTAATTTTTTGGCACAATTATCACTGACTCAACCAAGATGCTAATTCCAGGGCAGCACAGTCATGGGTTTCCTCATTGTTTCTTACAGACTGTGCTTTATTTTCTGACAATGTCACCAGGCATGGGTATTTACCTTCTGCTGAAAATCAAATCTGCCCTCTTAGCAGTGAAGCTGCTTTTTATCCTTTTCCAGCCCCACTATAGTAATATTAACAAATCAAACTTGGCAGGGTAGAGGTTTTGGGTTAAGGGAAGGGTAAATGGAATGGCTTCAGGCAAGAAGCCTACAGATTCCCACTGTTTTCCCCATTATTCAACAGTTTTTCTTGAATAAACACTTACCAACTTGTAACTTTGTACAATTCCAGGGATGTAAAATTGTGGAGGTTTTCTTGGCAATATTTGCCAGTTTTTAACTTGTATTCTTGGATGGGGGGAGACAATTTGCCAATATCTACTGTCTACTATAGCTAGAAATTAAAAGTCTATTTGATGTGTTTGATGCTATTTTAAATATTATTTTAAACTTTCTTTTTTGTTGTTGTTACTTTTATTAATGCTATTTAGAAATGCCATTAATTTTTAATAATTTAATATCAAGTAAGGTTGTTTAATTTAGTTTTTCATGCTAATATTTCTTTTGTAGGCTTTTCTAGATTGTGTACTTGCACAGTCATATGACCATGAGTAATGGCAAGTTTATTTCACTTTATTCAATCTCATTCATTTCCTTTTCTTGCATTTTAGACCATTTAACTTATCAAGTATGACTTTGAATTGAATTAGTGACAGCAAGTATCTTTGTCACATTTTTGTTCTTAGAGGGAAATAATTAATACATTATATCAAATTAAGAATGCCTTATTAGGGGAGTGTGAGGAAGATGGTGGATAGGAGACAGGGCTAATATACAACTTCCACTTGAACAGAAAGAACAATGTGTGGAGACTCACACCATGAACTTTTGCTTGAAGAACCACTGCAGTAATATACCAGAAAAAAAACAAAACAAAACAAAAGAATTCACAAATCCTTTGAAAAAAGTGGCATACTGCTGCAAGTTTCATGAGACAGGAGAAAAATGTGAGTTCTAAAAGTGTGAGGGGGGAATCTACCTTTGAACACACATCCTCACTGGGAATCTAAAAATCCACATCATTGGAGAAGGATTTAATCTGTAATAGAGCTCAAGTGAATATAAAGAGCTGCACAAAATACAAAAGTAGAAGCAGCAGTGGGAAGAGTATTATAGTCATTCCCAGTCTCCAGCTTGAGACCAGGAAAGCCATCTCTGACTATACCTCACATGGACCCTCAGGGAAGGCAGCCAGCAGAATTAAAAAAAGGGTTCCAGGATAAAAGAAGTTTCCAACTGAAATTTGTAACAATTTCTACGGGGCACAATTTTTCTTGAGAAGAATCTGGGGCATGAATGGGAATTACTTCAGATATGAATATAGGAGCCTCTGCCATCAGATCTGCCCAGTGTGGGCAGATGGGGAGGGTCAAGGCCTGAAATCCACGCTTGCTTTCTTAGTGGTGAAGCTTAAGGCCTGGGGCAAGGTCTAAGCAGGGGACTGCAGGAGCAAGACCAGCCTCGCCAACTGCGTGGGAACTGGGTGAGGACCTTTGCTCCTGGCTATCCCCCAGTTCTCTGGAAAACTATATGACACAGCAGAGACAGCCATAATCCCATCTGGAACATACCCCATTGGCCTGAGAACTGCCCCCATAAGAGTGGCTGCAACAAGCCCCACTCAAGAAGAGTCTGAACCCAGACCCACCCAACCCTGCTACCATCTGATAGCCCTGGTAGCCAAACACAAAAGACATAAACTCTTTGGAGCTTTATGGCCCTGCCCATCACCTGAGAAACCAGATTACTTACCCTAACCAACTTAGTGCAAGTTTACATCCCTCTAATACTACCACAGCTGGTGCTCTCTTGAAGGCACCACTTCCTGGCAGGAGACCAACCAACTCAGGCCATCACAGCAATGCATGACAGAATAACGCTGCTCCCAGGAAAGAGAAAACAACAGCTAGTTCCACTGCCTGCAAAATCCTGGCTAACCAGAGGTCCCGAGTTTGTCCAGGTGACAACGTCACTGCTAGCATAACCAGCTTTTGAAAAAGCCAGCATGCTTAACATTTCTACAACCAAGAATTCTCACAGAGTCTACTTCACTCTCCCGACACTTCCACCAGAGCAGGTGCTGATAACCACAGCTGGGAGACCTGAAGATGGATCACATCACAGGACTCTGCAGACATTCCCCAGCACCAGCCCAGAGTCTGATAACCCTGCTGGGTGGTCAGACCCAGAAAAGCAATAACAATCACTGCAGTCTGTCTCTCAGGAAGCGCCATTCCTAGAGGAAGGGGTAGAGCAACATATCAAGGGATCCCCCCTTGGGACAAAAGAATCTGAAGAGCAGGCTTTGAGTTCCAGATCTTTCTGCTGAAATAGTCTACCCAAATGAGAAGAAAATAGAAAAGTAATTCTGGTAATGTGACAAAACAGGGTCCTATAACACCCCTAAAAGATCACACTAGCTCCCCAGCAATGGATCCAAACCAAGAAGAAATATCTGAATTGCCAGATATATATAGAAAGTTGATTATTAAGCTACTCAAGCAGATACCAGAGAAAGGTTAAAAAAGCAACTTAAAGAAATTAAGAGAAATACAGGATATGGATGAAAAATCCTCCAGAGAAATAGATATCATAAAGAAAAAACAATCACAACTTCTGGAGATAAAAGACACACTTAGAGAAATGTAAAGTGGACTGGGAAGTTTCGACAATAAGCTAGAACAAGAAGAAGAAAGAGCTTCAGAACTCAAAGACAAAGCTTCTGAATTAACCCAGTCAGATGAAGACAAAGAAAAAGGAATCCCCCCCTCCCACCAAAAAAAAAAGAACAAAGTCCCCAAGAAATTTGGCATTATGTGAAATGGCCAACCCTAAGAATAATTGGTTTTCCTGAAGAAGAAGATAAATCTAAGATTTCTGTAAGTTTGGAAAACTTACTTGAAGAAATAATAGACGAAAACTTTCCTGGTCTTGCTAGAGAGATAGACATCTAAATATAAGAAACTCACGGAACACCTGGAGAATTTACCACAAAAAGATCATCACCTTAGCACACAGTCCTCAGGTTATCTAATGTCAAAATGAAGGAAAGAATTTTAAGAGCAGTGAGAAAAAAGCATCAGTTTACCTGATTAACAGCGGATTTATCAGCAGAAAACTTACAAGCCAGAAGGGATTGGGGTCCTATATTTAGCCTCCTGAAACAAAATAATTGCCAATTAAGAATTTTTTTTCCAGCAAAATTAGCTTTATAAATGAAGGAGCAATAGTCTTTTTAAGACAAACGAATGCTGAGACAATTTGCCACTATCAAGCCAGTGCTACGATAACTGCTAAAAGGAGTTCTAAATCTTAAAACAAAACCATAAAATACACCAAAATAGAACCTCTTTAACCATAAATCTCACATGTTCTATAAAACAATAACACAATGAAAAAAATTAAAAAAACAAGATATTAAAGCAACAATTAACATGATTAATAGAACAGTGCCTCACATCTCAATACTAGCATTAAATGTAAATGGCTTAAATGCTCCACTTAAAAAATACAGAATGGTAGAATGGATGAAAATCCACCAACCAAGTATCTGCTAACTTCCAGAGTCTCACCTAACACATAAGGACTCACACAAATTTAAGGTAAAGGCATGGTAAAAGATATTCCATATAAATGGAAACCTAAAGTAAGCAGGAGTAACTACTCTTATATCAGTCGAAACAGACTTTAAGGCAACAACGGTAAAAAAGATGAAGAGAGACATTATATAGTGATAAAAACATTAGTTCAACAGGAAAATATCACAATTCTAAACATGTATGCATTCACAATTCTAAACGTATGCATGTAACACTGGAGTCCACAAATTTTAAAACAATCACTAGTGGAGTTAAGAAATCAGATAGCAAAACAATAGTAGTGTGGAACATCAATACTCCACTGACAGCACTAGACATTTCATCAAGTCAAATTTAACAAAAAACAATGGACTTAAACTACACCCTTGAAAAAAATGGACTCAACAGATATTTCCAGAACATTCTACCCAACAACTGAAGACTACACATGCTTTTCATCAGCACATGGAACATTCTCCAAGATAGGCCGGATGATAGGTCACAAAACAAGTCTCAAAATTTAAGAAAACTGAAAATATGTCAAGTATCCTCTCAGACTGTAGTGGAATAAAAGTGGAAATTTACTCCAAAGGAAACCCTGAAAACTGTACAAATACATGAATATTAAACAATGTACTCTTGAATGATCTTTGGATCAACAATAAAATCAAGATGAAAATGTAAAAATTCTTTAAACTGAATAAGAGTGACACAACTTATCACAACCTCTGGGATATAGAAAAAGCAGTGCTAGCCTACATCAAAGAAACTGAAAGAGCACAAATAGATAACCTAAAGTCACACCTCAAGGAACTAGAGAAACAAGAACAAACCAAACCCAAACCCAGCAGAAGAAAAGAAATAACAAAAATCAGAGTAGAACTAAATGAAATTGAAACAAAATAATACAAAATATAAATGAAACAAAAAGCTGGTTCTTCAAAAAGAAAAATAAAATTCATAAACAACAGCATATAAAAAAGATAATATGCCAGGATCGAGTGAGTTTCGTATCAGGGATGCAGGGTTGGTTTAACATATGCAAGTCAATAAATGTAATACATTAGATAAACAATTAAAAACAAAAACCATATGATCATCTCAATAGATGCAGAAAAAGCATTTAGTGAAATCCAGCATCCCTTTATGATTAAAACATCCAGCAAAATTGGCATTGAAAGAACTTACCTCAAGGTTAATAAAAGCCATTCATGGCAAACCCATGGCCAACATTATGCTGAATGAAGATAAGTTGAAAGCGTTACACCTGAAAAATGGAAGAAAACAAGTATGCCCTGTTTCACTACACCTATTCAACATAGACCTGGAAGGCCTAGCAATAGCAGTCACATAAGGGAAAGAAATAAAGGGCATCCAAATTGGCAAAGAGGAAGTTAAATTGTCACTGTTTACTAATGATAAGATCATACTGAGAAAAATCCTAAAGAGTCCTCCCAAAGGCTCCTAAATCTGATAAATAAATTCAGTAAAGTTTCAGGATACAAAATCAATGTACACAAATCAGTAGCACTGCTATACATCAACAACAATCAAGCTCAGAATCAAATCAAGAAGTCATTCCCTTTACAACAGCTGCAAAAAATAAAATAAAATACTTAGGAATATACCCAAGCAAGGAAGAAAACTACAAAACATTGCTGAAAAAAATAATCGATGACACAAACAAGTGGAAACACATCCCATGCCCATGGATGGGTAGAATCAATATTGTGAAAATGACCACACTGTCAAAAACAATCTAAAGATTCAACGCAATTCCCATAAAACTACCATCATCACTCTTTACAGACATAGAAAAAAACAGTCTTAAAATTCATATGGAACATAAAAAAAAAGAACCCTCATAGCCAAAGCCAGACTAAGCCAGAACAAATCTGGAGGAATTGCATTACCCAACTTCAAATATACTGCAAGGCTATAGTTACCAAAACAGCATGGTACTGGTATATAAATTGGCACATAGACCAATGGAACAGAAAGGATAACCAAGAAATAAAGCCAAATTTAGCCAAAGGATCTTCAATGAAGGAAACAATACCATAAAGTGGGTGCTGGCATAATTGGCAAGCCACATGTAGAAGAATGAAACTGGATCCTCATCTCCCACCTTACCAAAAATCTACTCAAGATGGATCAAAGACTTAAATCTAAGATCTAAATCCATAAAAATTCTAGAAGATAACATCAGAAAAACCCCTATAGACATTGGCTTAGGCAGAGACTTCATGACCAAGAACCCAAAAGCAAGTACCACAAAAACAAAAATAAATAGTGTACATCCTCATTGTCTTCATGTTAAGTAGGCTGAGCAGAAGAGGAACAGAAGGGGATTGGTCCTCCTATATCAAAGGTGGCAGAGATGGAAGAAAACTTATGTATAATGGGACTTGTGCAGTTCAAGTTTGTGTTGTTCAAGGATCAACTAAATATTATTTTGGTAATTAAATTTATGTTGAGTTTTATAGAATGATTCTCTCATATCAGTAGTCATATTTTTTCTTTGATTGTATTAATGTGTATATTTATTTTGTTGTTTTTATTGAAATAAGATTGCATTACTCAGTTAAGTCATACTTGTTTATGAAGTATTGAATATCTCGTAATTTTATGTATTTGATTCTTTATTATGTTTTAAATTTCAGATTCTATATTTGTGAGAGAAATGGTCCTGTTATCATCTTTTTATTGTGTACCTTTATTAGAGTTTTGGTATCAAGATTATATGGGTCTCATAAAATAGTTGAAAAATTGTAATACATGGAAGAGTTATTAAAAACTACTACAATTTTTTTTTCTCTTAAATGAATGGCTGAATTCAACCAACAAAACCATGTGGGCCTAGAGATTTTTTTGTGGGAAGGTTTTCAACTGAAAGTTTATTTTGCTTATTGGGTATGGACTATAGTGGATTTGTGTTTATTCTTGTGTTCATTTGGTAAGTTCTGTTTTATTATGAATTTTTATCTTTTTCATCCAAGTGTATTTAATAAGCTTTTTCATAGTATCTTCATTATCTGTTTAACATTTGACCCATAGTTGATACTTCAGTGTCTACTAAGGAAGTTATTGATATACACTAATCTGAATATAACATTTCAGATTAATAACAAGTTCTTAAAAAAAATGAAAGGCAAAAAATATACTGAAAAGTCTTGCTATTCTGAGATATAATCATATATGTAACTAAATCTTCAATTTTTCAAATTTTCCTATAAAATTTTACATGTTTTAATTTCTAAGATAATTGAGGCACTTTGGCTTTTGGCATCTTAAATCAAAGTTTATATGAAAAAAGAATGGCTTCTAAAAGATATTATTTATGTTTAGAACATTTTGATTTTAGCTTTAGCAAAATAACTATTTTATTAAATATCATATTTGATAGTTAATAATAATTATAGTTTATTAATAACTATCTTATTTTATCTAATTTAATTTCTCACCTTTTATTGTTACTTTATAAGAACATTTTAATTAATTAGAATGTTTTTATTGCTTGGAATCAACAGTTGTTTATAGTTTGTTAAAAAATTGAAAATATGAGCACATTTTGCATTGAATCACTGATGAATCATTAAAATTATAATGCTCCTAAATCATAGTATTATTACAAGAATTTATAAAGCAATTAGACATTATAGGTATTTCATATATATTATATATATTATATATTATATATATTATATATTATATATTATATATTATATATATTATATATTATATATATTATATATTATATATATTATATATTATATATTATATATATTATATATTATATATATTATATATTATATATTATATATATTATATATTATATATTATATATATTATATAATATATTATATATAATGTATTATATATATTATGTATTATATATTATGTATATAATATATTATATATGATGTATATTATATGTAATATTTTCCACCTCAAGTGAGTATTCTGAAATAGGATCTTATTAATATTCAGATTAACCCAGGAAACTGAGTCTCAGCAGATTCTAACAGAATGGAGGAGCTATTAACCAAGATATGTTAGTAAAACCTTTGAGAATATCCAAGCTCATTACCCCCATGTAATGTATACTTCATAATTAATAGAGGCCAAAAGAGAGTGGTTTGAGATGGTGATACACCCTGTAGAATAGGCTCATTCTCTTCCTATGTGGTTTTCTCTTGTACACCAGCTTTGAAACACAAGTAATTAATTTTTTTTTACCTCACTTCAGCAAAGTCACAAACTAGTATGAAAAGTCAGAAATTTTCTGTGTTTCCCAAAGATAGCTAAAACTATAATTGTGCAATCTTTGAATGACAACACTACATTCCAAATCCTATTTTATTTTCAGTATAATATGGAAAGAAAAATCTACTTTTATTAATAATTATTTGCATCTCAATGTATTCATGAATAAGCAGACTACTCCATATTAATATAATATTATTAACAACTTTATTATATTTTATACAAAAGTAACAAATACATCAAAATATTCACAAAATATAAAATGTGTATATCTGTGTGTGTATTCATGTATTAATATTTTGGATGTTTCTCTGGAAAGAGGCATTAATCATTGTCTTACTCTGAATTTAAATCTTCTTCTCTCTTTATCGTGACCAGAAGTCAAATTACATTAACAGGACAAGGAAAAAAAAAAAAAAACTAGTGTGCATAGCTCTTTAAGAGCATCACATCAAATTAGCTGGGCTGTACTTTCAGTTGCCTATCAAATACATAACTTTTTTACAGTAAACTTGATATACCCTCTTGTGTACTAGAAGGCATAACTGCTTTTATAAATTGAAAAGATATTTCTAACTTCAAACCTCAATCAAAAATCTTTATCTTTACTTGAAACAGTCCCAAGTCTCCCGATCCTGCTATCAGTTTCTTTAAATGTTAATATTAATAATACAGTTAGCATCGGGCAGTTAACTAGAGACAAGTATGAATATCTGCTACTGTGTGTATTACCATTTATCCTAGAATAGTTCACATTGATGTTTTATACTCATTTTAATTGCATCTTCACAGAAACTTTATGTAGCTGTCTCTGACTTATGAAAACCTGATTTACTGATGCCTCCACCCATAAATCATTGCTGCTGCTGCTTCTTCTCTTTCTACTCACTCTTCGTGACCATAGTACCTTTTACCCTTTTACCACAACTATGGAGGCCATATAAAAGCTAGTCAAACAAACAAGAAAAAAAAAAAAAAACTAAACACTAAGCACAAAAAAATTCAAAAGATAAATAAAATGCTTTTAAAGAATCAGTGGTAAGAAGTGGAAAAAAACAATAAACAAGGAGAGAACATTCACAATATTTCTTAAATGGTGGTCACTAGTTCCACTTTTATCAGAATTCTCTCTTTCGATTGTTAAAATGCAGATTTCCAGGTTTTACCTCAGTTGCATTGAGTCAGATTCTCTAAGCTACACTACCAGAATGTATTAACATTTAAGTTAAAACTCCACTGATGTTGATTTAGAAAATGTAATGACTCAACTTGATAGATTCAAATGGGAGCCCATGAACCTGCATTTTAAAAAATCATTTATTTTAATGAAGTTATTTATTCTGCAAACATTTTTTCTAATACTCCCCAGTAGAATCAGAGGACTGACAGGCTCAGAATCTTAATTTTTGAAATGAAAAAGTAATTTTAGGAAAATAGCGTTTAGGGGGTGATAATGCTAGCCTGGCTGAAATATTATGTGTGACGTTTGCCTGAGGTTACTTTGTCACTAAAAAGATGGATATTCAGACTTGGAATACTTGCATTAACCAAGGGGTGATGCATAAACAGTTTTAGTCTTCTTCTTAACTTTGGCTTGATGAGAAAATTAAAGATTCTTGTAATATTCTGATAAAAAATAGCCTCCCTTCCTAAGATGCTAGAATATTGGTTTTCACAAAAATGGAAAATTATTGTATTCCAAATGTAAAAACAGAACTTTGCAAGTGCACATTTCTAGGAGTTCTTGATCATGGGAATGACATTTTTAAAGCCCATGCAGAGATAGAGCTTGAGAATATAGGCTTTATGTGAGGGAAGGAGCTGGAGGTGGTTATTTGCATAAAGGAGGGAGTTGAAATACACTACTCTCTCATCCATAAATGGAAATCCATCTTTGGGTGGACAACCTTAAGAGTGCTATGGATAAGATTAGAACTTGTCTTATTTTCTACAGCTATATACTAAATTACTCAAAAAGTTATTGGCTTAAAACAGCAGCAATAAATATCTCAGTTTCTAAGGGTCATGGACACACAAGTGTCTTAGCTGAATGGTCGTGGGCCTTGGTTTCTTAAATGGTAACAAGTCAGAGTACATTCATCTGATGGCTTGCCTGGGTTGATAAATTCAATTTCTTTCTTTCTTTCTTTTTTTTTTTTTGAGACAGAATCTTGCTTTATTGCCCAGGCTGGAATACAGTGGCACCATCTTGGCTCACTGCAACCTCTGTCACCCGGGCTCAAGCAGTTCTCCTGCCTCAAGCCTCAAGAATAGCTGAGACTACAGATGTGTGTCACCACGCTTGGCTAATTTTTGTATTTTTTAGTAGAGATGGGGTTTCACCATGTTGGCCAGGCTGGTCTTGAACTCCTGACTTCAGATGATCCCCCCACCTCAGCCTCCCAAAGTTCTGGGATTACAGGCATGAGCTACTGCACCAGGCCAGAAATTCACTTCTAATCCACACATGCCTGGCAAGCTGAGCTGGTTATTGGCACAAAACCTCAGTTTCTCACTATGTCAATGTCTCCATGTTGGGCCTGTTGACATAGGGGCTCATTTTCTCTAGAACAAGTGATCCAAAAGATGACAAAGTGGAAGCTGAAATGTCTTATGACCTATCATTGGAAGTCAAATGCAATCATTCCCATGATAGCCTTTTGGGTAATATTTACTGTAAGCCCTATTCTGGGTTAGAAGAATGCACAGGATGTCAAGTGAATACAAGGAGGCAATGATTATTCAGGGATTATTTTAGGAGCTGACCAGTCCAGAACCCAAACTGTTTCACTATTCTTAGCAGATATAAAGCCTAAACTGAAGTTATCTATGTGTTACAGAAATTTCAGCCCACAGACTTTACTTATGGAGATACTAGTTCTAAGCCATTCACCCTGAGGTAGTCAAACATGCAAGTTATGTAGTACAGCAAAAATACAGCTAGTAAAGGGAATGAGCACAACCTATGGGTTCTAGCCAAATAGGAGCCATTTTTGTTAGTTTGTTTATTTCCTACTAATCCTTTAAAATTTATTCAATAGAAAGTGCATTAACCTTCCTGTGGCTAAACATTTGTTCACTTTCCATGAGATTTCTGATAAATCATAGGTAACAGAAAATTTTGCATTAGCCTTAAATAGCAAACATAATATTTTCTTTTTTTTGATGGCCAAAGCAGTTTACCAGCTTTTGGCATTTGAGATGTGGGGCACAAGGAAGATAGACGTGGAAAGACAGACTTTCTTCCCTGTCCTTGTTTTTAACTGCTATTACTCATTTATTGAAACACAGTAAGGATAAATGGTATTAGGAAAGGGATATCTTTCCTCAACCAGCATTCTTGCAAGCTGGGGAAATGTTTAAATCTCACCCTTTCTCTTATTCAAACTTGTATGATCTCTTCACAATAGTCCAATTACCTCCTGGATTGGATTTAAGAGAGCTCAGACCAACTCCCTGTTTTGTGTGGTCCACATCTGTTCTACATTAAAAACTCACACATTCTCTAGCCCATTATCTTGTAATATGAAGGTAGTTCTTTCTTTAATGGAAAGCAATTCAACTTTGCTGTGATTTCCCCCAGACATCATGGATTGAACTTAGATTCCAGAGAACATTTCTGAAGTCCTCTGAGTAAGCTTCTTGAAGCACCCTTCACTAGACTAGAGCTAAGGAGTAGAAAAGAATCCCCGCCCCTTAGGAAGCTGAACCATATTTAGATTCATAGAAATTTGAAGACCCCTCCCAAAGTCTCCTCAAAATTGTCCTCTCCAATTTCACATTCTAGATTCTTTTACAGCCTCAATCTGTTATGGTGTACATGGACCAAAGGTTATAAAATTGTATGTTAAAGGTTAAGCATACAACATCTGTTTAGTTTCAAAACTCAGATCAAAATGCCCATGTTAAGGACTTTATCATAATATATTTGTCTGGCCTGGATGCCATCACCTGCCTTACTCTCATGATGTAAGAGATATCCAAAATATCCAAAAAGTCTCTGTCTCCTTTTTTTTAAATTCCAAGTTAGAATCTAGATTCCAAAGATAAGCCTTATTTGACTACAAGCCAGTGATCTCTGGTTACAGACTTTACTTCTGTTCTGGTTATTTCTGTCACTCTCTATTTTTGTATTTTTATTTTAACTTCTAATATCTTCTTTTTAGGATAATGAATGATTCAAAGTATAACTAATTGTGAAAAATATGTCAAAGAGGGTGAGTTCAAGATAATAGGGGAGAGGCATTGTAATTATTTCAAATATATTGTAAACATCATGTATTAGCCCATATTAAGGGCTTAACATTAACTATTAATATGCTTAGGGCTATCTTTCCTTAGATCTTTGCTTGGCTAATCTTTTCATCCTTTTCAAGTTTTTACTTAAATCTCACCTTGTAAATGAACTTGCTCTTAACAATTTAATACTGTAATCTTTCTCACACCTTCCCCATTTTTTACTCCTAGTATTTTATATATTATTCTAGAATTTCCATGCAATATTTATCACCTTCTTATATACTATGTAGTTGATTTCTTTATTAGATAGTATATTATCTATATTGGGAGACTGTATATGCAAATAAACAATGGCCAGACCAAATATAAAAATAGAACACTGACTGACACCCAGCAGCAACCTGTCTAGGAAAACATCTCCTTATAATAAACAGCCCAGGAAGCCAGTCTGCTGTAAATCAGACTTGTAACAATTCAGACTCCTGTCTCCAGTAATGATCCAGGAAACAAAACAATAAATTTCATAGCAAACAGCCCCAAATGGTCACGACTTAATAACTGACAGTTTATGTAATTTTTATTCTGCTTCCAACTTAGGACCAAGAAGAAAAGCCAAACATACATCCCTAATCAATCGCACAGAATGCCTGCTTCTCATTAACCCGCCTAGACCTCCCCATGCCCACCGCCTCCAATCAGGTAATACTTGAAGCCTTGCATTTTTTCCACTGTAAATCTTTCCCTGTCTTCTGTCTGCCTTTGATTCTTTGCCAAAATTTGAGCGACAGAGGCTCTTTTACTATAGCAAGGTGTGAATAAATAACATTTAATTATTCTAATTTAGTTGGTTGGTCATCATTTATATTTATAGTATCCTTACCCTAAATCTCCTCACTTTCTGAACATGATGGTCAATTTTATGTGCCAATTAGTCTGGGTCATAGTGCCCAGATATTTATTTGGTCAAACATTATTCTAGATGTTTCTGTAAGGGTTTTTTGTTTTTTTTGTTTGTTTGTTTGTTTTTTGTTTTTAAATTAACTTTAAATCAGTGGATTTAAAGTAAAGTAGTTTGTCCTCCATAATGTTGCTGAAACTCATCCAATTAGTTAAAGGCCTTAATAGGACCAATGACTGCCCTATCCCAGAGTAAGAAAGAATTCAGGCTTGAATTACAACATCAGCCCTTCCCTGAGTCTCCAGCCTGTCAACCTATCTGGCCAATTTTGGACATGTCAACCTCCATAAGCCTCCTTTCTTTGTTTTAAATAACCAGTTCCTTAAAATATATTTCTCTCTCTCTCTACACACACACACACACACACACACACACACACACAATTAGTTCTGTTTCTTTGAAGAACCATGATTAATATACCAAATACAATAAATCAACCACCCTCCCAATCTGCCATGTTGGAATAAAGCTCCATGAAGGAAGGCTTTGGGTCACTTTTGTCCATTGAGTGCCTTAGTCTATTTGAGCTGTTCTAACAAAGTATCGTAAACTAGATAGCTTCTCAACAACAAAAATGTTATCTCTAACAGTTTTTGAGGCTAAGAAGCCCAGTATTAAGGCACTGGCAAATTTGGTGTCTGGCGAGGGCCCACTTTCTTGTAAATGGCTCCTTCTCCCTGTGTCCTCACATGATTGAAGAGGCAAACAAGCTCCCTCAGGCCTATTTTATAAAAACGCTAATCCCATTCCTGAGAGTGAATACCTCATCATCTGATCACCCCCTAAAACCTCACCTCTGAACACCCCAGGTGTTAGGATTTCCACATATAAATTTTGAGGGGATACATTCAGACCATGGCACTAATATATCCCAACTGGTTAATATTGTGTCTAGTATATCATAGATAGGTAATGCATAATGGTTGAATAAATATATAACAATCTTTCTGGACTATACAGTTTGGTGTTTTAGGTTTGCATCTGTCAAAGATGCTGAAGGAGGAGAAGAAAAAGAGAGAGATAAAAGAAAGAGAGAGATTACACCAGACAGCCTCTAAACTCCCTTTGATAACCAAGGTCTCACGAGTCCAAGAAATAATCAAATAAAAGCCACTGAATATTGCCTGGGCTTACCTCTGCTTTCTATTAAGCTACAAGCAAAATAAAAAGGAAACCAGCATCATACTTCTTATTAATGGAATTTCATGAGCACATTTCATCTCAATTTATATTTCATGGCATCCAGGTGCTAAGTGCAGTTTCAAGCATACTCTACTCTCCCATAAATTATACAGTAAATCATCACTTGGTAATGGGCACTTTATTTTTCATGCTGATTTCCTTAAGTGCTGCACTCTGAGGTCTCTCAGTCATGGCCATATGCTTTTCTTTACTTTCACATATTTGAATATAGAGCCATAGTGATAGCTCCAAGATTTTTTTCCCTTTTCTATGAACCCTGGGTTACTCAAAATTGTTCTTTCAGATTAAGAACAGAGTAGAAATCTTCTGCAGAAAACTAACATGAAGCACACTGTTTTTTATCCTTTTATCACCCCTGCTGAGAGTCATGTGAATAAGATTTTCCTGAAAAAGATGAAAAGAAAGTATGACAACTTTTGATTCAAAAATGCCTTGTAAAGTAGAAACACAGTTCAGGAAAAATGTATTTCAATTCCTAAGAACTTTGACACATTAAAATATGTGTTATTTTATTTGTTTTGCTTGGCTTGGCTTTTGTTTTCAGTCACTCTTTTGAGTGTAGACAGACTGGATGTCAGTAGATATGGGATGAATGGTAAATTATGGTTGAAAAATACACATTATTTAAAATTTCAATGCTATAGACTAATAAAGTATTCTGTTCCCTCATATTCTTTACAAATATTCATCAAGATTAGTTCATTTCATTGTCACAACCAAATCCCTAGGCGATCCTGGGCTGCTGTCTGGGAAATGTTTCTCTTTGCTGCTAATTCCTTCTATTGTTTTTTGGCCTATTCCCAACTATTCAATTTTCCTTGCCTCAAACTTTTAGTTGTAATCATTTAGTTTTCTAACATTCTTCAAAACTACCTTGGAATAAAATATATTTTCCCCTTCAAAATTTTGTTACCTAATTTTCAAATCTCACATGTACCCATTATGTCTAGTTATGGATTGGCAGGACTTAAACTGTGAGAAGACAGAATGAAGGAATTATTACAACCCATGCTCTCTGGCTTTCTATATGATTTTTTTTCCTGTATTTTCTTTTTAATATACTTTTAATATTAAGCCAAAAATCAAAACAATTCTTAAGAGTAATTAATAAGAATTTGTAAGAAATGTTACTCTGTGCCCTTGGAGATGAAAAATATAAGAATAGGTTCTTAGGCAACCAGTGAAGAATGAAAGAAAAGCACCTTTATTAGAAAAGTTTATGCTTTCACAAGAGATGTATCATTTGCTCACATGACAGAGGCTTGAGCAAATATGTGTAACAGATGTTAATCAACATGCTTTAGCTTTATGGCATAACGCTTTTGTTTTTGTTTTCTTTTGTTTTGTGTTTTTTTTTTTTTGAGAGAGGAACACACTCTGCCACCCAGGCTGGAGTGCAGTGGTGCAGTCTCAGGTCACCGCGGCCTTGATTTCCTGGGCTCAGGTGATCCTCTCACCTCAGCCAACCAAGTAGCTGGGACCAGAGGCACACACCACCATACCTGGTCCATTTATTTTTATTTTTATTTTTGTATAGACAGGATTTCATCACATTGCCCAGGCTAGTCTTCAAACTCTTGGACTCAGCATAATGTTTTAAAATAAAATGCAATTTTTTTTTTATTTTAAAGCATATTATTGTCAATACAATTGAAAATTAATAGTGACATTGCATCATTATTTTTAAGCACATAGATTTCTTAATGTTTTACAAATAAGATAATTTTGAATATTGGACACATTATATAAAGCAGAGCAATTTATGTGAAATTTTTGGGAAAAATGACCTTTTACCAAAGTATATCTTACAGGTAATTCTTCAAACTTTCAAAACAACTTTATCTGCTGACTTTATGGAAATGTTTCTCCAATATAAGATGCAATACATTGCCTCCTTAATCAGAATATTTATATACTGTATTTCTCTGCCTAGCTGGATTCTTAGGTCATTTTGAGCATTCTTTTGACAAAACATGAAGAATTAATGACATCGAAAATAAGCAATGTTCTAAACTGCTTGGTGATACTTTGATAGTCCTGATTAGGTTTCATTTTTCTCCTTATTCAGTGTTAGAGGAGTATGTTTTAATGTCCATAATATTCTCTCATTCCATCAATACCTTTGAAGGTCCCAAAATGTTCTTGATCATCATATCACCATGTTAGTTTTAAAAACTGATTATGCATGTACCCCATAATCAAAATTTATCATTAGTAAGATTGGTATGGGCTAGTTAATCTTTAAAATTTTTTTTCCAAATCACTTAGAGATTGTCTTGTTTAGTCAGCTCAGGAACAATTATTCTTATTACCACCTCTTTAGATGTGGACTTGGAATTAGGGTGAATTTATATCATATATATTTGTCACCAATAGCCTGAAAAGAGACTGTTAGTGGTATTCCAAAACAAATATATTTCTCCTGAACATATAAATTGGAATTTATCTCTCTTAATTTTTTCTGTTTTTCAGAAGTGTTAGTGTGAGTTATATGTAGAAAAGAGGGAAAACAAATTTCAAAATTCCTTTTTTTAACCTTTCTTTGACTATGTAAGGCAATACCCATAATCTCTTCTTATCTTAAAGCTTGGAGATAGTATGCTGCCTGACATACATATCTCGGAATGTAATTCTCCGCTTTGTTCTACAACTTTTGTTGACAGCATCAGTCTAGCTCCTCTTTTCCTGGTCACTGCTGCTACTGCTCCTTTGTTAAGTGCCATTAACCCCAATGGGCATTTTCATTAGGACCTTCATCCGGGAAGCCACAAACATTTGAGAACATGTACTATTAGCTCAGCATTCCATATGGCACAATTCAGTCGCATGTTCTTTTCAAGGGTGCAGTACTGTGGTCTGATTCTCCCCTCCAGCCCTGTGCTTTCTTATCTAGCAGACACAGCATCGTGTTATAATGATTAAACAATTCAACAGGTCTCTAAATTAGTCTAAAATATAGGTAAGTTAGAGGGTGGGGTTTGGTAGGATTATTCATCTGTCTCAAAGTCCTTGCCCTTTTTTTTTTTTTTTTTAGAATGTTAACTATACTACAGGTTTAGTTTGTTAGAATCCAACTTTAACATGCATTAAAATACTACAGATTATTAGTGGAAACTTATTTCACCACTGTTCCTACTGTAAAACTGTGTACTTTTTTTAACCATGTATGCTATAATACAATTTCTTTTTATATATCTGTATTTATGAGATCCTAAATTGTCTGATGAAGTCTACTTTGCATTTGTCTTCATAATACACAATTTTGTTTCAGAGTATACACTTACTATTTGGTTGTTGGATAAATCCATTACATTAATTTATTTTCACTTATACATTTAATATATGATACATTGTTATTAAAATACTGAATTAAGATGTCCTTTTAATGTAAAAACAAATATTATAAAGTTGTTGCATCATGTATTATTGCTGGTAATATTTTATTGAATAAGACTTTATTTTCTTATAGAGCTTGCGTTCAGTGAGGAAAAATAAAATTCATATATACTCAAAGAATATATTATTTCAGATAGTTATTCTTTGATTAAAAATATAGAACAGGATAAATGAATCAGGATTTTCCTGGGGGCAAGTAATAAGGATCCTCTTTTAAACTTGAAGGAAGAGAGAAAATATTAATATAAAAATATATGAAGGAAGAATATTCCAGGAAAAGAAACAGGAAAAGCAATCCAAAAAGGAACATGGGGAGGGGCCAAACAAATAAATAACAATTAAAAAAGACTGCAACAGAAATGAGGACTAGGTAAAGGGGGAACATGGGATTAGAGAATGAACCGTGAGAAATGATCACATATAACTTTACAGGTCGTATAAGTGTATTGGATATTATTCTAAGAAATAGGATTGTGCCTGGGAGAATAAATGTAGATAAATGAGGCTTTCTCGTTTTATTTTCTAACATAAGAAACATATTAAGTATGTTAGGAAAGAGCTGAGAAAAAGAGTCTCTTACAAAAAGAGACTTAAAAAAACTTGGAAGTGCTAAATTGGTTAAAAGAGTGCTTAGCCTAGGAAAGGAGATCTCTCCTACGTAATGAGAAGAAACAGAAGATTGATATGTGTGTAAGTGTATGTTTGTAACTATACTCATGAAGTTGACTGCTCAGATACTTCAAGATAGCATTAATTGCCACAGCTGCCCTCTAGCTCAGCATTGGTCTCAGCTATCAACAGCCACTTTGCTCAAAGGAATGGCCTTCTTCTCAGGACATCATACATCAATGACTGGTTGAGGCTGGGATCTATTTTGACTCAACACTGGGCAATTCTGATAGGGCATATATGATTCAGAGTTCTCTATGGAGTTTTCCAGGGCCACAGTTCTGCTTCTCTCTGCCAAACACTGCTTCCTTCCCTCTCCTTCAACAGAAGTTGTACTGGAATAAATACTCAGCAAGGCAAACTCTGCTACAGAGAACCTCATCAGCCACAGTTAAGAAACTGAAAAATGTTTCTTCCAATAGATTTTTTTATTTTTGTGTGTGTAAGTTAGAAAACAAAGCCTTCTCTGAGAATGAGTTATGAGATGCATGTGGGTGTAGGCATGGTGAGTTCAAAGGAAATGTAAATGTTTGAAATAGTTGCTAGGAAAACTGGAGCTAAGAATAGTTTAAGGAAACAGAAGCACTGCTAGGCTGTCTTGGTAGCCAAATTGAAGTCATAGACCAAGATAACTGTGAACACTGCTTCCGTTTTAAAAAATATCTTCTCTTGGCTATTTTGAAGACACATATTTATGGCTTTCCTTCTATACGTCTTCCACTTTTTCTCAACTTCCTCTATTTTTTTTTCTTTACTTATCCTGTTAAATTTAATGTTTGTTAGGGTCTGCACTGGACTCACTTCACACATTTTTCTGAAAAGGCTCATTTATTCCTTTGCTTCAGTTTCTCTCCATACACTGATAAATCCACAAACTCTTTTCACAGCCCACTTCCCTTTCTTAACTATATGGCCATATATCCACCAGTCTGTTGATCATCTCTAACTGATAATCAATGATCAAGGTGGAAATCTCACAGGTGCCACAAAAAACATTATCTATCTATCTATCTATCTATCTATCTATCTATCTATCTATCTAATATATATATATAATGTAACTAATTGTTTTATGTTTTTTCCCCAAAAAATCCATTCTTCTCACCCTTAATATTGCATTCCATGGCTTAAACCTAAAAAAAAAAAAAAAGATAAATATCTGTAGGTTTTCTTTCTTAATCACCACATGTGGTCAATGTTGTAGCCTAAATAACATGTACATCTATCTAATATATCCTTCATATGGCCTCCAGCATGCCTCACCTATGTTATTGCAGTATCCTGCAAATTGGTCTGCCCACTTCAGTCTTTTTTCTCCAATCCGTTTTATTTTCCCTAAAATAAAATGTAGCATTTTTTTAGATCTTCACAAAACTGTCAGAATTGAGAACCAGACATACATTTTAAAAATCTGCAAAAATAAATTCTGAAAGGTCTTTTTGTTTAGGGCAAGCAGTCGTGGAATAAGCATGTAAACTAGTTAGCTTCTCAAGTATACACAGTGGCTTCTCTGTTTGACGTTACAAGAGTACCAAGTGTCTGTTTTTCTAGAGCTAGTAGTTGGTGAGTTTTGGCTAGTGTTGAGTCGAATCACAGTTTTAGAAGGATATCTGAGAAAATGTCTCTTCTGCTTAAAATGCCTCAATATTTTCCCATTGCTATTGTTATAATTACAAACTGTAAATGCCTTAATATGGCTCAAATAGCCCTTCAACACCTAATTCCTGCTTACTTTCCTGTGTTATCTTTTGCCAACCCCAACAGCTCTGTTCCCATCCCTATCCTATAAATTCTAGGTTTACTGAATATATTATACTGAATTTCTTCAGGTTACTGAAATTCTTCAATTATACTGAATTTCTTCAAATTCCTAATAGTTATAATAATTTCTTCAAATTATACTGAATTTCTTCAAGTTCCTAGCACATAATGTGTTCCAAGTTTTAAGTCTTTCCTTATACATGAAATATCAATATCCATAGTAATGCTGTACCACACTAAACATTTCTTTAGTGCTTGAGGCTGTGGTTCTGTAATGTAGGTAGTCTCAGCTGGATGCACTTAGTTATCTGTAGTGGCCTTGGCTGGGAAGATTATATATGGGAGACTGAAAAAAATCCCCCAAAGATATTAGGTTCTAATCTCTGGAACCTATAAATCTCCTTATTTGGAAACAGAGTCTTTGTGGGTATAATTAAGGATCTTGAGATGGATGGATCACTCTGAAATTACTAGGTGGGCCTTAAATGTAATTATATATGTCCTTAAAAAAAGAGAAGCCCAAGCTGTGGGTCCAGAGGGCACAGCCATGAGCCCAGAGGCTGGAGCCATAATCCTTGGAGGATCATTCCTAGACCTTGAAACTTAATAAAATTTGCTCTGTTGGATTTTGAAATTGCTTGGAATTGGTGATCTTTTTCTTCCTTTCATTTTCTACCTTTTGAAATAATGTCTACACTTGTCCCACACTAGTCCCACTCTTCTATTTTGGAAGCAGATAACCAGTCTTCTATTTTCAGAAGTCCACAGAAAGGAAAGGAATTTTGGAAAGGAATTTTTCCCCAGATGAATCAGACATGGCTGCACACACATCTTATTTACGTGATTTAGATCATGATATTTATAAGTTTTGAACTGGTGAAATTTTGGACTTGAGTTGATGCTGTAATTGATTAAGACATTTAGGAATATTGCAGTGGGGTAAATGTATTTTTCATGTGTTATGAATGTGAGCCTTTTGAGCCAAAGGAAGATTGTGGTAAACTAAAAAATTTGCACTGCAGAGATATCAGGTACTAATCCAGATGACTTGTAAATGTTGCCTTATTTGCAAAGTGGGTCTTTTCAGATTTGATTAAGTTAAATACTTTAATATGGAAAGATTATTCTAGATATCTGAGTGGGCCCTTAATGCAATCACAAGTGTCCTTATAAGAGATAGGCAGAGGGAGATTATAGATAGCAGAAGGGAAGAGAGTATGACTGTGGAGGTGGAAATTGAAGTAATATGGACACAAGCCAAGGAATGCTGGCAGCCACCAAAAACTGGAAGAGGCAAGGAATAGATTGTCCTCTAGAGGTTTCACAGGGAGTATGGCCCTGCCAACCCCTAGATTTTGGTCCAGTGACACTGATTTCACACTTCTGACTCCAAAAGCTGTGAAAGAATACAGTTTTTTCAGTTTTAAAAGACCCAGTTTGTGGTAATTTATTACAGCATCCACCGGAAACTACATTAATACCCTGAAATGAATATTCTATATCCTACATTTCTTACTTGTTTTCATGGCCATTTCAGAAGCAAAACCTGAATCAGAAATGATCAGGGTCTTAACAAATCTGTGTTTGCATCTAGTTTACTGATAGCCTGCTGGAAAATTTAAGTTACCTGACTGGCTGGCTGGCCTGGAGTCAGAGTGAGAGAGAACTGCATTTGCACAACAAAAGATGTGGATACAGGGTAGAATCAAGAATCAGAGCCACTTTTTGCAATCTACCATTCATTCTTAGGTTTAATTTTTTTTAAATTATCTGTATCCCTAGAAAAATAACATTCATGTTCAGATTTTGCCCTTTCTTAACGGCTTAGGTATTATGTTATAATATAAGTCAAAGTTGATTAATTTTAACTACCATTTAAAAAACCTTCAGTAAGATAGCACTAATTGCCATATAATTATATTCTAACTTGCTGGACAAAGATCATTAATGGTTTTTTTCAGCTTATATTTTCTATCATTCTCCTACTTACTTTCCCAAGAAGCTTTGGGGAACAGACTGAAATACTAAGAAGGTGTTTTTGCCCCACACACCCATTTAAACATTTGCCTATTGTTGAAAGGACATGTTTAAAATACCTGATGCTCCAGTTTGTGAATTATTAATATTTTGTAACTACTTTATATTTTCAACTTTTCAAATAAATGTGGAATGCTGAGTAAAGAACAGACATTATGTTTTCCATTTTTTTCCTTTGTTTCATTTAAAGTGATTAGAAATATTCTAAGCATGAACTTGATTTGAGTCAGAAACACGAGGTTAAAAAAATGAAGGCTAAAAAATTTAAAGTATCAAACATACAAACACATACATGTTCCTATTTATTTTACATTATTTTATTGATATTGCTATTTATCCTTTTTTATTACTGATATTCACAATGTTCTTTTTAAATTGTAATGATAATGAAATATTACTATTTCCAACAATATCACTTTCTCTATATTTGGTGTTTACTTCTCATTTGATAAATATTCATGAAAAAGAAAAAGTAGTGGTTAATATTGGCTGGGAAAATATTTTAGACACATGCTCCATCAGGTCCCCCAAACAGCTGTGCTACTACACCTTCATCCAAAAGCACTTGTCAAGTTCTGGGCCTTTGCAGAGCAAAAGGTGCCAACTCTTGGAGCCTGTGCCAAACTGTGCGGAAGTTGCCTGATGCTGATTCAGATCCAGTTGGAATTATGTTTAAAATCTAAATTCAGTACATTTTTATTTTGGAAATAAAACCACACACTCCTTTCATCTTTTTCTTCATAATATTGCTTTTGAAAGGATATTAACTATATAGAAAAATCACAAAATGATTGTCCTTACTGAGATCATGTTTGCCATTGTGCAGCTTCCAGACCACAAAAATCTCATAATCTTCAGAAAATTGGATCTTATTCTTTCTAACATAATTATCTATCAGACTTTTTCTGGCAAAAGATATAGTACATAGTAGCTTAATTTGCACACGTGCAAGCAGTACAAACATTTGAGCTATTGGACAATTTTTAGCTCGGTGGTAATAAGGGAATGTAGTCATACTGGTCAAACTAGTGGTCTAGATAGATGCAGTTTCTATGGGACTAACAGGCAGTGTCAGAATTAAGTAAGTTTAATAAATTAAAGCACGTGCTATGATAGGTCTTTTGATTTACTAAAAAAATTTTAAAAGATCACAGCAAAAGTCAAAAAAAGAATGCTGTTGATGCCTTATAACATGTGTCTTATATTGAGTTAATTATGACAAAATGTAACTTAAGTCATTGTCAGCCAAGCCATATTAGCTATCTTAGGAAAATGAGCAAATTATAAAAAGAACTGCCATTTATTACAAAAAGTGTATTAAATGTAGCTTGTTCTTATCACCTAGAAAAAAAATTAAACAGAAAACATTAATTGAATGGATAATATCTCAAAAATTTAAAACACTGATTATGAAGAAAATGGAAAATCAAAATATTGATTTGTTTCTCTAGTAAGCATGACATATTTCTGAACTGAAAAGTGCAAATTATTATACTCATTACATTAAGCCTTTTGGCTACTTGTGTGCTGTTATAATAAAATAAAGAAATTCTTATAGAAAAGAATGCATCCACTTCCATTGCCCTCAGTGAAGACGTAATTGTGGTTATTTTCCCCTTTCTGAAGTTTCTATGGAATTTTTCAGGTAAACATTATGGAATTATTTTTTTAAATATTACTGTACATAAAAATTGTGTACAATATCATAGGAATATGTAAAAAAGTTAGTATATTTTGTATTACAGAGTAAATGTTGAATAAATGATAATTATTGTTCATTATTTTAAAGGTTACCATTGAATTTCACTAAAAATAAATATTTTATTAGTCAAATTGGTTGCAGCGGGATACTAACTTTTGATAGTGAATACAGGAACACTGGCGTAAAACCTAATCCAGTTCACTTTAACCATCTTAAAATTCAAAAATAAAGTGATAATAAGAAATCCCCTGTATGTTACATGGAAATTGAAAATTATACATAAATATCAGTCTAAAATATTTGATGATTCTCTAGCTTTATTTCCCGTAAGCTTATACTCCTTTTGGTTTTCCATTTGCTAGTGTTACGATAATCAGTGACATGATGGTTTGCAATGCATAAAATTGCATTATTAAGTGGACATTTGGAAGATAATTTTAGAGTCAATATTTTTAATAATTAGATATAAATTGTTTAGTACTCCTTTTAGGTATTCAGTTGATGGAATTTAATACTGATTGATGATAAGCATAGGATCCATACGTTAACCCTTTTTCTGAATGAATGTTGGCAAGATAAAAAACATTATCTTCTTTCAATAAATGTAATAATTTATAAAATATTTATAAATAATTTTATAAATAACTATGTATGTACAATATGCAAAGATATTTGTTTGCAAAGAGATGTAGTAATCTCTTTGCAAAAAGATATATTAATGTCTTTGTAAACAAATATATTTTATATCTCTGGTATTTTATAATAAATATATATATGTAAAGTTATATATATATATATATATATAAAGGAAAGATGCAAAAATCTTACAGCATCTCTTTTTAAATTATTATGGCCAATTTAAAAATAATTTTTAGTAAATTCATGTTTAGACAACATATGAGATTAAAGGAAAATTATAATTACAAATTGAATAAATTTATAAGTAGGTATTTTGTGAGTCTAGGTTTTCTTTCATAACAATGTTTCAACATGATGGAGCCTTCTACAATACGGAGTGAAAGTGCATTGATGTAGCTCCAATAATACTTCTTTACTGACTACATTGCAAATGGCCATTAGATGTTTCTGAGGTTGCCAATAGATTCTACTAATATTAAAAAGGAACTAAGTTTTCTACACATCAAACATTTTACAAAATTTAGAGCTGGCTAGGGGCCTATAAAGTTATCATTTTGTAGCCTAGTAACATACTCAAAATTAAATGCTAAGGGGAAAATTGCATAATATAAATATATAATAGGCAGAATAAGAGAAGCATGCAGAGAATCACTCCAAAATCTTTTTATGATTTTGTGTCTCCAGAGACACTTTACATTCTCCATGGTCCTAAAGGAGAGATCCTTCAACTCTTGCGATAGTCCTCCCTCAGCTCGAAATGTGGAGTTGAATTATGATGTGCAATGGCACTTATCTATGAATATCCTAAATCAGAAGGTAAAGAACAGAGAAAAAGAAAATTACTAATCCTCTCATCTTCAGGAAGAAGTAAAGAATTGGTTAAATGCAACTGGCAAGAATAAAACTCAAGTCACCTTCTAAGAACAAAAGTTCACTGTCATCAGTATTTGCTATATGGCTGAAATAGGGAAGGAAGGTAGAAATAAAACTAGAGGAATTTTCTACTCAACAGAACATCTGCTGTCATCCTTACAAATCAAACTATTTGGGTACATGGAATAGTTTAGCAGTTACTCAGATGAATTAATACCAAATTTAAAAAAAACACATCAAAAGATTGATTGCTGGTAATCAAGAGAGATACTGGAAAAAAAGAAATTTGTTTTTTAGTTCAAAAGGGAAGTTTCATTGTAATCACAAAGATGCTGGGAGTAGCTCTTAAAACTGGGATCACTAAGAACACAAAATATTATTAGACAATAGAAAGAACTCCACAAATAATAAATTATGCATTATTTGCATATTAACTTATTTAGCAATTATAACTGTAATTATAAAATACAGTATCTTAAATATAGTGACATCCATATGTTTGTAGAAAAAAAGGATGCTTGTGTGTCTTGATATTTTATAATAACTAAACTCTATCTCTTCTCAGTAACAGATATACAATGCAACCAAACAAACACATATTCAAATTTAGTTTTAGAAATTGGGAGAAATTCAAAATTTATAATTAATAATTAAATAAACATACTTATTTTTAACACATTTAATAATGTTCAAATATGGAGTTTTCATAATGCCCATATGTTTTAGTGTGCAGTTGCTTATTTTTCTGACAATTTTTAAAACGACAGCTATCCTGCCATGTTGAATTACAGTATTTCATTCATATTAGCTAATCCTGAGGCACTGTCTAATTAGAATTACAAAAGAGTTTTAAAAAATCATATCATTGTTGATATTTTATTAGTATGAAATGGTTTTACTGTTTAATTAATTGGCATACAAATATTTGATATCAAAGGCTCTGTTGCTGGTGTTTGTTACTTAGTTCCTATATCTTTATGGAAGAAAGCAATATTTTTGCTTTCTCTTCTCCTAGTCACATAGGATGATTATACTTCTCCGCCACCTCGAAGTTAAGCATAGCTATATAACTTACTTTTGTCAATGGAAAATAATCCAATAAAAAGTGAACCAATTACTCATGGAAATACATACGAATTAATAGGAGATTCTCCATTCTCTCTTATCTTGTCATGTTGACTGTGAAAAAAAATAATTCTACATAGTGGAGACTCTATCAATATGGATTGCTGATATGTCACATAGAGGAGAACTGCCCTGAAAAGACACTCATATTCACAGCTGATGTGGTGAATGAAAAGTAAAGATTCATTATTCAACTGAAGAGTTGGGGACAGGAAAAGTTGTTTGTCAGCAAAGTGCAACATAGCTTATCCTGATTAATTGAACTTTCTTTTCCTTAATTCCCACAACTGGATGATATGACTTTCTGCCCACTCCACTGACTAATGTCACACATTTGAAGTAATTCTATGTATGTAGAGAGGAGGTATTAGGGAAACTACTTTGAAAACTTGCAGAAATATCCAGCAGTACTTACCACTTTGACGAACATGACTCAAGTGACAGATGTAATGCTAAGTTATTTATCAACAGTAATTAATTATAAGATCAGTCCTTGTTCTCAAGGAACATATGTTTTAAAGGCAAAACCAACAAAACCACAAATGAATTGGTTTATTTAAATGTAATCATCCCTTTGATGGAAATATATACAAAAAGAGTGAAAACCAAACAGAAAGAAATCGAGTCTCTGCCTGAGATAGTTAAGAAAACCTTTGCAGAAAAGTAGTATATTTAGTGGCTGAAAACAAAAGTCTGAGCATACTCTAAGCAAGAAGAGTAGCATATACAAAGGCTGGGTGATGTATGAGCTCAGGACAAGTTCGTCAACTATTTCCAAGTATAACATAGAGAAGGTATTGGAATAGATAAAATTGAACAGTTCAACCTGGTCATATAATACACAGTCAAATAAGTATACAGTCTATGTGAAGGGCTTTATATATTAGCATTTATAAAAAGCTTTGAAAGAACATGGAGCAAAAATTGAAACGATAAGTTTACATTTTAGAAAAAAACACTGTACAGTTTAGCATTGATTGGAAGAAAGTTAACTAAAAGAAAATATTACGAAACAACTAAAAAATACAGTTATAGAAATGCAAAGCATTAGAGACATAGAAAAAGGAATAAATTGAATAATGTTTTAAATAGAAAAAATAGATCTTGGTGACTAGATTTGGGAATGAGGAAGCTCAAGAAAACTAGAGAGTCTCCAAGGTTTCAAGTTGGCGGAATAACATGTGGAACTATTGACAGAGATGGGGGATTTAAAAACAAAACCTGTTTTGAGACATGATGAGTTCAGTTTGGGACAGACTGAAATTCTATTTATGTTGCATTTGGGTATAGATGTCTAGCAAGAGCTCAAAATAGAATTTTAGATCACTGATTTATTCTACTTTGATACAACTGTATGAATCAAATTAGTTAAAGGAAATGTATAGATTGTTTAAAGACAAGTGAGGATTAAATAGAAGGTAATAAAGGTGATAGTAAGAATAACTCTAAAATCTTATGTGTTTTTTTTCCTCTGCTTGAGTCCCTGGCTTGCTTCCCTAGTTTCACTGTAAAGAATGCCTATTTTATCTTTCTCTAGTGCCTAAATTTTGTAAAATCAAGGACATCTGTTTATTTATATTTTACAGTCTACAGAAGTTATAATAAGGTTTATAGTTAGGAATATCAATAAATTTTGGCCCAGAAATTAGCCTTTAGTGGAGCTAGCTAAACATGTCGGCACCAGGATTGCTAGCCTAACAATTTAATTTAGCCAGCCACTGGAAACCTTAAATTTCTTAGCTGTTGAATGTATAAACATGAGACTTAGTCATGTGATCACGATTATGTAGGAAGGATGCATACTTCCTACATAATGGAAGGGGCTGACCATTGTCCTACTGTGTTCTGATACGCTTTTCTATCATCTTTGCAAAGCTGAGACAATCTGAAAAAGAAAGTGTACCTTTTAGTATTTCCTTTTGGAACGGAATTTCTGAGCCTTTAACAGCTTGGTTTAATAATACATTTGGCCTCACAAACAAGAAAGGTAATTTGTTTGTTTTCTCTGTGGTGATAAGATCAAAGAAAAAATTTATCAAGAGATCAGTGCCCATAGCCAAGCTTCAGAACCTTCATAGAATCTGTCACATCTCAGTCAACAAAGTACCCCAAAGGACTCTGTGAAGTAAAATCACATAAGTTCATGGAGAAACAAGCCTATTCATTCATATTGCTGAGTAATGAATGTATCATAAGTCAGATTGTAACTGAGTTCTGTATTTGCGCTCATATGCTGATAAATATTTATCTATCCTTAAGTTTTACTGTTTAGGATTCTCCATTGAAGCTCCATTCTTACTTTACCTATACCACCATATCAACTACATGATTTCAGCGAGGCTAGCTGCCAATCTAGAATCACTGCTCAATCTTTTGGACTTTTCCTGCTTGCCTTCCACGCCCTTGGTCATAAGGGTATTGGATTTTGATTAGCAACTTTCACTTACGGTAATAATGACAGGTCTTATATTTATACCTGTAAACCAGTTTTTAGTCTCAAAGCTCTATTTGGAAGCATACCCTTCTGTTCTGCCTCTAAAACCTTGACCTTATTCTCAAATCAGACCCCTGGGTATGTTTGCATTCTAGTTTTAATCCATCTATGGACTGCCATAAAACATTGTGCTGTACATTCAGGAGGATTTGGCATATAGTTTCCTGATGTTTATTAATTCAAGAGGCTTGTACCAAGTGAAGAGACAAGGATTTTTTGAAAAATCAAGAATCTGTAGGAAACTAGTCAAGTAAATGAGTTAATATGACTTTGTTTCAGAATAAGTTTATTGAGATAACTATTTACTCATGTATGAAATAATAATAGCACCACAAATGAAAAAACATTAAACTGACAAGGGATTTTTTTTATTGACCGATAAGTCTGTATTTTAAAGATTACCAGACAATTAAAATAACTTTTATAATCTTAAGAAAGGACAACTAGAAACATGACTGGTGTGATTTAATATGACGTAAGATGACATTTATTTATAAATATTCTGAACCACAGCATGCTTACTATTTCCAATTCAGGACTTCAAACATACATAACTAATTTGGATTCATTTCTGTTGGTTCGTTTCAATTTGGCTTTAAGCACTTCTCTTTTACTCTTGATGTATTTATGTTTAAGCAGTTTGTCATTTGCATGATTTACTAGGAAATTTATATTTTATCAGAATACAGCATGAATTAGGTTTTATCTTATATAATCTCTTTTAAAATGAATTGCACTTTCTTTGCTTATTCTCTACTATGTGCTTATTCTCATGATATTATAAATCTAAGGCAAGCTGTACCTGTTTTACAAATATGCTGGTAAAATATACATTTGTATATATATTTTACCTATCTAGAGGCTTTTAGCGATATTCTGATATAAAGATTTTAGAATAACTGCGAAGTTAGTTGGAAATGCACAGGAATCTTGAGATATGATAAAATATAAAATATTTACTGAATACCAATATATTAACTTCTTCATAAGTGTCATGCTTATGAAATAAAACTCCATATAAAATAGAAATTTACAAAGTTGACAATAATGTTAAATCAATGATAAATATTATAACCAAATAATAATGTTAAACCAAGAATACATAATAGAATAGGAAACTAGAAAACACTTTCAGGACGCCAACCATGTATAGGTATATTAGGTGGAACTTACTAATTCAAAGTAGTGCATTTGATACAAGGATGGAAGAAAAATAGTGAAATGGAAAAGACCTCGAAATGGATGTGCAGAGATAGGGGTTCTGTGCTGATCTCTGCCACTAATGATATCAATTAACTTGAGCAAGTCACTTACTCTCATAGGCTTTTTAGTTTAAAGATAAGTTAAATCATTTCTTGGTCAGTTTTCCTCTTGTTATATGTCGAATTGTGCCCTCCCTTTCAATTTATTGTTGAAGCCCTAACCCTCAGGACATCAGAATGTGCTGGTAGCTGGGCGTGGTGGTTCATGCCTGTAATCCCCACTACTCAAGGCTAAGGCAGGAGGATTGCTTGAGGCCAGGAGTGGCAGCCCAGACCAGCCTAGACAATATACGGAGACTTCGTCTCTAAGAAAATTTTTGAAAATAAATCAAGCATGACAGGGAGGACCTGTAGCCCCAACTAATCAGGAGACTGAAGTGGGAGAATTGCTTGAGCTAAGGAGTTCAGGGTAGCAGTGAGCTAAGATCATTCCACTGCATTCTGGGCGACAGAGTAAGACTTCATCTCTTAAAAACTGCAAAACAAACAAATAAACAAAAAACAACAGGAGAGAAATGAGAGAATAGAAGAGGGAAAGAGAGGAGAGAAGAGGAGGGAAGGAGAGGAGAGGAGAGGGGGAAGAGAGGAGAGACGACAGAAGACAGAGGAGAGGAGAGGAAAAAAGAAGAGAGGTGAGGTGAGGAGAGGAGAGGAGAGGAGGTGGGGAGAGGGGAGAGGGGAGAGAGGAGAGGAGAGAGATGAGAGGGGAGAGGAGATGAGAGGAGAGAAGAGAGGAGAGGAGAGGGGAAGAGGGGAGGGGAGAGGAGGGGAGAAGATGGGAGGGGAGAGGAAGGGGGAAGATGGGAGGGGAGAGGAGGTGGAAAGATAGGGGGGGAGAAGAGGGGAGGGGAGGGGAGGAAAGGGAGAGGAGAATGGGGCTGTATTTGGAAATATGGTCTTTAAAGAGATAGTGACATTAAAATGGGATAATTAGAGTGAGCCTTATTCTGATATGATTTGGCTCATTTATAAGAAGAAGAGTTTAGCACTGTGTGTGTGTGTGAGAGAGACAGAGAGAGAAAGAGAGAGAGACAGAGAGAGTAGACACATGAATGTACAGAGAGACAATCATGTGAACACAAGGCAAGAAGGTAGCCATCTGAAAGCCAAGGAGAGAGAATTCAGAAAAAATCCAATTTTGCCAACACCTTGATCTTGCACTTCTAGCCTTACAGAACTGTGAAAAAAAATATATATATATACACACACATATATATATACACACACATATATATACACATATACATATATATACATATACATATATATACACACATACATATATATACACACACATACATAAGTTTTTCAAGCCACCCAGACTGTGGTATTTTTATGGCAGTCCTAGCACACTAATATACCTGTAGCACACGAATGTACCTGCTCTAATTCTTAGAAATATGTAATCAAATATCCTTTGAATCATATCTATTAATTAGGTTTGGTAATAGGAAGTGACATAGTGAAGATTCCATTTATTGCTATAAATGCAAATGACTTTCAGAAAAACAAACTAAAGACATGTAATTTAGTCCACAGTTAACAAAACTCGGCAGCACATATGCCGCTCTAATCTTATATTTTAGTCCTAAAGGATATAGAGATGATCAAAATCTACAAGACCTCTCTTTTTTTCAATAGAAAAAGGAATATGTATGGAAATCTTCACAAACTATAATCATAATAAAATTCTAATGTCTATTGTGATAAACAATCATATGTCGCTATGATTCTTTTTTTGTTTTTTGGAGACAAAGTCTTGCTTTTGTCACCCAATATGGAGTGCAGTGGTGCAATCTCAGCTCACTGTAACCTCCTGGGTTCAAACGATTCTCCTGCTTCAGCCTCCCAAGTAGCTGGTATTACAGGGGCCCACGACCATGCCCAGCAAATTTTTGTATTTTTAGTAGAGATGGGGTTTTTCCATGTTGGCCAGGTTGGTCTCAAACTCCTGACCTCCAGTGATCTACCCACCTTAGCCTTCCACTATAATTTTAAATAATGGTAAGACATATGACTTCTACTGTGATTATTTCATCATCAACGATTATCTCTACTGTGTGACATGACTGCTTCAGATGCTTTCTCTGATATGTTTTGGTTAAAAATGTAGAATACTATTTTAGAAATGTTAATTTATTACTAAGTATCTCACACAAATGAACAATTGCAGAATAGAATTTAAAACACATTGACTATATTAGTCAGCATTACTCAGGAAAACAGAAACTATATTAGTTATTTTAGCTGAGGGGATTTAATTGTAGAGAATGGTTAAATTCCTTAAATTTTATGTGCGAGGAGACTAACAATAACAGGGGACCCTGAAGTAACATAAAGATAGCAACTACAGGAACACTTTTACACTGTTGGTGGGACTGTAAACTAGTTCAACCATTGTGGAAGACAGTGTGGTGATTCCTCAGGGATCTAGAACTAGAAATCCCATTTGACCCAGCCATCCCATTACTGGGTATATACCCAAAGGATTATAAATCATGCTGCTGTAAAGACACATGCACATGTATGTTTATTGCAGCACTATTCACAGTAGCAAAGACTTGGAACCAACTCAAATGTCCAACAATGATAGACTGGATTAAGAAAATGTGGCACATATACACCATGGAATACTATGCAGCCATAAAAAAGGATGAGTTCATGTCCTTCGTAGGGACATGGATGAAGCTGGAAACTGTCATTCTCAGCAAACTATCGCAAGGACAAAAAACCAAACACCGCATGCTCTCACTCATAGGTAGGAATTGAACAATGAGAACACATGGACACAGGAAGGGGAACATCACACACCCGGGCCTGTTGTGGGTGGGGGGAGGAGGGGGGAGGGATAGCATTAGGAGATATACCTAATGTTAAATGACGAGTTAATGAGTGCAGCATACCAACAAGGCACATGTATACATATGTAACTAACCTGCACGTTGTGCACATGTACCCTAAAACTTAAAGTATAATAAAAAAATAAAAATAAAAATAAAAATAAACAACTACAGGAAACAGTTACCCATTCTAGGCCTGGATGAACAAAGAGTAAAAGTTAGAGTACTAGAATCTACCTACAAGTTTAAACAAACAGCTGAATGGAACTAACTATGATCCAGATTTCTCATAAGGGGGATGCTACTGGTATCAATGACTGCTGGTCTCAACAGGCTAGATACTACTGGTATCAGTGAGGTGGAGATAGGGTGCACTGAAGCTGGTCCTTTAAGTAAGAATAGAGGCTAAGTTTGTAACTGAAATAATAGCCTAAAAACTAATACATAAACCAAATTTTAGCAGTTGTTTGAATGTTGTCCTATTTCGTTCAGATTACTAGGTTTACTTGTTTCTCTGAGTTTTTTAAAAATACATATTTATAGAAAATAAAATGAGAAAACAACTATTTCACACTTTTAATTATGTTGTCTCTGTACATAGATATATATTTGTTATTTTGGGTATGCAATTCAACATAATAAATAGTTTATATAACCAGGTATTTAAAATGACCCCAAAATATTATTAAAATTATTTTTGTGTCACCATTTATGAAACTGAAACATGTCTGCAAAACATGCTCAGAAGTTTGGAGAATGACAAGTTGAAAAAAATTCAAATTTATTTCTGGACAAGCTTACTACTTCCAGGTGTATAAGAGTTCATTTACTGATGTCAGCAGCAGCCTGGGTGATTTAATTTTACATAGAAGTATGAGGTGTTTATCTCACCTTAACATAAGTAATCTGGCCCAGATACAGATAAAATTGTATGAGGACAGTTCAATTGTAATTTCACCTAAAAAGAAAAAGAAACACACACACACAAACGTAAAACCAGAAACCAGCCGTGAGATTGTACTAACTTGACAGAACTACTACATCATACAACAATCTCACTTCTAGGTGTAATCCAAAATAAATGAAAGCAGTGTGTTGAAGAGTTATCTATATCCCCATGTTTATTGCACCACTATTTAGAATAGTCAAACTATGAAATCAACCTAAGTGTGCATCAACAGATGAATGAATAAAGAAAAAGTGGTACATATACACTGCCATGGTTAATACTGAGTGTCAACTTGATTGGACTGACGAAGCAAGTATTGATACTGGGTGTGTCTGTGAGGTTGTTTCCAAAGGAGATTAACATTTGAGTCAGTGGGCTAGGGAAGGCAGACCCACCCTTAATCTGGTGGACACAATATAATCAGCTGCCAGCAAATATAAAGCAGGCAGAAAAACTTGAAAAGGTGGGACTGGCCTAGCCTCCCAGGCTGCATGTTTCTCCCATGATGCTTCCTGCCCTTGAACGTTGGACTCCAAGTTCTTTAGTTTTGAGACTTGAACTGGCTTTCCTGCTTCTCAAGCTTGCAAAAAGCCTATTGTGGCACCTTGTGATCATGTAAGTTAATACTTAATAAACTCCTTTATGTATCTATCCTATTAGTTCTGTCCCTCTGGAGAACCCTGACTAATACATACACAATTGAATATTATTCAGACTTCTAAAAGAAATTCTACCCATTTTTAAAAATAGGTTTGCCTTTCTTTACTGAGATTAAGGGTTCTTTATATATTGTGGCTAGCAGATACAAGTCTTTTCTAAGACCTATAGTTTTCAGATATATTCTCCAATCCTGTGGTTATTTATTTGACTTTGATGATGGTATCTTTTTGAAGCATAAAGGTTTTTAATTTTGATAAATTCAATTTATCTATTTTCTCTTTTGTTGCTTATTCTTTAGGTGCAATAGTTAAGAATTCACTGACAATCCAAGGCCATGAAAATTTATTCCTATGTTTAATTATAAAAGTTTTTAATAGTGTCCTTCAAAAATTCATGTCCACCTGCAATCTGTGAATATGCCCTCATTGGGAAACAGAGTCCTTTCAGATAGAATCAAATTAATATGAAGTCATACAGGATTTGGGTGGTCCTAAATTCAATGTGACTGGTCTCTTAAAAAAAAGAGACAAATTTGGACACAAATACACATGGAGGGTAAGTGGGCATGTCATAATGAAGGCATAAATTAGAGTTAGGCTGCCACAAACCAAGAAATGCTGAAGATTTCCAGCAACCACTTAAAGCTATGAAGAGGCAAGGGAGAATTCTATTCTCCCTCCTCCCAGCCTCCTGGTCTTCTTATTGCTACTTGCTTTTTTATTTGTTCAGTGACTGGTTGGATTATATTAATAAAAGTTAACCACCACCACAAACACACAATATTCACTCTTTGCTTCTGCTCATGAGTGAGCAGTCCTTTGCATACTCCCACAGTCACTCTAAACTCTGGGGCAACAGTGCTTAGCTCTTTTTTCTGGACAGGGCAATCAGGCAGGAGAAGGAAATAAAGGGCATTCAATTAGGAAAAGAGGAAGTCAAATTGTCCCTGTTTGCAGATGACATGATTGTATATCTAGAAAACCCCAGTGTCTCAGCCCAAAATCTCCTTAAGCTGATAAGCAACTTCAGCAAAGTCTCAGGATACAAAATCAATGTGCAAAAATCACAAGCATTCTTACACACCAATAACAGACAAACAGAGAGCCAAAGCATGAGTGAACTCCCATTCACAATTGCTTCAAAGAGAATAAAATACCTAGGAATCCAACTTACAAGGGATGTGAAGGACCTCTTCAAGGAGAACTACAAACCACTGCTCAATGAAATAAAAGAGGATAAAAACAAATGGAAGAACATTCCATGCTCATGGGTAGGAAGAATCAATATGGTGAAAATGGCCGTACTTCCCAAGCTAATTTATAAATTCAATGCCATTCCCATCAAGCTACCAATGACTTTCTTCACAGAATTGGAAAAAACTACTTTAAAGTTCATATGGAACCAAAAAAGAGCCCGCATTGCCAAGTCAATCCTAAGCCAAAAGAACAAAGCTGGAGACATCACGCTACCAGACTTCAAACTATACTACAAGGCTACAGTAACCAAAACAGCATGGTACTGGTACCAAAACAGAGATATAGACCAATGGAACAGAACAGAGCCTTCAGAAATAATGCCACATATCCACAACTATCTGATCTTTGACAAACCTGACAAAAACAAGAAATGGGGAAAGGATTCCCTGTTTAATAAATGGTGCTGGGAAAACTGGCTAGCCATATGTAGAAAGCTGAAACTGGATCCCTTCCTTACACCTTATACAAAAATTAATTTAAGATTGATTAAAGACTTAAATGTTAGACCTAAAACCATAAAAACCCTAGAAGAAAACTTAGGCAATACCATTCAGGACATAGGCATGGGCAAGGACTTCATGTCTAAAACACCAAAAGCAATGGCAACAAAAGCCAAAATTGACAAATGGGATCTAATTAAACTAAAGAGCTTCTGCACAGCAAAAGAAACCACCATCAGAGTGAACAGGCAACCTACAGAATAGGAGAAAATTTTTGCAAGCTACTCATCTGACAAAGGGCTAATATCCAGAATCTACAATGAACTCAAACAAATTTACAAGAAAAAACAAACAACCCCATCAAAAAGTGGGTGAAGGATATGAACAGACACTTCTCAAAAGAAGACATTTATGCAGCCAAAAAACACATGAAAAAATGCTCACCATCACTGGCCATCAGAGAAATGCAAATCAAAACCACAATGAGATACCATCTCACACCAGTTAGAATGGCGATCATTAAAAAGTCAGGAAACAACAGGTGCTGGAGAGGATGTGGAGAAATAGGAACACTTTGACACTGTTGGTGGGACTGTAAACTAGTTCAACCATTGTGGAAGACAGTATGGCGATTCCTCAGGGATCTAGAACTAGAAATCCCATTTGACCCAGCCATCCCATTACTGGGTATATACCCAAAGGATTATAAATCATGCTGCTATAAAGACACATGCACACTTATGTTTATTGTGGCACTATTCACAATAGCAAAGACTTGGAACCAACACAAATGTCCAACAATGATAGACTGGATTAAGAAAATGTGGCACATATACACCATGGAATACTATGCAGCCATAAAAAATGATGAGTTCATGTCCATTCTAGGGACATGGATGAAGCTGGAAACCATCATTCTTAGGAAACTATCGCAAGGACAAAAAAACAAACACCACATATTCTCACTCATAGGTGGGAATTGAACAATGAGAACACATGGACACAGGAAGGGGAACATCACACAACGGGGCCTGTTGTGGGGTGGGGGGAGGGATAGCATTAGGAGATATACCTAATGCTAAATGACGAGTTAATGGGTGCAACACACCAACAAGGCACATGTATACATATGTAACTAACCTGCACATTGTGCACACATACCCTAAAACTTATAGTATAGCAATAATAAAAAATAAAAAAAAACACACTTTGGTATTATTTTAGTAACTAATAAGACTTCATTCAGAATTAGAACAAAGATCTAATTACTCTGTAAGCTACTTTCCTTTAATACTGATTCTTGATATCCCAAGCATATTTTGTTACCTAGAAAATATTTATATTATTGCATTGATTAAAAATAAAAATATATTCAAAATATTAAAAAAGAAAAGAAGTCTACTGGTAGAAAAGCAATTATCTCTAAAACTGTGCTAAATAGGGTATACCACACTATTTCCTTCTTAAAATAGATTGCATCTCTTGATTCTTATAAAGGTCTACCTTCAACTTAATCTCACCGTTGCGAGTATTTTTATTTCAATGTCCTTGTAGAGGAAATTTCTGAAAAGAACTATAGAAGGTATTTGATTTTCCACTTTTATTTGGAAAAATGTCTACTGGATGAATTAAATCAATGTTTTTACACAACAATTATTTATATTTGTGCTTATTCCTTCTTTCTCTCTGTTTCTCTCTCTCTCTCTTAAAATTTTGTTTGAGGAGTATAAGGACCAATATTGAAATAAATCAAACAACAGAAACAAATCTATTCCCAGGCAGGTAGAAAAACACACTTGCTTTATCATTTCTTCACTGAAAACACCCCTTGGATTGTAACTGGTATCTTTTACAAAGAAACAGATTTGTAAAATAGTTCTTTCAGAGTATATTACCTGAAACGCAACACACTTGCTAGAAACACAGCACTATATTATAGACACAATGTGTTTTTTTAGTATATGACAACAATAAAGTATTATCAGGAAGTATGTGTATCACCATATTAACTGACTGATTGAAATAAATGTGCCATAGTTTATTTAATATATATTTATATTTAATATCTGTAACCTATGAATAAAAAATAAGCACTCTGGGTGTCCAAGCTTAGAATGTCAACAACATAATCTTTTGTGCTTTTTGGAGTGCTTTCAAAATGTTGTCTTCTAAGAGTCAGTTTAGAGACTAGAAGGTGAGAGAAAGAAATATAGGCTAGGTATACTTCATGACCCAAAATCACTGATATTTTGGTCTTTTTGCAGTGTGGAACTACACATGATAAAAGAAAAGAAATTTTAGAGGCAGAGACTGTGTGTGTGCGTGCTTTGATGTAATTTTTTTAATTTTTCATTTTCCTTATAGCATCTAGTAGATTATCTTGTTAAAGTAGTTCATAGCCGGGTGCGGTGGCTCACGCCTGTAATCCCAGCACTTTGGGAGGCAGAAACCGGTGGACCACTTGAGGTCAGGAGTTTGAGACCAGCCTGGCCAACATGGTGAACTCTGTTCCTAGTAAAAATACAAAAATTAGCCGGGCGTGATGGCGGGCGCGTGTAATCCCAGCTGCTCGGGAGGCTAACGCAGGAGACTCGCGATTGTGCCACTGCACTCCAGTCTGGGCAACAGAGCGAGAGTCCATCTCAAAAAAAAAAAAAAAAAAAAAATGTAGCTCATAACCAGATTTCTGACCAAATAAAACAGCAAGAGGAAATGTTTGGTCACTCATATGCCAAAGAGTAATGTCAGGAAAAAGATAAATGAAGGAGGGAGAAGAAAAAAAAAAAGAAAAAGAAAAAAATAGATTTTTTTTTTCCAAAAAAAAAAAAAAAACAAGCAAAGGAGAAGAAGGGAAGAAAGGGAAGGAAAGTGTTAAAAAGAGAGGAAGAGACAGAACATAAAGTGAAATAGTAAAATGGATGAAAATTTTTCTCTCTTTTTCTTTATTTATTTTTATTTTTATTTTTATTTTGGCTTTCAAGTCAAATTGTGACAATGGATATCTGTGTAATTGACTCTCATGGCTCAGAGGTAGATTGGATTCATAGACATGAGTGTAACCCCAGGGTCTGTGCCCCTCTGCTTTAATAGTGATCCATAGTTATTTCTCTAGAGAAAATTTGCTTAAGTATATTCTCACAATGACACCATTCACTTTTGTTACCACTGAGCTAGGAGGTAGTAATGTAAATCATTTCTTCACACATTATTTTGGAGAAAAGTGAGGTGGGTGATGGGGCATATGTAATCTATAATTAACTAATGTTGAAATAATTTAATTTTTTGTCAGTGGCTGCTATTCTTACTTTGGAAGTACTTGAGTTTAAATACAAAAAAAGGTTAAAAATTATATTGGTTAGGAACGCATCAATGAAGTTTCAGTCATCAAAAACAGCATAAGAATTACCGAAATAAGGTTGACCGTTGTATATTGAGCTACATGTGCTTATCAATAAACTTGAAGTCTGATAGAAGAGTACATCTCAGTTTAAGCATTTAATAATGAGTTTTTCCAGTAAATATTTATTAGGATTTATTTTTTACTTGTTCTATAAAATATAAAAATTTCTTTAAGCTAATAAATAGCCATAAGAATTTTCCTTTAACTTTTTATCACAATCAGGTGTGGAACCTTATCTATAGTGTATTTAAAAAAACTTTCAAAAACACGTGTCCCATTTTAAAACATTACTGAAAATTAAGGTCTTAGAAATTTAATACTGCCGTTCTTCTACATCACAACGTTGATTGACTTTATCTTGATGAACTAAGTCATTTTTGTTTTTCTAATAGGACTTATCAATTGCCTTTGCATTTTAAAATTTTATATTAAAAATAGTATAGAGTAAACCATATTACTGATAATTAACTTAAAAAAATGTAGTCTACTTTATACATGCTATGGGAAATAAAATGGGAAGCTTTGTTAGTTAAGAAGTTTTGTTAGTTAAGGTAGTGCTTTTTAAAGGAAAATATTCATGCATCCATTTTTATATTCAGTTTTGAAAAACTCCAAGTATTTTATAATTCTAGCAGGAGACACAGTTTGGTTTAATGGTTAAGATGACAGAGGAACTTGGATCTGAATTCTGACTCAACCATATGGTTTTATTGCCCTTTACATAATATCCCTGAACCTCAGTATAATCATAATTTTAACCCATTTAGAGAACACTAATAAGAGTGAAATAAACTGATAATGGTTAATGAATAATTATTAGATGCCTTTTGGATTTTAAGCAATTTATATAATACTTTAAATAAAATTTTTATTGTAGAATAATTTTAAGTTTACAGAAAGTTTGCAAAGGTAGTGCAAAGTTTCTAATATATGCCACACCTAATGTCTTATTATTATACATTAGCATAGTATGTCATTAATATCACACATTAGTGTGATACAATTAATGAACCAATATGGATACGTGATTATTTACTAACATTCATACTTTACTCATTTTTTTTAACCTATCCTTTTCTCTTCCAGAATCCCATCCAGGACACACATTACATATAGTAAAACTGTCTCCTTAGCTGTGAAAGTTTCTCAGAGTCTTTCCTTTTTGATGACCCTAACAGTTTTGAGGGTTACCAGTCAGGCATTTGTGGATAATCCTCAAATGGAATTTGTCTGATATTTTTCTCATGACTAGATGAAGCTTATGGATTTAGGGAAGGAAGACCACAGAGTGGGATACCCATCACATCATATCAGGGGTGTATATATCAACATGACTAATCTTTGTTTATGTTAACCTTAATCATGTGGCTGTGGTAGTGTTTGTCAGTTTTCTCCAATGTAAAGTGACTTCCCCAACTTTTTCATGCTTCATTTACCCATGCTTTGGAAGAAAGTCACTATATGCAGCCACTCTTCTGGAGTGAGGAGTTATTATTCACCTCCTTAAAGACAGAGTATCCATGTAAATTACTTGGAATTTTGCATATGTATTTATTCTTACCATTTGTTTATTTAATAATATATTTATATCAGTGTAAATTCATGGGTTTTTTTTCTTTACACATTGCCATCTAATTCAAAATTATTTACACTGTTGCTCAGTGTTTTAGCTATGGTTATTAGAAATCTTTACATAAGCTTCTGTGTCCGTTTGACATAACCTGCTCATCACGGGTTATTCATTTTTTTACTTTCAGCACCTTCTTACTTTCTGCACTACTAGATGCTCCAGATTCATCATGTATATTTCTTGTTTCAGTAGAATTAGTCCTTTCTCCAAGGAGCACTTGTTTCTTTATTGTATAATAATATTAGAAACCAAGAACTGTGTAGGTTTACATAAAATTTAATGAGAGTTACTTTTAATAAATTTTTGAAATGTAAGGAATCATATATGTGAAGAATGACATTCAACTTTGTATCTTCATGGCATACTGTAAATTTTAGTCAATTACAAAAGAAAAAATGTATATATTCCCCCAAATATGTATTTGTGTATCTCAATTGTGTATACAGTATATAATTTTAAAAATATACATATATGATACATTATTTTACATATAATAGTAATATATTATAAATTATATTAGTTATATATAAGTATTATATCATGTGATTACACACATATACAAAATGGACAATTTTAATATACTTAAATGTAACATAACTATCTGCATTAATTTATTAAGCAAACAAGTTTAGAAAAAAATGTAATAAACATAAGATATGGTCTGAATATTTGTGTCCCTCCAAAATTCTTCTGTTTAAACCTAACCTCTAAAGCAATGCTATTAAGATGTGATGCTTTAAGATTTGATTAGATACTGAGTGCACTATCTTTATAAATGGGATTAGTGGCCTTATAAGAGAGACCTGAGCTGGGCGCAGTGGCTCATGCCTGTAATCCCAGCACCTTGGGAAGCCAAGGCAGGCAGATCACTTGAGGTCAGGAGTTTGAGACCAGCCTGGACAACATGGAGAAACCACGTCTCTACTAAAAATACAAAAATTAGCTGGGAATGGTGGCAGGCACCTGTAATGTCAGATACTAGGGAGGCTGAGGCAGGAGAATTGTTTGAATCCGGGAGGTTGCAGTTAGCAGAGATTGTGCCACTGTACTACAGCCTGGGCGACAGAGCAAGACTCTGTCTCAAAAAAAAAAAAAAATGCCTGAGGGAACTTATTCACCTCTTCTATCATATGAGGTACATAGAAGACACCATCCATGAGGTACAGATCCTCACCAGACATGAAATCTGCTGGGTTCTTGATCTTGGACTTCCCAGCCTCCAGGACTGTGAGCAATAAATTTCTGTTGTATATATTACCCGATCTACAGTATTTTGTTATAGCGGCCAGAACAGACTAAGACAACATACAGTATATTGTTAAAAACACACTTACTTAAAGAAAGTATCCTTTGCCATGTTTAATCAAATTATTGCTAAATAAATAAATACATCAAATTGATTGATAGAAGTTACCTTACTGGAGAAAAGTTAGAATCCCAGGTCCTCTTTAGGGATACATGTTATTCTTTTAATCCATTCTTATGATCTATTTTTCAAAGTGCTTAGGTATTGTGAATGATGCGGAATTGCACAAAGACAATAAATGCAAGGGAAAAATAGTTCAAAGAAACATCTGTATTGATATAATCACAAAACTGAAGGGCATTCAAAAAATATTGCCTCGTTATCCCAAGTTAACCATTACTTATAACAGTCAGAATACTTGACTGTCACATATGCAGATGATATCTGAAAATTAATTTAAAAATTAATTATTTCTGTTGGTCCCCTCTTAAGTTCAGTATTTTTCCTGGGCTACTTTCAAGATTTGAAAAGCAATAACTGAGAAGGAAACACTACAAACTTGCCTCGGGCTGGTCCCACACACAAAATTACCATAACCATTTTCACTTTTTTTTTTTTAACTAGCCATTTCGAGAAAAGAACAAATAGGCAAAATTTCCATCAGTCAAAAGATTTATTAAGTTGTATGAAGACATCCTCTCTTCATGCCTCCACTCAACCCCAAACTTAAAGCATAAACATATTTTATTTTACTCTATATACTTTATTCCATCATAGTTACTTTCCAAAAAAAAGCCATTGCGTATTTGTCCCAGAGTAGAACAAATTTAGTTATGTTTTTAAGTTACTAAAAATTATCTAATATATTCTACTACTTATAAAAATGTAAAATACATTATTTCTGTGATGAAATTTCTGTGTTTGAAATTTGTCACTAATTCAGACAGTGAAAGTCACAATACTCTTGAGGTAGGATAGGCTGTCAAGGGAGTAACTATGTCCTCGGGACATGACAGCCTTGGGACTGTACAGTCAACACAATAAGCCCCATTATTTGCACTGTCGTCAAGGTTATTCAAGCAAAGCTATCTCCAATAGAGAATTTTCCCTATAGAGAGCATGTATATTTTGATTTTACCTGTGTTCAGACTGACTCTTTGCTCATTATAATAGTAAAATCACAACCTTAGGTGGAGATTTAAGATGCTAATGAGAAATGTGATATATGAACAAGCATCCACAGTTACTTCACATGTGTGCCCAGAGGACCACCCAGAACATCCCTGCTATAACAACTCTCCCCACACCCTCATGAATAATCATGTAGGACTCCCATAAAGGGAGTCTCCCTCGTGTTAGTTTTTCCTGTCTCATTCTAACGAACAGACCGCACTAAATTCACTCTCTCTCAGGGTGCACTGTCTATTCTGTTCTTAACTTTCAAAATATTCTTTTTTCCTTTGCAATAAATTGCTCTGTGCTGCATTTCCTTTGCTGTGTATCTCGTTTAAATTATTTTAAACTAAGAAGTCAAGAACCAAGTTCTCACAACAGCTGTCAGCACTCTGAGATATTGATATTCCTGATTGCAAGACCCACAAAATGTCTCTGAAATTGAAATAAAAATATTCATATGATTACTGGTAGCTACATGATATGGTTTTGCTCTGTGTCCCTGCCCAAATCTCATCTTTTAGCTCCCATAATTCATACATTTTGTGGGAGGGTCTTGGTGGGAGATGACTGAATCATGGGAGTGGGTCTTTCTCATGCTGTTCTCATGATAGCGAATGGGTCTCACTAGATCTGATGGCTTAAAAAAAAATGGGAGTTTCTCTGCACAAGCTCTCTTTTGCCTGCTGCCATCCACGTAAGATGTAACTTGCTCCTCTTCACCTTCCACTGTGATTGTGAGGCCTCCCCTGTAATGTTGAACTGTAAGTCTAATTAAACTCTTTCTTTTATAAATTGCCAAGTCTCAGGTATGTCTTTATCAGTAGCATGAAAACAGGCTAATACACTACATAATGTGGTACAGGTATCCACAAATGTAGAGGAAAGTACATTTTTCATAATTTATTTAAATTGGTGTATAAGCATAATAAAATTTGCTACCGTTTTTAATAATGGCCAAAATGTAACCATATGACTATAAATTTTATTATCTAATATTTTTTAGAAAGTAAATGTACAACTTACTTTTTTGTTTTGTCTAGATTGCTTTTTAAATTGATGCATATTTACATAGCCTCAGGGTACATGTGATAATTTAATACATTAATATAATTTGTAACGATCAAGTCAGCATACTTGAGATATTCATCACTTTAAATATTTCTCTTTTAATTATGCTAGAACCATTCTAATTCTTCCTCTCTAGCTATTTTGCAATATAAAATAGTTTATTGTAAACAGCATTAGGTCTTATTTCTTCTAGCAAGCTATACACCTGTACCCATTAATCAGCTTCTTTTCATCCCCCTCTCCTCCTTACCCTGCTTAGCCTCTGGTAACGACCACCCTACTTTCTATCTTCATGAGATCCAAATTTTTGGCTCCCACATGTAAGAGAGAAGATGCAATGTCTTTCTATGCCCAGTTTACTTCCCTTAAAATAAAGTCCTCCAATTCCATATATAGTTGCAGATGACAGGAGTTGGTTTTTTTTTGTGGCTGAATAATGACCCCATTATGTATACATACCATATTTTCCTTATTCATTCATCCATTGATAGAGGCTTGGTTGATTGAATTTTCTTTTTCTGTACAAATTCATATATTTTTCAGATTCTACTTAAGCAAAAGTGTTTTGATCCTGAATAAAATTTAAATGTTAAAAATGCATCTCCTAAAATATGTGTATTAACCTTTTTTAAAAAAATTAAACTTTAGTGTTTTATGTGATTTGACTATATAATAAAATATTCTCTAGATTCATAAATTTAGTATTCATAGTTTAAATTTTATTGGTTTCTAGGTCCTGATAAATTTCCAAACCTGTCCAAGGACTGATTTAACCACCAAAGATTATGCTTTTCTGTGTGTGAGATTATGCTTTCTTGTACGTATGAGATTAGAAGATATTTTCATGTAACATTAAAAATCATTATAAATGTTGACGTTAACTCATTACTAATAAGTATTACGAAGTAATTAATGAGATGTTATTTTTATATAGTGGCTTTCATACTAATCATCTAATAAATATCTTTTAAACTTTATAAAATTTGGAAGTAGAAAAATATATTTTATGTTTCACACACACATTTTTCACAATCAATTTGTCATTCTTTTAATTTGAATTAGCTTGGGCCAAAAGTAAAAATCTCATTTTTCTTATCCACCTCCAATTCTCTGAGTGTGCACTTTTTGGTTAAAATCAAAACTAGATTAAAAGCACAGATATCATAAGAGGCAGATTCTTGAGCCATTTCCTGCGTTCTTAAATCTATCCTTTTTTGTCTAACTCTTTCTGGATGGAGAATAATGTGTTTTTTATTTCCTTATTGCCATTTTTTGGATTGCCTTAAGTCTAGCACTAACAAACTGACAGTTTTAAGTTAAAGAAGTGCTCACGAAAGGGAAAAAGTGAAATAGGGACCTTTAGAGCATCTTTTTTCTCCACAATCCTCTCTTTCTTTAGCTAAATGGAAGTAGCAGCAATCACACCTTTTTATGTTAGTGTTGGCATTTTATAAAGACTATATGCAGCACATTATTCATCATTTTATAGTGATATTTTAGATTAAATTAATATTTTGTTATTTTATAATTACATTTTATCTGCATATCTATTTTTCATTGATTATTGTTACACTATATTATGTACAAATAATGAATATGGGGCATTGGCTGTAAATTTCTGTATGACAGCCAGAGTATTAAAATATCAAGTTAGGTATACCTTTGTTGACCACCGGTTAATATATTAATAAGAGTTATTTCAGTGGTAAGCATGGCATAGTTCCTTCCCAATGAAGCATAACATACTTTTTAAAAGCTAAAACAACAAGTTAGTGGGCAATTACTCAAAGTGTTAAGTACCTGGGAAGTAGAAATCATATAGGAGAGTCATGTAATAAAGTCCTCTTGGCTTATGTATGGAAGGGAGCCAGTCAGCAGAGAACTAAAGGCATTCACAAAATAAATTACAGATAAACTGAAACATTAAGATCAAAGTTAGCCAGTCAAGAAGGTGAAGGATAGAAAACAGTATGTTCCAGCTTTCAGTGGCTAGGGAAAGAGTACCACAATTAAGCAACTGAAAAGACATTTTAGTGGGGACATGGGGAGAAGCAATTACAAGAAAAGAGGGTAAACAGGCAAGTGGAAACCAAGCATAACTTATTTTGGAAGTCATGTAAATAAAGTTTGAATTTTATTATCAGATCACTAGTTTACAGTCCTTTTCTTATTTAGGAAAAAGCAATGAATGATGCTAATTGGTAATGGAGATTAGGTTTTGAATATCCTAAGTCAGTCAAGGAAGAAATTACACACATACCCGATGTGTTGTTTTCAGATAAACATAGATAACTGGTATTTATTAATAAACTATTACGTTAAATTTATAATTTATATTGCCAGGTAATTTGGTAAATAATGCCTAGAATTTAGAAGAAGAATGAAATAAACAGTTTCTAGCATAAAAAAAGAAAATCCATACAGAATTTCCTTGAGACCGGAATATATCTCTGGAACTAGTGTCAAGAAAAAAGTAGAGCCTGGCAAAGCCATAGTCACTGGGGAATATCTACCCTGACATCTATGGTTGCTGCTTTCAGGTAGAGGACATTAAGTGGTCAGTTATTTACAAAGGGAGTAGAATAAAGTAGAATATTATCTGCAGGGACTTACGAGCAAACTGCCTGGGATCTAACCCTGGTTTTGCAAATGACTATGTATATAACCTGAGATATTTTGATTCTCAGTGTCCGTTTCTATAGAATAAAAATAACAATAGCATCTACTTTATCAAAGGATTATTGTGAGAATTAAGTTAGCATCTGTAAAGACAAACAATATATGGAGTACAGAGATCACAGGTTCTGCTTAAATTTTAGCTGCTACTATTATTTCTGAATCTGGAGGTGGACAAGGGTAGGTAGACTTACTTTGAAATTATAATTTATCATCTATAGCTAATAAATTTAAGTTTAAATTTCTTGTATAGATGTATATTAAACCTTTTTGCGATGAACAATTGGGTATATAAATAAGGTCATCATATACTTTACTACACAAACAGGAAAATTTTGAGATTGAAAATGGGTGTTATTAATAATTATGCCTGAAAAATAGGTGACACTGGGACTATCTTCAGTCAGCAGAGAACTTGTGGCCTCAGTACCAGGTTTGATGTTACAATTTGTGCTCTCAGAAATAAAAATTCTTTGATCATATCTTTTTAAGTAAACTTGTATTTGGAGTTTTCAATAAGGCCAATAATTTTTGATATCATTTATGTAGGTCTTTAATGCTTTCAAATATATTATATGTTTTTATTTCCCACAATACGGACATAAAGCAGGTAATATGTTTAATTATCACTGTTTCACAGGTGAGGGAATTGATATGTGGTAAATATAAACATATTTCTTGAAGGTAAAGTTTACTCAGCTAATTAGCATTAAAGGCAAGATCCAGTGCAGGCATTTTGTTGTCACACCAATATTCTTAAATGGTACACCAAAAGCTCTTGCAGAATCTTATCAGGAGGGTAACATAATCATATTTCTATTTTAGAGAGTTAATATAGTTCTAATGTTGGAAAAACTTCAGGGGTAAAATGCTGATGCAGAGAGAGCGGTTACAAAAATGCTGAAGTACATAAAGTCTAGAGTGAATGGAGAAATACTGAACAAATAGCGTTCATATGGATTAAGATTTTGATTAGACATTGGTGGAGGGGCAGAGAGAAGAAGTGGATGTGGCCTCTCAAATCCCTTGGGAAACTATGTGCATAATTACACTCTTTATTCATTTTCAGTCAGTAGGTGTTTTCTCTCTCACAAAATATGTGAACTTTGATTTAGTAAGGTATAAGCTAGATAAGTGGATGTCCTGATTATCATCCTTAGTGTAGAAAGAGACATTTTAGAGCAATCAATTTTGAAGTTTTAGATTAAAATAATATGCTAAAATATTATAAAAAACTGAAATTTTAGTAATCATGTAACAATCGCTTTGCATTTGCCTGATTATATCTTCTTTTACATACATAGACAAAAATATATTTTAAGGATAAATTAAGAGACATGTTTTTACAAGATCTTTTAATAATCATTTTCTTAGTATATTTTTAAACAGGAATTAAAGGTATTTATATGAAAAATGTTTTCATGATTCCAATTTACTTTAGCAGTCACTGATAACAATCTCAAATTTTTAAGGGTAATAACTGGTCCTCTTTCTTCTTAGTGTGAATTAAATCCTGGTCGTGTTATATATTGAATTGTGTCCTTCCCCAAAATTCATTTGTTGAAGTCCTTACCCCCAGTACTAAAAAATGTGACCCTATTTGAAAATAGATGCAGATGTAATTAGTTAAGTGAAGATGAGGTCATTAGCATGGGCCCTAATCCTATATGAGTGGTGTCCGCATCATAGGGGGGAATTTGAGACAAATGCATTCATAAAATGTCACTGAAGACGAAGGTAGAGATCAGAGCAATGTTCTACAAGCCAAAGAACAACACAGATTGCCAGCAAGACACCAGACTCAAGGTGAGACGCACAAAACAGATTTTTTTTTCTCATAGCCCTCAGAAAGAACCAACCCTGCTGACACCTGCTGCTGGTCCCTGGACTACAATGCTGTAACAAAGGTTTTTAACTACCACGTTGTTTTCAGATGAAAATAATCTTCACCTTAAACAGGTTGTCATTGTTAATGACATGAATATCAGGATTTTCGTATTTTGAAATCACAGAATAAGAATTCTTTAGTCTAATTCTCTATTATATAGACAATGAAATAATAATACTAATAGAAGCAAAAAAGTTTAATCATGTATTGACTATTTGTCATGATCTAAGCAGATTAAGCTGAATGAGGTTAGAACTGATGTTGCTTAAAATTCCTGTGCTGGGGTTAAAACCCATTCTAATTCCAGACCTCACTCCATTAAATCACTACATTGACTCCACCCTACATTTGTGTATTAGTGTACATATGTCTGTGTGTATGCATAGATCCATGAATGCACATATGTATATATGCATGTATAAATGTTTGTATGCTTCCTTTGAGACCATTTTAGATACCATGGCTAATTTCAAATTTTAGAAACTATTTTTTCTCAGTTTCCCATCTCTAGTTTCAATTATTTTGCTATGTGCATTCCTCACTTTTTCATTTATTCCGTTATGACTTCCACATCCTGATCGCTTCATGCTTTCTAGTAATCTTATAATTTCAGATGTATCAGCCAAGCATCATAGTCATTTAAATTCTACCTTTTCTAGCAATCTTAAATTGCTAAATCCCTAGCCTCTTCCATGGCTAATTCATGATTTGTAGTCCATCTTCCATAATCCCCCAACCACTGTGTTCATTCTTTTACAGCAACCATTTTTTTTTAATGTCATAAAATACAGGTTCATTGGATCTATTTCAGATACAAGTATTTTACTCATAAAAATATACTAATTATTTTGTTTATCTCTTACTTTAAAAATGTACAGTTTCTTGCTTATTGTAAAAATTTGCACTGTTTTTAGTTGAAAAATATAGGAGAAATCAATCAATGACACAGAACCTAAGGGTTACATGAAATATAAAGGGATAGGTCTAGAATCTTATATGTGATTTTTAAAATGAGTTATATATATGCTACTGGATAACATTGTAACTCTGCTTTTCCTCTATTGAACCATATCTGGGGTACCAGATACAGTTATGTTTACCACAGTTGTAGAAATTTAAACAAGACAATATAATTTTAACACAGCAATGAAAATGACTAAACTCTTGAAATGCTCAATAACAATGGTGACTACTTCAAACATAATGTTCAGCAAAGCAAGCCAGAATTCGCTTATGAATATTGAATAGATTGTTTTTGAATATTAAATAAATGTAACTATAAAATATAGATAATATATTTTATAAAAGAGACAATTCTCTACTTTATAGTTGCATTTATTTAATATTCATAAGCAATTCAAACTAACCTGGGTTTTATAAGTTGGGGTAGTTCTCATCTTTGGGAGTTTAGTGGATGGAAGCGGGTATAGGTGCTATTCAACTTTGTACAATTCTATTGAGTGGCATTCTTATGTCTTATGTATTTTAAGAATACAACATTTAAATCAAAAGTGTATTAAAAAAGAAAAGATTGATGTATTACAAAATGTTAGTATTTGGTCAGTTTGAGTATTACCATATTTTCTACAACTTTTTATATACTTAATATTACACACTTAAATATTAAATGGAATCATATAACATTTGCTTCATTTTGTCTTATGCTTCATTTGCCAATATAATATTAAGGTAGATGGAGATAATATGTAATATAGGATAGAATAATCAGCTGGTCATTGTGTTAATTTGCATGGGAAATATTCCTAATCTCCTGGCTGAACATCACTGGACAAAGTCCATCCACCAGGATAGGCTTGTACCCTTTCTGAATGTTAAGGATCCAATAACTGCTGTTGCCTATTTCATCCCTCTCCTCCTCGGATTGAGAGGATGAGTTCTGGGTGATTTGAGAATGCAGTATTGTGTCCTTATCCTCAGGCTGAGAAACTGTTCGATTATTGTCTCATCATCCTGAACTATCTTCTTTTCTGCCATTGTGTCTGCTCTTTCCCATCTATAGTCAGTAACAATCGTTGCTGCTATTAGTATCACAGCTACTTTTCATTTTTTCTTCCTGTCTTGTTCATTATCTGCACCTTTCCTCTTGCTTTACGCAAAAAGTCAGTTCCAGTTCTCTTCCTCCTGTTCTTTCTTTCTCTTTCCCCCTGCTATTTTGTTTATTGGCTTTGGCTTGATACCATTCCTCTAAGACTGCTCTAAGTTAAATGATTAGGTACAACCTATAGGGTATATATTTAATCACAACTAATTATTTTGCCATTTTTTTCTCCCGGAGTTATAGTTAATATGTTACATTTTATCTTTCCTTATTTTTCTTTATTGGCTTTTGCTTCTAGGTATAAGTTTTTCTTCTCCACATGAATAAAATTTTAAACATTTTGTATGTGTGTATGAGTATTTATGTTAACCAAAGTTATCAATAGTAGTTCATATTTTAAAAAATATAAAACATATATACAGGAAAATGTAATAATTTCATTGACGAAGTGATGATAATTTAGTTAGGGTGTGTTCTGTAGACCTACAAAGGGAAACCACATGCAGATATTTGGTATAAGTTAACATTCTTCCAATATCAAACTATAATTGATTTTGAGCCTCAAAAGAATCAGCTTCTCCAATCTTGTAAAGATATACAACTAATGTAGGCTTCTGAATTCATTTTTAAAAGATTATTTAAAATTGAAACATGTAATTTCTAACTTGAGCTTTTATTAAAGTGGTAGGAATATCAGAAACTCTGCTCAATAAATATTGTGATGTTTCTTCATTATTTAGCTTGGATAATTTTTTTCAACCAGTTCCTGAGCTCCTTTTCCGACCTGCTTCCTTGCTTGTCTTGAGATTTAAATGTGATATGTTTTAAAAGCAATATTCAGAGGCCAGGCACGGTGGTTCACTCCTGTAATTCAGCACTTTGGGATGCCAAAGTGGGCAGATCACTTGATGTCAGAAGTTTGAGACCAGCCTGGCCAACATGGTGAAATCTTCTACTAAAAATGCAAAAATTAGCCGGGTGTGGTGATGCATGTCTGTAATCCCAACTATTTGGGAAGCTGAGGCATGAGAACTGTTTGAACCTGGGAGGCAGAGGTGGCAATGAGAACAATTCAGTACATAATACAAAAGAACTCTAAGAAGAAATACATTGTGTATATTTTTTTGTCCATGACTATTATTATTACTTAAATGGGCAAGCATTAATTTGCTCTTAGTATGAACTAGGAATACAGTAATTTAAACAAACAATTGTACCATGTGAATTTGTACACTGCTAAAGCTAATCTTTGAAGAATATTTTTCTAACTTGAGGCATAAATGAAATTAGATGTATCTGGGACATTTTGTTGTATGCTTGCAAGAACTTCAAGATACTAAATGACTGAAGCATACTTAAATATATCTACATATTTTAGTCTTTGCAAGCAGAGAAGAGAAATAGTGTAAAATATGAGTAAACCTGGCAATCTCTTTAATAAAAATATGCTAAGACCTGCAGTGTTCATTGGCCTTGGTGGCCACATATTATTATCCAGGTAGAAAGAGGCTAATAGTGACAATAGTCATGCAATAACACAATAAAGGGTCCAATATTTATTTCAAAAAATGATGAAAAAATCCAATACCTGGAAGAAAGCTAACTCTACTCCCTAGGAGAGTGTAGATGACACTTCTAATTATAACAAAGAATAAAAAAGGAACAGATCAGTTCAATAAATCATAAATACAGCACACTAGGTCAGGCACTGTTCTGGGAAAGACTCATGTTTCAGAAATTAAACTCCATAATAAATTCGGAGATACCATAGCCCCATTCTATATAATGGAAACTATATTACAAAAAACTTGTCTAATGATTAGACTTGGCAAAAAAAATTAACTCATAATATTAATGCATTCACCAATAAAAAAATGTAAAAATAATCATGAGCATACCATCTCATGCGCAAAAGCCATTTAACTATGTAACAATCTATTAATAATGTAGCCAGATTAGTCAGAAAAGTCAGCTTTGCAAAGGAATATTATTATTTTTCAGTTGTTTTCCTCTTACCCATGAAAAAAATCTTCCCTGCTTTACTCTCAAACAATAATTCATTGAATAGTGTTGAACAATAAGAAAAATTATAGATTCGAATATTCTTCATTATTAAACTTTCATTGAGTACATTGTTAATTACCAACCTGGTACAATGTTTAATTGTTGCATTACAAATTTCAATCACTCGCCTCCACTTGCACAGCCCCACTTATGGGCACTACCACACCTGCAAACCCTGCTGTGCAGGGAAACTTAGGAAACTCTATATTCTATTCAGCTATTCTTCCCCTTTGGCCGCTGTTTATTGGTTTAAAAGTGAAAAAAAAAATGAATTGAAGTGCAGCTGTAAATTTTGTAGAATTTATTGTGGTATAGAATTAAAAGAATTAAAAATATGGAAGGAATAACAGTGATCAACTTAAATTATGATGAAAATTGGAAAAATAAAATAATTTATGTCAAAGAAAGACATAAATTTGAGCTAAGAATAAGCTCAACTTATATGCAGATGATTATGGTGGTAGAAGTAGATATTGGATTCTCGAAATTTTGAAAAATAAGGAGAAAATAATATTGTGCAGGGGATAATTGATGATGCAAAAAAAAAGGAAGGCATAATTGTAAGTACAAGATTTTTAATGAAGAAGTTTAGTGTAGAATGAAGAACACGGAGGTAGGTTTCTTAATCAGGAGGGTAATTGCCACTTTGTAGACAGAGTTTATGAAAGACGAGTGACAGAATACACAGAACGTTTTCATGCATTTATCTGAAGTTAAAGTTTCAATATTTTCTTCTAATAGTGATGTAATCTACTTTTTAATACTTGGCAAACTTAGATATCTGACTCTGTTAGTTCCACCTTTTAGATTGTAACATTTTTCTAAATTTTTTCTTATATAAATTATTTACAGCCAATATCAAATAACATTATATTAATGAATGTTTATGAAAACCCAGGCCATCCATCTTCATTACATACTATTATTTACAGCTTTTGATGGGTATTCTAAAATATAAGCTTATTTAAAAAATGTTTTTTATCATGTTGAATCTAATACTTCAAATAAAAAATGTGTACTTTATATATATATTTTTTGCTCTCAAATAAATGATTAAATGATAAAATATTAAAATTAAATTGACTATAGCAATAATTAAAATTACATACCTATCCAGATTACTATTTTGACAAAACTCAATGTGAAATTGTTTAAAGATTAAGTTAGTTATTGAAAAGCAAAATACACAAATTTTCTGGGAAAAATTCATATTGCCAATATAAGTAGTCTAAGAAATTTGGCACAATAATTAAGATTCTGCATGGTTACATAAAAAAGCACTCTATTAAAGAGAAAGAAATAAAGGGAATTCATATTGTTAAAGAGGAAGTAAAACTGTCACTGTTTGCTGATAATATGATTGTTTACCTCAAAAACCCTGAAAACTCTTCCAGAAAGCTCCTAGAACTGATAAAATAATTCAGCAAAGTTTGTGGATACAAGATTAATGTACTCAAATCAGTAGCTCTTCTGTACACCAACAGCAACCAAGTGAAGAATCAAATCAAGAACTCAAACCCCTTTACAATAGCTACAAAAAAATAAAATATACTTAGGTATATACCTAAGTGAGGAATATAAAGACTTCTACATGGAAAACTACAAAACGCTACTGAAATAAATCATAGATGACACAAACAAAGGGAAAAACATTCCATGCTCATGAATGGGTAGAATAAATATTGTGAAAATGAGCATACTGCCAAAAGCAATCTACAAATTCAACACAATCCCTATCAAAATACCACCACAATTCACGGAATTAGAAAAAAAAATTTAAAATTCATATGGAACCAAAAAAGGTCCTGCATAGCCAAAACAAAACTAAGCAAAAAGAACAAATCTGGAGGCATCACATTAACTGATTTCAAATTATACTATAAGGCCATAGTCACCAAAACAGCACAGTACTAGTATAAAAACAGGCACATGGACCAATGGAAGAGAACAGAGAACCCAGAAATAAACCCAAATACTTACAGCCAACTGATCTTCAACAAAGCAAACAAAAGCATAAAATGGGGAAAGTACACCATTTTCAACAAATGATGTTGGGATAATTGGCTAGCCACATGTGGGAGAATGAAACTGGATCCTCATCTCTCACCTTATACACAAATGAACTCAAGATGGATTAAGGACTTAAATCTAAGACCTGAAACTATAAAAATATAAGATAACATTGGAAAAACCCTTCTGGACATTGGCTTAGGCAGAGTTTCATGACCAAGAACCCAAAAGCAAATGAAATAAAAACAAAGATAAATAGCTGGGACTTAATTAAACTAAAGAGCTTCTGCACAGAAAAAGGAACAGTCAGCAGGGTCAACAGACAACTCACAGAGTGGGAAAAAGTCTTCACAATCTATACATCTGACAAAGGATGAATATCCAGCATCTACAACAAACTCAAATCAGCAAAAATAAACAAACAAAATCTCATCAAAATGTGGGCTAAGGACATGAATAGACAATCCTCAAAAGAGGATATAAAGATATACAAATGGCCAAGAAACATATTTAAAAAATGCTCAACATAACTAATGATCAGGAAAATGCAAACCAAAACCACAATGCAATACCACCCTACTCCTGCAAGAATGGCCATAATCAAAAAGTTAAAAAACAGTAGATGTTGGCATGGATGCAGTGATCATGGAACACTTCTACACTGCTGGTGGGTGGGAATGTAAACTAGTACAGCCACTATTGAAAACAGCGTGGAGATTCCTCAAATAACTAAAAGTAGAACTACCATTTGATCCAGCAATCCCACTACGGGGTACCTACTCGGAGGAAAATAAGTCGTTATACAAAAGACACTTGCACACGCATGTTTATAGCGGCACGATTTGTAATTGCAAAATCGTGGTACCAACCCAAACGCCCATCAATCAACGAGTGGGTAAAGAAACTGTGATATATATATATATATACAGATATATATATACACACATATATATATATCACATATACTACTATATATATATATATACCTATCTAGATATATATATCTAGTAGTATACATGTATACTACTATATACATATAGTGGTAATTTATCATATATATGTATATTGTATATGTATATGATATACATGTGTATGTATATATGTGTGTATATATACAGATATGCATATATGTATATATGTGTGTATATATACAGATATGCATATATGTATATATGTATATACACATATATGTAGATATGTAGATATGTACATACACATATATGTAGATATGTAGATATGTATATATGTATATACACATATATGTAGATATGTAGATATGTATATATGTATATACACATATATGTAGATATGTAGATATGTATATATGTATATACACATATATGTAGATGTGTATATACGTATATACACATATATGTGTATACGTATATACACATATATACGTATATACACATATATGTGTATACGTATATACACATATATACGTATATACACATATGTATATACGTATATACACATATATGTGTATATATGTATATGTATATATGTATATATGTACATATATCTGCATATACGTATATACATATATCTGCATATACGTATATATGTATATATACATATACATGTATATCATCTACATATATGTGTATATATACATATACATGTATATCATATACATATACATATATAATATACATATATATGATAAATTACTACTATAGATTAGTATACATGTACTATATATATAGAAGTATACATATATATGTACTATATATATATAGTAGTAAACATGTATACATGTATAACCTGATTGTAGGCTTTGAAAAATGTCACAAATATATTTTAAATGTGGAAACTATGAATCTAAACAGAAGTATTAGAAAGCTCTGGCAGGATTGTGGAACATTATATCAAAATGCTGATCATTTGGAATTTTAGTTTACAGATTGTCTAAGAATATTAATATGGTTGCTCTTGGCTAAACTGCTAAATTTTGGGCTAAAGTAACACATATTGTAGAATAAAAACAAAACAATGTGTATTCTTTTCTTCAAGATTACTTTTTTATTTTTATCTTATTTTTCCTCCGTGTTTCTTCTCAGTACATGTTCTCTTCATATTAATTTTCTGAAATTTGTTTTTCATTTGTTGTGTTAGTATTGTGCATTTTTGAAAATATATATAAAATTATAAATGTTTAAGTTTATCAATTATATGTATAGTTATTGATATATAATTGATACTTAAACATTTATAGTTACATATATAAATATTTAAATGTTTAAATTTTTCCTGGGAAAGTAGCATAAAAATAAATAATGCATACAGTGGGCTTCTCAAAAAGAATGCTTTTATTGCACGATGAGATCAGTAAACGTTCAATAAATGCTGACTTCTGCTGTTTCAGCATATTTTGAGATCAAGTCAGGAAGAACCATACACTTCAGACTAAGCTGAATATAAAAGGAAAGAGAATTATTTAAGGCACAGCTGTTGGAACAGCTACTCTTTCTAGTATAGAAAGATAGCAAATAGTAGCTAGTCAATGGGTTTTATAAAATGAATACATTGTTCAGAAAAATAGGATTTGTCAGTGTTGGTATTCTCGGGTCACAATTGTCAATGTATTTTGTTAACACTTATCACTCTCCACAGTTGGTATACTACTATTGCGAAAAAATGTATCCCAAATTAAATTTGACAATGTAATTCTGGGAAAATAGTACATGATTGAAGAATATTTGTGAAATGAAGGAGAGATGAATTTTCAAATACTTTTTAAAAAAAGAAAAACACAAATCTCATAGAAAAGATACTGCATCAAATCATTCTATCTGCAACTGTCTAAAAATGATATCTTTTTAAGGATGCAAGTTTACTGTGCTAGAAGCAAACTAAACTATTGTAATATGTGTTTTACATTTTTTTGAGTTTAATATTCTTGGCATATGTTAAAACTACTGTAAATATTTTGAATGATTTATATAAGAGCTTTTTTTTCTGGTTACATGCCTATATTGATTGCCACATTAAATGGATTGTGAAACATTCATGTATTTGAATTGCCATCAGAAATAATTGTAAGTTCATGTCTTCTAAATCTCCCAGAGATTTTAGATGTAGTTTTCACTTTTTAAAAGCAGTCTCCCTGTCATTATATGGTACTTAATAATTAATTAATATTTAGCCAATATAATAAATCATACTTGGATACTTAGTTTCTTCAAAACCCTTGCCTCTGTTTTTGTTTTCAAGCTTCTTCACTGACTTTCTCACCCTCTGTGATACGTGACAAGACACAAATTTTACAGAGCAAAATATCATATAGGGATATCGTAGAGATATATGATGTAATAAGAGTTAAAATAAGGGATTTGCCCCAGTCCTAGATATCACAAAAAGTATCTATGAGAAAGGAATGGTTGGTTATAAAGTTATTAAAAAATGAGTAAAAGTTTATTAGGCAAAGTGTAGAGAACCAAATTCCAGACGTTAGAAGTGAGAAATCTCATGAAGAGGTGAGTATGGTTTCTTTTATCACACTTGAAAGCAGAGGAACTAAAACACAAAAGGTGCTTGAGAAAGTAGGGTGAAGTTTCCATGCAGGGTTTCATTAAATTTTCTGATTTTTTTTGTAGATACCAAATGAAGACCATTTAGGCATTTGAAGGACATAATTAGGTTTATATTGATGAGATATTGCTGACCTGGGCATACCACTAGCCTCAAGAGTAGGACTTTCTTGATTCTCATTAAGACTCATTCTTTATATTTCAGATCACAGTGAATGAAATAGGCCTTGTGTATTCTTTCTTTTCTCTGCTTTTTTTTTTTAGCTAATGCTGTGAGAACTCAGAGATCATCACATATGTAGTACTGGTTTTCTATACTGCGTAATATATCACCACACAATTAACAGACTAAAATAGTATAAGTCTGCTACCTTACACTTCCTGTGAGTCACAAGTTCAGGTATGGCTTAGCTGTATTCCTGCAGAAGGTCTGACAAGGCTGCAATCTAGGTGTTGGCAATAACTGCTTCTCATCTGCAAGGTTGACTTGGAAAGCATCTGCTCTTCCCATTTTGTGACTGTTGGCAGCATTCAATCATTGTAATAGTACAATTCATAACAGCTGCCTTTTTGACAATAAGTAAAGATAGGGAGACTAGAAAGAGTCTGCTAGCATGATGAAATCTTATATTAGGTAACTTCATCATAGAAGTTGTATCTCATCACTTTTGTCATATTATTGGTTAGAAGTAAGTCACATTTCTGACCGCATTCAGGAAAGGGAAGCAGCATGGATATGGCGATTATACAAAAACATTATAAACATCAAAGCACAGAGATTAAAACTCCATCTTCCATGTTCTTGCTTTCTGCCTTTGTCTTTTAGATGTTTTTTCCTTCCACCAGGCAACATTGGTGTCTGGATTTACTGTCCTGGCTGCACACTCAATACACAAATGCATTTTCATTGCCACCTGGTATTTTCTGGTTTCATTCTCCTGGATCATTATAGTATGAAATAATTTCATGATTCATAGTGATAAGATCAGGAACTTATATTGGAATGTTTGGGTAGGGAGGCATTGAATACACAGAACTCCTCTATTGCAATATTAGATGGTTTTCCCTATAAATCACATAATAAAATATTTGTTTTATTAATAAATTAACAAAACAAAACAAGGTTTTTCTTAAAACAGGAACAAAATGATTGTATTTTGTTTATTTTTGTTCACCAATTTATTTCCAACATCTACACCAGTGCCCAAATCATAGTCAGTGATATGCAAACAATTGTTGGACCAATGCTTGAATACATACATGCATAAATAATGAAAGAATATGTGGATTAATTAATCTGGTTAATATGCCTCCCAGTGAGAGAGCATAATATCAACATCCTTCTGCTCAAAAGAGTGATCATTTCAGGTTCCCAGGCTAAAGGTCATGCCATTTGAAGTATAACACCCTTGAAAGATAATCAATGTTTTCTTTCAAACATGTGTTGCACTAAGAAATTGCTAAATGTATTTTCTTTTCAGAAACAAATGCAGATGTTAAATCTCTTTTGTTCTTTTCAAACAGAGCTTTTTAAAAATTAGAAATTATTTCTTAACATAAAGTTGGAAATACCTTACCTAGTTTGAGAATACTCCACAAGACCACTGTTATCAAGATTTCTGTTAATTTTCTAAGCCTTTAATATACTCCTGCTTTTCTACAGTGTTACAAATTACTTTGGGCAACGTTTTAGAAATCTAGTTCCTATAGCCATTCAAATTACATTAACTTGTTAAAAAATAGATTTTAATAAGTGTACTTCAAAATAAAACTAAATATTTAGAAACCACAAAAATTCATGCTCAGGCATAGTGAATAGCCTCTTATTCATTATAAATACCTTTCAAGTGGACCCAATAATTCTTTCTTGAGCTTTTCTTTCTCATTAATAATGATGTGACAGAATAGGCATATAAGTAATTTCACGTTTACATTTTTTATATTGTAGGAAAAAAATCAAACAGCAAAAGAGGAGTGTTAATGGGACAATCTATAGCCCTCTTGATACTGCTCAAGCTGTAACTGACATTTCTTATCATTTTCCTAAACAACCCATTCTAGATCCCCAGCTTGTACTTCTGCTGGTTTAAGTAGTTTGCCTGTTGCACTGACCAAAACTTTTATCAATGAAATATCAAGGACTCTGTATCACATATTGAGTTCTTCAGAAAATAAGTTAAAATATTTGAGGTCCAGGATTTATATTAAATCCTGTGAAGAGGAGGCAGGATTAGGCAGAAGAAGAATATAATATGGGCCTGATAATGCCACGGCCAACCCAGCAATGAGTTCTGGAGCTAACATTATCTTTCAGAGTTGCCTATTGTCAGGACAAAATGGCCAGGCCTCTATACATATGGCTCAGCCATAACATGAAGTCTTCCTAGAAAGAGTATGACCTCAGGAGAAGCAAATCTATGCAGCTGAGGTCCACACTTAAGTAATGATTGACAGCTAGAGGCTGTCTACTGACTATACTTCCTACAGCTGGACAGAATACCCTTAAAGAGGGACCTGGGTGACACATCTGCATGTGTGCCTGTCAGGTTCTGAGGTCCAAGAGGAGTTGGCGGGTGAGTGGCAGGTAACTGCAAAAACACTCGAGGAATCGTAGACAGTTTCCACATGGCTTTACTCTTTCTCTGGGCATAGAGTGAGCCTATGTACAGCACTAGCAGGATAATTATACCTTTACAGACAATAGTGGCTCTGAGCCAAGCACAAGCTCACGTGGGTGATCACCTAATGCACCTCACATGGCATGGTTACATAATGTGCGGGGTTGTGTGTCTGCCCTCCAAACCTGCTGAGTCTTGTTATGCTGAAAGAGCTCCTCAGCCTACTCCAGACCAAAGTGCAGGCATTTCCCTTACACTCCATCCCCTGGGCTGAGGGCCTCATCCAGGCAGCAACTCATGCCCATAGAGCAGAGCCCTGATTCCATAACCCACAACAACTAACTATACAGAGAGCAGAGCTTACTACTAGGATCCCAGCTATGCTACTTGTGACTATAGGGCTCAGCGTAGTCCAGAGTCTAGGGATGCCCACCATCTCTGCAGGGGGTTGTCAATAAGGCTCTCGACCACCTTAATCTCCCATGAGACCCCTTGCAGGGCTGCTGTTATGTTCTGCTGATTGTCAGGGATAAAGGTACAACATTGCATTCCTAAAAGGGCACAGGAGCCTCCTTGGGCAGCAGTTATTATGCCTAAGGCCATTGGTTTTGCAACACCACCTTTCTGATCTGATGAACCTCATTTATTAACAGGAGGAGGGCCAGTCAGGTGTGATTCAGAGCCCGAGCCGTGTGCTCTACAAGAGCAATAACTTGTGCTTCTATAGTTATGACACCCACTCCAGGGATAGTCATTGCCAAGGAGTAGAACCACCAGAGGGCTCACTGTACTAGCAACAACTGATAGTGTAGCACCTTCCAGTTATGTGGGTGTCTGGGCAATGTGGGAGAACAGTGGCAAGTATGTAAGGCCACCCCAAGATACAATGTACAGTCCTGTCTGCTGGTAGGTAAGGCCACCCTGTGTCCCCACAGACCCATGAACTCCTAAGAAGGGGCACAAAATTCACTGGGGCCCTATCTTGGTGGGGACACTTGTTCCACCATACCTTCAGTGTGGTGACATGTGTTACATTTACACAGGCCGTGATGGGAATTCATCCCACAGTGGTGTTACCCCGGTGTTGCTCTATGCACTATGGCACCTGGTCTGGGCATACTATATGTTTTCCCACTAGCCAGCCCCACCTGACATAAACACTATGAGCCAGCTAGGGGGCAGACGTGCCATGGGTCTTGAAGCATCTTTTTTCCAGAGCTTGCATGTTACATTCCAGGAATTGGCTATGGGACCCCAAGTCTCCAGCCATGTCCAGTACTCTGCAAATGCTGAATGTATGTGCCAAGGCAAGCCATCCACAGCTACTGCTGGAAGGGGGGGTGCAGATACAACAGTTGAAAATATTGATCACCTCAGTGTAGGTGTGGGCCCAGTCCACAATGCAGTTAGAGCATGTTAACCTACGGTTGAAGTGACAGAGCAGGCACAGGTACTAACATGGTAAATCACGTCCCCCAAGCAAAATTCAGGCTAACTGTTCATCCCTGGATAACAATGCACCCCTTGGCAATGGTATCACACGTTTTCAGCTCCCCATGGTTTTTGGGTTCTGTATCCCTGCCAAAGTCCCAGGGGAGCTCATAATACACCACACAGATAGTAAATATGTCCCCTGGAGGAGCGTTCCTTCCCTGGCCATTCCCCTACAGTTAACTACAGGAGCCATGTATTGAACACTCAAGGAATGACATGCAAGGCATACTGTAGGCCCTCCCCACAGGGAACTCTGATGGCCAGCCACCAGCAGTGGGGGGCCTGGAGGGCCCATGCCCACAACCAGGTTTTCTGTTCCCCTGCCCTTAGGGGCGTTGGGGCAGGCAACAGCAGGTACCATTTGTCCACATACCTGGTCAAAGGAGGTCATCCTTAGTGTGTATCTGCAACTGAATGGGGGTGGTGGCCTAGTGTAACAAGGACTCCACCAGGGGCAGGCTGCCTTTCTGTGGCCATTTATTCAAGGCTTGGAGCATCAGATCAAACCTGGAACTCCAGTCTTGCAAAGATGGGGGTGTGACATGCAAGCCTAACTCATTCTTCAAAAGCCCATTTTATTGCCCAATCATACCCACAGCTTGCAGGTTGTTTGGCACATGGAATCTCGACTTTATGTCATTTGTTGTTCGCATTGTTGTACCTGTTGTCTGGTGAAATGTGTTCCCCTGTCACTCACAGTGACCAGTGGGTGACCATACAGGGCACATAGGTGTGCAGCGCCTGGATGGTGCGCCGTTGGTGGGCTACCCTGCAAGGGAGGGCGAACAACAGGCATGTGGCCGTGTGCATAGCTGTTAGCATATGCGTATACCCTTGTGACTTTGGCAGTGGCCTAATGTATTCTACTTGCCATTTAGTCAAAGGCACACAGCCTATTGTTACTTGTTGTGTAACGCTGGGCAGCTGCCTCCATTTACAGTATGCCTGAGCACGTGCCGGGTATTTCTGTCAAGCCTCCCAAATGTCTTGCATGGGCAGGGACAGTCCCTAATGCTTCTCGACCTGTTGCATCAGTTTACCCACCACATGTCCCAGTTTTCAGCGTAGCCACAAGGTCGCATCTCATGTAGGTGCCAACTCTAACCATTGGACCTTGACCAAGGCATCTGTCTCATCATTGCCAGGAGTGGCCAAAGGCATATGGGATGACACATGATATATAGTTACCTCTTTCTGATAACCCATTTCCCAGAGGTCTTGCCACATGACTTGGCCCCAAATGGGTTGGTGGCTGACTAGCTACTTATTTATTTTCCAGGTAGTTAACCACAAGGTTAAGCCCTGATAGGCTACTCAACTATCGGTACAGATTACCATAGGTGTCACCTCCTTGATGATCATACTGCTCTGAAGTCAGCCCATTGACTACTCTGTCCACACCCATTTTTAAACCATATGATGTCAGTACCAGGTTGGACTGCAAGAGTGGTCCAGGCCAGAGCAGTACCTTGGCTAGACCCATCTGTGTACCATGCCCCACCGGGAATGGGGAGATGCCCTTCCTTAAACAGTAAAGGCTCAGGTTCTAGAGGTGCCTCAGGCCACATGGCCTTATCTTGCATTAGGACTACAGGTCTCAAAACCTCTTCCAACTTGGCTGCTAAGTGGCTTGTACTTAGCATACTCCACTTGTTCAAGTAGGTGCCCCACTTTGCCAAAGTGAATGTCTGCACCATCCCTTTGGGGAGGGGTCGTTACCCATGAATGCCCCCATCCTGCTATCAAGTAAGTGACTGCAGCCCATCCTGTTACACTCTCACAAACCTGAAGGGCAACATATACAACTATTAGCTGTTTCTCTACCAAGGACTGCCAGAGCTCAGCTCCCTTCCATAGTTGGGACCAAAAGCCTACTGGCATTCTCAAGTTCTCCGTGCACTGCCACAGGCCCCAACCCAAACCATCTGTGGTCACATGCACACCCAGCTCAAACAAGTGCCCCTGGTCAACTACTCGTAGGGCTTGTGCCTGCTGAACAGCCCCCTTGGCTGCCAGGAAGGTGGACTCAGCCGCATCATCCCAATCCCAGGCAGCTCCCTTCTTTATTAATCAATTCAACGGTTTTATCATTTGAGCTAAATGGGGCACAAATGGCTGCCTATATTCCAGGAGGCCCACAGAAGTTTGCAGCTGCTTCACCGTGGTGGGCTGGGGATATCCCTAAATCTTATCAATGATAGCCTCTGGGATGGCCTTTGTCTTAACTGACCAGATAACTCCCAAGAATTTGGCAGATAATCCAGGCCCTTGGAGCTTGGATTCACTGATGGCCCAATGTTGCCACAAGAGGTGCACTGAAGCTTCTAAATCTGGAAGAGAATCAGAGGTTAATGTAATACTATCTATACAATGGAATAGGCGGACCCCTTCTGGACATTGCCAGGTGACTAAATCTGTGACAACTAGACTATGACATATGGTGGGGCTACACACACCACCCTGCAGCAACACTTTGAAAGTCCATTGCCGCCCATCCTATGTGAAGGCGAACTGTTCCTGGCTCTCTGGAGCCATGTCTATGGAGAAAAATGCACTGGCCAAGTCCACTACATAATGGGACTCTCCTAGTTTTGTCATCAAATGGTCCATCAAATCCATAATCAATGGTACAGTTGCATGCAAATGGGGTGTTACTTTATTCAGTTCCTGAGAGTCCACCATCATCTCCCAAGTTCCATCAGGCTTTCTAACTGGCTGGCCACACTGGAGAATTGTAGGGGCTGTGGGTGACACACACTATCTGCACCTTCCCCAGCTTTTTAATTATCTCAGTTATCTCCATATGTCCACCCAGCAAACAGTGTTGACGGGTGGAAGTGACCTGTTGGGTTGTCACAGGACCTGAGTTCAGTTTTTCATTTTTGTTTTTTTTTGTTTTGTTTTGTTTTTCACATATTTAATGATGGCAATGAAGTTTCCAGATTTAGAACTAGAGCCAGTTTTACCATTTTTAAAATGTCTAATTAAAAAACCATGTCCAAATCCAGGAACAGAGGAATTGCAACAAAGAGCTGTGTGTGCGTGTGTGTGTGTATGTAAACGTGTATAAATATATCAGCAAAATTCAGGAAATATATGTAGGAATAAATACTAATTCTATTAGCCCAGGAAAGAAGAACATATGAACCAGGCTGAATCTTAACCTTGTTTACAAGCCTTTTGCAACTAGCTAAATGTGTTTTTAATTATTTGCCTGTTAGGTGACTGAAACCTGGACTCAATAAGTGGCCTACTGTCATATCAACAGAATGAAGGACAAAAAACATATGACTATTTCAACTGATGCTGAAAAAGCATTTGACATAGTTCAACATCTCTTCATGATAAAAAATACTAAAACAAAAATTGAGAGCATACCTCAGCATAACAAAAGCCATCTATGGCAGACCAACAGCTAACAGTATACTGAATACAAAAAAATTGAGAGCCTTTGAGCTTAGATCTGGAACACAACAAGTGTGCCCACTTTCACCACTGTTATGAAACATGGTACTAGAAGTCCTAGTTAGAGCAGTCATGCAAGAAAAAAAAAAAAGAAATGGCATCTAAATTGGAAAGGAAGTCAAATTATCCTTGTTTGCAGATGACATAATCTTGTATTTCGAAAAACCTAAAGACTAAATGGAAAAACTGTTAGAATTAATAAACAAATTCAGTAAAGTTGCAGGATACAAACTCAATAGTATTTCTATATTCCAACAGTGAACAATTTGAACAAAAAACAAAAAAAGGAATCTGATTTACAATAGCCACAAGTAAGATGAAATACTGAGGAATCAACTAAGAAGTGAAAGATCTCTGTAATGAAAAATACAAAACATTGATGCAAGAAATTGAAGAGGGCACAAAAAGAAAAGAAATTTCATATTCATGAATCAGAAGAATTGATATTTTTAAAATGTCCATACTACCCAAAGCAATCTACAGACTCAATCCAATCCCTATCAAGATACCAATTACATTTCTCACAGAAATAGAAAAATCAATATTAAAATACGTATATAGAATCATAAAAGACCCAGAATAGCCAAAACTATCCTGGGGAAAAAGAACAAAACTGGAAGACTCACTTAGCCTGATTTCAAATTATACTGCAGAACTATAGTTACCAAATCAGCATGGCACTAGCATAAAAACAGACACATAGACAAGTGAAACAGAAAAGAGAACCCAGAAACAAATGCATACAAAGAGTGAACTCATTTTCAACAAAGGTGCCAAGAACATACATTGGGGAAAAGATAGTCTCTTCAATAAACTGTTCTGGGAAAACTGGATATAAATATGCAGAATAATGAAACCAGACCCCTATCTCTCACCACATAAAATAGTAAAATCAAAATGGATTAAAGACTTTAAGACCTCAATCTATGAAATTACTACTGAAAACTTCGGTGAAACTCTCCAGGACATTGATCTGGGTAGAGATATCTTGAGTAACGCCCCATAAGCACAGGAAACCAAAACAAAAATGACAAATGGGATCACATCAAATTGAAAAGCTTCTGCACGGCCGGGCGCGATGACTCACGTCTGTAATCCCAACACTTTGGGAAGCTGAGGCAGGCAGATCAGGAGGTCAGGAGATTGAGACCATCCTGGCTAATATGGTGAAATCCTGTCTCTACTAAAAATACAAAAAAATTAGCTGGGCGTGGTGGTGGGTGCCTGTAGTCCCAGCTACTAGGGAGGCTGAGTCAGGTGAATGGCATGAACCCAGGAGGCGAAGCTTTCAATGAGCCAAGATTGTGCGACTGCACTCCAGCCTGGGCGACAGAGCAAGACTCTGTCTCAAAAAAAAAAAAAAAAAAAAAAAAAGCTTCTGCACAACAAAGGGAATAATCAACAAAGTAAAGAGACAACCCCCCACTAGGAGAACATATTTGCAAACTATCCTGACAAAGGATTAGTAACCAAAATATATAAGGAGCTGAAACAACTTTAAAGGAAAAAAATCTAATAATCTAATTTACAAATGAACAAAAGATTTGAACAGAAATCAAATTTCTCCTAGCCTCCACAAGAAAAGAAAACATAAAAAGAAAGCATAAGGCCAGGCGTGGTGGTTCGTGCCTGTAATCCCAGCACTTTGGGTTTCTGAAGAGGGTGGATCACCTGAGGTCAGGAGTTTGAGACCAGCCTGGCCAACATGGTGAAACCCTGTCTCTACTAAAAATACAAAAATGAGTCAGGCATGGTGGCGTGAGCCTGTAATCCCAGCTACTTGGGTGGCTAAGGAAGGAGACTCACTTGAATGTAGGGAGTGGAGGTTGCAGTTAGCCAAGATCGCACCATTGCACTCCAACCTGGGTGATGATAGTGAAACTCAATCTCAAAAAAAAAAAAAAAAAGAAAAAGAAAACATAAAAATGGTAAACAGGCATATGAAAATGTGCTCATCAGAAAAATGCAAATCAAAATTACAATAAGTTATCATCTCACCTGAGATAAAATGATTTTTATCAAAAGTCAGGCAATAACAAATGTTGTCAAGGATACGGAGAAAAGGAAATCCTTGTATACTTTTGGAGTGAATGTTAATTAGTACAACCACTGTAGAGAACAGTTTGGAGGTTCTTCAAAACTCTAAAAGTAGAGCTACCATATAATTCAGCAATCCCACTTCTGGGTATATATGCAAAAGAAAGGAACTCAGCATATTGAAGAGATATCTGCATTTTCACATGTATTGCAGCACCGTTCAAAATAGACAAGGTTTGGAAGCAGCCTGTGTCCATCAACAGACAAATGGATAAAGATAATGTGGTGCATATATACTATGAAGTACCATCAGTCATAAAAAATGATATGTTGTCATTTGCAAAAACATGAATGGAACTGGAGGTCATTATGTTAAGTAAAATAAGCCAGGCACAGAAAGAGAAACATTGCAAGCTCTTACTTATTTGTGGAATCTAAAAAGCAAAACAATTGAACTCATGGAGATAGAAAATAAAACAATGGTTACCAGAGGCTGAGAAGGATGTGGGGGGCATTGGGTGGGGGGGGGGGGGGTTTGGGGAGATGGGGATGATTAATGTGTACAAAAAAAATAGAAAGGATGAATAAGACCTAGTATTTGATAGAACAACAGGAGGACTATAGTCAATACTAATTTAATTATACATTTTAAAATAACTAAAAGAGTATAATTGGATTGTTTGTAACACAAAGGATAAATGCTTTTGGGGGATGAACAACCAATTTTCCATGATGTGATTATTACACATTGTGTGCCTATACCAAAATATTTCATTTATCCCATAAATATATACAACTACTAAATACAAAAATTAAAAATAAAAAACTTAACAAAAGAAATAAGTGCCCTATTGAACTTAAGATCCAAGAAATACTTTGGTGCAGGGCCTGCTACATAATTTTTGAGAACCAGTGTGAAATGATAATCTTGTTCAAAACTGTGCTTTTAAAGGTACTAAAATATAAAACTTTTACCTTTTTTGTGTGGTCTTTCTCTTGACTACTGTTTTTGTTTTTGCTATTTGAAATTTTAAATTATTAGCATGAATTTTATTGCTTATATTGTGAAGTGCAAGCTTTTAATGCAAATATAAGAGCATTTAACTCATACAGAATCATTGAAATTTACATTTAATAACTCATCATGTGTATGCATTTTATTTTACCAGAACAGTGTAAATGCTGCACAAGAATAATCAATTCCTTTTATTTCATTTCTTGAGACTTGAACCTTCTACCAACACTCTCGACTTTGAGGATACGGATGACGCAGTATTCTGTGTTACAGGGAAGTAACACAATTAAGAAAAAAAAGGACAGAGTTATTCATTTATTCTTATGTCTTAGAATGCCATTGCTTTCTTTCTATATTAGAAGTTAGTTCTAATTTTAACAGAAAGCATGGCTTCTCAGAGCTGTCAGCACACCTGCTTGCTTAATCATACCTGTAACAATCTTACTTTGCACTTGCATTGAGTTTTGTTGAAACCCCATGAACCGTGTGTCCTCTGCAATCTCATGCTCTTGAGGCATCACACATCCATAAGCAAAGAGGGAAGCAAGGGACAGAGAACATGCACACTGCACACATGGCTTATGTGCATGCTTCATTGACCCACTGGGCATCAGAATATTCAGCCCAACTTGGGGGCATTCTGAGTGCATGCCCCTGTGCAATAACATAGATCACATGCCCATGAAGTGACATTGTCTTGGTGTTATACAGAAAAAGAGGTTTAAAAACAGGATGATAGAAACATTGTCATGGGCTTATTACATATAATGCACAATATCATACAGGAACCCAAATGAAGATTCAACAAAATACTTCATTAAATTCTAGAATGGCATATTGGTAAGGATTGAACAAGCACTTCTAAAAAATCACTGTAGTGGATCTCTTCCATAAACTAATGATAAAAATGGGAGATGATGCCATTGGAATTGGCTTTCACAGTGGCAGAGGTTAATTGGAAGCATTGAACAAAAAGAGCAAGAAAGGTAGATTTACTCTAATAAGTAACATGATAGAAAGGTATTCATAACAGTCTAATCTGGTGTCATAATGGTCATCAATTTTCTAGCAATGAATTAAATGTATACTTAATCTATACAGCCAAGATAAACAGTGACTATGGAAAATCTGAATGAGAAAATTATAGAAATTTTCCCTAAAGATGTAGACCAAAGACTTTTATTTTATGCCAAATAAATCTTGGCTCATTACTGTTCCTTATTAGAGACAAATGAAAACAAAAACCACCTGTTCCAATGTTTTGGTACTGATAGACCTCTGAAAGTATATCCATGGTATAAAATATGGGACATATGAAAGTACCCCCCTGAAGAGAAGGTTCTCAGTAATCAAAAACACAAATACTCAATATACACAATATGACTTGAGATATGGATATCTCTTACCTCTTTCCTTAGCATAGTTTGCTAGGTAAGCCTGGGTGGCTTAAACAACAGAAATGTATTATCTCATGTTCCAGAGTCTAGAAGTCCAGGATGAAGGTGTAGGCAGAGTTTGTTTCCTCTGAGGCCCCTTTCCTTGGCTTGTAGACGGCAGTCGTCTCCCTCTGTATTCACATTCTCTTCCCTCTGTGCTTGTCTGTGTCCTAATCTCCTCTTCTTATACCAGTCATATCAGATTAAGGCCTGCCTGTGTGAACTTATTTTACATTAATTGCCTCTTTATCTACCCTATTTCTAAATAAAATTACATTGTGGGATACTGGAAGTGAGGATTTCAACATGTGAATTTTAGGGGGAAACAATTCATTCCATAATACTGGTACATTGATGAATTCATGGGCAAAGCAGCCATGGTGTTAGGAGTACAAGTTAAGCAGGAGTTCAAGAACATGGTTTCCCTTTGCCAAATCTGATATTGTTACCAGCACTGCTGAAAGACTTTCCACAAGCTTTATTGGCTCATGTTGGGCATTAGAAATCATGTCTTAACCTTGGACTTCAGGATACCTTTACATCTAGCCACGTGGTGATTTCACTGGACCCTTTTCAAAGCAATGACTTCTCTTTGAAAGTTATTCAGTAGCTATTCAATATTCAGTTGCTGTACCTACTGTGAGCACAACCTTAAGAGTTAGGTTTTCAGTCCTCTATGCTCTGAGCCACTGAATGATATATCAAGCAATCTTTTTCCATAGCTAGAATACATGGGTCCAGAAACCAAGGAACAGAAGTGGAGCTGATATTTATTACTATTACACCCTAAAAACTACTTGTAAAATGCTGATTCTTTGACCTCAAAATCTGGACTCTGCTGGTTTAAGAAGATCTGCTGGTTGAAGAAGTCTGACCCTAAATCTGGGCTCTGCTGGTTTAAGACGTCTTATTGGTACCCAAGGGAGTAATCCTTCCACCAGGGGATATAAGAAAGTTTCTATTAAATTGGAAGTTAAGAATCTCAGCTGTCATTTTGGCTCCTAATGATATAAGATAAAAAAGCAAACAGTTATTCAGTATAACGTTAAAGGAACCTGAAGATTTCATAATCTGGAAATGTACGTTCAATTTTATATAATGTGTGACCTACTCACTTTTTCTACCTAGACCCTGACAAGGGGGAAAAAAGAGCAAAAATAAATCTGGTTTGGCTGATTATCTCTTCAAATTAGATTATGTGGCCAACACTTTCCAGAACTTGAAAGAGCTAAATCTGCATTTCTGAGTTTAGCCAAAAATATATGGAAAGCACATAAGATTAAAATATTTTATCAAAAATAATATTAAAAGTATTTTTAAGTTAGCAATATGCCAATTTTCATAATCTTTTGGAGTATGGCAACTTTAAAAATATACCTACAAATAAAAGGGTAGCAGTTACAATTTATAATAACTTGATAATCTAAGTAAAGCCTTTGCCTTTAATATTTTCCAGAAAGTGTAAAATTGGTTAACAAATTATTGTTTCAAAAATGTTGCCATTTATTCATTTTTTGTTTCAACATAATTAACCATAAATGTATTGTTAGTCAAAAATGATTACAATTGTATTTATTTACCGATTTTACTTAATTTTTTTAATAGACAGGGTCTCACCGTGTTCCCCAGGCTGGAGTGTGATGGTGCTACCATAGCTCACTGCGGCCCAGGCGCAAGGAGTCCTCCAACTTCAGCCTCCCATGGACATGGACCACAGGCCCTTGCCACCACACTTGCATAACTTATTTTTTAATTTTAATTTCTTGTAGAGACAAGGTCTTGTTATGTTGCCCAGGCTGGTCTTGAACCCTTGGCCTCAAGCAGTCCTTCTGTCTCAGCCTTCCAAAGGGCTAGGATTATAGGCATGAGCCACTGAGCCTAGCCAAAGACATTATTTTTGATGGTGGTCATAATGTGACTTTTGGCATATAGTTCAGAAAGGAATTCAAATAATTGAGTATCTTATTTTAAAATCCCTAAATTTCCCGACAACTTTTAAGTGAAATAAAATGTCTCCAGGGTTTGAATCTACAAAAATGAAGCAGAGAAATAAATCTTATATTATGTTATGATAGATAAACCTCATTCATGCATCCATGAGCAAATATATTAAAGAGCTGCATTCACTTGATTAATGAATTTCAAATATAATGCTACTCTTTATGCTTTACAATTACATATCAAAGTCTGTAAAATATGTATGTTGTTTTGAGGAGCTCTTATATAATAATTTTGCCAGAAGAAACTTATGGTAACCTGAACTTTCAAAAATGATTTTGTAATTTATTTACATATTTCATGGCTGAGAATTACAATAGGAAAACAAATAAAAGGCTTTCAAGAGTAAGTAATGTATCAGATTAGAATAAAATTTTGTTGAGGGAATAGAATGGAAATATAAGTTCAGGAGGAAAACAATTAGTTACTTTTTACTTGGAAAAAACAAGTTGGTGATGTCTTTTTTTTTCTTAAGAAGACAATAAATATTAAATGTTTATTACATTTAGAGTTCAATGGATACATTTTTAAGAGTAATGTAGCAGTTTTATTTGTAAAGGTTAACATTTAAAACATTATTTAGTTTGCAATTTTAAAATTGTAACATGAAAAAATTTGGAGACAATTGGGGAAGAATTGGAGGGCTGTCAGATAGATCCCCAGGGACACTGAAGGAACATGAAGAACATGGGGTATCCTGAAAGTTAAACACAGTTTGAAGCAAAAGCTGTCCAATAATCTCAAATACAGCTAAGAAGCTAGGTAATAAGACAGAAAACCAGCCACTGATCTCGGCAAGAAATGGGTTACCGTTGGTCTTAAGAGCTACTTATTCTAATGGTAGAGGAATTAAACAGCACCAGTGTCCTCATTACAGTACAGTGAAGAAAAATCAGAAAATAAAGAATTGGAGACAATGAAAAGGCACAACTTTCTGAGGCCGTGGGAGGAGAAATAGAGAAAATGGGTAGAAGCTGAATGATTATGTGAGTTACAGCATTTTCTTTCGGTGGGTGATAATCACTAAGGAATATTTTATGATAACGATAATTTTATGACAATGATGATAGTAATGATACAATAGAAAGGAAAAGGTGGTCATGAAGAAGAAGGCTGATACAAGGGCAGGATTGAGGCTTGTGTTTTATTTTGTTTTGTTATATTTTGCTTTTACAGGTAATATGGGATGGGATGCAGGAATAAATAGAGAGGCTTTATTTTGATTGGGAAAACTACTTATTACTCCATTCTACTAGAAGTGAAGGCATAATATGTGGTTTCAGATACAGGAAGTTGATGAGGTTTTCAGCAGAGTGATGAAGGTAGTTGGCTTATTGGAGATAGGAGATGTTATAAAACAGAAATTCAAAAAATGATTTTACTAAAGAAATGTGGTAAGATTGGCAGTGATGATAACTATTTGAGATTTTTCATCATGATTTTGAAATACTTAACACTTTGTGTGATATCTCCAAGAGCATTCAGCTTTATATAAAAGCAGATTAATGCGTCAGAGGGGAGATGGGTAATGGAGTTAACTGTATTTTTCAGTCAGTTACAGAGAATGACAATTAGATTAAGGTTGGGCAAAGAGGAAGGGGTACATAATTCTGGTGAGGTATTGGGGGAATCAAGGCCCTTGACCCCCTAAACGTTCACTGAAAAAATCACAGCTGGAAGGAGATTGATCATTACAAGAAAAAGTATAACAAACTTATTTAATGTGTATGCATGGGAGTCTTTAAAATGAAAACCCAAGCTTCCTATGAGGTACAAATCTCATATGTCATTTTGACTTTACAGAAAAAATGCAGCCCAAGAGTGTGGCCGAACACAGGTAATATTGGTAAATTAGGTTTTACTGCCAGGACAGGTTATGGGGCAGGAGTAAAGAAGAGGCTTGGGTAGCAAAGGTAGCCTTGTTATGCAGATGAAGCCTCATAGGTAGTAGCTCTCAGAAAGGATGGATAGTAAATGTCTCTTTTCAGACCCTTTAGATGTCAGACTCTAAGTTAATCTCTCCTGGATCCAGAAAAAGCCTAGAAAGGGAAGGCCTAGCTGCATTAATGGAGATTCTCAACAGATGCAAATTTCCCCCACAAAAGACTTTGCAGGGGCATTTCCATTTGCTGGCCCTGTGGGAGCTAGTTAAAATATGACAGAGAAATATAATTTGGTGTAAAATATTTATGTTTCATTCGATATAATTTACAAAACACAAATGCACCCATTTTAAGTGTACAATTTATGATTCATATCAAATTTATCTATTTGTGCAATCATCACCAGCATCTGATTTTAGAACATTCCTAGAAGGTTCCCTTTACAGTTAATCCTCATTCTCAGGAAACTACTAATACTCCCCCAAACTCAGGCAACTACTAATCTATCCCCATATTCAGGCAACTACCCCCATACTCAAGCAACTACTAATCTAGTCTTTATATCTAAAGATTTGCTTTTTCTCAACTTTCTATATAAATGGAATAATATAATATATGGTCTTTTTCAGCTGGCCTCTTTAAATTAACGTGATACTTTCACGTACGTCCTTGTGAAGAGACCACCTCACAGGCTTTGTGTGAACAACAAGGCTGTTTATTTCGCCTGGGTGCAGGTGGGCTGAATCAGAAAAGAGAGTCAGCAAGGGAGATGGGGTGGGGACATTTTATAGGATTTGGGTAGGTAGTGGAAAATTACAGTCAAAGGAGGTTGTTCTCTGGCTGGCAGGGGCGGGGGTCACAAGGTGCTCAGTGAGGGAGCTTTTGAGCCAGGATGAGTCAGGAGAAGGAATTTCACAAGGTGATGGCATCGGTTAAGGCAGGAACAGGCCATTTTCACTTCTTTTGTGATTCTTCAGTTACATCAGGCCATCTGGATGTACACGTGCAAGTCACAGGGGTTATGATGGCTTAGCTTGCGCTCAGAGGCCTAACAGATACATTCAAAGTTCAATCATGTAATAGTGAGAGACAGGATTAGCTGGATTTCCTAGGCCAACTAAGAATCCCTAAGCCTAGCTGGGAAGGTGACCGCTTCCACCTTTAAACACGGGGCTTGCAACTTAGCTCACACCCGACCAATCAGATAGTAGAGAGAGCTCACTAAAATGCTAATTGGGCAAAAACAGGAGGTAAAGAAATAGCCAATCGTCTGTTGCCTGAGAGCACAGTGGGAGGGACAATGATCAGGATATAAACCCAGGCATTGGGGTGCTACCCTCTTTGGGTCCCCTCCCTTTGTGTGGGAGCTCTGTCATCACTCTATTAAATCTTGCAACTGCACTCTCTTTTGGCCTGTGTTTGTTATGGCTCCAGCTGAGCTTTCGCTCGCCGTCCACCACTGCTGTTTGCTGCCTCTGTCGCAGACCTGCGATCCAGCAAGGCGCCCATTGCCACTCCCAATTGGGCTAAAGGCTTGCCATTGTTCCTGCACGGCTAAGTGCCCAGGTTTGTCCTAATCGAGCTGAACACTAGTCACTGGGTTCTACGGTTCTCTTCCGTGAACCACGGCTTCTAATGGAGCTACAACACTCACTGCATGACCCAAGATTCCATTCCTTGGAATCCGTGAGGCCAAGAACCCCAGGTCAGAGAACACGAGGCTTGCCACCATCTTGGAAGTGGAAGCAGCTTGCTGCCATTTTGGAAGTGGCCTGCCACCATCTTGGGAGCTCTGGGAGCAAGGACACCCGATAACATTAACATGTATCAGTACTTCGTGTATGGATATACAACATTTTATTTATCCGTTTAGAAGTTGATGGTCACTTGGCCTTTTTCCACTTTTGTACCATTATTAAAAAAACAAAAAATATTTAAGATGAATAATTTTGGACATCTGTTGACAAGGCATAAAATGAACAAGTGTTCAGGGCATCTATAATTTTGTCTGAATATTATCCTAGACAAAGAAGTAAAAAACTGAGAGTTTAGAAGTTTGGATGAATCATTTATGTGTTGGTTTAAATCATAAACGAAAATGAAAAGAGTTGTAGAGGAGAAAGAAAAGGAAAGCTAGGTACTAAACTTATCAGTGAGTGTCAGTAAATAACAACGTGAAGGAATGAAATGCAGTGAAATTTGATGACCTTCACTTCACACAGACTAGAGTTTAAAAAGGGAGGAGGTGAGACAATGGCAAGCAGCATGTGAAACAATGGCTTTTATTTTTATCTTCTTTATCTCATTTGGTATGTGAACTATTTGGTATGTGAAATATAATGGTATGTGAAGAAATTAATAATCCCTCTTTTAAGAGTGCTGCAGAAGAAATAGCATCTTCATGGACAGCTAGATTTGCATTAGAGCAAGAAGGTGATAGGGTGGCGGAAGGAAAGCTTACTTAGAATGCAGTGGAATAGTTTAGAAGTTCAGGAGAAATGGAAGTGTTACAGTCGGTAGCTTGTCAGACACTAATAGGGCGGGAGAGGGCCCCCACCTCCCACCAGGAAAGTCAGGTGACCATTAGGTGATGGTCAGGCAGTTTGTCACACTGCCTCTCTAAAATAATAATAGGTCACAGCCAGTGCCAGGGAAAGGTAGTCTCCTACTAGATAGGGAACACCTAAAACTGGTGATCAGCAGCTTCCTGATAAGATCTCAGGAGTTGGGTGAGTGAGCTCAAGCATGCGCATTAAGAGGCAAAATGGCGAATATGACCTTCCAAGGACATTCTGCTGATAAGGGAAGAATGCCTCAACTGAGCGTGCACATAACACCAGTAAACACGCTGTGCATGCTCCCCTCCAAAGTGCTAGCAGGTCACAGGGGTGTGGACAATTCACCCCCAGGGAAGAATCAGGGGAGAAGGGATGCAAGACCCTGGAAGTACGCCAATGTATAAAACCCCAAGTCAAGATGTCAAACCCTGCACTTGTCCTTCAAGTCACTCCCTTGGCCCTCTTCCAAGTGTACCTTTCTTCTCTTTGTTCCTGCTCTAAAGCTTTTGAATAAACTTTCACTCCTGCTCTAAAACTTGCCTGGGTCTCTTATTCTGCCTTATCCCCCTCCGCTGGATTCTTTCTTCTGAGGAAGCAAGAATTGAGGTTGCTGCCGACCTCTACGGATTTGCCATCAGTAACAGAAATAGAACTACAGTGGATTGAATGTGTCCCCTCAAAGTTTATATGTTGAAACCTAATCTCCAATGTGATGATGTTAAGTAAGAGATGAGACCTTTGGGAAGTGAGATTATGTCTCAAGGCCAAAGCCCTAATGACTGGGATTAGTGTCATTATAAAAGAGGACCCCCTCATTCCTTCCATCGCATGAAGACTTTGGTGCTCTTACCTTGGACTTTCTAGTATCTAGAACTGTGATACATAAATTTTTGTTGTTTATAAACCACACATTTTAAGGTGCTTTTGTTAAAGCGGTCCGAACAGAGTAAGACAGGGACTACTAATTCAGGGCAACATTTCTCAGGATTTATGTCAGTACCAAAGTCCCATTTTATAACAAGTATTTTATAATACTATTCTAATATTGTGAAATGTAATTCATAAAAATGTAAACAACTTGAAAACACAAAAGTCAATGCAATATTCTAAGTATAATATGGGAAAATCAAAGGAAAATAATTTATATTAATCATGTATGTCACTATATTAACTCAGACATGAGTTTAATATAGATATAATAATATAGTCAGAAGCTTGCATTTCTACTTAGCATCATCCTGAACGAGGTAAAAACGCAGACTGTTAGTATCATGCCAGTCTGACAATTCAGACATCATGAGAGGCTAATGGTGAACCAATTTTCTGACATAGTGACAATTTTGGTAAAGTGCCATTTCTTTAAAAAGTGTAGTCTTTTCTTGATTTACATAGTTAAAGTCATAAAAAAAAATCACAGGTTTTTGTTTTGTTTTGTTTGAAAAATAACCTGACAACTTTGTATTGAAAACAAACAATAGTCTTTGTATTTCCATGTAAAAGATAAGGTAGACTTGATGAATATCTTGAATATCCCAGAAGTCTAAAAAGTCAAATTATACCTATTATTTCTGAATCCAGACCATTAAATACCAGTAGTAACTCCCCTCAACAATCATTGTAAAAACAAAAATGCAGCTTCCTAGGAAAAGTCAAGTGTGTGTTTAGCTCCAGTAATTCAAGGGAATATGTTGAGTACAATGAGAATTAGCATGCATGAATAAGCAACTATTTTTTATGCTTTTGGTAAGCATGAAAATGTTAAAAAAAAAAAAAAAAAAAAAGAGAACAAGACATGATAGGACTGGCCCTGGAAATCAGAGAATGAAACTACTAAGAATCACAGGCAGCTGCTGTTTTCTCCTCTAACCCAAGGTGTTGTGTGTTATGCAGGGAGAGGGAAATCTGAACATGGTTAGGATGGCCAGGCCCTTCATAGAAGGAATTGCTTCATCTGACTGCTTGGTTATAAAATATCAACATAGGGCTGAGTCTTCCAGATGTCTGAAGGTTTTGTGGCAACTGAAGGTGCTTGTACAGACAAAAGGTTGACAGGTGGTTAAAACATGTAATAAGTCTTCAATGCATAGCAGTTTAGAGAGTGTTCAGAGAGAATCCAAAATACCTGCACACCCCAGTAAGCTTAATGTGTTATATCTATCTAAGTGACATTTATTAAATATCTATTTTATCATAGAAAGTGAATCCAAGCAACTTGGAGATAAGAACAGAGAAAAAGAAAGGGAGCTCCCAGTAGAAATATGGTCCTGAAAAAAAGAAAATTATAGCCCCAAACCTACATACCACATTCAGCCAAATAAAAGTCTTATAAGTGTCAAAATACAGCGTTAAAAGAAACTGATTAAAATAGTGGTGTTATTTGAGTATCTTTGTTGAAGTGTCATATGCTCCCTAAGTTGCTCCTCAGATTTTACATCTAGCTACATGTTTCTCTCTACCTGAGAGGCATTTGACTAAAAAAAAAATAAAGTTCTCTTTCTCATTTATTTCCAATGACGATACGGTGCTCCTTTAAGATTGGCGTGCTTGTCTAAAAGTGCTCCTTTAAGACTGGTGTGATTGGTTGATCACTTTATGTTTTGTAAACGTGTGAAAAATCTAGACAATCTAATGGAAAAGATAAGATCTGGAGAAGCTTGCTAAATTCTCATAGATGGAAAAGCCATAATTGTTAACAAAACCAAGCCATAATGAATACTCCATGAGGAAAAAAATATAGGGGAATGGAAAGAATACATACAATTCTATTGTTGTTTGTATCCATTTTTTCTTCATTTGAAAGCATTGACTAGTGATGAGATTAATAAAGAGAATATATTATTCCTGATTTTCCAGGTTGTATATGTATTCCAATGTATAATTCCACTTCTACATCTTACACAATTTAGGAAGGAAGAAAGGAAAACATTGTACTTCATACACAATATTCAACACAAGTTTCAGAAACATAGACATTCAAATATAAAATGTTTATTTAAAGAGGATAGTGATTATGTTATTCTACAATCTTTCTAAATAATATCCAATTTCTTATTAAAATCTAAAGTATTGAACAGCTTTCAGGTTTAAAATTGGCATTTATTTGTGATTAACTTATTCTCATAGTCAATATGAAATGAGTGTCCAGGTTAACCTAATGTTTTTATATCTTCATATACAGACAAGTTTTCTACTGCATAAGAATCTTTAGTTAACATATTGTGGATTTAGTATGTACTAAGTTAAAGGAGACAGAACATGTTTTCCTAATTAACTTTCCCCAAAGTTTATTTCAGTCATGATGTTTAAATTTCAATTACATTGTTTTATTTCCATAGATGAATGTTCAATCTATGTAGATGAATATGAATGCATAACATTATTTTAAATAGCTGGAAAAAATACACTGCAAAGCATCTGATGTGCAACCAATTTGAATAATGTTTGACTTTAGAGTAATATTTCCCTGAAGAACTTAAAAGTGAATACTGTTATGTTTAATAGGGTAAGGTTATTTCAAATAATTAACAAAGAGGAATATTTTTATTGTCACTTTACTTTTCTCTAAATATTGAATACTTAGACAATCTGTACATATTCTAGAACTGTAATTAGTATATACGATACCATATTGTTCTCAAAAATACACCAGGACACAAATTGAAAGCAAATCACATTATGCATACTTTAAAAGTTAATATGTGAACTTCTTTATATTTTGATAAATATTAAGGATTATTTATAAAGTGTTTTTAAGGTTTTTATTAGGTGAATAATGTTTTCTTTCCTTCAAAATATAAGGTTCACAACTATAGATTTGATGCTTTAATTTTGAATACAAATATGGTGTCTACCAAAGTAAACTGATAATGAGAGTATGAAAACGATTTGCCACTTGTTCCAGCCTCTGATTTTCCCACAGGTTCATTTTCCCCTTTCCCTCGAGAAACACACCATTGCATTTTCTAAATCCTTAATGTGTAATGATCTTCCATTTTTAACCTGTTGCCAATTATCAGCCCCACAGAAGCTATCTGAACATGTGGTTAGTGCACAGATTAATGGCATTCCCCGATTGTTTTTCATTTCATCCAGCACTCAATCTAGGTTCCAAAAACAGAAACAGTCTTGCATTGAAATACTCATAAATTGCTTATTAAGGTGCTAACATTACACCCTTACTGCTTCTTGACATTCCACAGGCTTTAGGAGCTATCAGCCATGGCAATTGCTTATTATACTTGCTCTCCATTTTAGGTCCATGGAATAGCTTCAGTGATACCTTTCTAATTGGTTTCAGCTCTTAAATATGTTGGCTTCACATCCCCTCCATCTGCTGCTCCTTTTTCATCCCTTCGTGTTTAGTTCTTGACCATTTAGTATTTATAATGTAAAAGTTTTCAATTTTAAAATTACCTAAATATTGCTGCAATCACTACAACTTTATCATTAAAATACAAAAAAAAAGTTTTCAACCAGTAAACCTGACTATATTTTATATTTGTGTTCAAATAACTTTAGAGTATTTCACAGTTACAACTCAACTCTTAAACAAAATATTCAAATCTTAAAGAAAAATTATAAACTTTCTCTGAATGGTATGCTTCTTAAGTATGATGCTTATATATATAATAAACTTTAGTTTTAACCTTATTAAAATGATTATAAGTTTGAACTGATGAACATATTTTTAAATATAACAGCATTTTACATTTTCATATATTACTTCTCAGTTGATATATGTGTAACATTTTACCCCAAATAATTTCTTCTTGGTTATAAAGTACAAATGATGACATATTACAAATCATTATTAGTTTATTCATTAACCATGAAAGTAAGTTTATGAAATAAAATTATATTAGCTCCTTCTAGTGTCAAAATAATACCTATCACCTTCTAATACTTTTCAGAAAGTGCAGGAATCCCCAGTATGTTTTAAGTTCTTACTGAACAGCAATAAAAAAATCTTAGAATATCAAAAACCATTTTTTCAACTCAACTACGACACAGAATAGCTGATAGTTTGTTAACCCTTTTACTGGATAAATGTATTGAAATGCATGCAGTCATGTCACCTAGCAAAGTGAACTAGACATGATTATACAGCTCATTCTTCATTTGGTCTAGATGTTAAAATTTTGCAGCCTACAATTAAAATATATTGCATGTTTCCTGGCAAAACTTCTATAATCTTGTCCCACATTAATTGCTTATATTTTTAGTATATTTGGTTTTGTTTGTTTGTTTGTTTGTTTTTGAGACAGAGTCTCACTCTGTGGCCCAGGCTGGAGAGCAGTTGTGTGATCTTGGCTCACTGCGACCTTCGCCTCCCCAGTTCAAGCAATTCTCACGCCTCAGCCACCACCCCTACCCCCCATTCAAGGCTGGGATCATAGGCATGCACCACCAACCTTGCTAATTTTTGTATTTTTTGTAGAGATGGGGTTTTGTCATGTTGGCCAAGCTGGTCTTGAACTCCTGGCCTCAAGTGATCCCCCTGCCTCAGCCTCCCAAAATGCTGGGATTACAGGAGTGAGCCGCCATGTCCAGCAAGTATATTGGTCTTATTGAGATATATTATTTGTCTCATAGTGTCTGAATACTGATGATTATCTCCCGGAAGTACAACTATATATTTCATTTATTTTGCTCATTTTATAATATTTCAGTAAAAACATTTTCCTTTAATTAAAGATATGCCTTAGCCAAGGATGCCCGCAATTTTGTGAGATTTGAAAATTAATCAGGTAAAACCCCTTTCCTAAATAGGCTTGCAATCAATTTGACATACCATTCCATTGTATTTGTCAATGCACCTGCTTCATCTCTTGCATTCTGTTGCCCCCTCCTTTCTTCGACACAGTGATAATTCTATAATGTCAAGTTACTTTGCACCAGTAATTTTTTCCCCATAATTTTTGGATGTTTTCTACAGAATTGGACACCAATGTAACTATTTCTTTCTATATTGATACCATCTTCTCTGATTCTCCTATGATTTTTTTTACCTAAATATGGTCTCTTTCACTGTTGCTCTTTTCTTTTCTGTTTCTTTGACCTTTAACTTAACATTAAAAAAAGCATCTAAAGGCTTGGAATATGATCAACATTTTTCTACATCAAGCTCTATTTATTTTACTGCTGTGATCAGCCATTTATATTTTTTTCTTTTTTATTCTGGGCTTAGATAATTTAAAAAATGCCCTTTCTTGTCTTCTCAGTCATTCATTTTTTTACTTATTAATAGTTTTATTGATTCATTCATTCAGTCACACATTCAAAATAATTGAACTATAGAAACATAAATTTCAAATAATATAATAAAAGCAGTGTGCATTCAAATTTTTTTGCTGAAATTTTCACTCCCAGATAATGGCTTTATAACTTCAAATAGGTCTTGACTTTCTAAGACTTGACATAAAACCACGCATTTATATATTTTATAACTTCTTCTGTCAATGAATCCTAGCAATTATGTATTTGATAAATTTCTGGATTTCTCATTAAATCATATATGAGTGTACAAAAATCAGCTATCTTGTTTCTCTTATTTCAGTCACTTCATTATTTAATTCACCCCAGCCCCAACCATAGCTGCTAGAATTTTCTTTTTTTCAAATGCTGTCAACTCCCCGACTCTTCTTTGAGTGACTAAATTGATTTCCTCTCTGCCTGTCAAATACAAATTTCTCTTTAACTTAGACTCAAGATAACTGTAGAGTTCTTCCTTATACCTGTATAGTGTAAAGTTTCCCTAATTTAATTTATAGTACATTCACTTGGTAAGTGAAATTATCTACACTACACCAATGCATATTTAATTCATTGTAGTTCTTTTCTAGATTCCAAACTTAAGGTGGATAGAACTCTGAAGATAAAGCTTGTAATGACTGGTTATTCTTCTACATATAAAATAATGGCAAATCACAATATTGATTATTTAGTTTCTTTCTTTCTTTTTTTTTTTTTAAAAAACTCTATTTTCCAGTGAGTCAGCAGCGTACACCGTTCCTTTCAGGAGAAGTAAATTTGTCAAATCGGTAGTGCAAAGACATGTGAATATTCAATATTTTGGTTTGACTGGTTTTGCTATGCTTTATTTTCTAAGTATGTCTTTGAAAACCAGAAGAAAATAATCATGTGATCGGGTATGTGTGGAAGGTGAGGAGCGGATCAAAGAGATACTGCATGAAGGTCACCAGAGCCAGGAAAGAGAAGGTGAGAAAGGTGAGGTATGAGCGCCATCTATGGCCAGCATTAATGAGTTGCTTGTGAACGGAGCAACTCCAGCCTACCGCCTATCCACTGAAATCAACAGGCATTTCATCTATGCTGGTGAACAGTTCTTTAGGGTTCCTGTTGAATAAGGTCCTCCATGAGTAAGCACTCCACTTTTTACATCATCCCAGAGAAAGGTCAAATTTTAGTCTGGGCCATTCTTCCTGAATGATCCTAAACAAGTTGCTAAACTTTTCTGTACCTTAGTTTCCTCAACTACAAACTGGCATTATAATGATAGAAATATTTAGAGTTATTGTGAGAATCAATGTCACAATATATGTAAGGAGCTAAGAAGCATTCTGATGAACAGTCTTCAGTAAATGAAGGTGATCCAAATTTGTTTTGATATTAATAACATCCTTAGATAAGAAGTTTTATCAACAATTAATTGTTTTTATGTGATTTCTGGTTCTTATGTTCTTCCAGATAACGAAAAAACAGAATTTTTTTAAAAAAATAGTCGTTGTGTGTTAGTTACTAATTATTTACCACTTCAAATCTTTAAGTCTTTCCTTTTATTCCAGAATTTAGCTACTTTTCTTTCAGGCGTAATTTGACAGAGCCTGGACACAGGCCCATGTCAGGTCAAACGCTGCTTTCTTCTCATTCCACAGAATGAAAAGACCATAGTAATCTGGTCAACACTCATATGCACAACTTAGAAATTTCAGGGTTCAATTATTGGCCACTGGGCAATAAAAAGGAATGGCTTCCTTTTCTCCTCTCTAAGATGTGAATTTATGAAAAATATATTTCAGCAATGTCCCCAAAAATTATTGTGGGATCCAGTACTCATTGCGTCATCTACCCTGTTGTTGGTGTTCCCACCTTTCCTGCTTTACGACCCTCCCATCCCCCTCTGCTTTGCTCTTCTGTTTCCTGATACCAACTCCCAAATAAATTATATTAGAATCTGAGCTAAGATGAGTTGCTAATTATCTGCCTATGTAACTGAAATAATTTATCATGTAGATTCTAACATAATTTGTTCCTTACACTTGTTCAAAGATCCTTTGTAAGGGTTGTTTGTTTTGTTTCAGATACCGGTGTTTTACTTTCAGGCAAAATTTTTAGATTCTTATATTTAGAGATTTTTTTTTTCAATGAACACTAGTAATGTTTTCAAACATATTTTGTGTGTATGTGTGATATTATGTTTTACCAACACATTCTTAGAAACAGAAAGCCATCTCAAAATGGTTGTAATCTAACCAGGTAGCCAAGTCCAGGCCACAGCTACATGACCTTAACAGTACCTCCAGATGTGCCTCTGTTTCGTGCCAGTAGACAGATCTAAAAAGGGAGCCAGCAGGGTGACACTGAGGAGTTAGCAACAGGCACTGAAGCTTTGAATAGAGCATACATTCAGACTTTGGCATCTGGTTCCTACTTTTGCCAAATGTGCCTTGTTTGCATCCACAGCTGTTAAATGTGTTTGCTGAAAAGGGATAGACTAGGGAGAAGAAAGAGATGGGCGAGAGATATGCCAGCTTCTGTGGGAGGGAGTGTCACGCCAACATGCAATTTACTTACAGTTAATTATTTGCTTTAGAAATCCCTTGTCATTTATTAGAATAACTCTGGTATATAGTGAACATGAACCTCATGCTAAAGCAGTCATCTTTATATTTTATTGTAAATGAAGCATTTATACTTGTGTTCATCTAATTAACACCTAAAGAGCAATACATCTTCATTTCCATCAAATAACATAATCCGGCAGTTAAGACTGAATTACTAAAGACAGGCATTTATATATTTCTGTTGTATTTTTATTTTTTTAAAATGACTTGGCCATTAGAATTAGGATTTTGTGAAGAATTTCACAGTTGAAAAAACAGCTTTAGAGATTCAAAATCTTTTTCTAACCTAGAAAATAGACCTAGAAATTCTAAATATTTTCAGAATTGTAATCTTCCTTCTAAAACTTATGACCCTCATATTCCAAAAGTTGTTTCAAAAGAGGAGATGGGAAAAAAAAAAGTTTACTGGGTTTATGATAAACAGAGGGTATCTTGCTGCTCTTGTGATAAAAAGAGGGGAAAAGGCTTCTCTTGTCAAGACTTTCTTCTTTCTTTGTGATTAAATAATTTCTTATGATCTTAAGGAAATTTCCCCCACACTTGTGACAATAAAAATTAATGACAAGGATCCTGATAATAAAAAGATAATTATTTTCCTTCTCCTATATAATTTTTATTTTTATTTTTTTAGAAATAACATAACTGAGAAGTCTAAAACTGGCTATTCATTTTCAGTATGTTCTAAAAAGATGATCAGTCCCATGGCTAACGCTTATTTTGAGTAACTGGGTTGATACTGACCATCTTTTCTAATTTAAAAAAAATTAGCCAAGTTTTGATTTGATATTTCCACTAGCTGTTGTTGAGGTCACTAGGCTGGCAGGCATATTGCCAGGCTTTCTATAGACAGTAGACCATGTTTGCTGACTCCCTCACCATCTACCTCCTTTTTAGTGTGTGGGTTGTATGTGCGTGTGTGTGTGTGTAAATGTGCATGTATTTAGACCAGCCTGGCCAATATGGTGAAACCTCATCTCTACTAAAAATACAAAAATTAGCCGGATGGGCACCTGTAGTCCCAGCTACTCTGGAGGCTGAGGCAGGAGAATCACTTGAGGCTGGGAGGCAGAGGTTGCAGCGAGCCAAGATCGTGCTACTGAACTCCAGCCTGGGCAACAGAGTTAGACTCTATCTTAAAAAGAAAGTGCGTGAATTTTGCCTGGCTATAGACTGCTGCGTGAATTGTCTTAATCATTTCTAATGATTTTATGGTTGTCTTTTAAAAATAATTTATTGAATAGTATGAAGGCAACCAGTAACAATCAGAATCAGACAAATATGAAAGGCCAGGAAAGCAAAAGTGGTATCAATTAAATTAAAAATAAAATTTCATGTATTAGCTTGAAGGCTTTCATTTGCAGTTAACAAAACCCGAAAGGCATAAACAATGTAAAATTGTACTAGTCATAGAAATGAAAAGTTGTAAGCTAGATTGAGCTTCAGGCCTCCAGTTCCCACTTTGAGAGGGTCTCTACCTCACTCTCATTTGCATTAGCTGTGCCGTGAATTCTTTTATGATGGCAATATACTGTCACCAGTAGCAACCCACATGCGTCTTCCTTTACACCTAAGAAAAAACAAAATAATTATTTTCCACAAGTGAGAAAATAAATCCTGAACTTTGATGTTATTGGATCAACCTGAACCAACCTCTATTACCAGTGTAAGGTCAGGAGATGGCTGGTTTAACTAATTAGCTCGACCTGGATTTCTGCTTGTTCCACATCTAACCATCATGGTAATGGAAGTGTGATTATAACATGCTTAATAAATGTGCCAAACAGCATAATTACAACAGAATGATAAAAGGCTGCTTTTTCTGAAATTTGGTTGATACGAAGAAGGGAGGTGAATAATGGGTAAATAAGGATCTCCTCTTCCTAGCATTTCTAAAAACAAAAGCAAAAAGGGTGTGAGTTTTCAGACTTAATCTTTCTTTGTCTATAAAATAGTTATTACTATTTTATACAAACAACTGAAAAATATGATGTACTTTGTGTGTATATTTCTAAACGTGTGGATGTTTGGGTTATTATAATTTATACTATGTGATTAGTCAAATGCGATAAATTCATTACTTGACTTAGTGTTAAAAATATGCAATAAAATATCAATTTAGATAGCACTAAATTTCTAATAGCATTTCTCATTACTCTATATCCAGGAGAAAATCAGAAAGAAATATATATTAATATGCTGTACACATACATACGTGCATACAATACACATATACATACAAAAACATATGTATATACATGTATATACGTATGTGTGCATACACACATAATACATACACATTCATGCATATTTGCAAGTGCCAGGAGAGACAAAACAATACATTCATTAATTTTTCAGTTATTTTCAGTGAGTGGTAGTCTATTATGCACAGAAAAAAATACACATGAAAGACTATAAATTTTGGAAATATTGTTATAACTGGGGCCCCTAGAATTGTTTGTTATGCAGGTCTGGTGGTTAAGATTGTAAATCTGGGCATGTAATATTAAGGACAGGGTTGGAGCTGTCGGATTTGAAGCATATAAAGTCTTAACTGCCACCGATAATGTCACCCCGAATTATTATTTCCATTTCAACAAAGATTATAGGACAGGAAGACATAAATGGAAATTAAAAAATAAATTCAGCACATATTTCAGAAAGTACCTTTCCATGTGGAGAATAATAAATGCTTAGAAGAGCCTGCAGGCAAAGTTGTTGAGGCAAAAAACAGGAGTGTCATTCAAGAAACAATTAGATGCCATCCTTGGGGAAATGGAGTACTATAAAGGATATGCTTTGATGGCCCAAGTGACCTTTATTCTCTCTCCAAAAATCTCTCATGTTCTTATAATTCTAATCGTGAAATATTTCAGCAATCTGGCCTCCAGCAATGTGAATTCTTACTTGAATTATTCACCTCACCAGTTCACTGCTGAGGAAGAACCTTTCTCATAGTGCTACAAAGATTGCATATTGACCAGATGTAATTCCCAATGCTGTTGCTCATAGGCATTTTATTCACAAGGATGCCTTAGGTCTGACACTATAAAGTGATTGCTTATAGAAGAAGCCTCTTTTAAGCCCTATGTGATTGAAAAGTGGCCTAAACTGGAGAAGAGAGGCTTAACTAACGTATTAATTATAGAAGGCATGAGGATTATTTAAGATATTTTAATGGCAAAAGTTATTTCAAATTGTAACTGGCCTTAGTAGAATGCAGCCTATATTGTTTATTTCTTAATTAGTATTGGATATGATAATGACTTATCTTTAGCTATTAACTTCATTTCAATAGAATGTTGTGAAAATAAAAGTAAAAAGAGATTGGTCATTTTACAGTTTATTTAAAAACAAACAATTTCAATAATAGCACAATTTAGAAAACTAGAAATTGATACTGAATAAATGTAATGTATGAATTTTACTTGGTACATTTGAGTAAGCTGGGAAAATCAGCTATCTACCCTTTTCTGATTTTACATCGATTTAGCGAAACACAGAATTCTTGAGAACTCAGGGATTTTGTGACAACTACAGTCACCCTATTATGTTCTTTAAGTGATATTCAGTGAAAGAAAAAAGAACATGTTTTTATCTGTCATCTAAATGGACTCCTAGAGTTCCTTCTGTGTATCACAAATTGGAACTCAGTGGTGAACTGAGTGCCGAGAGCGTATTTTCAAAAGCTAACGGAAGGTCACATACATCGGACAGTTCAAAGCACAAAAAAGCCCAGAGGCTTCAAAAATGCCAGGTATATTTTAGTGTTAAAACAAATAAATATTGTATGAATTTTTGCCAAAGATAAAAGTCATACCAATTATGTTTAAAAATATAAATCTTCATTATAATATGAATTACCTTCATAATAGACGAAATATGCTAAAGTATATAAATAATATGTTTATATACCTCTGTAACAAAACATTATACTAATAAAGTAAATGATAAAGTTTACAAAATAATTTATGGTAAAAATATAATAGGTGAAAATATTATGCTAAATAATATGGTCTGTGGACTATATCATTTAAGAGTTAAAACAACTTTTTATTTATGGAAACATCACCCATCTAGAAAACAGATTTTTTTAACAGTGTTCAATGTGCAAAGAATAATCTTATTACATAAATTTAAAACAATGGAATAAAAATCAAATCAAGTAATTCTCAAACCGTGCATAATGAAATGAGAACTTATGTAACAAAACAGCAGTTAAATAATGTTTTGTAGTCCATAGTAATTATATTAATTAACCAAGCATTTTAATAGTTTATGCATTTTTTTAAAATCTCACATAAGAAACATTTATATAAGCATAAAATCTTATATAAGTATGAAATACTTATTAAAATTAATCCACTAGCCTATACTATTGCTTTAGTCATCTACTTTAGCTTAAAAATGGGATTTGATCATTCTTTGATGGCTGGAAAGTATTCAGAGGTCTTTTTTGTGAACAACGTGCATGATCATTCTGGATAATCAATCTACTCTGTTCAATAATATTCTGTGATTACAATGTAGTGAGACCAATTCTGTACTACCTCAGTGTAAAAATAAGTAACAATACTTCTTTAGACTGATACCTTTTGCTTCATACAGAATGTGATGTGTTGCCATGGTTAATTTACCAAATAAAATTTTACTCATTCAGTAATCAATATTTCATTTTTTTAAACTTAGCCTCCTAATATCACTAAGCTTTCTGGGTGGTAGAATTATTCCAAAAGAATCTAAATGCCTACATTAAATATTGAAGAAAACAACATCCTAATAAAGTAAAATCTGATTTATCATTTTTTATCATGTCACAATGGAACTATTTCTATACATTTATTTTACAAGTGCTCTCTTTTTTATATACTTTAAGTTTTAGGGTACACGTGCACAACGTGCAGGTTTGTTACATATATATACATGTGCCATGTTGGTGTGCTGCACCCATTAACTTGTCATTTAACATTAGGCATGTCTCCTAATGCTATCCCTGCCCCCTACCCCCAAACACCACATGTTCTCACTCATAGGTGGGAAATCTGATTTATCTTATCTTACTCAAGGAGATTAACAAATATTATATATTTAAAAATGATTTAAAACATTTTTAAATATAAGAAGGATAACATTAGGCCCAAAACTCTGAAACTTGAGATTAAAATAAAAAAAAAAAAATCCCCAAGACATTGTTTTCGTCTTCATGTAAGTTGATAAGTGAAAGTTTTAGACAAGATAATTGATTCCAGAAATAGCAAAAATACTTGCCAGTCTTAAAAAGTGAACAGTGTGTTCTATTTCTTTTAAAGGAGTTCTAGGTAAATAGGAATAACAGATTACTACTGAGAAGAATTAGAAAACCTGGCCAACTATAAATACTTTTTTTGACAGCATGAGAGAAATTACAAAACAGTGAAGAACAACAGAGTCAACACCCAAGAGAAAAGAAAAGAGAGAAAAGAGCTTAGTATTTGAGGTCACTTATCCCCAGGAATGCTTCTATTTAAAATGTGGCTTCTACTTAAAATGGCCCAGGGACCCTCTGATAGTCTTTGAACTGTTCATACCAGTTAGTGACAAAGTAGGGAGACAATGTGCAAAAAGAAAGATATCCAAATGGACCATAAGCGTATGAAAAGATGCTTTATAGTCTTCATACAAATATAAATTGAAATAACAATCAGGAGCCCTCATATACTGCTGGTGGAATGTGAGTTAGTTATGCAGATTTTAGTAAACTTTTTACAGTATCTTATAAAATTAATTTTACAAACATTGACACAACTGTACTCATTGGTATATGACTACCAGAAATAGGTGCACATTTGCTCTAAGACACTTATATAATAATAATTACAGCATCATTATTTACAGTAGTATAAATCTGAAACCCAAATGTTCATCAACAGTAGAATGTACAAATAAATGGTAAATTCATATAATAAATAGTTTATGGCAACATAAAATAACACATTAATGCACCTTAATAATAAGGATGAGTTTCATAGAGCAATAAATTGAGGAAACTAAGTAAAACTAAGTAGTGATTGTATATTTCATTTATATAAAATAGAAACCTTGTCAAACTACTCTGTGGTATTAGAAGTCAGTGTAATGGTTCCCTTTTGTGAGGAGGGAGGGAATAGTGACTAGCAGTGGCCAGGCCTATAGCCTTAAAGAAATGAATTCCTCCAACCACATGATCCAATCTTTCCCTAGTTGAGACTTTAAATGAGAATGCAGTTTTTGATATAAAGTTGATGCTAAAGATATTATAGGTGAAAATATTTTTAATGATTAAGTTTATTTTTTAATGTTATATTTTATAAATCACACATCTAGTGTCATACATGAGAAATCTCTGCCTATGTAAAGGTCAGAAAAACCTGCCCCTTATTTATCTGCATCCATTTTATAATTTTAGTTTTTACACAGAGATTTGTTATGTTTTCTGCAGTTTTTTGTCGTTCTGGAATGACTTCTGGTAAGAATCTAAGTTCATCTTTTTTAGGTGTATACATTTGTATATATGACATACGTGGTTTTTGCATGTAGATATTCAATTGTTCCTACAATATTTGTTGACAAGATGATTCTTTTTCCATAGAATTCTTTAGCACTTTTTGTCAAAGATCAATTGACTATACAATGTATTCATACGACAACACTGTAATTATACTCTTTAAATGTATACACATTTTTTAAACGGTTTACCATATATGTGATGGTGTATTTTTGGACATTCTATTCTATTCCATTAATTTATATGTTTATCTTTATAACAATATATACTTTATTAATTACTGTAGGTTTTAGTAAGTCTTGAAATTAGGTAGTCCTTATGTTTTTATTTTTCTTTTTTTTTTTTTCTATATTGTTATGGCTATTCTAGTCCTTGAAAACAAGAACTGGAAAGAATCAACATGCTAAAAATATGACTAGACAATGCATGGCAGCTCATGCCTATAATCAGTTTGCCAATTTACAAAATAAGGCTGGGAGGATTTTGATAGATATTTTGTTGACTGCAGATCATTTTGTGTAGAATTGCCACATGACCAAAATTTATTATTTATTTTATTTTATTTTTTTTTATTTTAATTTTTTAAAATTATACTTTAAGTTTTAGAGTACATGTGCACATTGTGCAGGTTAGTTACATATGTATACATATGCCATGCTGGTGTGTTGCACGCACTAACTCGTCATCTAGCATTAGGTATATCTCCCAATGCTATCCCTCCCCCCTCCCCCCACCCCACAACAGTCCCCAGAGTGTGATATTCCCCTTTCTGTGTCCATGTGATCTCATTGTTCAATTCCCACCTATGAGTGAGAACATGCGGTGTTTGGTTTTTTGTTCTTGCGAAAGTTTACTGAGAATGATGATTTCCAATTTCACCCATGTCCCTACAAAGGACATGAACTCATCATTTTTTATGGCTGCATAGTATTCCATGGTGTATATGTGCCACATTTTCTTAATCCAGTCTATCATTGTTGAACATTTGGGTTGGTTCCAAGTCTTTGCTATTGTGAATAATGCCGCAATAAACATACGTGTGCATGTGTCTTCATAGCAGCATGATTTATAGTCCTTTGGGTATATACCCAGTAATGGGATGGCTGGGTCAAATGGTATTTCCAGTTCTAGATCCCTGAGGAATCACCACACTGACTTCCACAATGGTTGAACTAGTTTACAGTCCCACCAACAGTGTCAAAGTGTTCCTATTTCTCCACATCCTCTCCAGCACCTGTTGTTTCTTGACTTTTTAATGATTGCCATTCTAACTAGTGTGAGATGGTATCTCATTGTGGTTTTGATTTACATTTCTCTGATGGCCAGTGATGATGAGCATTTTTTCATGTGTCTTTTCACTGCATAAATGTCTTCTTTTGAGAAGTGTCTGTTCATACACTTTGCCCACTTTTTGATGGGGTTGTTTGTTTTTTTGTTGTAAATTTGTTTGAGTTCATTGTAGATTCTGGATATTAGCCCTTTGTCAGATGAGTAGGTTGCGAAAATTTTCTCCCATTTTGTAGGTTGCCTGTTCACTCTGATGGTAGTTTCTTTTGCTGTGCAGAAGCTCTTTAGTTTAATTAGATCCCATTTGTCAATTTTGGCTTTTGTTGCCATTGCTTTTGGTGTTTTAGACATGAAGTCCTTGCCCATGCCTATGTCCTGAATGGTATTGCCTAGGTTTTCTTCTAGGGTTTTTATGGTTTTAGGTCTAACATTTAAGTCTTTAATCCATCTTGAATTGATTTTTGTATAAGGTGTAAGGAAGGGACCCAATTTCAGCTTTCTACATATCGCTAGCCAGTTTTCCCAGCACCATTTATTAAATAGGGAATCCTTTCCCCATTGCTTGTTTTTCTCAGGTTTGTCAAAGATCAGATAGTTGTAGATATGCGGCGTTATTTCTGAGGGCTCTGTTCTGTTCCATTGATCTATATCTCTGTTTTGGTACCAGTACCATGCTGTTTTGGTTACTGTAGCCTTGTAGTATAGTTTGAAGTCAGGTAGTGTGATGCCTCCAGCTTTGTTCTTTTGGCTTAGGATTGACTTGGCAATGCGGGCTCTTTTTTGGTTCCATATGAACTTTAAAGTAGTTTTTTCCAATTCTGTGAAGAAAGGCATTGGTAGCTTGATGGGGATGGCATTGAATCTGTAAATTACCTTGGGAAGTATGGCCATTTTCACGATATTGATTCTTCCTACCCATGAGCATGGAATGTTCTTCCATTTGTTTGTATCCTCTTTTATTTCCTTGAGCAGTGGTTTGCAGTTCTCCTTGAAGAGGTCCTTCACATCCCTTGTAAGTTGGATTCCTTGGTATTTTATTCTCTTTGAAGCAATTGTGAATGGGAGTTCACTCATGATTTGGCTCTCTGTTTGTCTGTTGTTGGTGTATAAGAATGCTTGTGATTTTTGTACATTGATTTTGTATCCTGAGACTTTGCTGAAGTTGCTTATCAGCTTAAGGAGATTTTGGGTTGAGATGATGGGGTTTTCTAGATATACAATCATGTCATCTGCAAACAGGGACAATTTGACTTCCTCTTTTCCTAATTGAATACCCTTTATTTCCTTCTCCTGCCTAATTGCCCTGGCCAGAACTTCCAACACTATGTTGAATAGGAGTGGTGAGAGAGGGCATCCCTGTCTTGTGCCAGTTTTCAAAGGGAATGTTTCCAGTTTTTGCCCATTCAGTATGATATTGGCTGTGGGTTTGTCATAGACAGCTCTTATTATTTTGAAATACGTCCCATCAATTCCTAATTTATTGAGAGTTTTTAGCATGAAGGGTTGTTGAATTTTGTCAAAGGCTTTTTCTGCATCTATTGAGATAATCATGTGGTTTTTGTCTTTGGCTCTGTTTATATGCTGGATTACATTTATTGATTTGTGTATATTGAACCAGCCTTGCATCCCAGGGATGAAGCCCACTTGCTCATGATGGATAAGCTTTTTGATGTGCTGCTGGATTCGGTTTGTCAGTATTTTATTGAGGATTTTTGCATCGATGTTCATCAAGGATATTGGTCTAAAATTCTCTTTTTTTGTTGTGTCTCTGCCCGGCTTTGGTATCAGAATGATGCTGGCCTCATAAAATGAGTTAGGGAGGATTCCCTCTTTTTCTATTGATTGGAATAGTTTCAGAAGGAATGGTACCAGTTCCTCCTTGTGCCTCTCGTAGAATTCGGCTGTGAATCCATCTGGTCCTGGACTCTTTTTGGTTGGTAAGCTATTGATTATTGCCACAATTTCAGATCCTGTTATTGGTCTATTCAGAGATTCAACTTCTTCCTGGTTTAGTCTTGGGAGAGTGTATGTGTCGAGGAATTTATCCATTTCTTCTAGATTTTCTAGTTTATTTGCATAGAGGTGTTTGTAGTATTCTCTGATGGTAGTTTGTATTTCTGTGGGATCAGTGGTGATATCCCCTTTATCATTTTTTATCGCGCCTATTTGATTCTTCTCTCTTTTTTTCTTTATTAGTCTTGCTAGTGGTCTATGTATTTTGTTGATCCTTTCAAAAAACCAGCTCCTGGATTCATTCATTTTTTGAAGGGTTTTTTGTGTCTCTATTTCCTTCAGTTCTGCTCTGATTTTAGTTATTTCTTGCCTTCTGCTAGCTTTTGAATGTGTTTGCTCTTGCTTTTCTAGTTCTTTTAATTGTGATGTTAGGGTGTCAATTTTGGATCTTTCCTGCTTTCTCTTGTGGGCATTTAGTGCTATAAATTTCCCTCTACACACTGCTTTGAATGAGTCCCAGAGATTCTGGTATGTTGAGTCTTTGTTCTAGTTGGTTTCAAAGAACATCTTTATTTCTGCCTTCATTTCATTATGTACCCAGTAGTCATTCAGGAGCAGGTTGTTCAGTTTCCATGTAGTTGAGTGGTTTTGAGTGAGATTCCTAATCCTGAGTTCTAGTTTGATTGCACTGTGGTCTGAGAGATAGTTTGTTATAATTTCTGTTATTTTACATTTGCTGAGGAGAGCTTTACTTCCCAGTATGTGGTCAATTTTGGAATAGGTGTGGTGTGGTGCTGAAAAAAATGTATATTGTGTTGATTTGGGGTGGAGAGTTCTGTAGATGTCTATTAGGTCCGCTTGGTGCAGAGCTGAGTTCAATTCCTGGGTATCCTTGTTGACTTTCTGTCTCGTTGATCTGTCTAATGTTGACAGTGGGGTGTTAAAGTCTCCCATTATTAATGTGTGGGAGTCTAAGTCTCTTTGTAGGTCATTCAGGACTTGCTTTATGAATCTTGGTGCTCCTGTATTGGGTGCATATATATTTAGGATAGTTAGCTCTTCTTGTTGAGTTGATCCCTTTACCATTATGTAATGGCCTTCTTTGTCTCTTTTGATCTTTGTTGGTTTAAAGTCTGTTTTATCAGAGACTAGGATTGCAACTCCTGCCTTTTTTTGTTTTCCATTGGCTTGGTAGATCTTCCTCCATCCTTTTATTTTGAGCCTATGTGTGTCTCTGCACTTGAGATGGGTTTCCTGAATACAGCACACTGGTGGGTTTTGACTCTTTATCCAATTTGCCAGTCTGTGTCTTTTCATTGGAGCATTTAGTCCATTTACATTTAAAGTTAATATTGTTATGTGTGATTTTGATCCTGTCCTTATGATGTTAGCTGGTTATTTTGCTCATTAGTTGATGCAGTTTCTTCCTAGTCTCGATGGTCTTTACGTTTTGGCATGATTTTGCAGCGGCTGGTACTGGTTGTTCCTTTCCATGTTTAGTGCTTCCTTCAGGAGCTCTTTTAGGGCAGGCCTGGTGGTGACAAAATCTCTCAGCATTTGCTTGTCTGTAAAGTATTTTATTTCTCCTTCACTCATGAAGCTTAGTTTGGCTGGATATGAAATTTTGGGTTGAAAATTCTTTTCTTTCAGAATGTTGAATATTGGCCCCCACTCTCTTCTGGCTTGTAGGGTTTCTGCGGAGAGATCCGCTGTTAGTCTGATGGGCTTCCCTTTGAGGGTAACCCGACCTTTCTCTCTGGCTGCCCTTAACATTTTTTCCTTCATTTCAACTTTGGTGAATCTGACAATTATGTGTCTTGGAGTTGCTCTTCTCGAGGAGTATCTTTGTGGCATTCTCTGTATTTCCTGAATCTGAACGTTGGCCTGCCTTGCTAGATTGGGGAAGTTCTCCTGGATAATATCCTGCAGAGTGTTTTCCAACTTGGTTCCATTCTCCCCATCACTTTCAGGTACACCAATCAGACGTAGATTTGGTCTTTTCACATAGTCCCATATTTCTTGGAGGCTTTGCTCATTTCGTTTTATTCTTTTTTCTCTAAACTTCCCTTCTCGCTTCATTTCATTCATTTCATCTTCCATTGCTGATACCTTTTCTTCCAGTTGATCGCATCGGCTCCTGAGGCTTCTGCATTCTTCACGTAGTTCTCGAGCCTTGGTTTTCAGGTCCATCAGCTCCTTTAAGTACTTCTCTGTATTGGTTATTCTAGTTATACATTCTTCTAAATTTTTTTCAAAGTTTTCAACTTCTTTGCCTTTGGTTTGAATGTCCTCCTGTAGCTCAGAGTAATTTGATCGTCTGAAGCCTTCTTCTCTCAGCTCATCAGTCATTCTCCATCCAGCTTTGTTCCGTTGCTGGTGAGGAACTGTGTTCCTTTGGAGGAGGAGAGGCGCTCTGCTTTTTAGAGTTTCTAGTTTTTCTGTTCTGTTTTTTCCCCATCTTTGTGGTTTTATCTACTTTTGGTCTTTGATGATGGTGATGTACAAATGGGTTTTTGGTGTGGATGTCCTTTCTGTTTGTTAGTTTTCCTTCTAACAGAGAGGACCCTCAGCTGCAGGTCTGTTGGAATACCCTACCGTGTGAGGTGTCAGTGTGCCCCTGCTGGGGGGTGCCTCCCAGTTAGGCTGCCCGGGGGTCAGGGGTCAGGGACCCACTTGAGGAGGCAGTCTGCCCGTTCTCAGATCTCCAGCTGCGTGCTGGGAGAACCACTGCTCTCTTCAAAGCTGTCAGGGACATTTAAGTCTGCAGAGGTTACTGCTGTCTTTTTCTTTGTCTGTGCCCTGCCCTCAGAGGTGGAGCCTACAAAGGCAGGCAGGCCTCCTTGAGCTGTGGTGGGCTCCACCCAGTTCGAGCTTCCAGGCTGCTTTGTTTACTTAATCAAGCCTGGGCAATGGCGGGCACCCCTCCCCCAGCCTCGCTGCCGCCTTGCAGTTTGATCTCAGACTGCTGTGCTAGCAATCAGCGAGACTCCGTGGGCGTAGGACCCTCTGAGCCAGGTGCAGGATATAATCTCGTGGTGCGCCGTTTTTTAAGCCCGTCAGAAAAGCGAAGTATTCGGGTGGGAGTGACCCGATTTTCCAGGTGCCGTCCATCACCCCTTTCTTTGACTCAGAAAGGGAACTCCCTGACCCCTTGCACTTCCCAAGTGAGGCAATGCCTCGCCCTGCTTCGGCTCGCGCACGGTGCACGCACCCACTGACCTGTGCCCACTCTCTGGCACTCCCTAGTGAGATGACCCCGGTACCTCAGATGGAAATGCAGAAATCACCCATCTTCTGCGTCGCTCACTCTGGGAGCTGTAGACTGGAGCTGTTCCTATTCGGCCATCTTGGCTCCTCCCCCCAAAATTTATTATTTCAATAATTCCCTCTTTATTTAGAGATGTCTAATTTTTATCAATAATCTTTAATAGTGAACAAGTCCTATACCATTTTTGTTGAAATTGTTGAAATTTTGTTAACTGCAGATTATTTTGTGTAGAATTGCCACAGGACCAACATTTATTATTTCAATAATTCCCTCTTTATTTATTTAGAAATCTTTAATTTTTCTCAACAATGTTTTATAGTTTTCAGTGAACAAGTCCTACATCATTTTTGTTGAAATTGTCCCTAAGTATTTTATTCTTTTTGAGCTATTATGATAGGATTTTTTTAATGTTTGAGACATTTTTTCACTTGTATATAGAAATCCAACTTATATTTTATATTAATCTGGTATCTTGCAATATTGCTAAACTCTCTTATATTTCTAATTGCTTATTTGTAAATATTTTTATACTACCTACATGAAAGATCATGTTGTTTATGAATAAGACAATTTTTATTTCTTATATTTTAGTCTACCTACCTTTAATAACATTTCTTAACATTTGTTATACTGGCTCAAAGCCCCATCACAATGTTGAGTAGGAGAGGTAAGAGAGAATCTCCCTCCCGTGTATCCAATTTCTTCAATCTTGAGAAATTCAAACAAGTCCTGCTGTTAGCTGTAGTTTTTTGTTTGTTTGTTTGTTTGCTTTTTGTTTTGTTATGTTTTTTTGTAAATGTCCTTTATCAAGTTGAGAAAATTAACTTCTATTCCTAGTTTACTAGGAGATTTTGCTTTTGCTTTTGTTTTTAAAATTGTAAATGGGTTTAGATTTTTGTCAGATGATTTTGTGTATCTATTGTGATAATGATGTATATTAATCTAGCTTTTTGTTTGAGTAAGTAGGGTTTTTTTTGTAAATAGTATTTAATTATATAAAATGCCTAAATTTGTCAGTTCACCTTGTGTTAGTCCCTCCGGGGTGCTATTATAAAATACCATAAACTAGGTATTTTATGAATAACAAAAATTTATTTCTTACAGTTCTGAAGTCTGGAATGTCTAAGACCAAGTCACAGTCAGATTTGTTTTCTGATCAGGGCCTGATTTCTGGTTCCTTGACAGCAACTTCTCACTGAGTCTTCACATAGTGGAAGAAGGGGCAAGGGAGTTCTCCTGTGCCTCTCTTACAAGGATGCTGACATTGTTACAATGTTTATGTTCCCACAAAATTCGTATCTTAAAATCCTAACCCTCAAGGTTATGATATTAGAATGTAGATCCTTTGGGACCTGAATAAATCATGAGAGTGGAACCCTCACGAATTAGATTAGTGCCTTTATAAAACAGATACAAGGGAATTTTCTCACTCCTTCCACCTTGTAAGGATGCAGTAGGAAGTTGCCATCTGTGAGGAACAGACTCTCACCAGGCACTGAATCTGCTGGCATCTTGATCTTGGACTTGCCAGCCTCCAGAAAAGTGAGACATAAATGTGTGTTGGTTACAAGCTACCCAGTCTATGGTATTTTGTTAGAGCAGCCTGAAGGGACTAAGACAGGCATGAATCCCAATCATTAGACCTTGAGAAACAAGAATTTTACATATAAATTTTGGAAAGACACAGATATTCAGACCATAGCAACCCATTCATAGACACCTGTGTCTCTGGTTTGGGGTATTATAAATTAAGTTGTAATGGATATTCTTTGTGTGGGCATATGTTTTCATTTCTCTGGGTAAATACTTAAAAGAATAATTTTAGGTCATATGCTTGACATGTGTTCAGTTTTTATAATAAGCTGCTACAAATGTTTCTAAAGTGGCTGTGCCATCTTAGGCTTCCACCAACAAAGTTAAGGGTTCCAGCTTCTCCACATCCTCACCAACTTTTAGAGTTGAAAATTAACTTCAAAGAACAGACTTACACTAGTATATACGGAGAAGAGCTTCCAAATAAATAAAAAAGAGAAAGTTAGAAAACAAAAGTAAAATGCATAAAGGAAATGAACTGACTTTCAACTGTAAAGAATATGAATGGCTAATAAAAACATGAATGTAACTTCAAATTATTAACTATACAAGAAATATAAACAGACATTGAAAAGATGTATTTTCTGGCAATTAAACTAATAATAATTTTAAAACATGATATTCAATTTTATTAGAATATATGGGAAATGGTCATCCAATATATTGCTATCAGAGTAAAAGTTGGTAAAATTTTCTGGAGGATAGTATGGAATACTTATCAATATCCCTAAAAGTGTGTTTGTCTTTTGAGTCTGTAATTCTAGAACTATAATATATCCTAAGCAAATTATTAAGAACATTTGCAAAATAAATATGAATGGTCACTCTTTACATAGTATATATTTAGAAATAAACTAAAAGTATTATATAAATTTTTAAATTAAATATTGGGCATATCCTTTGTTTATAATTATTACTGTTAAAAACCTAGTAGTGTAAGAATTTATAGGGACATAGGAAGTATTTAAGTTTGTATTCTTGTAGAAAGTATGATCTTACAAAGAACTTGTTCTTTAAAATATGTATATATAAGAATAGAATATAGAGAGAAAAATACTACGGTATTTATTTTGTTTATATTTATTATTTTATTAAATTGTGAATGACTCTTCCCTTTTATGTTTTGTATAAGATTTTTCTCTTGCCAGCTCACTTATCCTCACTAAATCATCTTATCCTATTAACCATCTCTGGAGTCTTAGTCCATGATAAGGCGGGTTAACCTTGTAAACACATTGTTGCTTTGGGAATAGAGCTCTTCTGGGACAAAACAAGCTGGGTATTTACAATAATACTTTAGTAAAAATTAGTTAAAAATACTATTATTAATAATATTTCATATCCTCAATATATATTAGTTCAATAGATCTGACTCCACCTTCTTAGTCTTTTGATGTAAGCTAAAGCATGTTGTCTCAAAGGAAAAAACAGAAATATTGTAAGATTGTTTCAATACCAGAAAATTATCCTGTCTAAGATTAATGCAATTAATAGTTTGAAGACAGACTGCTGATTTTTATTCTACAATGTGGAAAGAAAACAAAAATAGTAGAATTATGCACAGAAAACTATGTGTCAATTCATTTCCTTTATTTGGAAGTGCAGACAGTTAATAGAGATGATTGACAACTTTACTGGATAGATCAAACTGAATTCTCAAGTAAAGACAGGAGATAGTAATAAGATAACATATTACTAGGTATCAACATTGTTGCTAGGGAAAAGAAAAAAAAGCAGTGTGGTCATTTTAACAATATTAATTATTCCAATCTATGATCATGGGATATTTTTCCATTTGTCTGTGTCATCTGCAATTTCTTTTATCAGTTTTTTTTTGTAATTTTACTTCTAGAGCTCTTTCACCTTCTTGGTTAAATATATTTCTAGGTGTTTCCTTCTTGTAGCTATTGTAAACAAGATTGCTTTCTTGATTTCTTTCTCACCTTGAATGTTATTGGTATATTAAAAAAACACTGAATTTTGTATGTTGATTTTGTATCTTGACACTTCCTAATTCATTTATCGAATCTAGTTTTTTGGAGAAGTGTTTAGGATTTTATAGGTATGAGATTATACCATCAGTAAACAGAGGTAAGTTAGCTTTAACTTTCCAATTTGGATGTCTTGTATTTCTTTCTCTTGCCTGCTGGCCCTGGCTAGGACTTATAGTTCTATGTTGAATGGGAGTGGTAAAAGCGAGCATCTTTATCTTGTTCCAGTTTTTAGGGGAATTGCTTTCAACTTTTTCCTATTCAGTGTGATGTTGACTGTGGTTTTCTTATATTCAATGCAATCTCTATAAAAATACCAATGTCATTTTTTACAGAATTAGAAAAAACAATTCTAAAATTCATACAGAACCTGAAAAGGAGCCACCAAGAGCTAAACTGGTTCTAAGCAAAAAGAACAGATAGCCTGCAAAATGGGAAAAACATTTGCAAATTTTGAATTTGACAGGGGATTGATACCCAGAATTTGCAAGGAACTGAAAGCTGGAAGGATCACGTTACCTGACCTAAAATTATTCTTACAAGGCTATAGTAACCAAAACATCACAATGCTGACATGGAAAAATAGACACACAGATCAGTAGAATAAGATAGAGAACACAGATATAAAGACATATATCTACACCCAACTGATCTTTTGACAAAGTTGACAAAAACATACACTACGGAAAGGCTACCCTTTTTAATAAATGGTGCTGGGAAAATTGAATTGCCCTATGCAGAAAAATAAAATGACCCCTGTCTCACACCATATGCAAAATCAGCTCAAGACGGACCAAAGTTTTAAATGTAAGACCTGACTACTTTAAACTTCATATGGAACCAAAAAAGAGCCCACATTGCCAAGTCAATCCTAAGCCAAAAGAACAAAACCGGAGGCATCATGCTACCTGACTTTAAACTATACTACAAGGCTACAGTAACCAAAACAGCATGGTACTGGTACCAAAACAGAGATATAGATCAATGGAACAGAACAGAGCCCTCAGAAATAATGCTGCATATCTACAACTACCTGATCTTTGACAAACCTGAAAAAAAAAAAGAAATGGGGAAAGGATTCCCTATTTAATAAATGGTTCTGGGAAAACTGGCTAGCCATATGTATAAAGCTGAAACTGGATCCCTTCCTTACATCTTATACAAAAATTAAGTCAAGATGGATTAAAGACTTAAATGTTAGTCCTAAAACCATAAAAACCCTGGAAGAAAACCTAGGCAATACCATTCAGGACATAGGCATGGGCAAGGACTTCATGTCTAAAACACCAACAGCAGTGGCAACAAAAGCCAAAATTGACAAATGGGATGTAATTAAACTAAAGAGCTTCTGCACAGCAAAAGAAACTACCATCAGAGTGAACAGGAAACCTACAGAATGGGAGAAAATTTTTGCAATATACTCATCTGAAAAGGGCTAATATCCAGAATCTACAAAGAACTCAAACAAATTTACAAGAAAAAAACAAACAACCCAATCAAAAAGTGGGCAAAGGATATGAACACACACTTCTCAAAAGAAGACATTTATTCAGCCAACAGACACATGAAAAAATGCTCATCATCACTGGCCATCAGAGAAATGCAAATCAAAACCACAATGAGATACCATCTCACACCAGTTAGAATGGTGATCATTAAAAAGTCAGGAAACAACAGGTGCTGGAGAGGATGTGGAGAAATAGGAACACTTTGACACTGTTGGTGGGACTGTAAACTAGTTCAACCATTGTGGAAGTCAGTGTGGTGATTCCTCAGGGATCTAGAACTAGAAATACCATTTGACCCAGCCATCCCATTACTGGATGTATACCCAAAGGATTATAAATGCTGCTATAAAGACACATGCACATGTATTTTTATTGCGGCACTGTTCACAATAGCAAAGACTTAGAACCAACCCAAATGTCCAACAATGATAGACTGGATTAAGAATACGTGGCACATATACAACATGGAATACTATGCAGCCATAAAAAAGGAAGAGTTCATGTCCTTTGTAGGGACATGGATGAAGCTGGAAACCATCATTCTCAGCAAACGATCGCAAGGACAAAAAACCAAACACTGCATGTTCTCACTCGTAGGTGGGAATTGAACAAGGAGAACACATGGACACAGGAAGGGGAACATCATACACCGGGGCCTGTTGTGGGGTGGGGGGAGGGGGGAGGGATAGCATTAGGAGATATATCCAATGCTACTTGATGAATTAATGGGTGCAGCACACCAACATGGCAGACATATGCATATGTAACAAACCTGCACGTTGTGCACATGTACCCTAAAACTTAAAGTATAATAAAAAAGAAATACTCAAGAAAACGTAGGGGAAACTCTTCTGGACATTAGTCTAGACCAAACTTTTCTAACCCGCAGGCCACGGGTGGCCCGAGATGGCTTTGAATGCAGACCAACACAAATTCGTAAACTCTCAGACAACATTATAAGATTTTTTGTTTTTTTTTTTTAGCTTATCAGTTATCATTAGTGTTAGCGTATTTCATGAGTGGCCCAAGACAATTTGTCTTCATCCAATGTGACCCAGAAAAGCCAAGAGATTTGAGCACCCCTCGTCTAGACCAAGAGTTAATGACTAAGATCTCAAAATCACAAGTAAAGCCAGGCACCACGGCTCATGTCAGAAATCCCAGCACTTTGTGAGGCTGAAGCAGAGGATCACTTGAAGCCAGGAGTTTGAGATCAGCCTGGGCAACATAGTGAAACTCTGCCACTGTTAAAAAGTTTTTAAAATATTAGCCAGGTGTGGTGGCATGTGCCTGTAGAAGTATTTGGGAGGTGGAGGTAAGAGGATTGCTTTAGTCTACGAGTTTGAGGCTGCAATAAGCTATGATCACATCACTGCATTCTTGCCTGGGCAACAGAGTGAGGCTCTGTCTCTTAAAATAAAAAGCACAAGCAACAAAAACAAATATTGACAAATGCTACTACATTAAACTAAAAAGCCTCTGCATGGCAACAGAAATAATCAACATAATGAACAGATAATCTGCAGGATGGGAAAAATATTTGCAAATTATGAATCTGTCAGGGAACTGACCTCCAGAATTTTCAAGGAACTCAATTTAAAAGCCACAACAAAAAATAACCTCATTAAAAAGTGTGCAAAGGGCATGAATAGACATTTTTCAAAAGAAAACATACAAGTGGCCTGTAAGTATATAAAAATTGTTCAACATCTCTAATCATCAGAGAAATACATATTAAAACTACAATGATATATCATCTTACACCAGTCAAAAAAACTATTATTAAAAAAAATAACAGATGTTGGCTAGGATACAGATGAAAGGGAATGCATATACACTGTTGGTGGCAATGTAAATTAGTATAACCACTATGGAAAACAGAATGGAGATTCCTCAAAGAACTAAAAGTAGAACTACCATTCGAGCCAGCAATCCCACTAAATGGTTTCTACCCAAAGGGAAAGAAATAGTTATAGCAAAAAGATATCTGTACTCATAAGTTTATAGCAGTGCTTTGAACGATTTACAATAGCAAGGACCTGGAATTGACCTAAGTTTCCATCAATGGGTGAATAAACAAATTGCAGTGTGTTTGTATGTGTATATGGATATACAAAATGTATAAATGTGTATATAAACACACAGTGAAATATTATTCAGCCATGGAAAAGAATGAAATCATGTCTTTTGCTACAATATGAATGAAGCTGGAGATAATTATCTTAAGTGAAACAACTCAGAATCAGAAAGCCAAAGAACATGTTTTCTTACTTGTAAGTGAAAGCCAATTAAAGTTTACACATGGACATTGATGTAGATTAATAAGTCACTAGAGGTTCAGAAGAGTGGGAGAATGGGGGGATGGGAGTGCAGGATGAGAAATAATTTTGAAGAGGTTGAGGCGGGAGGATCTCTTGAGGCAAGGAGTTCAAGACCAGCCTAGGCAACAAAACGAGATCCCATATCTACTAAAAAAAATTTAAAAATTAGCCAAGTATGGTGATGTACCCCTATAGTCCTACCTGTTTGGAAGGTTGAAGTGGGAGGATCCCTTGAGCCCAGGAGTTCAAGGCTGCAGTGAGTTAGGATCACACCACTGCACTCCATCATAGGCAACAAAGCAAGGCCCTGTCCCTAAAAAGTAAATAAATAACTTAATTGGTACAATGTACACTATTCTGGTGATGGTTACACTAAAAGCCGAGATTTCATTACACAATATATCTATGTAACAAAATTGCATGAGTACCCACTAAATTTATACAAAAAGAAAAAAAAATGAAGTAGCGTAAAGAGTGTAAAGAAGAATAAAAAAGAAAGGCATATTATACACTGAATACCATTCATTGAAGAACAAGACTTACTGGCAAAAAACAACTATGGAATATAAATTTCCATTTGGCACATGGCATATCAAAATATATATTGTGATTAACTATATTACCATAAAATTATATTTTATACTATGCTTTACCTTATAGAGACTTGCAAATATGTGGTAGTGCTTACTCTAATTTTACTTCTCAGAATATCTTAAAGCAAAGATTTCTACCATATTTGCCCATAATGTTGGATTAATTGTTTTTCTTATTCTCCTCATATTTGGCTTTATAGTAGGGGGGAAAACTATAAAGCACACATTCAGCATCAAGGAAGAGTATTTTTCCATGTGGACTGAAACAAATAGCTGCCTAGAATTGGTCCCCTGTGAGTTAATTTAAAACATTGTAGTCTGGGATTTTATAACATAGGCTCTAAATCATCAAATTTTATCTGAAGAGAAAGGAAATAGAAACAAAGTTGGAAGGCTCATAATAACGTTAAAGAAGACTAAAACCACTACTACTAAACTTTCAATTAATTTTAAACATATTTTATTGTGTATTTACGTTTTTCTAAAATGTAAAATTTATGTGTTTACATTTTTCTTAATATGTTATTTATAGTAGATGTCAATGGTTGAAATCCACATTTTGTAATTATCTGTAAAATAAATTTGTACATTATATTTTACCTTTTCATGATTCTTCCATTTGTCTTAGCCATCTGTCCAATAATAAAGTATTGGTTGTATTTTAAATGTTATGTTGTCACATTTGGTTGGTAATCAATAGACTATTACTTTTTCCCATTTTATATTTACATAAATAATAATATATCCAGTATTTTATACTCAAAATTTTAAATAATAGCTAAGTTTAATGATTTAAAAATAGCAATAGTATTCCTTTAAAATAATAATTATTGAGCTGTTAACTGTTTTTTAAGGTTTTATTTTATTTTTAATTAACACATATGATTGTACATATTTATGGGGGACAGTGTGATGTTTTCCTACTTGTGTACATAGTTCAATGATCAAATAAGGATATTCAGCTTGCCCATCACCACAAACATTTATCATTTCTTTGTGGTAAAAACATTCAAATCCTCTGTTACAGTTTTTCGAAATATATAATGCAACATTGTTTATTAGAGTCACCCTACTATGCGATAGAACAACAGAATGTATTCCCCTTATCAATCTGTAATTTTATACCCATTAACTGATCTCTTCCCATCCATCCCCTTTCCTCTACCCTATCCAACCTCTGGTAACCTGAATAATAGAAGTCCTCTGTAGTTCTATGAGATCAGCTTTTTATAATTCCTCAAATGAGTGAGATCACGCAGTATTTGTATTTACGTGTCTGACATTTCACTTAACATAATTCCTCCAGGTTTGTGCAAGTTGCTGCAAATGACAGAATTTAATAATATTCCATTGTGTGTGTGTACAAACATTTTCTTTATTTATTCATCTGTTAATGGACACTTAGGGCAATTCCATATCTTATCTATTTTGAATAGCACTGCAATAAACATTAATGAAGATAAATCTTCAACATAATTATTTCATTTCTCTTGGATATATACCCAGTAGTGGAATTACTCAATCGTACGGTAATTCTATTTTTAATTTTGTGAGGAAACACCATACTGTTTTCCATAAAGGCTGTACTAATTTACATTCCTATAAACAGTGTGTAATGGTTGCCATTTCTTCACATTCATGTCAGCATTTGTTATTTTTTGTCTTTTTGAAACAACCATTCTAATTCAGGTAAAGTGATATCTCATTGTGGTTTTGCTTCGCATTTCCCTGATGATTTGTAATACTGAATACTTTTGGTTCATATACCTAATGAAATAGCAATTTGTATGCTCTTTGGGGAAATATCTATTATTTTTAACATCAGGTTATTATTATTATTTTTGCTATTGAGTTGTTAGAGTTTCTTATGTATTATGGATATTAACCCCTTATGAGATGCATAGTTAGCAAATTTTTTTTACCTATTCTGTACGTTGCATCTTCACTCTGTTGATTGTTTCCTTTGTTGTACAAAAGCTTTTCATTTTGATGTAATCCCATTTGTCTATTTGTGCTTTTGTTGCTTGTCCTCTTAGGTTTTTTTTTTTTTTAATCCTTGCCCACACCCGGGTTGTGGAGTGTTTCCCCATATGTTCGAGTAATTTTATAGTTTTGAGTCTTATATTTAAGTCCTTAATCAACTTTGATTTAATGTTTATGTAAGGTGAGAGATAGAGGTCTGGTTTTATTATTTTGCATGTTTTCCCTCTACAATTTATTGTAGATATTGCCCTTGTCCCTATCTATGTGTGTTTTTGGTACCCTTGTTGACAATCAACTGGCTTTAAGTGTTTGAATTTAATTCTGTGTTCTGTATTCTGTTCCATTGGTCTATGTGTGTTTTTTTTTTTTTTTGCCAGTGCCATGCTGTGTTGGTTATTACAACTTTGTAGCATATTTTGAAGTCAGCTAGAGTGATGCTTCCAGCTTAGTTCTTTTTCCTCAAGATTACTTTGGCAATTCAAGGTCATTTGTACCTCCACGCAAATATTAGAATTTTTTTTCTGTAAAGAATGTTATTAGTATTTAAATAAGGATTGCATTGAATCTGTAGATCACTTTGGGTAGTAACGACATTTTAACAAAATTATTCCAACCCATGAGACAAGATATCTTTTCATTTATTTGTATCATCTTCAGTTACTTTCATCAATGTTTTATAGTTTTCATTGTATATATTTTTTACCTTCTTGGTTGAATTTGTTCAGATGTATTTTATTATTATTTTTGGTAGCTATTGTAAATGAAATTGTTTCTTGATTTCTGTTTCAGATAGTTTGCTACTGGAATATAGAACAAAAACTAATTTTTTGTATGCTGATTTTGTATTCTTCAGCCTTATTGAATTTTCTTATTAGTTTTAAGAGCTTTTTGGTGGAGTCTTTAGGGTTGTCTGCAACAAGGATGTTTGACTTCCTCCTTTTCAATTTATATCTGTTTTATTACTTTCACTCTGTAATTATTCCTCTAGCTAAGACTTCCAGCATGATGTTGAGTAAGAGTGCTGAAAGTAGGCATCCTTGTCATATTCCAGATCCTAGAGGAACAGCTTTCAGCATTGTTTTTCTATTCAGTGTGATGTTACCTGTGGGTTTGTCATATTTAGCTTTTATTACTTTATTTTTATTTTTATTTTTGGAGACAGAATCATCCAGGCTGAAGTGCAGTGGTGCAACCTGAGTAGCTGGAACTACGGGAGCATGCCACCATGCCCAGCTACTTTTTGTATTTTTGGTAGCAATGAGGTTTTGTCATATTGTCCAAGTTGGTCTCGAACTCCTGGGATCATGTGATCAGCCTGCTTTGGCATCCCAAAGTGCTGGGATTACAGATGTGAGCCACCGCACCTGGCCATATATGGCTTTTATTGTATTGAGGTATGTACTTCCCATATCAAGTTCATTGACAGTTTTTATCATGATGAGATATTGAATTTTGTGAATGATTTATGAGCATCTGTTGAAATGATTATGTAGTTTTTGTCCTTCATACTGTTAATATAATGTATTGCTTATGTTGAATCATCCTTGCATCCCTGGGATGAATCCCACTTAATAACAATAAAAGATCTTTTTAATGCATCGTTGAATTCAGTTTGCCAATATTTGGTTGATGATTTTTGTGTTTATGTTCAACAGGGATCTTGGCCTATAGCTTCCCTTTTTAATCAAGTTTTTGTCTGGTTTTGGTATCAGGGTAATATCAGACTCATAGAATGAGTTTGGCAATATTCTCTTTTCTTTATTTATATATTTTTTGGAATATTTTGAGTAGAATTGGTCTCAGTTTTTGAAATGTTTGGTTGAATTCTGCAGTGAGGCCATCAGGTCCTGGGATTTTTTTTGATGGGAAACTTCTTTATAAAGGTTTTCATTCTTGTTGCACATTATTGATTTCTTCAAGTTGTTCATTTTTTCATGGTTCAATCTTAGTAGATTGTGTCCAGAAATGTACACATTCCTTTTACATTTCTATTTTATGGTCATATAGTTGTTCATAAGAATTTCTAATGATTCTTTTTATTTCGTGGTATCAATTTTAATGTTTCCTTTTCATGCCTAATTTTATTTGTCTTTTTTATTTTTATGTCTAGCTAAAGTTTTATCAACTTTGTTTATCCTTTCAAAAATCCAACTGCTCATTTTGTTGATCTTTTGTACTTTTTAAAAAAAATTTCTCCATGTTATTTTTCTCTGATATTTAATTATTTTTTATGTTTACTAAATTTGAATTGCTTGTTCTTGTTTTTCTTATTCCTGGAGGTGCAATATTAGGTTGCTTGAGATCTTTCTAATTTTTTGATGTGTTTATGTACTACTATAAACTTACCTCTTGGGGCCTGGCACGGTGGCTCACGCCTGTAATCCCAGCACTTTGGGAGGCGAAGACGGGCAGATCACGAGGTCAGGAGATCTAGACCATCCTGGCTAACAGGATGAAACCCCGTCTCTACTAAAAATACAAAAAAAATAAATTAGCTGGGCGTGGTGGCGGGTACCTGTAATCCCAGCTACTCGGGAGGCTGAGGCAGGAGAATGGCGTGAACCCGGGAGGCGGAGCTTGCAGTGAGCCGAGATCACACCACTGCACTCCAGCCTGGGCGACAGAGTGAGACTTTGTCTCAAAAACAAAAACAAACAAACAAAAAAAACTTACCTCTTAAGGCTGTTTTTTCTATAGCCCCATAGGTTTTGGTATGCTGCATTTCGATTTTTATTTCTCAAGAAATATTTCAAGTTTCTTTTTAATTTGTTCATTAACCCATTTGTTGTTCAGGAGAATGTTGTTCAATTTCCATGTATTTGAATAGTTTCCAAAGTTTATTTTGTTAATGATTTCTAGTTTTATTTATTGAGACTTGTTTTGTGCCCTAACATATGATCCGTCCTAGAAAAAGTTTCTTTTTTCTTTTTTTTTTTCTTTTTGAGACAGAGTCTTGCTCTCTTGCCTAGGCTGGAGTGCAGTGGTGCAATTTCGGCTCACTGCAACCTCCGCCTCCCAGGTTGAAGCAATTCTCTTGCCTCAGAACTCTTGAGTAGCTGGGATTACAGGCGCACACCACCACACCCAACTGATTTTTTTTTTGTATTTTTAGCAGAGATGGGGTTTCACCACATTGGTCAGGCTGGTCTCGAACTCGTGACCTCATGATCCACCCGCCTCGTCCCCCCGAAGTGCTGAGATTACAGGTGTGAGCCACCACGCCCAGCCAAAGTTTCATATTTTGATGAGAAAAATATGTATTCTGCGACTGTTTGGTGGAATGCTCTGTAAATGTCTACTAGGTTTATTTGATCTACAGTGCAGTTAAATCTGATGTCTCCTTGATGATTTTCTGTCTGAATGATCTGTCACTTGCTGAGGTCTATAGTTTGTCAGCCCACTAACTCCCTGAAACAGGCTACTTAGAAGGTTGATTGTCAGCAGCCATTGGAAGAATATGCTGGCAAACATTTTCCAGGTAGACACTGGGAGCTTTGAGTTTTAGTCCCTTCTCTCTTCTTATCCCAAAGAATGCATCCTCTGGAAGTGCTATATGCTTGTATACAACTGCTATTGTGTTCTGTGGTCTAGGGAGACTTGTGTATGCCTATTCCCTTCCACTTCCAGAGCTAGGTGAATTAGGAGCTGTGAGAAACTTCAGAGTTAAGGCACTGTGTATGTGTTCTAAACCCTTCTCTCCTCATGGAGTTGGGAATTTCTTCCTGATTACATGTTGCAGTGCCTGGGGTGGAGTTTGTGCCCAAGTGTGTCTCAGCTTTTCCTATTCATTTGATGTAAGTATTTTCTCTGTTGCCTGGTGTGTAGGTGGTATGGTATGAATGTCCCCAGAAAGTCATGGGTTGAAACTTAATGTGATAATATTAAGACATGAGGCCATAAGGAAGTGATAAAGTTAAGAAGGTAGAGCCCTCATGAATAGGATTTACAACATTATAAAAGGGATGGAGGGAACTAGAGATCATCATTTTTGTTCCTTTCTCCCCTCTGCTATGTGTGGACACAGTGTTCCTACCCTCCAAAGGATAATATATCAAGGTGCTATCTTAGAAGCAGAGAGAAGCTCTCACCAGAGAGCTGCTGGTATCTTGACTGTAGAATTTCCAGGTTCCAGATTATTAGAAATTATGGTTTTATTGTTTATAAAATATCCAATCTGTGGTAATTAATTATAGTAGCACAAACAAATAAAGTAGGAGTCACAATTAATGACTCTCAGAGGGAGTTGACCCCTGTTTAGATGTTCACTTGGTGCATCCATGGATGGAGAAATCAAGAGCCTTCTATCTGCCATGTTGCTATTGTCACTCTGAACCTTTCTTCTTTTCTAATATATATATGTAATTCTACATATTTTTCTCTAAGTTCTGATTTTGTGACATGTAAATTTTGATCATTTTATTTTAATTTCACTTAGTTTAAAACATTTGCTTAATTTTTGTTTTTTAGTCTCCACTGATAGATGTGCTATTTGGAAGCACATCTTCAGGAATTTTCCAGGTTGATTTGGGGTATTGATTCTTGTTTTATTGTACCATGTTCTGAAAACATACTTTGTGTGATTGCCGGGTTTTTTTTTCATTAGGCAAAATGTGTTTTATTGCCTAGAAAATGCTCTATCTTGGGAAATATTACACTTGAGGTTAGGAAGAATGTGTATCACATTCTTGTTGTAAAAAGTAATCATTCTCTAAATGTCAGATCAAGTGCATTTCAGGTCAATAATATTCTTATTGATCTTCTTTCTTCTTGATCTATCACTTATATACGGATATGTTGAACTTTCTAAATACAATAATGGATTTGTCCATTTCTACTTTTAGTTCTATCAGTTTTTGCCTCGCAAATTTGGATGCTCTAGTTTTAGGTTTACGTAGGTTTCAGATTCTCTTTGGAGAATTGTCTTGTTTATCATTATATAATACCTCTCTTTATCCCTGATAATTACTTTTATTTCTAAAGTCTGTTTATCTTGAAATCAATATAACTACAGCTTTCTTTTGATTAGTGTTACATGATATATTTTTATCCCCTTACCTTTAACCTATCAGAGTCTTTAGCTTTAAAGGCATAACTTGTAGTAAACATATAGCTGAGTCTTCTTTTTTCTTAATCCATTCTGAGAGCCTTGTCTAATTGATGTATTTAGACCACTCTAATTTAAGGTGATTATTGGTATATTTGAATTATTATCAACAATGTTTATTACTGTTTTCTTTTTGCTGCTAGAGGCCTTTTTTTACTTTCTAATTTTAATTGAGAATTTGATCTGAATTCACTTTATTTCTTTAAGTGTATTAATTTCTTTGTTTTTTTTATTGTTTGCCCTAGAGTTTACAATTTACAGATTTAACTAATCTAAATCCATCCTCAAAAAACACTATTTCTTTCATCTGTAGTGCAGGGAAATGAACATGTTGTATTCCCAATTTCTTACTCCCTTTGTTTCTTGTAATATTACTGGCATACATTTCATTTATCTGTATGGTATAATCACTCAATATATATGCTATTATTATATTAAACCAATAGATACCTTTTAGATTAATTAAGATTTAAAAAAATCGTACAATTGTACTTGCATTTTTTTCTTTTCTAACACTCTTCCTTTCATTATGTAGATTTGTTATTTTATTTTATTTTATCCAGAATAACATCTTCTTTTTATTATCATTTTATTTCTCCCAGAAGGACCTTTTTTTCCCACATTTTTTGCAGGGCCAATATTTTGGCAATATATATTCCTCATTCTTGTTTGTCTGAGAAAGTTTTTATATCTTCTTCACTTTTAAAGGACAATATCAATGGACCTAGAATTCAGTCTTGATACTTTATTTTGCTTTAAAAAGAAAACCTTTAAATGTTTTACTTTACTCTCTTTTTTCTTGCACGGTTTCTAATGAGAAGTCAGCAGTAACTCTTACACTTGTTCCTTTACAGGAAACTTGTCCTTCAGCCCCCAGCTTCCTTCAACACTTTGTTTTTGGTTTCCCTTTTTTTTTTTTTTTTCTTCAACTTTTAAGTTATGGGTACAGCAGGAGGTACAGTGTTGTTAGAGAGGTAAAGGTGTGCCATGGCGGCTTGCTGTACAGATCAACTCATCACTAGGTAGTAAGCCTAGCATGCATTAGATATTTTTCCTGATGCTCTCCCTCCCGACCCCCAACAGGCCACTTTGTGTATCGTGGCCCCCCTTGTCCATGTGCTCCCATCATTCAGCTCTCACTTATAAGTGAGAACATGCAGTGTTTGGTTTTCTGTTCCTGCGTTCCTTTGCCTAGGGTAATTGCTTCCCGCTCCATCCATGTCCCCACAAAGACAGGATCTTCTTCTTTTCTATGGCTTCATAGTATTTGTGGTGTGTACATACCACATTTTCTTTATCCAGTCTATCATTGATGGGCATTTGGGTTGATTCTGTGTCTTTGTTATTGTGAATAGTGCTACAATGAACACATATGTGCATGTGTCTTTAGAATAGAATGATTTATATTCTTTTGGGTATATACCAGTAATGGGATTGCTGGGTCAAATAGTATTTCTGGTTCCAGATCTTTGAGCAATTGCCAAACTGTCTTGCACAATGATTGAACTAATTCCCATTCACATCAACAGTTTAAAAGTGTTTCTATTTCTCCACCTCTCCAGCATCTATTGCTTCTTGACTTTTTAATAATCAGCATTCTGACTGGCATGAGATGGCATCTCATTGTGGTTTTGATGTGCATTTCACTAATCATCAGTGATGTTGAGCTTTTTTTCATATGTTTGTTGGCTGCATGAATGTGTTCTTTTGAGAAGTGTCTGTTCATGTACTTTTCCACTTTTTAATAGGGTTTTTTTTTCTTGCAAATTTGTTTAAGTTCTTTTCAGACTCTGGATATTAGAGCTTTATCAGATGGATAGACTGCAAAAGTTTTCTCCCATTCTGAAGGTTTTCTGTTCATTCTGATGATAGTTTCTTTTGCTGTGCAGAAGCTCTTAGTTTAATTAGATCTTATTTGTCAATTTTTGCTTTTGTCGCAATTGCTTTTGGAGTTCTTGTCATGAACTATTTGCCCGTCCTGAATGATACTGTTAGATTTTCTTCTGTTTCTTTATAATGTTGGGTTTTACACTTAAGTGTTTTACCCATTTTGAGTTAATTTTTTTTTTGTATAAGGTTGTACTAGTCAGGGTTCTCTAGAGAGACAGAACTAATAGAATAGATATGTATATATAAAGGGGAGTTTATTAAGTAGTATTAACTCACACGACCACAGGGTATCACAATAGGCCATCTGCAAGCTGAGAAGCAAGGAAGCCAGTCCGAGTCCCAAAGCTGAAGAACTTGGGAGTCTGATGTCCGAGGGCAGTAGGCATCCAGAACGGGAGAAAAATGTAAGCTGGGAGGCTAAGCCAGTCTAGCCTTTTCAGGTTTTTCTGCCTACTTTATATTTTAGCCATACTGGCAGCTGATTAGATGGTGTCCACCCAGATTAAGGGTGGGTCTGCGTTAATCTGACTCACTGCCCACTGACTCAAATGTTAATCTCCTTTAGCTACACCCTCACAAACACATCCAGGACCAATACTTTGCATCCTTAAATCCAATCAAGTTGACACTTAGTATTAACCATTACAAAGGTGTAAGGAAGGGGTCCAGTTTCAGTTTTCAGCATATGGCTAGCCTGTTCTCCCAGACCATTTATTAAACAGGGAATCCTTTCCCCATTATATTTTGTATAGGTTTGTCAAAGATCAGATGGTTGTAGGTGTGTGGTCTTATCTCTGAGTTCTCTATTCTGTTCCATTGATCTATGTGTCTGTTTGTGTACCAGTACAGTGCTGTTTTGGTTACTGTAGCCCTGTAGTATACTCTGAAGTTAGGTAGCATGATGCCTCCAGCTTTGTTCTTTTTCCTTAGGATTCTCTTGGCTATACAGGTTCTTTTTAGGTTCCATTCACGTTTTAAAATAGTTTCTTCTGATTCTGTGAAGAATGTCAATGAAGTTTAATGGCAATAGCATTGAATCTGAAATTACTTTGGGCAGTATGGCCATTTTCATAATATTGATTCTTCCTATCCATGAGCATGGAATATTTTTCCATTTATTCCTGTCCTCTCTTATTTCCTTGAGCAGTGATTGGTAGTTCTCCTTGAGAAAGTCCTTCACTTCCCTTGTTAGTTGTTTTCCTTGGTGTTTTATTCTCTTTGTAGTAATTGTGAATAGGAGCTCATTCATGATTGTGTTCTCTGCATCCTTGTTGTCGGTGTGCAGGAATACCTGTGATTTTTGCACATTGATTTTGTATCCTGAGACCTTGCTGAAGATGCTTTTCACTTTAAGAATTGTTTGGGGTGAGACGATGGGGTTTTCTAGATATAGGATTTTGTCATCTGCAAACAAAGATAGTTTTACTTCCTCTCTTCCTATTTGAATATGTTTTATTTACTTCTCTGCCCTGATTGCCCTGGCCAGAACTTCCAATACTATGTTGAGCAGTGGTGAGAGAGGGCATCATTGACTTGCACCAGTTTTCAAGATTACTTCCATCTTTTGCTCATTTAGTATAATATTGGCTGTGAGTTTGTTGTATGTGGCTCTTATTATTTTGAGGTATGTTCCTTCAACACCTAGTTTATTGAGAATTTTTAACATGAAGGGAGGTTAAATTTTATCAAAGGACTTTTCTGTATCTATTGAGATAATCGTGTGGTTTTTGTCTTTTTTGTGTGTGTGTGTGATGAATAACATTTATTGATTTGCATATGTTGAACCAACCTTTCATCCTAGGAATGAAGCCACCTGGATTGTTATGGATAAGCTTTTTGATGTACTGTTGGATTCAGTTTGCCAGTATTTTATTGAGGACTTTTACATTGATGTTCATCTGGGTTATTTGCCTGAAGTTTTTATTTTTTCTTGTTGTATCTCTGCCAGGTTTTGGTATCAGGACAATACCGGCCTCATAGAATGAGTTAGGGGGGAGTTCCTCCTTTTCAATTGTTTGGAATAGTTTCAGAAGAAATGTACCAGCTCTTCTTTGTACATTTTGTAGAATTCAGCTGTAAATCTAATTTGTCCTTGGCTTTTTTGTTTTTAGAACTTGTTATTGGTCTATTCAGGGATTCAACTTTTTCCTGGCTCAGACTTTGGAGGGCATATGTGTCCAGGAATTTATCCATTTCTTCCAGATATTCTATTTTATTTTCATATAGGTGTTTATTATATTCTCTGATGGTTGTTTTTGTTTCTGTGGTGTCAGTGGTGATATCCTTCTATCATTTTTATTGCATCTATTTGATTCTTCTCTCTTTTCTTATTAGTCTAGCTAGTGGTCTATTTATTTTATTAATTTTTTAAAAAAATCAGCTTCTGGATTTATTGATTTTTTGAAGAGTTTTTCGTGTATCTCCTTTTATTCTGCTCTGATCTTGGTTATTTCTTGTCTTCTGCTAGCTTCGGGTTTTGTTTGTTTGTTTGTTTGTTTTTGTTTTCTCTTGTCTCTCTAGTTCTTTTAGTTGTGATGTTAGAATGTCAATTGGAGATCTTTCTAGCTTTTTAGTGTGGCCATTTACTGCTATAAAGTTCCCTCTTAACACTGCATTAGCTGTTTCCCAGAGATTCTGGTACGTTGTTCCTCTGTTCTCATTTATTTCAAAGAACTTCTTGATTCTGCCCTTAATTTCATTATTTACCTAGAAGTCATTCAGGAGCAAGTTCTTCAATTTTCTTGTAGTTTTGTGGTTTTGAGTGAGTTTCTTAATCTTGAGTTCTAATTTGATTGCACTGTGGTCCGAGAGACTGTTAGGATTTCAGTTATTTTGCATTTTCTGAGGAGGTTTTTACTTCCAATTATGTGATTAATTTTAGAGTAAGTGCCATGTGTTGCTGAGAAGAATGTCTTTCTGTTGTTTTTAGGTGTAGAGTTCTGTCAGTATCTATCAGTTCCACTTGAACCAGAGGTGAGTTCAAGTCCTGAATATCTTTGTAAATTTTCTGTCTCTATGGTCTGTCTGGTATTGACAGTGGGGTGTTAAAGTCTTCCACTGTATTAGTTAGGGTTCTCTAGAGGGGTAGAACTAATAGAATATATGTACATACGAAGGGGAGTTTATTAAGAAGAATTGACTCACATGATCACAAGGTGATTCTCTATGATAGGTCGTCCTCAAGCTGAGAAACAAGGAGGCTAGTCTGAGCCCCAAAACCTCAAAAGTGGGAAAGCTGAATGTGCAACCTTCAGTCTGTGGTTAAAGGCCCAAGAGCCCCTGGCAAACCACTGGTATAAGTTTAACAGTCCAAAAGCTGAAGAACTTGGAGTCTAATTTTTGAGGGCAGGAAGCATCCAGCATGGGATTAAGGTGAAGGACGGAAGACTCTGCAAGCCAGCTTCTTCCACCTTTTCCTGCCTGCTGTTGCTACCCATACTTGCAGCCAAATGGATGTGGCCCACTCACACTGAGGGTGGATCTTCCTGAGGGTGAGTCTTCTCCTCCAAGTCCACTGATTAAAATGTTAATCTTTTCTGGCAACACTCAGAAACACCCAGATACACCCAGAAACAATACTTTGCATCCTTCAATCCAATCAAGTGGACTCTTAATATTAACCATCACAAGTCCACCCCTTGTCAACTAGAACCCATGCACATCTCCAAATAAAGACAAAGATAAGGTCATAATTAAGCCTAACATAATACAGCTATCCTTAGTATAACCAGAAGTACACTAATTCTTAACCTAAATGCTATTGCATAAAGTTAACAACATTTAAATGCTGATATGAAGTCTGTAAAACTTATGTCACATGTTAAAGGAAAAAGGAAAGAAAATGAAGATATTTTCTTAGCACAAGAATATACATACACAAACATGTTCTTAACAAAATAAGGAGAAAATACTCATGACATTTACAGTACTCATTTCTGTGACTGGTCATGGGATCGTAGCTAGTATTGATGACTACCTTCTTCTTCTTGACTTCAGAAAGCACCTCAGAGGTCCTGGTTTTTTATCTAGTGTAGTGACCCAAACCTTCATTCTTGAGGGTTCTGGGCCATTTGTAGTCCTGCCTGGATTGGGTTGTTGTAGTTTCCCATTGACCTTAATCACAGGGCACGACAATACTAAGAGACACCCTATGGGATCTCCTGTATTTCACACAAATCCTTCTTTACCTCCATTGTGAAGTAGTAGACTGATGTCATCTTAATAGTCTGGTCAATCACCCCAGCCAACACTATAACTTCCTTCTTAGCCTGTTGATTCAGAGGAAGGAAGAGCCCAAGGTGGCCAGGTAGCAATCTTAACTTCCAGTTTAATGGAATCATTGTGTCTCCTGGTAGCAACATTTCTCCCCCTGGATCTAAAACCTCTAGGCCAGCGAAACTTAAATGTCATGGGAATAGGAAGAAAAATTTTGCTAGTGGGTTACTAGGGGTGATGGTGAGGGATGCCACTTGCACTTCAACTCCTTGATTTCTGAACCCATGAATCCTAGCTATGGGAGAACCATCACACCCATTATTTGTGTGTGAGTCTAAGTCTCTTTGTAAGTTCTAAGAACTTGTTTTGTGAATCTGGGTGCTCCTGTATTGTGTTCATATATGTTTAGGATAGTTAGCTCTTCTTGTTGAATTGAACCCTTTGCCATTGGGTGATGCCCTTCTTTGTCTTTGTGATCTTGGTTGTTTTAAAGTCTGCATTGTCTGAAACTAGGATTGCAATATCTGCTCTTTCTGTTTTTCATTTGCTTGGTAAATTTTCCTCCATCCCTTTATTTTGAGCCTTTTTGTGTCTTTGCTTGTGAGATGGGTCTCTTAAACACAGCACACCAAGGGTCTTGACTCTTTATCCAGCTTGCCATTCTGTGTCTTTTAATTGGGGTATTTACCCCATTTACATTTAACGTTAATATTGTTATGTGTTAATTTGATCCTGTCATCATGATGCTAGCTGGTTATTTTGCAGATTTGTTTATGAGGTTGGTGCATAGTGTCACTGGTCTGTGTACTTCAGTGTGTTCTTGTAGTGGTTGGTAATGGTTCTTCCTTTCCGTATTTAGTACTTCTTTCAGGAGCTCTTGCAAAGCAGGCCTGGTGGTGATTAATTCCCTCAGCATTTGCTTGTCTGAAAAGGCTCTTATTTCTCCTTCCCTCATGAGACTTAGTTTAGCTGAATATGAAATTCTGGGTTGAAAATCACTTTCTTTAAAAATGTTGAATATTGACCTCCAGGCTCTTCTGGCTTATAGGGTTTCTACTGAGAAATGTGCTCTTATTCTGAGAGGCTTCTCTTTGTAGGTGACCTTGCCTTTCTCACTGGCTTCCCTTAACATTTTTTTCTTTCATTTTGAGTTTGGAGAATCTGACTTTTATGTGCCTCAGGGCTGATCTTATTGTGGAGTATCTTACTGGGGTTCTCTGGATTTCCTGAATTTGAATGTTGGCCTGTCTTGCTAGGTTGGGGATGTTCTCCTGGATGATATGCTGAAGTATGTTTTCCAACCTGGTTTGTTTTCCCTGTCTCTTTCAGGTACTCCAATAAGTCATAGGTTTTGTCTCATTACATAATCCCATATTTCTTGAGGGTTTTGTTTGTTCCTTTTTATTCTTTTTTCTTTATTCTTGTGTGTCTGTCTTATTTCAGCAAGATAGTCTTCAAGCTCTGAAATTCTTTCCTTTGCTTGGTCTCTTTAGCCATTGGTATTGTGGTTGTATTGTGAAGTTCTCATGTTTTGTTTTTCATCTCCGTCAGGTTATTCATGTTCCTCTGTAAACTGGTTACTCTGGTTATAAGCTCCTGTAATGTTTTATCATGGTTCTTAGCGTCTTTGCACTGGGTTAGAACATGCTCCTTTAGCTCAGTTAAATTTGTTATTATCCATCTTCTGAAGCCTACTTCTGTCAACTCATCCATCTCAGACCCAGCCCAGTTCTGTGCCCTTGCTGGAGACATCCTGTGATTATTTGGAGGGGAAAAGGCACTCTGGCTTTATGAATTTTTGGCATTTTATGCATTGATTACATCTCATCTGTATGGGCTTATCTACTTTTGATCTTTGAGACTACTGACTTTTGAGTGGGGCTTGTGTGGGACCTTTGCTGTTGTTGTTGGAGTTGCTTTCTGCTTTTTCTTTTATTTTTATCAGTCAGGCCCCTCTTCCATAGGGCTGCTGAGGTTTGCTGGGCATCCATGCCAGACCCTATTCACCTGGGTCCCTTCCACGCCTGGAGGTATCACCAGTGGAGTCTGCAAAATAGCAAAGATGGTAGTCTGCTCCTTTTCTGGGAGCTCCATTCCAGAGGAGCACTGACCTGATGCCAGCCTGAACACTCCTGTATGAGGTATCTGCAGACCCCTGTTGGGAGGTCTCATCCAGTCAAGAGGAATGGGATCAGGGACTTGCTTAAAGAAGCAGTCTGGGCTGGGAGCAGTGGCTCACGCCTGTAATCCCAACACTTTGGGAGGCTGAGGCAGGCGGATCAAGAGGTCAGGAGATCAAGACCATCCTGGCTAACATGGTGAAACCCCGTCTCTACTAAAAATACAAAAAAAAAAAAAAAATTAGCCAGGTGTGGTGGCAGGCACTTGTGGTCCCAGCTACTCGGGAGGCTGAGGCAGGAGAATGGCATAAACCCAGGAGGCGGAGGTTGCAGTAAGCCGAGATCACGCCACTGCACTCCATGCACTCCAGCCTAGGTGACAGAGCAAGACTCCGTCTCAAAAAAAAAAAAAAAAAAAAAAAAAACAAAAAAAGAAGCAGTTTGGTTGTCCCTTGGGATAGCAGGTGTGCTGTGCTGTGGGTAAGCCCCTTGTCCAGACTTCCAGACTGCCTGGACTCTCCAGAGCCAGCAAGCAGGAAAGACTAAGTCAATTGAACTGCAGAGATCATGTTCGCCCCTCCTGCTAGGGGCTCCATTCCAGGGAGATCAGAGTTCTGTCCGTAAAATCCTGGCTGGAATTGCTGAAATTCTTGCAGGGACACTTCCTGGAGGAGGAATAAATCAGGGTCTCACTTAAAGAAGCAGTCTGGCCATGATCTGCTACAGCCACTGTGCTGCACTGTGGGGAATTGCTCCCAGTCCAAACTGCCCACTCTCAGCACTAGCAAGGGAAAACGGCTTACTGGGGCCACAGTGATGGTGGCCACCCCTCTCCCGGGGGAACTCAGTTGTCTCAGGTAATCTCCAGTCAGCTGCTGCTGGCTGGCAGAGATTCCAAGTCAGTGGGTCTTAGCTCGTGAGGTTCTGTGGGAGTGGGCCAGCTGAATGGCATAGCTTGTCTCCCTAGTTTCAGCTCCCTTCCTACAGGAATGGATGAAACTCCTGCCTCACCAGAATTCGCTGAGCCAGAGCATGCAAAAGCTCCTGTGTCTCAGTGCCTGACCAGGTGACTGCTGACCCGAATGGCCACTGAGAGTCTGCATAGCTGTGTGCTTGGGACCCAAGGCCCTGGTGGTGTGGGCTCAGGAGGAGATCTGCTGATCCATGAGTTGCAAAGATCCGTGGGATAAAAAGTGATTTCCCAGGTGGGATGGCACAATCACTCACTGCCACCCTTGGCTGGGGGTGGGAGCTCCCCTTGCTCTGTGCCACTCCCAAGTGGGCCATTGCTTCACCCTTCTTTTCCTCATTCTCCATGGGTCACACCAATCACCTAGACATTCCCAATGTGAGAACCTGGATACCTCAGTTGAAGGTGCGGCATTTACTTGCCATTTTCATTCTTCTCAGTGAGAGCCGCAGACTGCAGCTGCTTCTAATTGACCACCTTGGGCCAGGATCTTTGGTTTTCTGTAGTTTGAATATGATGTGTTTAGATGTAGATTTTCTGGCATTTATCTAATTTGGTGTTCTTTGGGCTTCTTGAATCTGAAATTTGGTGTCTTTTAGCAGTTCGGAAGGTTTATTGCCATTCTGCTGCCAATATTTTTCTCTACTGTATTTTTGTTATGCTTCTAATTGTTTAATTATCTATATGTTGTGTCATCTGAAATTATCTGATTATTCTTGAGTGTTCCATCCTGTGTTATCATTTTACTTTTTTTTTTCCTTGCAGTTTGGTAAGTTTCTATTGACCCATTTTAAATCTCACTGATTCTTTCCTTGGTTTTGTTGAGTCTACTGATCAGCCCATTAATACCATTCTTTATTTCTATTATAGCATTTTGGATTTCTAGCATTTTATTTTGATCTTTTCTTAGAAGTTTTATTCTCTCTGCTTACATTTTCAACCATTCTTCATGTTGTCTATATATTCCTTCAGTGCTCTTAACATAGTAATCATAGTGATTTTCAATTGCTTTTCTAGTAAATCTATATTTATGTCACACGTCATATTTGGGTCTTGTTATGATGTTTGGTTTGTTTCTTCAGATTGTGTTTTTTTTCTTGCCTTTTAATGTGCCTTGTAATTTTTCTTTGAAAGTCAGACATGTTACATAGGAAAAAAATCATTAAATAGTTCTTTATCATGAGTATTTATGTTAATCTAGCTGTGTTAAACACGGGTTTAATGTTTGTTATGGTTATAAATATCAAAGGCTTCAAATTCTTCTAGAGCCCTTATATCTGTATTTCCTCTTCACATTGCAATTCTGTAACTACTCTTCATTAGAGAGAGTCTATGACTTGCATCTTCTTCTCTTCTTCTACTAATTCACTGTTATTATGGTGGAACCCTGTTGTGGTAGTGGTAAGGTGTGGCAGAAAGATGTTTTAAAATCTTCCAATTATATCTAATTTTTAGTGGTCTTTTGTCTTTAACCTGTGACTTGCAAACATGTTTTATCTGAAACAGCTTCCTCTTCCTTTGGCGAGAAAGAAAGATTGGGGGTGGGGTGGGAAATAGCGTGAGAGGAGTGCCTTTATCCTATGGCTCTGAGGTAAGACCATAGTAAAGACTTTCCCTGGGATAGTAGGTCTTTGCTATGTTAAGGCTATGCATGTATTTCACAATAATTACTCTTCTCACCTTGCTAGAGCTACAAGGGAATTTTTTCCAGATCGTCACTGTGAGAACTTGATAGAGCTTCAGGAAGCAAAATCCATGAAAGTATTGAATACCCTAAGACTGCAGTCCCTAGCAGTTTCTTTCTTTTTTTTTTTTTTTTTTTTTGAGATGGAGTCTCACTCTGTTGCCCAGGCTGGAGTGCAGTGGCGCTATCTCGGCTCACTGCAAGCTCCGCCTCCTGGGTTCACGCCATTCTCCTGCCTCAGCCTCCCGAGTAGCTAGGACTACAGGCGCCCACCACCACGCCTGGCTAATTTTTTGTATTTTTAGTAGAGACGGGGTTTCACCGTGTTAGCCAGGATGGTCTCGATCTCCTGAGCTCGTGATCCGCCCGCCTCGGCCTCCCAAAGTGCTGGGATTACAGGCGTGAGCCACTGCGCCCGGCCCCAGTTTCTTACTCTCACGTTTTTCCACACTCAGCTTCCAGCAATGTGTCTAAGTGACCATTTATGTGTCTTTACCCATTTATCACTCCAGTTTATCACTTCTGCTTCAGGTAGGCTCATCTGAGCCATGATTCTATGTATTCTCCTTTATCTCCAGATTTCAGAGAAGTGGTTTGCTCTGCAAAGTAAGTTCTCTTGTGAGTCCAAAAAAGTATCATTAATTTTCAGTTTGTCCAGGTTTTTCTTGAGTTAAAGTGATGACTTCCAAACACTTCAATGTCAATCTTGAAGCCTGAAATGGTTTAACGAGATTTTTGCTACAAATACTTAGAGAGTTTGGGTATGATATTGTGAGGGCATGTCACTTACACAAACTGTTGAATGTCTCAAGAATGGAGAGACACTTTTCTATCCGTTGGGCTCTTTGAAAAACAGGGCACGGGCCTCACAGTGCTAGTTTATTAGAGAGTAACACTTGCCTAGGTAAAAAGAGGAAGGAGGCATAATTTGTTAGAAAAAGGCTTCAGAACAGAATGCAGAAATGAAACCAGTGAAAAGAAAGGTGGGAATGAGTTGGCATGTAGTACCACAGATGATGAAGAATACCTGAAAACGTCTTAGTCAACTAAACAGTTTTACATCAATGATTGTCCATTAAATAAATCCTACAATGGGAAGAGATAGACAGGTGGTAGTCCTGAGGGCTTTCAGGTAAGTTTATAGTCATAGTTCTAAAGCTGAAGCAGATCCTGAGGACATTGCATCTGGAAGCTCTTGGCTAAGTATACTTTTTTTTTTGTTTTGCAGCTGAACAGCATACTCTTCCTTGAATGCAGGTATGAGCAAAACACTTTCATGGTTGTCACAGCTGTCTATTAGGAACATATGTGCAGATATGCCTAGATTAGAGGTGGGTCTGGCTCCTGGTCTTTTTTTTTTTTTTTTTTTTTTTTAATCAAGCTCCCAGTCTTTCTACATTAGTCTGTTTTTGTGTTGCTATAAATACATACCAGAGACTGGGTAATTTGTAAAGAATAGAAATTTATTTCTCACGTTCTAAAGGCTGGGAAGTCTAAGATCAAGGTGCCAGCAGGTTTATTGTCTGATGAAGATTCAGTCTTGGCTTCCAGGATGGTGGCTTAGGTGACAGGTGTCCTCCAGAGGGGAGGAACACTGTGTCCTCACACAGAAAAAGGGAGAAGGGCAAAAAGGGGCAAACTCTTTTCATCAAGCCCTTTTATTAACCTAAGCTCACCTAATCTCATTCACGAGAGATTTAGCTTCATGACTCGATCACTTCCCAATGTTCTTACTTCCCAATACTGTTGCACTGAGAATTAAATTTCAACATGAAGTCTGGAAGGAACACACACATTCAAACCATAACACTATGCAATTCTGATTCTATAACTATAATGATCATGTTTCGTTAGTCACTTTTCATGGGAAAACGCATTAGCAAACAAAAACTAAGAATTTAAATGTGTGGCCAATAATGATCACATGCATCTCACTTATATAGTACTAGGTATTCATTCTGCTTATATACACACACTCATGATTTGTGTCTTATTTTACTAAGTTTTGCTAATAACATTAACATAATAGAAAAATGGCTACACATAGGAAGTTTTAAATACCAGACATGTAAATATTGCATTAAGCAATTCATCTTATAATGGAAAATGTCTAGGCTGATGCTATATGTTTTACTTAAATACATACTTGCTGTACTTCTTTATTAAGAATCTAAGACTTCTCTGTATCCTGAGTTATTATTATTGCGTGTAATAGCAGAGAACAGGTAAGAAACTACAAATGTGCATGGACTGTTTTTTATCTCTTTGTTTTAGTTATATCAGGAGTATATCAAGCATCCAATAAAATATGATATTAGTTAAGAGAAAGCTATGAACATGTAGCTTAAAAACCACTTTCTATAGTGTTTTTATGTTGAATAAATATACTGAATTTCTCCCCAATAATTTAAAAATAATTTATCCTCTCTTTTATTTTAAATTAGTTCCATGTTTAAAATGACAAACAGAAGTTAAAACCCTTACATTGGTCCTAACTCATTTTACTAAAGTTCTAATCTACTCATATCAGATTTTTTATGTTTCAGCTCTAATAATAAAATGTTTGCCTTTTTAAAAGTTCTGCTTATTTTGGCATTGAAATTGTGCTTTGAGGGATTAGCATCAATAAGAATTACCATGGAGAAGTCTTTGTTTGCTTGTTTGTTTCTTGGAGCAGCATTCTAGGAAAATGAAGAACAAAAAGTAGCTTTAAGAAACAGTTTTGATTTCTAAATAACTATAATGCTTAATTTGTAATTTATTAATGGATATACAAGAGAGACATGACAAAATAGTCTCTCATAATAAAAGCTTGAGCAACCTATTATGTGATAGAAGTAATCATACTTAAAATGTTCAATGTTTTGTAATTAACTGATCAATCTACTATGAATATTATTATTCTACAAAAGCAAAAGTGATGGCCACTTGTCACAGTCATTTATGACAAGGACATTATCACGCAATGTCTAGACAGGTAAATTGCTGTAAGGTACGTTTTCAAAATGAAAAGGAGCCTTAGACTCCACAGGGCCGTAACAAGAAATGACCTCCCTCCCAACAAAAACTGTACACTCTTCATCAGCCAACCTGATTAAAAAAAGTCAACATTAAAGGTCCTTAATTTTTTAACCCTTTATTTTTTTTTGAAAGGACAAAATTATAATTTGATTTCAGAAATTTCATTCTGTTCCATTTTCAATACCTCATCCTGAACTGGTACTATTCTGATGCATTCTGTAGGGTTCCTTATAAGATCACCAGAAACTGAGCCCAGGGGTTCACTGCAGGACCAACTCATTCACACCTCTTTTCTTCCTCATCTCACTCTCTCCAGTTCTTCACTTCACTTCCTGAAGTCACCTCCAAATCAACTACCTGCTCTCAAACCCCTGCCTTAGGGTCTGTTTTTGGCAAAGCCCAACTAATAAAAAGAAGATTGCCATGATTATTCAATATTTTAAACATACCCAAATAGAAATATTATATAGAACATTCAATAACACTTTTCTAAAACTCAATGGATGTGTTTTTGGCAGAGAGGTAATAATTGCTTCATATGCATAGACGAAAGTCTTCCTAGAGAGAGAGACAATGAGAAGAAAAAATAGCCAAGGGTTTGGCTTTGATTAAATGAAATATATCAAGGTAGATAGAAGAGGATGAGATGGCAATAGATGCTGAAGACACAACGGGAATTAATGGAGGGACTCCAAATGAGAAAACTTTAATGAAACATATTTAAGAGTTCCCAGTAGTTAAATACATTAATGCCTAAGAATTCTCTATTATATTTGAGGTATGAAATTACTTTTGCTAGAATGATGGGCAGAAGCCACATAAAATTGGTTTAATGGAAGATAAAAACAATGGAGAACTATCTTGTCAATAACTGATCTATGAGTAGAGAACATGTTAATTCCATAAACAACCTACTTCGATGGAAAATTCAAAGACTCTACTCACTTATTCAACTCAAAAGAATCTATCTGCTCCTGTTTTGATCCTCAGATACTAACCACAGAGTATTTGGAGTATTTATATTTTTGCTATTTATGTTTAAATGTATACATTTAATGAATATTTTAAGCTGAAAAGATAAATACAATAACTTTAAGTTTTACTACAAAAACATGCCATATGATTAAGTAAACGTGGAACAAATACAAAAAGTAGAACATCTTTTTTGAAGCTGACTTTTATCTTAGGCAATATATGCAGTAAACTCAAGCAGGCATGTATAAGCTTGTGCCTAAAACTGATATATATATATATATATCATAATATTAAAACCTTTTATTTGGAGAAAAAGTGCATTGAAATAAAGTAAGTATTTCCAATATTTTTTTTAACAGGCAGTGACATGATCACAGCTCACTGTAACCTCGAACTCTCGAAGTCCTTGACTCGAGTGGTCCTTCTGCCTCAGCCTCCCAAGTAGCTGGGGCTATAGGTGCGTGTCACCATGCCTGGCTATTTTTTAAAATTGTTATTACTTTTAGTAGATATAGGGTCTTTCTATGTTCCTCAAGCTGGTCTTGAGCTCCTGGGCTCAAGTAATATTCTCACCTTGGCCTCTCAAAGTGCTGGGATTACAAGCATGATCTACTATGCCTGGCTCTAATAATAATATTTTTAACCCCCCCAATGACGTATTGAGAATAAAAGGTATAGTGCCACTGTTAAGAACACAATTTCTAAAGTTGGTCTGCCTGGATTTGAATCCTGTGTTCCACTCTTTCCTCTCTTTGTGATCTTAGGCCATTTATTTTATCTGCCTATGCCATAATTTCTTACTCTGAAAAAAAGGTAGAATTATAAAAGTTTTTTCATAGAATTACCAGGAGATCAAGTCAGCTTATCCATGTAAACACTTAAAACATAACTGATATGTTGTAAATACTCAGTTAATATTATTTTATTAAGTGTTTATTATACATACAATTATATAATATGTGTATTGCAACATTATCCATTATCTTTTTAAATATCTCTTTGACCTACTGAGTTACTACAGTTTAGGAGCTTTAAGGGAATCACTAATGAACCTAGCTTAACAAAAAAGAATCAATTGTAATTCTTTTTTTTTTTGGCAATATTTTTTTTTTATTATACTTTAAGTTTTAGGGTACATGTGCACATTGTGCACGTTAGTTACATATGTATACATGTGCTATGCTGGTGCGCTGCACCCACTAACTCGTCATCTAGCATTAGGTATATCTCCCGATGCTATCCCTCCCCCCTCCCCCCACCCCACAACAGTCCCCAGAGTGTGATATTCCCCTTCCTGTGTCTATGTGATCTCATTGTTCAATTCCCACCTATGAGTGAGAACATGCGGTGTTTGGTTTTTTGTTCTTGCGATAGTTTACTGAGAATGATGATTTCCAATTTCATCCATGTCCCTACAAAGGACATGAACTCATCATTTTTTATGGCTGCATAGTATTCCATGGTGTATATGTGCCACATTTTCTTAATCCAGTCTATCATTGTTGGACATTTGGGTTGGTTCCAAGTCTTTGCTATTGTGAATAATGCTGCAATAAACATACGTGTGCAGTTCATATGGAACCAAAAAAGAGCCCGCATCACCAAGTCAATCCTAAGCCAAAAGAACAAAGCTGGAGGCATCACACTACCTGACTTCAAACTATACTACAAGGCTACAGTAACCAAAACAGCATGGTACTGTTACCAAAACAGAGATATAGATCAATGGAACAGAACAGAGCCCTCAGAAATAACGGCACATATCTACAACTATCTGATCTTTGACAAACCTGAGAAAAACAAGCAATGGGGAAAGGATTCCCTGTTTAATAAATGGTGCTGGGAAAACTGGCTAGCCATATGTAGAATGCTGAAACTGGATCCCTTCCTTACACCTTATACAAAAATCAATTCAAGATGGATTAAAGACTTAAACGTTAGACCTAAAACCATAAAAACCCTAGAAGAAAACCTAGGCATTACCATTCAGGACATAGGCATGGGCAAGGACTTCATGTCTAAAACACCAAAAGCAATGGCAACAAAAGACAAAATTATAATTCTTAGTTTCTTACCTTGTATACTGTATTTGTAGCCAAGAAGTCAATAGCTTTTTTCTCCTCTGTCTGAGAGATCAGTTACCAAATTTATTAATACAAAGGAGTTTTGAAGACACTCATGAGCAAGGGCATGAAAAAGTATGTGAATACATATCTTAATTAATTTGTTCATGTGGCATTCTGCCTTTATTCTCTCTGAAAACAGATACTTGGGAAATTAGTAATATATCTTCTCTCTTTATTCTTTCATTTTACAAATATTTATGAAAGATTCAAAATTTAAGACAATTACTTTAACAAGTAAAGAAAATATATTCCTGGAGGATATCAGACAATGATAGATTTGCATTTGTAGTTCAATAAAATATTTAAGGTGGGAAAGGACAGAGAAATGATCTGATATCTGATGTTATATGCTACCTGTTTCAATTGTCAGATTTGGCTCTTTCCTTCTCCGTTTGCATACCTCCATCTACCTCTACACATCTGCCATTCAACTCCATGTGGCCTAACCTTTTTCATCATGTCACATGGAGTCAATATTCAGAGACATCACTGAATTTTGACATATCCTATGATAAGTATTTGTATTATTTCAATTCCACAATGCCCCTTCAAGGTGGTGTAGCTGTTCTAGTTTTACAGACAGAGGTAAATACATTACACATAAATAAGAAACATATTAGTCAAAATTCAAATGCATAATTTTCCCCCAAGCATGTATTTTTCTGATATACTAGAATATATTATTTCTACTGAATGCTTTCAATATTATTCTGTGAAATGATAGTGAATTGGACACATTCTAATTCTAATATGGGGAATCATAACTCAAGCTGTAAGAACTGACACTAAAGATAGTGACCAATGTGGCTTAATTTGCTTTCTAACAGTAGGCAAAGCCTTATATTAGAGAAATGAATATTAGATTGTTAGAATTTCTAGGATTTTGGCATATGGGTGAGAAGTTAAAGAGACTAAGAAACAACCCAGTCAAAAATCTAGCTTTGGTGTGGGGATTATAAATGATTATCCAGGATGGACCATGTTGTCAACTAATAAGGAAGCTTTTATTGAAAAAGAGCAATTCAGGTGTCCACCAAATACGTTTTGAAGCAAGAATTGAAAGTAAAGATAAAATAAAAGATTGAAACTGCTTCTTTCTTTTCTAATGCTGTGTGTACCTATTTTCAGAGTTATTCCTCTATAGAGAATTTCCTGTCTCTAGTTCAGTCCTTGAATAAGGGTCCTATCTAACTGAATGTCCATATAAACATAGGAAAATTTTATTTTACATTCTAGTTATATATTTGAAACTCAGTGATACATTATTAGGATTCAAGATTACATTAAAAGTTATTAATTTTAATTGAAATTATATCTAAGTACTTGGTATTCATTGGTACTGAAATTTACATTAAAAGTCCAAGTCATCTAACTCCAGAATGCAGAGCAATTTATTGGATTTTGGAATCTCTACTATGCCTCTTTCAATGCCTTGCAACCATTCTCATTTTAATATTTTTCTCACGTTTTACCTTTTCCAAAATCACTCTTTTTTCTTTTTCTATAATAATGTTCTAAATTAAAATGTGAAAGTCATGTGATCTAATACACTGTACTAATAAAAAGAAAAGTTTGACCTTAGTTATCCAGCACATATATTCACTGGTAGTTTTCACTACTGGCTATACTCATTTATAAAACAGACTATTCAAATGTAGAAGTGGGAAAATTATATTCATAACTAAGCTTATGGTATCTTTTAGGTAGGCTAACAGCACTTTCTTAATTGGGAAAGTGACAGAATCTTAAATATATTTAAATAATTTGCAAAAATTCTTTGAGCTTAAGAGATGAGAATATGCAAAAATATGAACAAGTAGGTTTTCAATGAATAATAAACAGATATATGTTTGCAAATAAACAGGATCAACATGAGTGAGCCTAAAATGTAGAGTTTTATATGCAGAGAGGGTTTCCCAGGAGAAACTAAGATAACGATCCAATTAAGCTGTTACTGTATGTAAATGAGAAATTGCATGTAAGAACCATAATAAGGAAGGAATCCAAAAGCAAAATAATGTATATTTTATTTTATTTCAAACAAGGCAAATGGTAACTTGTCAAAGGAGTAGTTAAGCTTCAGGTGATCGGGAGCTGAAGGGAATCGGTTTGTAAAATATATTTGATGATGGATGGCTTTTGAGTGTTAGCACAAAGCTATATCATGACTTCACAATTAAAAATTCATTAGAACTTGTGAGGCCAGGATAACATTTAGTAAATAGAAGCGGCATGTGAAAAATTTGAATGAGTATAAAGACTTAATAGAATAATCAGTGCTCAAACTAGGACACCTCAAAATAACAATTCATAAATATTCATTCTCTAATAATCTTACAACTAACTAAATAACAGAACTATGGATTTTGCTCCAAATATTATGTTTAGATAAAATAGAAGAGAATTTTCATGCTCAAATGCTACTCTTCTAAAAATATATTTTAGCATTCAAACAACAGGTATGAACTGTTTTACACTTTCAAATCACCTTATCTATAGCTTATGAAAATATCATATAGAGTTTGGCAGTATCCCATTCAAGGGCTATAAAACCTTTAAGAAAAAAAAATAGTTTTTAACTCTGAGAAAATGAAATGACATTCTTTTGACCAAAACAAAGAATTTTAAAACATCAGATAAATTGTATGCATAAAAATTAATCTCAGTTCAGAGAGTGACACACTCAAAACAGTTTTCTTTGACTCCTGTCCTAATACCTTGAGATAAGAAACTGGAGGTAAGCATGCCAAATAGAGACTTCACCCATAAATTCTTGGTTTGCATAGAATGTTCAAAAACATTTGAATTTGTTGCTTATATTTAACTCTTAGGAAACTTGACATTGAACTTGAGTTTCCATTCTCACTTGAAAAAATAGAATATTTGACACCACTGGCCCCACATTCCATAGAACAGCAATGTGTTATACCTGGGTTATGGATAACCGCTTTTAGAGAGAACAAGTATTCTCCTGTTGGTCCAAAAGCTCATTTCTGTAGTTGATACTACTCTTCTGGAGTGGATATCTGCTATAGTTCCTCTTTACAGAAGAAATAAAAACACAGCTATTCAACAAAATTAGCAATGATATATTTTATAATACCTGTTCTTATTTAAATAAGCCACTTAGTTAAATTATTCAAAAGTACAAACATGATTTTTAAATTATTAAAAACATTGCGATTCTGAGGCAGGGGGATCACTCAAACTTCTGAAGCCAGAAGTTTGAGACTAGCCTGGGCAACATGGTGAGACCATACTCAAAAATTAAAAAAAAAAAAAAAATAGCCAGGTGTGGTGGCTGGAGCTTGTAGTCCCACCTACTTGGGAGGCTAAGGCAGAAGGATGCCTTAAGTGCAAGAGTTTGAGGCTGCAGTGAGCTAGGATTGTGCCACTGCACTCCAGCATGGTTAACAGACTGAGATCTTGTCTCTAAAATAAATAAATAAATAAACAAATAAAATTATTTAAAATGTTATGTTTAAAATATTTGCCAAAGAACCAAAGAGCCACAAGCAAAAAGAGATTCAAGTGCTGTTATAAATTACTTACATGTTTTAATAAAGACACAGTGCTTTCAAAAGTTTTCAGCCATTAATTTCCTGAACCACTAGTAAAAAATACTCCTTGAACTTTGTAACCTTGTCTCAGAAGACACATTTTTGTGAGTTTATAAAATCAAAGTCTTAGGAAGTCATAATGGTTTCTGATTTTAGTAACGATTTTTATCACAAAAAGTTTTAATATGTTACTTTTTCATGAAAAACAACCCTCAGGTGTATGCTATTTAATGATGACTTTTGCAATCTTTTAAACAGTTATCCAGAACTTCTTTATTATAGGTTTTATGTTTATATTTTTTAGGTTTATATTACTTTTATTTCTTTATAAAAGATTTTTTTTTTAAATTTCTAGCTCACTAAAGATTTTCTTTGTTTTATTTGTCCCTAGAATTCTATATCACTGCTCTCTCACACGAAAAAAAAAAAAAACAAGCCAAACCTGTGTTCCTAATTACTCAGTAAGATAATCAGCCTACAATTATACAAACATACTTTAATAATTTCTAAGCATCCGTAGTGTAGTAATTTGACTTTAGCTCTTTAGCAGTCATATTGTAAAAGTCAAATTAACAATCCTTGCCAGCCACTACACTAAATAGGTTATTGACTGTGAGGTACTTTTTGAAAAGCCATGCAAACCTACAGCTTTTATTAGCTGCTGAGCTACATTAGCTTATATGGTGAGGAAAACAGAAACAAATATAATCACTTTTGTAGGTAAGTTTTACTGTACAGAAAAGGGCTTGATGGATGTAAAAAAAAGTAACTAAAACAGTCTGAAGAAAGTTTGAGAAAAAGTATTTTAAACAAGTACGTTCACTGGGAAATTCTCAAAACAAAACAAAACAGTTTATATCTTCTAAGAAACAGAACTCAAATTAAAATGATAGCAGGCAAATGATGATTTGCTAGCTGGTAATTATTTGAACCCTGCCCGTTACTGTGATATAGTGCTTTGTTATTAATAATAAGATCTAAACAGGCAAATTAAATATTTGAACAGTTCATTCCAGACGTCATACAGATTCTGTATTTCATCTGTTAATTCACTCCCTCTATTTGAAGCATCAGGGACTTGAGAACCAAAACACCACCTGTGGTTTCATTTTATTCCTAACACATCCCTCACTTGCAATTTTAAATACTGCATCAAAGGGAGCCTCTTAAGGTGAATGTCCTCATTGTCATTCCAGAAAAATAATATGGTATTATCTCCTAGTGATGTGGTTCACATCCATAATAATGCTAAATCCAACTTATTCCTTTATTTTTTTCTAAGTCTTAAATGCTTAGCAGGGAGATAGAGTAGGAGCTTCATATCTGATTGGCATACATTCCATTTTGCCGAGAAATGCAATTTAATTAACCATGGGCATTCTTCATTTATGCTTTACATTACATCCAGCTATCTTGCTGAATATTTTCAAGTGTAATCATAATCTACCAGATAATTATCAATGGGCATTTTCTTCAAAATAAAACAAGCTTATCTTTTACTTGAGTAAAATTTAAGTCTCTTAAATTCCCAGAGATTTTAAAATGTCCCTTAAAAGGCAAAAACAGAACATTTTTGTATACAGAAAACATTAAGATTAATAAAATAAATACTTTATTCAGAAATATCAAATTTTAAAACGAACTGAAAATAAACAGCTGCAAACTCCATGTCATATTCAGGTTTTTCATGTCTTTTTACAAACTTTAAAACAAGGTTGTGTCCAAAACTGGCTTGAAGGTAAGTAAACACCTAAGTAAATTTTTTTAACATTAGCTAGAGTCTGACAAAAATTTTTACATTAATTTGCTTTTAAACGGAATCCAACATAGAGTTCTAAGATACATGCATTAATTATTATTAACCAGTGAACCTTTAGCTGACCAGCATTTAAAATGCCCAAATGTTATTTGTCTCTTAAGAAAATCATATTAGTAATTTTCTTTCTGAGTTATCTAACCTTCAATTCAATGTCAGATATAGTAGGTCTATTAGGAATTAGAATAGAAATTGAGAGTTCATATTTACATGTCCTTGAGTTCATATATTTATTATTTTAACCGTTTATTGTACTGGAAACAGAAATCTGGTAGGGTTAGAGTTGTGAATCATAGAATATGAAAGCTTGATTAAATTGATAAATGTTAGAAGTATAACAATCTTGAAGATATTAGATATATGTGAAAATATTAGAGGGTGATACAGAGTATCACAGCATTTAAAAAAATCTTCTCAAATATTCCTTTCAGAATTGCCTGCACTTCTTGAATCAAAGATCTGGTTTCTTAACAGAAACCACAAATTTATATTTTCTTTGAATCAGAATCTCAAGAGGTTGATTTTTTTTTTCTTAGAAATGTAAGAAATCTAGAGAAGTTGTAGAGAAAAATAATTTGAAAAATTTTTATCTCTGTGAAAGGAATCTCTTCATCAAATTATTTTAGAAACTGGTAAAATTTCATCAGAATATTAGGAACACATTTAAAAAAAAGGTTTTATTGATTTGAAGGTATGGCCAGCATATCTTCTTCAACCCTTTTTCAAGAAAATATACCTCATTTTTTGAATAAATCTATTGAAAACATTCAAGGACAGTTGCGACTCACAAATAATACACTTTATATATATACATAGGCAACCTTTAAAATATTTCCTATTATAAGGCTCTAAATTTTTCATAGCCTTACTATGTATTATTTTTATTACTTAAAAAAGCTGAAGTTTTAAATGTCTTACTTAGTATAAGCATTTAGTAATAACAAATATGGCAAATAAAATGCTGATTATTTTTAAGAAAAAAAAGTAAAGACCAAATTTATTCTTTATATATAATAGATATGTCAATCAATCCTGCACAATTGTTAAAAATGATAAAATTGGTTACTGTTCTATGACTTTTTTTTGTTGTTTAAGGTCTAAAACACTAAGAAATAATTCATTGGAAAGGAAATATAGACTAACATCCATGTTAACAATATGCATGCTATGGAAGAGTGCTTCAATAGATATGAAGTACTTCAAGTGTTGCTAAGTAATTTTGCTATTTTATCATTTAAAATGTATGTGTCATCAGTGAATGTGTGTGTATATATTCACAAAATTAATTTCTAGGCAAAATAAACAAATATTTGAACTAATAACATTTATGCTTACTTTCTAAGATTATTTTCTAAATACGTTCCAGTGCACAAAATAATAAAAATTGAGCTTCTGTAAGTTACAATTTAGATGATATATTACATTTATCTTAATACATTGAAACTGTAATTGCAAATAATTGAACTTCCAATACAAAAGTAAATGAAGTTGCTGAACCAAAAGGAAATTAGCATTGATTGCAGTTTGAGTAAACAACAGATTTGGTAGTTCTGATTTATTAAGGTGGCAACTGGTCCTAAACCCATTAACACAGAGATTTAATTAAAGTATTGTGACTTTTATGAACAAAAGCAAGAACAGGAAACTGCCATAAAAGTATGTTTTCATTTTGATAATGAAAATCAATATAAAATTGATAGACTAGCATTCTCAAATTAATACGAAGCAACTCAAAGAGATCTAAACATAGAATTAGATTATGACGAACATTTTTTTTAAAAAAAACTACAATGAGAGCTATACGGATATTTGTTTAGCTTTCATACCTGGAATTTAATACTTTGAGCAACAGTGCATAGTATCTTGGACAAACACTGCAAAACAGGAATATAATCCACTTACTTAGATAATCAACCCTATATTTTCATATAACACTTACCCAGTTAATGCAAAGTGGAAAAAATATATATGTCCGAGGCTACTTAATATTTTTAGCATGAAAGAGTCTATTAAGCTGAACCAAGAAAATTACACCAATCTCCATATTACTTTGTCTAAACACAGCAAAGTTCTGTGGCAGTTGTGTTTCATAGTCCTCTATTAATAAGTCACTCCACTAAAAAGATCATTAGGCAAACAACAATGCCATCTGCTTTAATTCTATAAGTCAATTCTATTTTATGACTCAAGTGTTTACAAGACAAATCTAGTTCAGATTAATTAGTTTTATAGGTGAGAAATGTACTCGGCCTGTTACTGTATTCCATGATACAATTTTTAATGAATTAATCACTCATTTAAACTTCATTGCCTCCAACCTGAATAAAACCACTGAGGCTGTCACTGAGAGTAATTCTAACTGAATTTACAAGTGACCAGGGCAATCCTTCTTAGAAAGAACTATTTTGAATTATCCAGATTAATGAAACAAAGTGAAGTCAAAAGAAAGAATTAAAGATGTTACCCAGCAGTATCCAAGCTACTAAAGACCAATGAGCTATTACTTTTGGCTAGAATTCTATTTGTGCCCATATTTTACTTTAATTATGACTACAATTAACAGTACTTCTGTTGCTATTATATCTATTTGTTCCCACTTTCCTCTTTCTTTTCCACTTTATTCTCTTCCTCCTCCTGATGCTACTGCTACTCTTCATATTAGTGTTATTGCTGCTGGTAGTATTTTTACTGCTAATGTGTAGTGTAGCAAAAGAATCATGTTTAACATTTCTATTTGAATAGAGTGTATTGTCCCTTGGGTTGATTATTATTTGCTGGCAGACCTTTGATTATTTATTGATATTAAACTGGATTATGCTCATTATCTTTATCAAATTTTTGGCAAAATTCTATCATTATATTGGATACATCTATTCCTCTAGGTTTCTATTATGATTTATCCTTTTGTGGCTACCTCTTTAGAGGTGTGTGTATTAGATGTGGATATTGTTAGCTTCTCAATTAAGAAGCCTATTTATGGATTTTAATTTATTTAGGCTTATATCATGTGATGGGGTGCAACATGATGATCAAAAATTCGAAAAACTGATCTCTTTTTCTGTGAAAGAAATGTATTACCCATCACTAAAGCATAACTAAATATTACCTCATGAAATTTTTTAAAAGAAAAAGTGTTATAAAAAGAAAAAGTAAGTAATTTCTGCCAAGAATTCTCTCTACTGAGAGTTGTCATATAATGTCCTAAGAGGAGAAACAGTCTAGTTGAGAATTCTGTTTTGCATGATTTTGTCTTTTGAGTTAGGTAACATTTTATGAAGGAAACTAATTAAACACAAGCCAAAGACTGTAATAGCCTTCCTCTCATACAATTTTTTTTAAAAAACTATTGATACTATGAAAATATTAATAGTGACAACTTTAAATTTTAGATTACTAATTTTATTGACAATAAGAATGCCAACGAGTAGTTTACATTCCCACCAACAGTGTAAAAGTTTCACCACATCCAAGCCAACATCTATAATTTTATTTATTTATTTATTAAGGCCATTCTTGCAGGAGTAAGATGGTATCACATTGCTTTCCCCAATAATTAATGATGTTGAGCATTTTTTCATATGTTTGTTGGCCATTTGTAAATCTTCTTTTGAGAATTATCTATTCAAGTCTTTAGCCCACTTTTTGATAGGACTGGTTTTTTTTCTGATTTGTTTGAGTTCCTTGTAGATTCTGGATATTAGTCCTTTGTCAGATGTATAGATTGTGAAGATTTTCTCCCAATATGTGGGTTGTCTGTTTACTCAGCTGGAGCTTTTTAGTTTAATTAGGTCTCTTCTATTAATACTTGTTTTTGTTGCATTTGCTTTTCAGTTCTTGGGCATGAAATCTTTGTCTAAGTCAATGTCTAGAAGGGCTTTTCCGATATTATCTTCTAGAATTTTTATGTTTCAGGTCTTAGATTTAAGTCTTTGGTTCATCTTGAAGTGAGTTTTGTATAAGGTACCACTATGGAAAACAGTACGGAGATTCCTTAAAGAACTAATAGATCTACCATTTGACCCAGCAATCCCACCATTGGATATTTACTCAGAGGAAAAAAAGTCTTTCTACAAAAAAGACACTTGCATACGCATGTTTATAGTAGCACAATTCGCAATTGCAAAAATATGGAAACAGCCCAAACACCGATCATTTAATGAGTGGATAAAGATAATGCTATATATGTGATATATATATATAGCATATCTACATATATATAGCATATATATATAGCATATCTACATATATAGCATATATATATAGCATATCTATATATATATACACACACACACACACACACACACACACACACTATGGAATACTACTCAGCCGTAAAAAGGAATAAAAAGGAATGAAATGATGGCATTCACAGCAACCTGCATGGAATTGGAGACCATATTCTAAATAAAGTAACTCAGGAATGGAAAACCAAATATTGTATGTTCTCACTCATAAGTGAGAGCTAAGCTATGAGGATGCAAAGGCATAAAAATGATACAATAGACTATGAGGACTCAGATGAAAGAGTGGGAGGGAGAGGAGGGGTAAAAGACTACAAATTGGATACAGCATTCACTGCTGGGGTGATGGGTGAACCAAAATCTCAGAAATCGCCACTAAAGAACTTATTCATGTAACCGAACACCACCTGTTCTCCCAAAACCTATTGAAATAATGGTAATAAAAAGAATGGAGAGGGAAGGAGGGCTGGTGCCAGAAGAAAGTTGGCTGGGGAATAAAGGATATTAGAAGCTGGCTGGTTAAAAACAAAATTGAGAGACTCTAATAAAAGTTTGAATTTATTGTGAAAAAAATAGGTTATTAATTACCTTTGTTGTGAGGCCGAGGAAGGATACAGGCAGTGCTCAGAAATAGATATAATTATTGGAAATATTTTAATAAGTGGAATGGATGGCAAGTTTCTAAGTATTTGTGATATTTAAGTGTAAAAAAGCAACAACATAAAATAAATAAAAGAAAAGATCATGAAAGGGAATGCCAGTGATGAAATCAATGCTGCTTTCAAATCTCTAAAATATTTGGCAAAAAATATTTTGGGAATATTTGGCATCAAATCTATATTTGCACAATTGCTAGAGTAATCTCTAAGAATATTAATTAGGTTGCTTCACTTGCAGCTTAAAACATGACATCACACTGTAATACTGAGATGACTCAGATGTCTATGACTGAAAAAATGTACAAATCCTAACTGTCAAACTTTATCTAATATTGCCCTCTCCTATTCTTTCTACATTTTGTCCTAGCTTACTTTTGTTTCGTGAATACGCTCACATTTTCCTAACTGAAGCAAGTTACATATAGTATGCCCTCTCTCTGGGAAGCCCCCTCCTTCTTTCTTCATAGAGCTTGATCCATTTTTTTTTCTCTAGTTTTCACTCTCAATTTATGTGTCAATTTCTTTGAAGAGATTCTCACTGTTTGATCTAGATAAAAGAGCACCTTTCCCCTTTTATTCTGTCTTAAATCCTACTATTGTTTTCTTTGAGCACTTAATGCAGTTAAGTGACTTTTTTGTTTCATTTGTTTTCTGATTCTTGTTAATTTGGGGTATTTTTTTTGTTTTTGTTTATCTTAGTTTTACTTATTTATGCCTTACTAGTTTGCTTCATGTCTGCAAGAACTATGTGTGCTTTTTTGTTTCTGTATTCTTGTTATTAGTACAGTGTCTTCAGTATCATAGGCATTCAATAAATCCTTGTGAAATGAATGATTGAATGTATGCCTTAATTGATTAATAGTTTGAGGAGCAGCAACCCTGAGGCAGCTTTCTAGCAATTAATCCTGAAAGCAGATATCTAATGTACTATGTGTTTTTCTGGTTCACATCCAGCCGTCAGAGTCTTCTTTGTCCTTCAGAGATCTTATTTAAAAAAAATGTTTGGGGTTTCTGTTAATCATGAGATTATACAATAAACCAAATATAGTAAAATAAGCTACAAATTTGGGATAAAGAAGAATAGTATAAACTGTAGCTAGTAGCACCATATCCAAAATCAATCATGAAGAGAGATATACACAAGTACATTTAAAAACACTTGAATTTCCCACTGTAGATGCATGAAATATCAAAGTGTGACTACTTAATATTAATAGAAACCACAAATTTCTGCCTCTGCTCAAGAAAAAGTAGGTGGCTTTGTGCATAGTAGAAAGTATGATGATGAGCAGGTAGCAACTGTTTGCTTTACCTTGGTGTTTCAGGGTTTTTGTGTTGTGCTTTTCTGTTGTTGTCTTTTGTTTTTTAAGTCATGAAATTAAGGATGTTTTATGTACATTTTGAGACACAAGAACATATCAAAGTGTTCTATTTTCAAGGAGTTAGAGATATGTAATAAAAGAATCATAATGAGATGTTCAGGACATATTTATTTTGATGACGATAGTCTCCAACTTGGTTAGATAACCAAATGGAAAATCACTGTATGCCCGAGAAGTTACAAATCTATGATATGTAAAGGATATGTAAGCCTCATGGATTGAGAAATAAAGGAATAAAAAATGTGGGTTTTGGCTGAAATAGACAGAGAATAATTGTCACAAAAAATGTCAGGGCTAGTGGTAGGACACCATATTGGAAAAATACTCCAAATGTCAACACGTAAGTTGGAGATGAAAAGTTTTTTTTTCATATTATTAAGTAAAAATAATACTACAGGGATAATAAAATGTATTATAGGCATGTGAAATCTTTGCTTTTTTATTTAATGTGGAGTACATATTATATGAGAAAACAAAACCATATATTTTTCATATGTCTGTTAAGAGAAATTTCCCACAAATAAGACAATTTGGGAATGCTTTTGAGGAAATGATATCTGCATTAATTTCCCATTGCTGCTGTAACTCATTACTACAAATTCAGTGGCTTAACACAACATAAATGTATAATCTTATAGTCCTGGTGGTAAGAAGCCTTAAAAATGAGTCTGCAGGTCTGCATTCCTCTACAAGAGGATCTAGGGGAGAATTTGTTTCCTTACCTTTTCCAACTTCTAGAGGTTTCCTTCTTTCTTTGCTTTGTGGTCCCTGCCTCCTCCTTCAAAACCAGCAGTTTTGAACATAACATCTTTTCTTCCCAGTGACATCTGCTTCTATTCTTTTATCTGTTCTCTCTGACTGTTAGTAAGGATCCTTGTTGTTAAGTTAACTTAAATGTGACTTGAGTCTGCTTCTATACCTAAAGTCCCTATGTAGCAAACTGCAACATAACTCAGGAGTATAATAACAGCTGATTTCAGCCAATAATTATTAGTCATGTTTCAGGCAATTACGAGCAGCCAACTCATAACATCATGCCCAAATAAGGCAAAAGCCTAGCTGATGCCAATCAGGTGATTATTCCACTTTTCTTCTATAAAAGCTTGCTTGCAGAGCACTGAACCTCCACTGGTTTAACGTGCTGTTCAATTTATGAATGCCTCTGTATTAGTCTGTTCTTGCAGGGGTACAAAGAAATACCTGAGGATGGGTAATTCATAAAGAAAAGAGGTTAAATTGGCTCATGGTTCTTTAGGCTTTACAGAAAGCATGGTGCTAGCATCTGCTTCTGGTGAGGACTCCAGGAAGCTCACAATTATGACAAAAGACAAAGGGAGATAAAGAGTCTTACATGATGAGAGAAGGAGCAAGGAGGTGGGGGAGAGCCACACATTTTTTTTTTTTCCTTTGTGGACTTTATTTTATTTTATTCTTATAATTTTTTTAACTTTAAGTTCCAGGGTACAAGTGCCTAACATGTAGCCTTGATACGTAGGTATGTGTTTGCAGGGTGCTTGCAGGGCTTAAAGCCACACACTTTTAAAGAACCAGATCTCAGGAGAACTCACTTGTCACCAAAGGTCTGGCACTAAGCCATTCATGCGGATGCATCCCCATGATCCAATCACCTACCACAAGGCTTCACCTGCAACACTGGGAATCACCTTTCAACATGAGATTTAGAGGGAACGAATATCCAAACCATAGCAGCTTGTTTGCCCAAATAAACTCTACTAAATTGAATTTATGTAACATTTTTCTTATAACATTGTGATTAAATGAGGTCAATTTGGCTAACCCAGGATAATTTCCCTATCACAAAATTCTTCATTTTATCATATCTAGAAATTCCACTTGACAATGTAAGGTGATATATTCACAGATTATGGAAATCAGAACATGGACATCCTTGGGGGGATGCTGCTCAGCCTACTGTAATATTTCAGTTAAAATTGGAAGGGAAAGAAGGAGCCAGTCACATGAAAACTGGAAAGGATCCTGTCTTACTCTGGAATCCCTAGGAAGCAGATCCTCAGTGAAAGACTTGATGGCAGCCGGCTATTTTGGGAAGTGATATGAGAAACTAAAAGTGAGAATATAAAATGATATTTGAGATGATGAAGAAAGAATAATAGATAAAGAGTGGGCTAATAAACAAATTATTAATATGAGCAACTGGTTCAGTCCTACTGGGAATTCTTTGTGCAGCACATCTCAGAATTTTACTGGTGGAATATGGAGAGTCTGGGCCTAGCATAATCCTGTGCATACAGGTTAATCAAGCTCCCAAGTTTCTCCAGAGAGCTATTAGGCAGTCCAGAAGTGATGCAAGAAGGAGAGAGAGAGGCAAGGATGTTTAACATGGGAGGCTGTTGGTTCTCCAGAGCTGCACTGTGGAATCACAGGAAGTTGACTGGATATATTTTAAAAAACAACAATAGTATTTGTTATAGATTGCAACAATATTAAAAAATTATGAGACACACCCAAAACATTCAAAGGTCTTATGATATGATATAGTACAAGAAAAATGTATTGTGTAATAATTACAGAACAATAAAGCATTATAGTGCATTACGTGATTTGGAGCAAATATGCGGTATTGGAGAAAACAAAAACAAAAACAAAAAACAGAATCTACCAGAGCGGTAAGTTTAGTATGAAATAGTCAGTTAATGCTATATTGTAGGTTGACTTATAGACCTGTATGACTTGTAAAAAGAATTTGGATAGTCCAAAGAAGAAATATTTGTTAAGGTAGAATAAACAGCTTAAAGTAATTTTTAAAAAAGTATTATCGTAGGCTGGGCATGGTGGCTCACACCTGTAATTCCAGCACTTTGGGAGGCAGAGGCGGGTGGATCGCGAGGTCAAGAGATCGAGACCATCCTGGCCAACATGGTGAAACCCTGTCTCTACTAAAAAATACAAAAATTAGCTGGGCATGGTGACGTGTGCCTGTAGTCACAGCTACTCACTACTCGGGAGGCTGAGGAAGGAGAATTGCTTGAACCCAGGAGGCGCAGGTTGCAGTGAGCTGAGATCATGCAACTGCACTGAAGCCTGGTGCGAGAGTGAGACTCTGTCTCAAAAAAAAAAAAAAAAATTAAAATTAAATAAAATAAATAAAAGGATGATTATATATGTTATAGCATGTTTTGCAGTAAATATGAATTTTCTGGATGGAGAATAATGTTTTGATTTTAAGGGAGAAAGATATGCTAAGTAGCCTGTTAATAATTATTATTTGGTTACCTTATTTAATCATTCAAAAATATTTATTAAATGTCTAACATGTGTTACTCGTTATTTCAGATGCTGGGGTTCTAAGTGTTCTAGCATTGAATGGAACAGTGAAAATAACTAGTCCTCATGCAGTTTCCATACTTGATATGTCTATAACATTTTATTATTAAAAGATAAAATATATTCATATATCACATAAAGTTTATCTTCATACATAAAATTTGTAACATAAATAATAAATATATTGAAGGATGAATGACATAATCAAAGCATATAAAAATTTTTGTTTTCCACCATCCTTTTAAAATATATTCAGTATGGAGTGCTTTTCTCTCTTAACCAGATAAAACTTCTTCAGATACATAACTTATTTTGTCGTTCTCTTTAAGTATTTGAGACTATTTAGATTCTAAATACAGTTCCATTTTTGTATTCAGCATTTCCATCTAATTCAATTGTCGAATTTAACTTTATTCACAGAAATGGCACTTAAGCTCAGACTATATAAGTGTACCAGCTGGGGACAGGCATTGGCATCTTGTCCCTTTCATAAATAAAGATTTTGACGGTTAGAATCACAGTCATCATCATCCCTCTCCCTTTCTCAATACAACTGCTTCTCTCATTTGCTGCTCATTAGCTATAGTTTATGACCCTCCCAGAGTCAATCTGATAGGAGAGAGAGGCCAGATGCCATGTGATGAGTACCCCTGCATACACACGTATGTGCACACAACTAACTGGGCACCTCATTCTTCCTCAAAAATAAATAATAATAATTTAGAAGGTTCATCTCCACGTCTTCCATTTTTCCTGTTCAGAAACAACTCCTACAGAATTTTGATGGGCCTCTTTCCCTTACAGGTAACTTAGAAAAAAATTTAGTGAGAGAAACTATAGCCAACTCCACTACAGTTATTCTTGAGGCCACAATGTAAATACATCATCTCCCCAAAACTAGGAGATATTAAGTCAAAATTGTAATAACATTATCGACCTAATAGCCAGATGAATTTATTAAAATAATGTCAGGACTTTGTTTTTAATGACACAATATGATCAGATATTTAGTTGGTACTGATGGTATTTGTTGATATATGTGTAGAAGAGTTTTATATAGTTGGTACTGATGGTATTTGTTGATATATGTGTAGAGGAGTTTTGTATAGTTGGTACTGATGGTATTTGTCTGTAGATGTGTAAGGAGGTTTTAAATATTTCCTTTACTCTTTGAAAGTTTGATAATTATAGTCTCTGGAATAAACTTATGTAGGCATATTAACAGGAGAAAAAGCATTCACATTTATTATGAACATAGGCAAGGGAGCCTCACAAAATACAAGACTCAAAGAAAGGCCAGATGACTGGCATTCTTATAGCATGGGAAGAGGGACTTGGAACCTCTGGAAAGAGGTGGCAACAAATTATGGGAGGGCAACAGGAGGAGATGTATGGCTGAAAAATGTTACCTTGTTATGTAGACAAAATCTCCCAGGTATTAAATGTTATTTCAAGGAAGAACTGTCAAAAGAATAGATACTAGCTTTGGAAAACGTCTATCTGGGAAACATACTGACCTTCAATTACCTTTCCTATGATTTTGTTCATCTTCCCTGGTTGATGAGATTCCATGGAGAGGACAAAAGTGCTCCTTTTGAAGAATCTCCCTGCTCTGCAAGGAAGATAAGGGAAGTTTTGGAAGATCATCTCCCTGCTCTGCAAGGGAAGAAGATGGGTGAGAGGAAGTCAAGAGAAGGGTGGGCAGATTTTGCTTCTCCTTTGGTTCAAAGCCCTCAACATGTCAAAGTGCCAAACTTTGGGATATTGTTTTCTGAACCCATACACACCCACCAACTGCGTTTCAACCCTTTCAAACTCAGCATATACAAATGTAAACCTAATATTACATATAAACATACTGATGAGTCTTGTCAGACCACCTGCATAAAGTAATGAATGTGAAGCACTCACATTAAAAAACCAATGTAGTCTCACTGTGGCATATATAATAATTGCATATTTCTGATTGTGCACTTATATCTTGAAATTTTGCAGCCTCAAATTTCACATTAAATAAAATGGCTCAGCCACTGTTATAATACCTTAAAACAAATATATTACTATTCTCTGTAAAGACAAGCACAGTTTATTGTAGATGCCAAACCTTTATTACTTTTCTGGCTAAAGGCAGAAAGACTCAGAGAGTGTGTCTAAATTCAATTGTACTGAAAATGGAGAGTATATAAAGCAAGTGTGGCAACCCACTGTCTACAGTACCCCAGAGTAACCAAGGGATATTGAAATTACTAGATCATATCAAACCTAAATAATATATATATACACACTAATATATATATATATACACAAATATATATATATATTTGAAAATGGACATTGAAATGGAAACATGCAACACAGGTAAAGAAGACGAGGGCTTCTTTTTTTTTTTTTTTTTTTTTGAGACGGAGTCTTGCTCTGTCGCCCAGGCTGGAGTGCAGTGGCGCCATCTCGGCTCACTGCAAGCTCCGCCTCCCGGGCTCACGCCATTCTCTTGCCTCAGCCTCCCTAGTAGCTGGGACTACAGGCGCCCGCCACCACGCCTGGCTAATTTTTTTTTGTATTTTTAGTAGATTCGGGGTTTTGCCGTGTTAGCCAGGATGGTCTCGATCTCCTGACCTCATGATCCGCCCGCCTCGGCCTCCCAAAGTGTTGGGATTACAGGCGTGAGCCACTGCTCCCGGCCTAAAGAAAAAATGAGGATGGTGACTTTGTTTTCTATTGCTTCTACCATAATACCAGAAAGCAGGTAATTTATAAAGGAAATGAATTGATTTCTTTCCGTTGTGGAGGCTAAGCAGTCCAAGGTCAGGGAGGGGCTACATCTGATGACAGCTATCTTGATACTGGAGACTCTGGGTGCCCTGAGTTGGTGCAGGGTATTAGATGGTGAGATAGCTGAGCGAGTTTGCTCAGGTTCCTCTTTCTCAGCTTATAAACCCCCAGTCCTGCTCTCATGATAATCCATTAATACATTAATCTCTTAATTCATAGATGAATGAATCCATTCGTGAAGGCAACCTCCAGATGACTTAATCAACTCTTAAAGGCTCTAGCTATTCAATACTGCTATATTGGGAATTACATTTCACCATGAGTTCTAGAGGGAAGTTATATTTAAACCATAGCAGTTACATAAGTTGTTTTGACACAAATATCTTTGGCTACCACAATCAATAACAAGGGTGTGTTACTTCGAAGTTTGACATTCAGTTGCTGGGCAAAAGTCCTCCCAGAAGGTTTTTTTTTTTTTTTTTTTTTTTTGTAAGGTTGTGGTGGACTTTGTGCAAGGTTGTGGTTTTCACTGAGTTTTTATGATAGTTCTCTAATCAGGTATGTGTGCATGAGAACCGTCTCTCCATGGCATTTTCTGGTTCCATTTGTCATGGTGTGTGAAACACAGGTGACTCTATTTTGTTTCTGACAGCTTTCACAGTCACAGGGTTTACCCACGTAGACAGAAAGGGAATGACCTAAAATGGAGCTTGGCTCCCAAATGATTTTCCTCGATCTCACCATTTGTTTCCAGAATGAGGAAAAAAAAAAGGGTATGGTTTTGCCAAAGGAAAGAAAGCTCCTTTCTTCGCTCAACTAATACTAATTGCTCTCCCTGTTTTCCTCTCTTTCTGATCTTATCAGAGGCAGACAGAAACTAATTTAAGAAATCTTGTGCCAGGACCTACTCATACTCTAGGCAGAGGTTCTTAAAGTTCACTGCACAATAAAATCTATTAGTGCCGTACTAAATTATACCAATTATCCGCCCTTACTCCTCCTTGTTAAATCTTCTGAGGTGGATTTCCAGCAAAAGTAATTTTTTTATTGATAAAAAATAATTGTGCTTATTTATGGGATAACTGCGACCTTTGATACACATATACAATGTGTAATGGTCAAATCAGGGTACTTAGGGTGTACATCATCTCAAACATTTACCATTTTATGTGTTGGAAATATTTCAAATCTTCCTTTCTAGTTATTTTGAAATATGCATTACAATATTGTTAACACTAATTACTCTACTGTGCTATTGAACACTAGAACTTACTTTTTCTATGTAATCCAGCTCTCTTTAGACCTCAAAATCTTCCAAGCCACTGGTAACCATCCTATTTCATTTAGCATAATGTCCACCAATTTTACTGATGTTTCTGCAAATGACAAAATTTCATCTCTTTTATGGCTGTATAAGATTCTATTGTGTATATATACCACATTTTCTTTGTCCATGCATCTGTTAATGAACACTTCGGTTGATTCACTACTTTGGCTATTGAAAATAGTGCCACAATAAATATGAAGGTGAAACTATCTCTTTAATATACAGATATCTCTTTTTTTTAGAATATATACCCAGTAGTAGGATTGCTGGATCACAGGGGTATATATGTTTAGTTTTTGGAGCAATTTCAATACACTGTGTTGCAATGGCTGTACTAATTTACATTCCTACCAACCGTGTACCAGTGTTTCCCTTTCTCCATGTCCTTGCCAGCATGTGTTATTTTTTGTCCTTTTGATAATAATAATAGCCATTTGAACTGGAGTGAGATGATATCTCATTTTGATTTGTATTTGCTTGATGATTATGATGTTGAGCAATTTTTCTTATACTTTTTGTCATTTGTATATCTTCTTTTGTAAAGTCTCTACTCAGGTCAATTTTTTGTTTTAAAATTATGTTTATATACATATATACATACATACACACATTATATATATATATATATAGCTATTGAGTAGTTTGAGTTTATATATTCTGGATATTAACTCCTTGTCAGATGTAGAGTTGGCAAATATTTTCTTTAATTCCATAGGTTGTCTCTTCAATCTGCTGTTTCCTTTGCTGTTCAGTGCATTTTAGCTGATGTAATTCCATTTGCCTACTTTTGCTTTTGTTGCCTATGCTTTGAGATCTTATCCCCAAAACAATTGCCCAGACCAATGTCCACTAGAGTTTCCTCTATGCTTCCTTCTAGTAGTTTATATTTTCAGGTGCTGGATTTAAGGCTTCATTCCATTCTGAGTTGTTTTTCATATAAGGTCAGAGATAAAGGTCTAATTTTTGTAGACCCCTTCTGTATATGGATATTCAATTTTCCCAGCACCATTTAATGAATAAAGTATTCTTTCCCCATGGTATGTTCTTGGAGGCTCTATTAAAAAACAGTTGGCTATAAATGTGTGAATGTATTTCTGCGTTCTCTACTCTGTTCCACTGGTTTATTTGTCTTTGTTTTTTTGCCAGCACCATACTATTTTTCTTACCATAGCCTTATTGTACATTTGGAAGTCAGAAAATGTGACGCCTTTTACTATAATTCTTCTTTTTTTTTTTATTTGGCTAGGATTTCTTTGGCTATTTGGGGTCTTTTGTGGCACCATATCAAATTTAGGATTTTTTTTATTTCTGTAAAGAATGTCATCGGTATTTTGATAGGAAAATCATAGAATCTTTAGATCACTTTAATATGGACATTTTAACAATATTAATTCTTCAAATCTATGAACATGGATATATTTTCATTTTTTGTGCACTCTTCAATTTCTTTGATCAATGCCTTATAGCTTTTATTGTAGAAGCATTTCCTTTCTTTGATTAAATTTACTCCTATGTATTTTTTACAGCGATTATAAATGAGATTGTATTTTTTATTTCTTTTTCTGATTATTCACTGTTAGTATTTAGAAATGCTATTGATTTTTGCACGTTAATTTTATATCCTGCAAATTTAATGAATTTGTTTATCAGTTCTAACAGTCCTTTGGTAGAGTCTTTAGATTTTCTAACTATAGGATCATTGTGTTTGTGAACCAAGATAATTTTTTCCGGATCGTAAAGGAAAGGCTTTAATTTTTCCCTATCCTGTATGATGAAAGCTGTGGGTTTCTTATATATACTTTTATTGTCTTGAGGTAAGTTACTTCTATACCTGGTTTGTTGAGGGTTATTATCATTAAGAAATGTCAGATTTTATCAAATGCTTTTGCTTTATCTATTAAAACTCATATAGTTTTGGTTATCAATTCTGTTAATGTAATATATCCTGTGTATTGATTTGCATAAGTTGAGCCATCATTTAATCCCTGGAATGAATCTAACTTGATCAGAATAAAAATATTTTAATGTGTTGTCGAATTTGATTTGCTAGTATTTTGTTGAGGATTTTTTTCATCTGTGTTCATCAGGAATATTGACCTGCAGCTTTCTCTTTTTGTGTTTTTATTTGGTATTGAAATCAGGATAATTCTGGCCTCATACAATGAGTTTGGAATTTTCTGTTCTTCAATTTTTTAAAAACAATTTGAGTAGAATTGATATTAGTTCTTTAAATGATTGGTAGAATTTGGCAGTGAAGTCACCAGATCATTGGCTTTTGCTTGATGAGAGACTTATTACTGCTTCAATCTTGTAACTTGTTGTTGGTTTGTTCAAGATTTTAGTTTGTGGTTCAATCTTGATAGGTTGTATGTGTCCAGGTATTTATATATTTCTTCTAGGTTTTCCTATTTGTTGACACATAGTTGTTCATAATGGTATTTAATGTTCCTTTGATTTCTGTGGTATCAGTTGTAATACATCCTTTTTCATTTCTGGTTTTATTTATTTGTGTCGTTTTTCTTTTTTCTTGGTTATTCTAGCTACAGGTTTATCATTTTTTAAATCTTAAAGCAACTTTTTGCTTTGTTGATCTTTTGTATTTTGTAGTCTTAAATTCTTTTGCTTTACTCTGATCTTTATTATTTATTTCCTTCTAATAATTCTGGGTTTAGTTTGTTCTTGTGTTTTTAGTTCCTTAAGGTGTATTGTTAGATTGTTTATTTGAAGTATTTCTATTCTGTTGATGTAGGTGTTTACTGATATATACTTCCCTCTTAGGATCACTTAGTATGCCATAAGTTTTATTCTGTCATGTTTCCATTTTCATTTACCTCAAGAAATTTTCAAAATTGTCTTTTTAATTTCTTCATTTCCCCATTCATATTTCAAAAGCATGTTTAATTTCCATGAATACATATAGTTTGCAAAGTTCCTTCTGTTGTTGATTTCTAGTTTTATTCCACTGTGTTTAGAAAAGGTACTTGGTATAATTTTGATTTTTTAAAAATTGTTAAGTCTTGTCTGGGGACCTAAAATATGGTCCATCTTTGACAATGCTCCATGCGTTATTGAGAAAAACGCATATTTTGCAGCCGTTCAAGGCAATATTCTATAAATGTCTTTTAAGCCTATTTGGTCTAGAGTGTAGTTTAACTCTCATGTTAATTTTCTGTAGAGGTGAATTGTGTATTGATGAAAGTTGGTTGTTGAAGTTCCCTATTATTATCATACTGCAGTCATTTTCTGTTTTTTGTTCTATCAATATTTATTTTCTATATTTGGGTGTTCTGGTACTGGGTAAATACATATTTAGAATTGTTATATCTTCCTGTGGAATTAACCACTTTATCATTAGATAGGGAACTTTTTTGTTTCTTTTTATGTTCTTTGACTTGTAGTCTGTTTTATCTGATAGAAGTATAGCTAATCATGCTATTGTTTTCGTTTCCACCTGCATGGAGTGTCTTTCTTCATCCCTTCTATTTGAGTCTGTGAGTGACTTTTGAGCATTTTTTCATATGCCTGCTGGCCATTTGTATGTCGTCTTTCGAGAAATGTCTCTTCCTATCATTTGGCCATTTTTAGATTGGATTATTTGTTTCTTTGCTGTTGAGATCTTTAAATCCTTTGTATATTCTGAATGTTAACCCTGATCAGAAGAGAAGTTTGAAAATATTTTATCCCAGTGTGTAGGTTGTCTTTTCACAATGTTGACGTTTTCTTTTCTGTGCAAAAGTTTTTTAGTTTGCTACAGTTCCATTTGTTCATTTTTGCTTTTACTGCCTGTGCTTTTAAGGTCATATTGATAAAATCTTTGCCCAGAAAACACTTCTTAAGTGCTTCCCCTGTATTTGTTTCTAGTAGTTTTATAGTAGTTTAATCATTTGAGGTCTTATGTTTAGTTCTGTTATTCATTTTGATTAGATTTTTATATAGAGTATGAGGTGGGGGTCTAGTTTTGTTCTTCTGCATATGGATACCCAGTTTTTCTAATATTATTTATTGAAGAGACTGTCACTTCCTCACAAATCTGATTGGCACCTCTGTTAAAATTAGTTTACTATAGATATAAATTTATATAATCAATTAATTAATTAGATTACCTTTATGTGTCTTTTGTTCCATCAGTCTATGTGTCAATTTTTATGCCAATATCATACTGTTTTTATTACTACAGAATTTAATATATTTTAAAGTCTTGTAGTTTGATACCTCCAGGTTTGTTCTTTATACTCAGGATAGCTTTGGGTATTCAGGGTCTTTTTTGGTTCCATACAAATTATAGAATTATTTTCTCTATTCCTGTGAAGAATGCCATTGCTGTTTTGATTGAGATTGTGATGAATCTACAGATCACTTGGGTAGTATTTTCATTTTAACAGTATTAATTTTTCTGATCCATGTGCAAGAAATGTCTTTTCATTTGTTCGTATCCTTTTTTTTTTTCCTTTCATCAGTGTTTTTTTCTTTTCCTTGTAGAGGTCTTTCAACTCCTTGGTTAACTTTATTCGTACATCTTTTATTTTATTTTTTGTGGCTATAATAAATGGAGTTGCCTTAATGATTTCCTTTTTAGCTTGTTTGTTTTTCATGTATAGAAGTATTACTAATTTCTATATATTAATTTTGTGTCCTGCAAACCTACTGAATTTGTTTATCTACATCTTCATTTGCATGGAATATTATTTGCCAAAATTATAGCAGTGATTGGTTTACATATATACATCTTCATTTGCATGGAATATTATTTGCCAAAATTATAGCAGTGATTGGTAATTATAGCAGGGATTGGTTTCTTTGCTGTGCAGGACCAGAGTTACAGCCAATCCTGGGCTCAAGCTCCACATGGCTGGAGTTGTGGCATTCAGAAACCCATGTTGGTCTGGCATAATAAAAATGAGGCCCTAGTGCTGTAAAGGCGCATTGGCTACTGGCCCCCAGAGCAGCATGCACTCCAGAGATGGCTCTGGATTTAAGATGGGGCCATGCTAAAGCAGATTGGCTCCCTGGAGGTGGGGCAGGGAGTGCACACCTGTGCTTTTAATCCTGGACAATATTGTGTAGTCCCTGGCAATTCTCCAAATTGGGTTCAGGTCAGTGGGGACTGTGAGACTCTTCGGTTTTAAGTATTGTAATTATTCGTAGGGGTATTGGAGGCTTGTGGTGGTCTTCTGTTTACCTTTTTCATGCAACGGGATATTCCTACTGACTTCAAGCAGATCCAATCTGGGTGAGACAGACAAGGGTGCAGAAACTAAGCTCCTCCATGCTGCTCTCTTAGACTTCCAATAACCACAGGTACATTTTCACTCTTCCAGTGCAATCCAGCACTCTTCCTCTGATACTCTAGTCAAGTCATAGCTGTTTATTTATTGCCTGTTCCTTTCTTGTGAGGGACGATAAATGCGAGACATTTCTAGTCAGCCATGTTGCTGGGTCTAATTTTACAATCTGTTTAGGTCATATATGTCTTTTAATTGAAGAATGTAGTCCATTTAAAGTTATTACTGATATGTAAGGATTTACTACACAATTTTGTGGTTTTCTGGTTGTTTTATATATTGTTCCTTCCTTTTTCTTCTCCCACTCGGTTCCTTTGTGGTAAAGTAATTTTCTTTAGTAGTCTATTTTGATCCTGTGCTGTTTATTTTTAGTGTTTTTATTATGGATTCTTGCTTTGTGGTTCTCATGAGGCTTATCATTTCTTTATCTTTCTTTCATGTCTAAAGAATATCTTTGCTAGGTACAGTATTCTTGGTTGCCAGTATTTTTGCTTCAGCACTTTGGACAAAGAATCCCACTCATTCCTGGACTGCAGGATTTCTTCTGAGAAATCTGCTGAAAGCTGTATTGGGGCTCCACTGAATGTAATGTATTTTTTTCTTTCTTGCTGATTTATTTCTTGTCTTTCATTTTGCTAATTTGATTATAATTTGCCTTGAGGATTTTCTCTTTGAGCTGTATTTGGTTGGTTACCCCCACCTTCCTGTACTTACATGGTGGTGTATTTCTCCAGATTTAATAAATTTTTAGCTATTTTTTCTTAAGTATGCTTTCTAGGTCTTTTTCTTGCCTATCGCCTTTGGGAATTCCTATTATGAGGAGTTAGTTAGCTTGAGTGTTGCATAATTATCATAGGACTTCTTAATTTTTATTAATCATTTTTTTCCTTTCTGCTTCTGATTTGCTAATTTCACGTGTTCCGTCTTCAAGATTGTTAATTCTTACCTCTGTTCAAGTGTGTAGTTGAAGCTTTCTTATGAGTTTTTAAATTCAGTTATTTTATTTTTTATTTCTAGTATTTCTATGTTTTAACTGTTTGTATTTCATTGTCCAATTTATCAAATTGTTCCTTGGGTGTTTTAAAGTTTCAATTTATACTTTCTTGTGATTTCCAACTTTTTAAAAATTATTCTGGATTCTGCAACATCTTGTAGATCTTCTATTATTCTTGGTCCATTGCTTGACACTCTTCATTTCTTTTTTTGTCATATTTTCCTGAGTTTTTACAATCTTCTTATCTTTATATTGATACCTGCATATCCAAGGAGACATCTACCTCTTCCAGTTTTTGCAGGTGTTTTATGATGGTATAAGGTTTTTACTACTTAGGATTGGAATATAAATGCTGACCTGTTTCTTGTCATCCTGGGGAGAACTTTTGGTGGTCATGGCACTGGAGCCAACTGATTGGACTGCCATTGTTTCCTGGTCTGGGGAAGACTTGTAGTTAACACTGAATCTTAAATTCTGCTTTGGACCTTAATTGCTTCCCTGTAATTGTTTTATGGTTTGGAGGAGACGTATAATGCGCATCTGAACTTTGTTTCTGAACTATATTGCTGCCATGTCATTGTTTTCTAGTCTGAGGAAGACTTAAGCAGAAACCAGAACTTAATACCAACATCTTAGTTGTTTTTGCATAAGGAGAGGTATCAACATAAGCTCCTGGACTTTGTGCAAAATCTGGATAGGAATTCAGTCCTTCGCACAACTTGTGCCCCTTGCACAATTATGGCACTGAGTAGTCTCTTTTGAGTGATGTCACCAGTGATCAGAGTACATATTAGCTGTCAATATTTGTGCACCTGTTAATGTTCAGTGTTTAACCCCAGGTGGTTCAGCCCTCCTGGAACTCCCAGTGGTTCCCATGGTACAGAACCAGAGTGGGCTTTCTATGAATTTTTGCATACCAATGGAAATATTACACTTGTAATATTACACTTGTAATATTCCTCTCACCTTGGAAGCATTGGGCCTACAGAAATTTTCTGCATGTGACATTATGCTAGCTTGAGGGGGAAGGGACAGTCTGAAACTATCATTTTTCTTACCAGTCATGGCTTCTCTCAATTCTGTGGGCCTGGAGGTTCTTCCACCTCTTCCCTGAGTTCTGGTAAACTCAGCATAGTTTTCTTGTCTTTGAATATTTTTGTGGAAAGAGTCATGGTGAAGGATCCTGTATTCCACCATCTCGCTGATGTCAATTGGTCTTTTTAAGACCAGCAAATAGTTCCAAGGTGTGTAATACACTCACACGTACACAAAATTTACAAAGACTCATCAATACAATGGATATCAAGTGTAAATTTCTACTTCATGCGAAAACATTAAATCTCATATTCTTAATTCATGGCTTAAATAGTGATTTAAATTGAGTAAAACTTTTAAAGTATAAGTTTGTACATGATAAGATTGTGCATAATGAAATAATAATAATAATCCCTTTACATGTCCATATTCAAGATATTCTCCAAGGCAGAACTAGCCTTTTTCCATCCCACTAATCTATACAAATATAAACCCTGTTAAGATAACTCTAAATTATGAGAGGAGGAAGGGCAATGTTTGTTGTAAAGAAAATAGGAAAACTGTATCTTTAGTCTTAAAATGTAATACTATTTTAAGGGATTCTTCAATTAAAAACATTAGTTTTATAAAAATAATTACTTGAATCTATAGAAAATATGTGTTATAATAATGTTTGAACAATTACACTTTGACAGATTAATTACCACATTACATAAAACCAAAAATTATTTTAAATTAATATAATTTTATATTACAGGTTAGTATTACATAAAATGCTCAAGCTAATTTCTAATATTTACATATTGATAGATACAAATTTATTTATTTGGTGAATAGAAATTAGAAGATTGACTATAAGATATTTTAAAATATATTGATATTTTAAAAATAAGTAATCAAATGTTGTTTCAAATCAAAATTAGTATAATGCAATGCAACCTCAATTTAATTTAACTACATTTAGTGATTGTCCAAAAAAAATTCTCAAATTAGAAAAAAATTGTTTTTTATATATATTAGTGTTGTGTGTGCTTGTGTCTGTGTGTGTATCAGTAATATTGTATTTCTACTTATAGCAAGATTGTAACAACTTTTATTTTAAAATCACTCAAAATATTCTTAACATATTGTTACATTATAATTATAAATAATTGTTATATGTGACATTTAAATTTTACTTATGACATTATCTTCAAGTTAACTTATTTCTAAATACTTGGAGTAGAAATATTTTGTTTTTTATCTTCTATTAGAAGAATAGCAGATGCTTCTAAAAAGCAACTGTCGCTTTCCCTGTATTTCGTATGGCACAAGTCTCATTATTATGTGTACAATTTATTTTCAGCAGTATGCATAACTATCCTTAAACAAGCATCTAGATACTCTTAAAATTAATATTTATTTATTTATTTTTGAGACAGAGTCTCACTCTGTCACCCAGGCTGGAGTTCAGTGGCGTGATCTCGGCTCACTGCAAGCTCCGCCTCCCGGCTTCACTCCATTCTCCTGCCTCAGCCTCCCAATTAGCTGAGAGTACAGGTGCCCACCATCATGCCCAGCTAATTTTTGTATTTTTAGTAGAGACGGAGTTTTACCATGTTGGCCAGGCTGGTCTCAAACTACTGGCCTCAGGTGATCCACCCACCTCGGCCTCCCAAAGTGCTGGGATTACAGGCATGAGCCACTGGAAAGAATTGTTTAAAACAAATGAAAGTTAGCAGACATAAGACACTTATAAATAAGAGTATAAAAGGCATAATTAGAGTTTCAGGTAATAAATTTAATTATCACACAAACACTATCAAGAATATTAAAACTATTAACAAATTTGAGAGAGAAATCTTAAGCACATGTTATGTTTAATTACAGATTAAATCAATATGTCATTTTTAGCAGTATGCATAACTATCACTAAAACAAGCATCTAGATACTCTTAAAATTATTATTGTTATTATTATTGAGATGAAGTCTCACTCTGTCACCCAGGCTGGAGTGCAGTGGCGTGATCTCGGCTCACTGTAAGCTCCGCCTCCCGGGTTCACACCATTCTCCTGCCTCAGCCTCCCAAGTGGCTGGGACTACATGCGCCCGCCACCATGTCTGGCTAATTTTTTTTTTTTTGTATTTTTAGTAGAGACGGGGTTTCACCGTGTGAAACCACCGAGCCAGGATGGTCTCGATCTCCTGACCTCGTGATCCGCCCACCTCGGCCTCCCAAAGTGCTGGGATTACAGGCATGAGCCACCACGCATGGCCAAAATTATTTTTAAATTCAAAGTTTTAAAGAATGGTAGCTCTAAATCTAAGAGCATAAAACTCTTAAAACTATTCTACTTACTTTCCTTTCTCTCAATAATATTTAGAACTCACGACATCAAGAAACTTACAACAGAATTGGCTTACTGGAATAAAGCAGCCAAACAGTTAATATGCTTGCTTCTGACTCTTCTCTTGTGTCTTGGTAGCTGAGAGGTGCATTCCTATGATAGTTGGAACACCACAGTCCCTTTAATACTCTAAGCAGTAAATGCTTCCAAATTGCATTTTCCTTTTGACTCTAACCACCTGACCCTTTTCTGGGCCACCAGAGCTGTCCATCTTGTTTTTTGGTGTAATCCTCATATAACCACACACTACTTCCTACCAGTGCTGGCATTAACGTGATATGAATTTGCACCTCTATTTCCAATCTTTGAACTGGATGGCAGTTATGTGTTTATAAATTCCTTACAAATATCAAAGGTATAACAAATTGTTATCTCATTCAGGAGAGGCAAAGGTATATCTTTATTTTGGTGATAGGATAATTCTAAATCTTCAAAAGGAAACCGAGGAGATAAAATTTTTCTTTGCTAATTGTGACTGCTTCTTAAAAATCATTTTTTGTTATATGATTATATCAAAAATTCCCTCTTTATGGTGCCTCACTAATATCCATCCCAAGCTGCAAAATTTATGAATAAGAAAGAACTGTAACACATAAACTGAAAAACTAAGTGCTCGCTCTTTACTGTGAGATATGTTTGTAATAAGGCTGAAAATATGGAGATAATAGTACTGGCTTGGTTAGGAAAAAGGGAGAGAGAGAGATTAACTTTCAAAAATGACCTTAATCAACAAAGGGAAAATGCAAAGACATTCCTTGCAGAGAAGTAATATGCAGAAAATGGTTAGCTGCATACGCATGGCATGGATAAAAACTTTTAATATTGGGTTGTCCCAGGGCTTATTACTTAGTCCTATTTTCTATGTATACTCAATCCCTTTGTGATATATCTGGTCTCATGTCAGTAAATACATTTATGTGCCCATGATCTTCATACCTTTATTATCAACTCTTGACTTAATTATTCAGTGGCCTTTTCTGCACATCCACTTGAAGGTCTAAGTAGCAACTCAAACATAACATGCTAGATTGGCTCTATTCATATTGTTTCTTACCTTAGTTGATGGAAATTCCATCAATCTATTTGTTAAACTGAAAAATTTCAAATTATTATTGCCTTTTTTTCTCTCCTCCAAACTCTACAACAAATATGTCACAAAATCAGCCCCATCATATTCCTGTGTTTTTTTCTCTACCTCCTCAGTATCCTACCACACCTTCAATCTTCTGGGGCAATTCCCCTTCATTCAGGAAATCCCACTCAAGAACGTTTTGCAGAATAATAAAATTAAAACTAGCCTTGGACAATTAAAATTTGAATCCTGTTCTCACCTGAAATTCATGTCAACACCAAAGGTTTTCCTAAAGTTAGAAAGATAGATTTAAATTCACAACTGAGCTCGGAAATCTATTGGATATGTGTTACTTGGGATAGCTTCGTCATTATCATTTAATTCATCTTCTACTGAGTCACTTTATGGGGAGAAATGAATAAATAGTAAAGCTAGCAAGATATAATCAGTCCTCCACAATATTCAAGAATTATTAGATATGGAAATAATAGATAAACAGCTTAAAAGGCTATTTATAAAATTCTCTCCAATATCATATTGAAAAAATATATAGTCTAGCAAGTAAGAAAAGCAGTGTACCAAGTATTAGTATTAACATTAAAAATAGACTTCTAAGCTTGAGGAAATGTCATCAATTGATTAAGATGCAGTATATCACAATAGTCAGAATGGCTATTATTAAAAAGTCAAAACATAACAGATGCTGATGAGGTTATGGAGAGAAAGGAATGCTTATACACTGTAGGTGGGACTGTACATTAGTTCAAGCATTGTGGAGGACAGTGTGGCAATTCCTCAAAGACCTAAAGACAAAACCCAACAATCCTATTACTGTGTATATATCCAAAGGAATTGATATGGTTGGTCTGTGTCCTTACCCAAATCTCATCATGAATTATAACTCTCACAATTTCCATGTTTTGTGAGAGGGACCCAGTAGGAGGTACTTGAATTATACAAGTGGGTCTTTCCTGTGCTGTTTTTCATGATAGTGAATAAATCTCATGAGATCTGATGGTTTTATAAGAGGGAGTTTCCCTGCACAAGTTCTCTTTTCTTTCCTGCCTCCATGTGCGACATGCTTTTCACCTTTTGCCATGACTGTGAGGCTTCTCCAGCCATATGTAACTGTGAGTCCATTAAACCTTTTTCTTTTGTAAATTGCCCAGTCTCAGATATGTCTTTATCAGCAGCATGAAAACAGACTAATACTGTAAATTGGTACCAGTAGACTGGGGTGCTTCTAAAAAGATACCCCAAAATATGGAAATGACTTTGGAACTGGGTAACAGGCAGAGTTTGGAACAGTTTGGAGGGCTCAGAATAAGATAGTAAAATGTGGGAAAGTTTGGAACTTCTTAGAGACTTGTTGAATGGCTTTGAACAAAATGTTGATAATTATATGATGATTAAATCCAGGCTGAGGGTCTCAGATGGAGATAAGGAACTTGTTGGGAACTGGAGCAAAGTTGACTCTTGTTATGTTTTATCAAAGAGACTGGTGGCATTTTGCCCCGCCCTAGAGATTTGTGGAACGTTGAACTTGAGAGAGATGATTTAGGATATCTGTTGGAAGAAACTTCTAAGCAGCGTGTATTCAGGAGGTGATTTGGGTGCTGTCAAAGGCATTCAGTTTTAAAAGAGAAACAGAACATAAAAGTTCAGACAATTTGCAGCCTACCCATGCGATAAAAAAGAAAATCCCATTTTCTGAGTAGAAATTCAAGCTGGCTGCATAAATATGCATAAGTAATGAGAAGCTGAATGGGCAAAATGTCTCTAGGGCATATTAGAGACCTTTACAGCAGCCCCTACCATCACACGCCTAGATGCCTAGGAGGAAAAAATGGTTTTATAGGCTGGGCCCAGGGTCCTGTGCTGTGTGCAGCCTAGAGATTTGGTGCCCTGCGATCCAGTCACTCCAGCCATGACTGAAAGCAGCCAAGGTACAGCTCGAGTCATGGCTTCAGAGGGTGCAAGCCCCAATCCTTGGCAACTTGCATGTGGTGTTGGGCCTGCGGGTGCATGGAAGTCAAGAACTGAGATTTGGAACTTTCTCCTAGATTTCAGAGGAGGTACGCAAATTCTTGGATGGCCAGGCAGAAGTTTGCTGTGGGTGGGGCCCTTATGGAGAACTTCTGCTTAAACAGTGTGGAAGTGAAATGTGGGGTTGAAGTCCCCACAGAGAGTCCCTACTGGGGCACTGCCTAGTGGATCTGTGAGAAAAGGGCCACTCTCCTCCAGACCCCAAAATGGTAGATCCATGGACAGCTTGCATTGTGTGCTTGGAAAAGCCATAGACACTCAATGCTAGCCTACAAAAGCAGCTGGTTGTGGGGCTATACCCTGTGAAGCCACAGAGTCAGAACTGCCCAAGGTTGTGGGAGCTCACTTCTTACATCAGTGTGACCAGGATGTGAGACATGGAGTCACAGGAGATCATTTTGGAGCTTTAAGATTTGACTGCCCCACTGGATTTCAGACATGCATGGGGTCTGTAGCCCCTTTATTTTGGCCAATTTCTCCCATTTAGAACAGCTGTATTTTCCTAATTCCTGTACCGTCAATGTATCTAGGAAGTAACTAACTTGCTTTTGATTTTACAGGCTCATAGGTGGAAGCGGCTGCTTTGTCTCAGATAAGATGTTGGATTGTGGACTTCTGAGTTAATGCTGAAATGAGTTAAGTCTTTGGATGACTGTTGGGAAGGCATAGTTTGTTTTGAAATGTAAGGACATGAGATTTGCCAGGGGCCAGGGCAAAATTATATGGTTTGACTCTGTTCCCGCCCAAACCTCATCTTGAATTCTAACTCCCATAATTCCCACGTGTTGTGGGAGGGACTTGGTTGGAGGTAATTTAATTATGGGGGTGGATATTTCCCGTACTGTTCTAATGGTAATGAATAAGTCTCACAAGATCTGATGGTTTCATAAGGAGGAGTTTCTTTGCACAAGTTCTCTTCTCATGTCTGCTGCCATGTGAGACATGCCTTTCACTTTCTGCCATGATTGTGTGGCCTCCCCAGCCACGTGGAACTGTGAGTGCATTAAATCTCTTTCTTTTGTAAATTGCCTAGTCTCACGTATGTCTTTGTCAGCAGAGTGAAAACAGAATAATACAGGGATATAAACCATTCTATTAAAAAGACACATGCATGCGCATGTTCACTGCAGCACTGTTCACAATAACGAAGACATGGAATCAACCTAAATGGCCATTGATGTTAGACTAGATAAAGAAAATGTGGTACATATACATCGTGGAATACTATGCAGCCATAAAAAACTAGATCATGTCTTCTGCAGGAACATGGACGGAGCTGAAGTCCATTAACCTTAGCAAACTAATGTAGGAACAGAAAACCAAATACTGCATAATCTCATAAGTTTTAGCTAAATGATGAGAACACCTGGACACATAGAGGGAAACAACAAACACTGGAACTTTGAAGGGTGGTGAGTGGGAGGAGGGAGTGGATTAGGAAAAACAACAAATGGGTACTAGGCTTAGTACCTGGGTGATAAAATAGTCTTCATAACAAAGCCCCATGACACAAATTTGTTGATGTGTTAGGTTGGCACAGAAGTAATTGCAGTTAAAAATAATGGCAAAAACTGCAGTTACTTTTGCAACAACCTAATAACAAACCTGCACATGTATCTGTTAACTTAAAATAAAAGTTCAAAAAAATGTACTGTAGGCCGGGCGTGGTGGCTCACACCTGTAATCCCAGCACTTTGGGAGTGTGAGGCTGGCAGATCGGGAGGTCAGGAGATTGAGACCATCCTGGCTAACACGGTGAAACCCCGTCTCTACTAAAAATACAAAAAATTAGCTAGGCATGGTGGCAGGTGCCTGTAGTCCCAGCTACTCGGGAGGCTGAGGCAGGAGAATGGCTTAAATCCAGGAGGTGGAGCTTGCAGTGAGCCGAGATCATGCCACTGCACTCCAGCCTGGTGACAGAGAGAGATTCCGTCAAAAAAAAAAAAAAAAAAAGTACTGTAACTGACCTAGTTAAAAATTTAAATTAGTGTGAAAAATCACTGATTTGGAATAGCTAAAATAAATAGATGAAATTGTAGAATGAATGCGAGAAAATTAGCACTCAAAATTAACTAATGCCATTATCAGTTAGGCAATAACCGTTACTCCTAAACCTGCCCTCTAAGACTTATAAAACCAATTGCTTCTGTATAAAATTGAAGACTAGGCCTTATTCAACAACTTGGTAAGATAATAAGAGCAAAACCCTTAGAAATCTGAATTATCATCTCAAATTATTGACTAAGTTACCTGATCATTCTACTAAGGTAGAAGTCAAAGAAGGTCTCAGACACATTATAAACACTTTTTTAGAAAATATTACCTCTTGTCCTGTCCTTGTAATAGACTATTCTCTGGTAAGAAGGCTTACTGTGGAAGATTATAATTTGTATAATTCCTATGGGCTATGAACAAAATAATCAATATTGTTTGCCAATGGTTTGAAACCTCAATATATACTATTTAGTGCCACCTGAAGCAAAAATTTTACTCTGACAGTATGTTTTCATTTACTTAATGTTACAATTGATATGGATATCAAGTGTTATACAAATTCACATGGTAGAAACAAATACCCTTGAACATCAATGAGTCAACATTTTAATAGCCCCATCATACGTTTTTTCCTAAATTTTAAATTAGAAAAGTAGCAAGTAATTAGTTTCCTTGTAGATACACATTGATTTGATAAGGGACATTAGTTTTTTACTTCTCTGATATGAAGAAACTTGTCCAAGCTGAGTATAAAGAGAGGGCTATTCAAATCCAACCTTCAAAATAAAATTAAAATCATTCTTAGGATCCACTGGCTAGTACAGACAATGGATTCCAATATATTCTGAAACTGAATTACTTTTATATAATTTAACTAGGCTTCATGTATTGAATATGCTTCCTTATTATCTTGAAACTGAGTAGGCCTTTAATAAGGTTTCTCCATGAACCTCCTATGATGGGTAATTCTGATTACCAAAAAAACTTTTTTATTTATATGTTTATGAAAGAGAAGTATTTTGGCATCATATTATACTATGCAAACCACACTGACTGATATTTTTATAAAGGGGTTACTTATAAAACATAAAGATGGGTTCATTGGGCTGTTCAAGGATTCTATTAGAAAGCCACGAGATTTTAGGTCAAATTAAGATGATGAAATCCTCTGCAATGTACCAAACTCTAAAACCCAGGAGATATAATGGGGTAAAAATAAGATGTTCAACTAGTAAAATCAGATAAATTGGCCACAATTTGTACAAAATGAAAGAAAATATGTCCAGTTTATATTTCCCTAGTAACTCATACTATCTAGCAAAATAAGTATTTTGGAAGATAGAATAGATATACAGAAAGATGACTCCAGGGTGTGGTTGAAAGGTTCTATGAGAAAGGCACAAAATTTGGGTCTAAAGTAAGTGACCCTCCAGAAACCTTCAGATTGACCATATAAACAGTGATAATGTTTGGCCATGTCCTCACTCAAATCTTGTATCTGGAATTGAAATCTGAATTGTAATCCCCACCTGTGGAGGGAGGGACCAGGTGGGAGGTGATTGGATCATGGGGGCAGCTTCCCCCATGCTATTATCATGATAGTGAATGGGTTCTCATGAGCTCTGATGGTTTTATAAGTGGCAGGTTCCACACACCCCTACCTTACCTGCCTCCGTGTAAGACGTGCCTATTTTCCCTTGTGTCATAATTGTGATTTCCCGAGGCCTTCCCAGCCATGTGAAACTGTGAATCAATTAAACCTCTTTTCTTTATAAATTTATTTAGTCCCAGGCAGTTCTTTATAGCAGTGTCAAAATAGAGTAATACCAACGCTATATAATGGGTTATGAAAATATTCTGGTCATAATACTCTTAATCTCAGAAAAAAATTTTGTTGAAGAAGGTATTAGATTTTGTGTCCTTCCTTGAAATGTATCCACTTATTTGCTAGCATTAGAAGTAGTTACTTTACTACAAGCATCATCCATGAATTCATGAAGATGTGTTGCCATACAAAAATGCTGCTAATGCTATTCTAAATCTTCTGGGAAAGTGGACAAAAATTAAGGTTCTATTATAATAGGCTAAATTTTGGAATACCTTGTACTACCTTCATCAAATATTTTCTCTTAGCTCTCATGACTTTTCATTCTTCCACATGTGGAGTTTGCAGACTTTCCTTTCTTTGAAGTGATGGTGGCTGTTCCATTCATCTGGAAATAATAAACCAATCTTACAATCTGTTATAAGCAAATATGGCTTATTATTGTAAGAGACTGAAGCATACACTTAGTATCATTATTAATGTGTACATTTGGATTTTCTATAACGTCTTCCCAAGTCACTACTTAATGAACTAAATTCTGAACAACTGGTCTTCTGGCTTTCTGGAAGAACAAAGGAAATGGGCTCTTGAATCATGAGGGAAAAGCCCTGTTGTGCCTATTGACTATGGTCAAACTATGTGGCATATCATTGAATTTACATATTAGCTCCTCAAAGAAGAATATAATACTTATATACCTAAATATATCTCGGAATTATTAACACGATGAAAATTATTATGGGAAACATAGATATTTCAGTGGTCTCCTTATATGTGGTTCTTAATGTGTCATATTGGGTTTGGGTTCTTTTCTCTTGACATAATCCAGGAATGCTTGGCTCCTTGTTTAGCAGTGAATGACAAAAATCTGGAGGCAATCCTCTTTTTAGTGTGCTCTAAGGTATGCTCTCTAGAGTTTTAAATCTTGCTGTACAACTGGTCTTTGACTAAATGCCCTAAAGTTGTTGAAATGCAAATAATTATCAATGTAATCAATGACAGGTAAAACAATTAATCAAATAAAATAATGGTTGGTTATTTGCCCCCCTCTAATAAAAAATAACCAAAAGGGGAGTCTGAAAATTTAGAACTGAACTCAATAAAATAGCTTCCAGACATTTAAAATGTTTTTTCATGTTATACATTCCCTACAAATTAATTCTAATCAGATAATTTTATTTTTAAACATATTTTCGTGTTATTTATTTGTAATTTTTAATGTCCCATTAATATTGTTTTGCTTATAATTTATAAGCTAAACAGCGGAATATATAACATAATTAATGACCCATCTGTGTTAAAGTTTTTGATTATACTTTTAAAGCTTTATTGCTGAGTAACCTCTCTTAATATGAATAATATTGGTTTTCTGACTTTTTCTCCCAATTCCAGTTTTCCATAAATAAACTTAAAACACAAAAAATTACCTTGTTTTGGTTTCTCATCTGTGTTTTAAAATTAAATGTACTTAATCTAGGTAGTACCCCTTAAAAAAAACAGTACTTCCTCTCAATTTGAAACATTTAATCTAAAGTAAGAAATTCCAAATTTCTTTTCCCCTCTGTCCTTTTCCCTGGGTTGGCATTAGACATTCAGATACATGTGTCTGGTATTTGGGCAACATCTTTCCAAAGTTACATCACCTGAAATAAATAAATTAAAAAATAATTAAATTGTATGTAATTTTCATCTCTCCTTACCTTACTATACAATTAATACTGAAACGTCTTCATCTTCATCTTATCAACCATTTTCACTTTCATTCTGCATCTCTTGGAGCCTACTCTTGCACAATCACAGTGCAACACAAATATGCCAGCCACTTTGCCCATTTATTTCTGTATGTTACCCTTGGTAACATTTGAAAATATGATCACTCACTCTTCTTCTCAGAGGAATACCAGAAACTCGATAGTGCTTATTTAAAGTCATACATTGCCACTCTGACACACTGGTCTGCCACACAGCCATGTCTACTTTATTGATTTCATCCCATTGTAATATGGGGAAAGCCTGAGAGGCTACCACTGCCCAGAATTCCAGAAAGGAAACAGGATATAGGTCTTTTCTTTCCTTAATTCCCCAAATTTCCTGGAGGTCTGGTTATCTAGGAAGTGGATTTAATCTCAGGGTTGGGGCAGAAATTGCATGCCTGTTGACAGTGATTCGTAATAGCATCTTTTCCCCTTTTTCTTCCAACTTTTTCAGGTTGCAAAGCTTGGAGGCTCTTTATACAGCTGTGTGTATATGTTTGTGGGTTTTGTTTGTTCATCCTTCTGTGTGCATATGCTTATGTGTGTGTATAGTGGGGGTGGTAATAGAGAATGGGAAGTTAAACTGGTTTTTCCAGATTCTGCTTCCATTTATATTTATAGCTTATATTATTCCTGGGTGACAGCCAGGTTTGTTAATTTATTTACTTTAAAAGAAAAATAAGAATTAACATTTAATTCTCTGTTTTCAGCTGGCAATTAGACCCTGACATATTTCAATGAATGACACATATCCATATATCTCTTCACCCAGTGTAGAGAATAAACTTAGCCAATGTTTTGAAGAAACTATTATCCCCTTAATATACACCTAGAATAAATATTGTTATTGTCTACACCTATATCTACAGAGCAGTGCGAATGCCTTAATCGTGCTGTACTTTCTGAGATGCAAAGCATGACCTGTGCGTAACTTTTTGCCTATCCTCTTCTGTATCTGTGTGTTTTGGCACCCTAATATATGTATAGCAATTAGTCTATATGTACATATTTGAGTTTTGTGTGTGGAGTTATTTTGTGGTTGCCTTAAGACATGCACATACATATGCATATGCATGGATTAGAGCAATGATACTCAAATCATTTGTATAAATGGCATCCTATGAAATATTAACATCATTGTATTAGTGTAGTATTATTGAACAAATTTATTTACAAAAAGACAAAAATTATTATAATTAAATATCTCAGCAATATCTTTCAGCTTCTATAAATATATCTACAGGTTTTTCACTGTTTTATTTTTTTAATGGGCAAATAGAAGTTATATATGTTTACGTGTATAATATAATGTTTTGATATACATCTACATTGAGAAATGGTTTAAATCAAGCTAACACATTGATCACCTCATGTAGTTATTTTTCGTGGTGAGGACATTTAAAATTTCCAAGTGTACATTAACTATAGTCACCACTCAGTAAAATAGATCTCCAGAGCTTATTCCTCCTGGGTAACTGAAACTTTATCTTTTGACTGTCATCTCTAAACCCCTCTCTTCTCCAACTCCTGGTAACCGCTTCTGTGAATTAAACTGTTTTAGATTCCACATAGGAGTGAAATCAAGGAATACTTGTCTTTTTGTGCCAGGGTTATTTCATTTAACACAGTGTCCTTTAGTTTCGTCCATGCTTTCACAGATGACAAAATTTCCTTCCTTTTAAAAGCCAAATAGTATTCTTTTGTATATAAATGACACATTTCAAAAATCCATTAATCAGTTGATGAACATTTAGATTGATTCCATATCCTGGTTATTGTGAATAATGCTGCAATGAATATTTGAACATAAGAATACAGATCTCTTTTTGACCTAATGATTTTTTTTTAGAGAGAGAGTCTCACTCTGTTGCCCAGGTTGGGGTGCAGTAGTACGAACATAGCTCCCTGCAGCCTCAAATACCTGGGCTTAGGGGATGCTTGAGCCTCAGCCTTCCCAGTAGCTAACACTACAGGCTCATGCCACCCTACCTGGCTATTATTGAATTTTTATTTTTCTAGAGACAAAATCTTGCTATGCTTACCAGGCTGGTCTCAAACTCCTGGTGTCAAGCAATTCTTCCACCTCATCCACTCAAAGTTCTGGACTTATGGGTTTCAGTCACCATACTCAGCTAACATACAGATTTTATTTCCTTTGGATATATACACAGAAGTGTGATTGCTGGGTTAATATGGTAGTTCTAGTTTTAATTTTGTGAGGAACTTCCATACTGCTTTTCATCAGGGCTGAAATAATTTGCATTCTCACAAACAGTGTGCATAGATTTTCTCTTCTCCACGTGCTTGTAAACACTTACTATCTTTTGTCTTTTTGATAGTAGCCATTCTAACAAGTGTGAGTGACACCTTATTGTGGTTTTAATGTGTATTTCCTTGATAATTAGTGATATTGAGCATTTTAAAATATACTTGTTGACAATTGGTATGTTTTATTTTGAAAAATGTCTATTTGAGTCCCTTACCCGTTTTTTTAAAAATCAGGTTGTTTTCTTGCTATCAGATTGTCTCGGTTCCTTATACATTTTGGATATTAACTCCTTATAAGTAGTATCATTTGAAAATATTTTCTCCCATCTTATAGGCTGCCTCTTCACTCCGTTGACTGTTTCCTTTGCTGTACAGAGATATTACACTCCTTATTCAGTCACTTTAGCATTGAGTTACTGCTTGAATTCTTACTAACCTGATTACACACTCTATATGTGCACATGAGGCAATGTTCTTGCTTCTATTACTAAAAATGCACTATTTGTTTGGACCCAAATTGAGGTGATTGTGCATGACTAGATTCATACCTGAAATAATATTAAAGTATCTCTACAAATACATTTTTTGTCTTCCTCAGTTTAAACTCTAGTTTGTCAAAACTTGTAGGTCAGCTGGAAAAGGTTTTGAAACAGCAGTGAACTTCAGCATACAAATTGAGAACATTTACAATATGCAAAAACGTATTAATTTTCTACTTCACCTACAGCAGTAAGATATCACAGTCTTACAAGTAAAAAAATGAGTAAACAGGCCTAGATAATTGTCAGAGCTTTTTGGTTTTTCTTTTTCTTTCTTGTCTGTGAAGAACATTATCGAAAAAATTCTCTACTATCACTTGTCACATTTGCTATACCAACAAAAGTAAAGGTATAATCTGATAATAAGACAGTTCTATAAACTAAATATATAGCTTTAAAAATAGTGCTATAAAAATGTATTACTTATTACTTTTATGTTTTTTTCCTCATTTGCAGAGAGGACTAGTAAAAGATTCTCTGTAAAACATTAGTTGGTTGTTAAATCTTTGACCACACAAATAGGACACCTGATTTTAGAATCTTTTAGTAGAAAGAGAGGAAGAAGTATAAGCTTAAAACTCTGTAGGCATCAGTAATAATATAAAGGCCAGTGTAAATGGACCAATAGTATTTTAGTATGAGGTTGGTGCAACAGTGATTGCATTTTTTTGCCCTTGAAAGTAATGGCAAAAGCTGCGATGACTTTTGCACCAACCTAATAATTCTTGATTGGATTATATGAAAATCTACGAATGAGTTTTACCAATTACCCTGCACTGCATTACATAGAACAATTATACTAATATGCCACTCTTCATTCTAAAGCCTTACTTAAATTAGAAAGCAGTGCCTCTTCGGCATGTAAGTGATCCATGAAAGTTTAATATATGTACGGTAGCAATAAGAAAGAAAGACGCGACAGTAGAAATCCTATAAAGGCTATTAAAAAGGGAGGAGAAGCAAAACAAATGGGCTTTCAAGATTTATAATCCACATCATACTCATTTATCTTTTTTGCTATGTTCAACAAGTCAATCCAGATCTAACATACGCATTTATAAAAATTAGATTTATAAAGAATTAAAAATGCTATTTAGATCTGTGGGTGCTGTTATGTCTTATTCCTTTTTGTTTTAACTAATGAAGATAGAGCCCTCATTAGAATGGATTAGTAAACTTGCATTCATGGTCTGTTCATGTAAGAGATAATTCAGCCCTGGTTCTTTAACAGACGGAGCTGTACTAGGGTGCTGCTATTTACATTTATAAACGAAGGTTCATGAACAATGGTATTTCTCTTGTTCTTTTCAAACAGCTCCCTAGTGATGCGATGGAGACACATTACAATCTGAAAGGATACTCTTTGAGTTTGGAGAATAGTTACCAAGCTAATGTTAACAGCACAGCTCAGCAACACAGGTAATATTTTGGGGTGGTTTAAGTTGCAAATTTTTAAAAATCGAATATAAAACTGAAAACTAAGCACAAAAATGCTACAAAGAAAGTACCAACAAAAGTAATAACAAACACTTTCAGAGCATTTAGTGTACATCACTGTTCTAGGTACTTTATGTCAAATTTCTTTCTCATAATATATTTTGGCTTAAGTTATGTTATTACCCAATTTTACAAAGACACCCTGGTAGAAAGTGGCAGTGTCAGGACTTGAACTTAAATAGGTTGATGCCAAAGATTGTGCTCTGAATTAAAACATTAAATTGCTTCTTTTCTGTCATGTTTCTAGGATTCTATTCAAAATATCAAAATAGTTAAAATGCCCAACTTTAGTTATGTACAGTAAATGCAAATTTCTGTTCTTTTAAAACTATGTGAAAAAAGAAACATATGCATATTAATTGTTAGGCCAGCATGTCTTATGTAGCTTTGAAAACCGAAGTAATTCAAAATAATAGCTTTTCTAGCCATATATTTTTCATATTGACTTGTTTTTAACAGTATATTCTTAAAGGATATCCTTAGGGATATTTCTTTAGATAATATTTGCCAAAAATTGTAATTTATTCCAATACAAGTAAATACAATTCCCCCCATAGGTGCCTTTATCACTAATGTGTATATTGTGTGTGATCTATAATTTTAATGTATTCTTTGAAGCAGTAATCTATTTAGTGTATTCTATGTGTACAACTCAAATTCTGAGTGCACTAGGTGTTCAAATTGGCGTGAGTTGTGAAGGATAATTGTCAGCACAAACGTTTCATAGGTAAAAATGTAATTTATTTTGTAAAGCTGCTTGATTACATGTGTACCTGGAAAGGGAGATAGTTGCTTACTTCGAAAGATTTAAGGACGTGGAGCCATAAAGTTTGCAATATTTATTCATATTATTAAATCATTATTGTGTCAAAAGTCTAAGTATACATTTTGATGTGTTTTTGAATGTGTATCTGTTTTTTTAGAATCATTTAATATGGCAGAAGACTAGCATATTGCTAAATTCAAAACCATTATCCTATAACAAGAAAAATATAGTGTCCTTCTTAATAATCTCTATCCATAATAGTACACTTCTTTAACTCACTCTTATCATTGGTCTTACATTTATTCATCTCTAATTTCACCTAACCACACATTTAGCTAGAACAGCTTGGTAACCAGCAAGATCATATCCTCTAGGAATTTTGGTCAAAAGAGAACAGAAGAGGGATAAGATGAGTAATCTCTAGAATTTCTTTCTAGCCATAAATCTTCTTCTCCCCTTTTTTGAATCAGCTTGATACTACTTCAATTACAATTTTCTCTTTCTTCTTTGTCTTTATAAAAAGCTGTTCTCTGTTGTAAGGACCTTTGCTTACCAAACCATGAGACTGTAAACAAAGCTCTTAACAGACTGCACCTATTTCCATAAAATAATGGCCAAGAGGAATTGAAAACCAAAAGCTACTGGGTGTTAATTCATGAAAGAGAAGATACTGAGCTTCATAAAATGCCAACCCCGCATATAATTTATGTTAAACATAAATACTTGGATTTTAGGTTAATATCTTTCGGTGAGACAAGACATGTCATATCAGGGGCTGGGAAGCCCCAGAAAGATAAATAATTAGTTACAGTGTCTTTGTTTTAAGAACTGGAATTTGTCAGTGATGGTGAGCATTTTTTCATGTGTTTTTTGGCTGCATAACTGTCTTCTTTTGAGAAGTGTCTGTTCATGTCCTTCGCCCACTGAGAAATGCAAATCAAAACCACAATGAGATACCATCTCACACCAGTTAGAATGGCAATCATTAAAAAGTCAGGAAACAACAAGTGCTGGAGAGGATGTGGAGAAATAGGAACACTTTTACACTGTTGGTGGGACTGTAAACTAGTTCAACCATTGTGGAAGTCAGTGTGGTTATTCCCCAGGGATCTAGAAATAGAAATACCATTTGACCCAGCCATCCCATTACTGGGTATATACCCAAAGGACTATAAATCATGCTGCTATAAAGACACATGCACACGTATGTTTATTGTGGCACTATTCACAATAGCAAAGACTTGAAACCAAGCCAAATGTCCAACAATGATAGACTGGATTAAGAAAATGTGGCACATATACACCATGGAACACTATGCAGCCATAAAAAATGATGAGTTCATGTCCTTTGCAGGGACATGGATGAAATTGGAAATCATCATTCTCAGTAATCTATTGCAAGGACAAAAAACCAAACACCGCATGTTCTCACTCATAGGTGGAATTGAACAATGAGAACACATGGACACAGGAAGGGGAACATCACACTCTGGGGACTGTTGTGGGGTGCGGGGAGGGGGAAGGGATAGCATTAGGAGATATACGTAATGCTAAATGATGAGTTAATGGGTGCAGCACACCAGCATGGCACATGTATACATATGTAACTAACCTGCACATTGTGCACATGTGCCCTAAAACTTAAAGTGTAATAATAATAAAATAAAAAAAAGAACTGGAATTTGTCAAGAAGAATTTTCCTACTGTATCATCAAACTTACTATGTGTTGATATTGGCACTCTTGCTAACAAAAAGTTCTGTAGTATCTTGTTAGAAGTTATAAAGAACTTGAAAATTGCAAAGTGTAAAATACTAGTTTTCAATTTTGACCTGTATTTTAAATATTTACTGTAACTTTTTTGAATTATTGAAAAAATTATTGAAAACAATTCCTAATGAAATTCTTTGAAAAACCCCGATACATTTCTCTGCATTCGTAGAATGAGAAAATTGACAAGCACTAAAAGATAATTCAAGCAGCAATATGTAAAGTAAGTTCACAAGCAGGCCACCTCTGAGTACATGCTCAGTATTACACACAAGATAAAGGACAATGTTTTGTTTTCACCTAAAGGCATTCTCATGCAGTGGCTTCTAATTAATCGTTATGTCCACTGAAAATCCTTTTCACTATATACATACAGCTAATTTTTGGAGAATTCCCATGGACATACAAAGTATTTTAAGCTACCACAAAGAGAATAGGTTCAGTTATATGAACTTTTGAAGAAGTTTCAGGCAATGAGACAGAGGAAATTTATCCAAAACACCCTGCTTAACACATGTGATTAGCTGTGAAGTTATTTTTATTTCAATTTGAAAGCAGTTTATAACAATGCTTTTATTTAAAATCTAATGACTCCCCTGGAGATCCCTTATGGTCTTTGGCCAACAGAATAGTTTATTAGAGATAAACTCATATCTTTACACAAAGTTGATTCAAACAATAGGATCATTGTGAAATGAAGCCAATGATAGGTGTTAAAGGAGACCTAAGATTTAGAAGAGAAAAACATACTGTCTTAATAAAAAATGTAAAATCAATACAGGCATATTTTGCCAAATACATAGTTTTGTCCAAACATCACTGTACTCAACAATGAAAACATAAAGTTGGAACTTGTGTGTGTGTGTGTGTGTGTGAAGTACAAAGGACTCTGCAAGCTTATGAATTCAGTTTAAAAAACTTTTAGCTATGATTTAGTAAAGAAAAGACTAAGTAGAAAAATTGTCAAGTTGCATAAAAGATTTTATGTTGAAGAACACAGGCTTCTTTGCTAGATAACAGCATAGTAAAATCAAAGGGAGCAATTTGGAGAAAGATTAAAGTCATTAAAAAATGATGCTGCATACAGTGTGTAGGAAAGCTAGAAGAATTAATGATAAATTCATGACAAACATGGAATAGATCGAACATTTGCGTATAGAAAAAACAATTTGATGAAAATCATGAATAAATAGGTCAGTGATCTCTCAACTAAGATAACCTGTGACAACCTACATTCTAAGATTACTACCAGAGAGCTAGGGAGGCTAACTTCTCTCTCTGACCCTACTTCAGGGAAAATTCTAAACAACAATATTTGCAGCTTCAAAAACTATGTTGGGATTTGACTCAAATTTATGAATCTATGATCAGGTCAGGTCAGAATATGCTGAGTTGTATTAATCAGTTTACGATATAAAGACTAAAAGGAAATGAGTTTCATGCCTAAATATTTGAAAGCTCAGTACTGGAATGTTAGACTCAGAGACAACTAAGTCCTGAAAAAAAATTAAAAAAAGATTAAACACTACCTTAGAACAGCAGGAGATACATTTATAAACTCTCTACACCATATGTTTGTTCCTATTGCTGCTGCAACAAATTAAATTACCGCAAACTTTAGGGTCTAAACCAACATAAATGTATTATCTTACCATTCTGAAGATCAGGAGTACAAAACTGGTATTATTCAACTAAAGTTCAGGTGTTAGAAAGTCTGGTTTCTGCTAGAGGTTCTGATGAGAGAACCTATTTTCTTGCCACTTTTCTGCTTCTGGTGGCCATATGTATTTTTCTGTGGCTTCTTCTTCCACCTTCAAAGTGGTTGCAACCACTTTGAAGAGGTTGGAACTCCAGCCTCTACTTCAGTCATATCACCTTGCCCTTTGCCTCTGATTCCTCCAGCACCCCTCTTATAAGAAACCTTGTGTTTATATCAGGTCCACCTGAATAATGCATATTATTTGCCTTTCAAGATACTTAACTTAATCACATTTGCCAAGTCCCTTTCATACTATAAAGATAACATTCTCTGGTTCAAGGGGTTGTGATGTAGACATATTTGGGAGCCATTATTTAGCCAACCTTACTTATAGACCTATACAACCTATATACCACAATCCGTAGAACAGGTGTGTGTGTGTGTGTGTGTGTGTGTGTGTGTATGCAAATTCATAAGTTCATATTTTAATAACAATAAATATTATTCAAAATTTATATCCCATTTCTGGGCCACTGCATTGAGCCTAACCCTTTGAGGATAATTGACATATATTTTTAAATTTAAAGATTAGAATGTGGTATTAACCATGAAACTCAGATAGATATGTATGCATTTTAGGAGGGCATTGCAGTGCTCTAGTACAGTGTAACAAAATACGTTTTTATATAGTATAACCTTGGGGAAAGAGGAGAAATCAAGCTTTTACTTATGCCTTTTTCAGTGAATTCCAAGTTTACGGGGTCATAAATTGCTAGGATAAAGTCAGACATTGTAAGTGAAAATAGGCATATTTTTCTCTAATCATTGCTAATGAATTCCTAAAACCTCTTAGAAAACAAACTGAAGAGAAATCCGTAGGGAAAATACTTCAGATAATTCATCTGAGATATCAATAGAATAGTTGATGAGTTCAATTTTTGGTTCACTATCAGGACATGGAAAGGACACTGCCAATTCTCTAACTGCTATTGTGATCTTTTCAAGTTAATTTAATGTAGTTGAATCATGCTTGAATTAATTATTGCCAAGTTCTTTAGAAAAAAATGCTGTCCTCATGATTTAATGGTATAAGGTTGTAGGGTCCCTGAAAGAAGGAAGACACTTGCAAATAAAATTAACACCATCATTTTCTGTGTGTGAATATTTTAATATTCATTATCTATTGATACTATAAAACCAAATAATAAGAACAACAATAACAAAAACAATTCTTGGAAGACCAAAGTGGTATATAATAATAAATCATTTACTTATCTAGGGTGGTTAGCTAGGAACTAATCTTGCCTGAGATTGCTCACACGTCTGGCTGTCAGTGGATCTGTCAGTTGACATTAGCTGGGACAAATGGGACAATTTGACTCTGACCCATGCATTTCTCACCCTTCAGCAGGTTAGCCTGGGCATGACTTCAGGATGGCAGAGGCACAAGAAAGCAAGCAGGAAGATACAAGTGACCTCCCAAACTTTTTCGGGTGTTGAGACTAACAACGGTCAATATCCAAAGCAAGTTTCAAGTCTAAGTCTGGAGGCACAGTGAGAATGAACAACAAAATTATGAGCCATTAATTCACTCAGTATAGGACATCCGAAAGCCAGAAAATGTGCTTGTATAAATTTGAACATTTGCTTTAATGAATTTATAAAAATTAATTAAAAAATAAGAAAATGTTTTAAGGTCACAAGCAAAAAGCATCTTTTCATAAAATGATGATAAAATATAGAATTCTATGCAGATTGCTTTTACACATATGTGGTAAAATAATCTTGTTTCCATTTCAATTTAACAAAATATGACCCCCATATTGAATCTAATGACAAATTTTTACATTTAAAAATGCCTTAAAATGTTCATTAATATCATAATACATCATGTGGATATTGAGGATATTAACAAACCTGAAAATGAAATAAGACTTCTCCCCTGTCTGTTTCAAAACAAACTAAATTTAATATAATATTACTTACTTAATAAAAATTGAATGACTATTGTTGATTATACCTATTTTGCAAGTGCTTAGGTTTGTTGTAGTTGGTTCATTTAAATAAACCAATTTTCAAGGCTTTTAGAATTCATATAATGGAAATTTCAGTTCAGCTTTCTCAGGTATTGCATTTCCTACACATCTGTTATTTCTTTCTGAAAAAATACAGTATTTTTTAGTATTTCTCAAAACAAGCATAATGTGGATCATGCACAACACTTAGCTCATTACAGGCAGTATTTCATTGTATAGAAATATGTGATGATTTCAGCATTCCATCCTTGTTCTTTCATTCACAAAAATATATTGAATGTGTGCCTCTTCTACATTCTGGGAATATAGCAAAGAACAAAACAAAGTAAAAACTGGTATTATTTCCAAATATATGTTTTGAATTTGGTTTGGTTAACTAAAATTATTGTATTTTTGTCTTAAATTTTAATCATTTTTATATACCTTTAGACACTATTTTAAAAACTGTGAAAAATAAATATTTTAACTTTATAAGTATACAAGTGTGTTTTATCTCTCACTCAAAAGTTATATAAGTAGGAATCCCTCCGTTAGGGTGTTAATCCATTCTTGCACTGCTATAAATACCTAAGACTGGATAATTTATAAACAAAGAGGTTTAATTGGTTCATGGTTCCACAAGCTGTACAGGAAGTGTGGCAGCATCTGTTTCTGGGGAGGCTTCAGGGGTATTTTACTCATAGCAGAAGGTAAAGCAGGAATAGGCATCTACATGACAGGGTCAGGACTAAGAAAGAGACAGAGAGGTGCCACATACTTTTAAACAACCAGATCTCATAAGAACTCTATTATGAGAACAGCACCAAGGGGATAGTGCTCAATCAGTCAAGAAGGATCCACCCTCAAGTCCCAGCCACATCCCATCAGGCCTTACCTCCAACATAAGTAATTACAATTGAACATGAGATTTGGGTAGGGACACAGATCCAAACCATATCAGTTAGGTAGGAAAAAGTAAAACTATTTTTACTAAAGCCTCAGTTTAAAATTAATGAATTCAAATTGCTACATATCTTCCTCAGGTAATACTTATTTTTTTTTACCTCCTTGAAATTAGAAGCTGGAAGAGACTAGTCTTATAGTGTCATTGCAGCCCAGGATTGCTTCACTCCACCTCCAACTATTCTATTTCTTCATGGAATTATTTGTATAGAATAACACAGATGTAGAACTGGATAAACATCTCTCTTCACCATGCTAGCTGATTGCCCATCTTTGTCCAAGAGGTGAATACAAATATGTAACGTTACTAAAAAGCCACTTGTGTCTGAGAGGCTCTGTGCACCTTTAAGTAGAGTTCACAGGAGTCACAAACTCTATATAAATGACGTTAAAGCCATTTGTGGTCCCTTTCACTTTCTGTGATGATTTTGCTAAGATTTATAATCCACTGTTTGGAAGCCAACCTTCTTAACTATTCAATGCATAGTAAGATAAATTGCTATTTTTCTTTACCAATGAAAGGAGCTGCCTTTTAATTTTCTACATCCAGGCTGTGACACTAGCTTTCAAATCTTTTTCATTTTGTTTTGTTCTTACTTTTTTTTTTCCCTAAAAACTGTTCTTGGCACAGATACTTGTTTCACAGAAGTCCCTTAAGATGTTGCATTTTACTGAATGAGGTTAAACAATACATCACACTCAGGAAATTTGTATTGTAACAGAAACATCCTATTTTTTAATGTCTTTGTAACTAGACCTACTCAATTCCTCAAAAAGAAATATGGAGTGTAGAGGAAAGGCAAAATTCTGAGGCCTGAAAAACTAAACTCTGAGTTGTCCATTATACAATTATTTATTAAATATTCTTAAGAACCTCTGAGAAAGACTTTATTTAACCATCCAAGCTACAACAAACTCAACTACCTGCAAAACAGGAATAATAAGAAAAGCCATAGCTACAGAGATGCTGAGAGTCTGAATAAGAATCATCTCCATAATCTTTGTAAAAACTGCTTGAGTTCTTTTGGGGGAGAAAAGTGTATTCAAATTTTGATACTAATATGAACTTCTGAGTTTGAGGAGTTTGTAACTGTATTTAGAAGTTAGTCCTTGAATTATTCTTTAACTTCCGTCCAAGCACTGGAACCATTTTTTTAAAGCCATTTCTGTTTTGTACCAGACCAGAGACCTTTCCAATGATGGGGTTTAAATGAAGTCGATATTAATTATATGTCTTTGAATATTTTTAAAGAAAAAGAATGCTAGTATAATCAGTCAAGGGCCAGGTCACAGACCACTTCACATACATTGACTGCCACCATAAAGAGGGAAGCTCTTCATAAATATATCATGTGAAAGGATGGCTGTTTCATGATGGCTGTTTCATGTTTTAAACATAAACTGTTTTAACTTGGGTCCTCACATAATCTATTTGATCATTAGTACAATAGGATAATAATAAATCAACTGACCAATATATTCAGGCACAAATTATACAGATGTTCATGTCAGTCTTTGGAGCAGTTTATTGTTAGATAAATCATATATATGGGAAAAGTAAAATAGAAGGCTGACAAGAGGGCAAGTGTGTTAATAAAAATGAGAGTTAATTGTAGCTGTGAAAAACAAGGGCGTGAGAGCCGTCAGAAAGTAAAAATAAAATCTCACAAGTAATAAAAGAAAGCATGTCCCTAAGGTATTCATTGTGAAATGTAGGACTAGTCAGTCAAATCAATTTTGGCTTGCTAAAAATATAAACACTTAAAATAAAATTTCAATTTAATTCAAGATTTTCTTCTAAGTCCAAAAATTTTTTTCTTACATATTAGGCATTTAAACAGCTTATCTTACTCTAATTTAAACATGCTGCTTTAAAAACTTTTTTATTAAGGAATCTAGCATACTTAGAGCTGAAAATAATATTTCTGCCAGGGTATGCAAAGGAATACTGTCCTGAACAGTGCATTACAGTGTTTCATGCGAAGTGAAAGTCACAAAATGCCCAGCATAGCATCTTCTAGAAATACAGCATTTGTTAGACATAGATTGATAGCAAAAAAGAAATGAATACATATTCTCCCAGGGAATTAGAGCATCTGCAATACAGCCTGAGAGAAAGATAAACAGTTGCAGAGCCTGACAAATTTTTTCTGACAAGCATATGATGAAATATAAGAAAGTTTGTCTAGGTCAAAAAGCCAATACTTCCTTCAACAAAACCAAACATCACAGAAGAATGGATAGACCACAAGATCAGATATATATGACTAATTTTCTAATTTTCAAAATAAATTAAAAAATCTCTTTGTCCTGGAGGTAAGTATTCATGCACACTTGATGTCAGATCCTAAGAACTTCTGTGAGAATTCCTAAGTATTATCCTAATCAATTTTGAACTGCATAGCCTGTCAAGGTTTTCCTTCCTGTAGTTGAATCTGAGAATCTATGAATCTGTAAAACTATAAACTGATGCTGATCTGACTCTTTCGAGTTTAATATCTAAGTTGAAATGTGTAATTTCTGAACCATGCATGTTGATAATGCTAATTCAATTTACTCACTTGACAAACCTCATGATCTCAGGAAATCTTTTGATTTACGAGACACTGAAATGCCACATTTAAACAAGTAGGCATTGCTTGTTGTGAGATTCTGCTAATCTTTTTACATATTAATCATTCTACAATGTTGTCTACAAAATTCACAAATTCCAGATAATTATTATATATGTAGCAACACCCCTTACTTGAATAATAGTGTATTTATGAAATTTGAGTGGCTTACAAACTCTTCTCTTTTCTTAGAACTTTTTCATTGATACTGGACATTATATAAATTTTTGTCATTACTTTTAATGGCAAAAATCACAACTACTTTTGCACCAGCCTAATAAAGTACTATAATTCTAGGTGAAGTAAGACTTTAGATATGTTTGTGATCTGAGGTTGTAATAATCATATCAGTGGCTTTGGCTGTATATCGTGGCCATGTTTTTAAATTCTGTTTATTTAAGACCATAGACTTCACTGTGTTGTTGTCTTCTTTTATTACTTCCTAGGGGCATTTAAATAGATTGATATTCATGTTTTTAGAGAAAACAACTTTTTGGTAAGTGGATAGGTTCTTCTAAGAATTACTCTTCTTCAGTTATAATTATTGCTTATTTCTTTTCTTCTATAATAGATATATAAAGACATGAAATTAATAATATAAACCAAAGCAAGTACATATAAGTGAAGTATTTCTGAACCATTAGGTACTACCTGTTTTTTGAGGTAAGTTAATCGTAATATTAAATGCTGAGTTTTACTACTCATATATTACAAAAAAAATCTTTTTATGGAAATTACTAAGTTAACATCATCACTATTTTCTCAGACTATCTCATTTCTGAAATTGCAATTTTAACTTGTTAGTGTAAAACAGAAACTGTCTGCAGCAGGTCTCAAGCAATTAGAGGTTTATTTAGCCAATGTTGAGAACACCCCCGGGGATAAAAACATAAATCACAAGGTGTATTAGTCCATTTTCACGCTGCTAAGAAAGACATACCCAAGACTAGGCAATTTAAAAAGGAAATAGGTTTAATGGACTTACAGTTCCTCGTGGCTGGGGAAGCCTCACAATCATGGTGGAAGGCAAGGAGGAGCAAGTCACATCTTAAGTGGATGGCAACAGGCAAAAAGAGAATTGGTGCAGGAAAACTCTGCCTTATAAATCCATGAGATCTCATGAGAATTATTCACTATCATGAGAACAGCATGAGAAAGACCTGCCCCTATCATTCAATTACCTCCACCAACTCCCTCCCATAACGTGGGAATTCAAGATGAGATTTGGGTGGGGACACAGACAAACCATATAACAAGGGTGTCTATGACTTGTGCTTTTTCCAAAGCAGGTTGTGGGAACTTCAGTATTTAAAGGAGAAAGAGCAAGCAGGAGGGAAGAAATAGAGAGGGAGGGCAGGCAGTGAAACAAATGGTTACATTCTTGTGAGACCCTGATTAACCTCATTAAATCTACATTTTTTTACATGCGAAAAAGAGGAGTAGAAGAAAAGGTCAATTATGCATTGTCTCCCGCTGACTAAAGTTACATATTACATCAGATAAAGTAAACATGTTAAAAGAGGGAGCAGAAGAAAAAGTCAATTATGCATTGTCTCGCGCCCAGTAAAACTACATTTTACATAAGATGAAGTAAGCAGGTGAAATTACAGCTATCTGGGAACAAAAGGAAGAAGTATTGGTGACTCAGTTCTCAGACTTAACTTTCCCTTTGGCATAGCAACTGTGGGGCCCCAAGATTGTATTTTTCTTGCACATTAGAAACTTATTTTCCATACTTATTCCCCAACATTAACTAATATTGGCATTTGGTAGACTGTATTTCAGTTGATACCATGGGTCTAACAAATCATTGAATATTAATTTTAACATATTATTAAAACTAAGGGCACTATCTTTGGAAAACATTATCAAATAGGTAAACATGGCAAATCAAAAGAGATTTTAGAAACACCTGCACTACTTCCAAATTTTCATAGTTTCCAGTGGTGTGAATAGCCTCTCAGTGCAAGCTGATACTGTAATGCTACTTCTCAGCAGTAGCTGTAGACTAATGATATGAGAAAGACAGAGTATGCAGAAACTATTTGAAGGCATTAAGCCACTTTGAAATAAAACAGAAAAAGACCAAATAATAGAACTCTTCTATTACAGACTTGAAAATTCCTTCTAAGATCATTTTGATATTTTCCCTTTTTCTTTTACAGATATTTTAAAATTACATTGGAATTTTTACGGACATGCTGTGTGTATAGTAAGAAATCATATATTCAATCATACTTTCTATTCTTAATGTTAAAGGTGCTTTTCCAAAATACATTTCTATATTTGAAAGCTGCTGATTTGAATATGCAATTAAAATCAATTTAGGGAAACAGGGTTTATTTGATGAAACACTATCTGTTGGAGAAACCAGCCCCACACCACCCAGCGGGTACTCCGAGTCCGGAGGAGACAAAGGAGTTAGAAAGAGACAGAAGAAGCGTTTAAAAGGCATGTCCAGGGGACGTGAGCTACGGAGCCTTGCTCAGGGCCCAGAGCTCTCGGGCTCCACCCAACTTATTGGTTTACAAGCTCTTTGTTCTTAGGGCAGATGGGAAGGGGAGGAAGGGATGAGGAAAAGGATTAATCAGTGAAGGAGAACTGGTGAGTCATTCGGTAAGATGTATAGCAGTGGCAGTTTCTGTGAATTTCCTTGAGCAAAGGTGTGTGTCTAAACTACCTAAGATCTTCAACTTATCAGGACTGAAACGGGTGGGAGTGGGTTTCAGGAGGAGCCAAAATGTTTGATTATACTCCCTGCTTCAAGGGAGTGTTATCTCCCCCAGCAACCTGTGGAACGCCGCTGAGCGGTTATGCTCTAGGGGCATAAAGACATGAAGGCAATAAGGAGACTCTTTTCCTCAGAGGCCGCCCATGGCTTCCCATGGGTGTCTCACACAGGGGAGACCAACTCAACTGGCACTCCAGAAACTCTCTTTCCCACACTATCTTTGCCAGTGGAAAAACTAGCAATTTCAACTGGAACTGTTAATTTTATATTTACTGTTTGATCATTCACCTTAAAACATGAAAGTTACCTTCAGTACTATCATCAGTTCATAAAATCTTCACTAACTGGTCTAACCTATTCTTCCATTTCCTGCTTCGTTTATCTTTACATCAAAATATATTGTATGTTTATTTAATTTCTGTATCCCTTCAGGAAATTTAAGTTCAAGAAAGCAGGAAATTTGTGTATAAGTACTGTGTCTATCATGGGTGCCCAAGAAATAATATTGGAATCACTTCCCTGGTTGAAACAGTCCATCTGGGAGTCAATATTTACTTTAAAAATATTACCTAACAATTACTTCAGATTTTTTTACAAAATACTTTTTTACAAAAATAACGTACTCCTCATAAAACAAAGTTTATTTTGTATGCAAAATGGTGATTTACTACTAATTTTGAAAGACTTGCTCTATTTTCAAGCCATCCAAGACAATGTTGAAATAATAGGCAGGATCCAAAAAGAAGACATGAAAAATGAACAATATATCTTTCATTATTTGTCGAATAATCAACTGTATTATAGCAAAGGGTGTCCTTTATTATTAGTTTCTCAGTGAATATTGTGCCAACAAGGACAGATGGCCAAGCAACACAGACAAACATCTGGCCACCTGGAGTGGTGTTCGCTAGAGAAAACTATGGACATAGAATCAGTAGCAGGTGACCTACTCTTGGCTTTACCATAACAATCCAGCAAATCAGACATTAGACCCAGAAATCATGGCCATTCTCCCTGTTGAGAGCAGGCTAAGGATATAAGAACAATATGGTCTGACCTCTGTCCTGGCAGCTTACTGTTGTGGTTGACGGTAGCACCACGCTTCTCATGTTGTGCTCAGGTGTTAGAGCCTTGTGGACAACCTGACACAGTAGTGGTAAAATGTACTGTATTTCCCCATCTTCTGGTGTAATTGGATATAAAGTGTGGGATGGAAGTACCGGCATCAATGTGTAATGTTTGACAAGGACTAGATGGTTTTCTTGGAGCACTATAAGAAACTATTTCCTTTCCTTGAAGTGGAACCCATAGAGGATGAATTTGGCACAAGTTAGTCTTCACCACTCAGCAAAATATAAAATTGGTGATGTTACTACAAAGGAATAAAGATGGAAGCTTTTGAAAAAGCAATGAGGCTTGAAATAGAGGAAGTCAAAAAGTAGGCTATGGAAAATTTTACAAATATTACACATATGAAAACTTAGAGAATATTTTTTAAATTTGCATAAATCTTAGCAATTTGTATTCACTTACTAATAAAGTGTTATTTAAAAACAATTTTCTGATTTACTAAGAAAAAATACATTTTGATCAATTATTCTGGATGATAATATAAACTATGCTTTTTTTCCTCTACTCGGAAAATAATACATATAATAACATTTAATTAAAAGCGCAAAAAAGTGTCAAAAATATGTAAAGTTATTAAGTAAAGCAAGTATATTATTTTTAAGGACTTCATGAAGTTCATAGTATTTATAAAACTTTTAAAAATTTATAATTTATCATAATACATCATTTCATTTCAAATAGTCACACTCATATTTAATTTGGTAACTTAAATTCTTTATTAATTTTTAAAGGGATATCCCCAAACCTGGAATTACCTCTGTTAGTAAGTACTTTTAAAAATAATAATTTCAGTTTATTTGTAGCTAAAATTTATTTTATACAATCTGCTTTTAGTAAAGCTTTCACTTGTTAACATGTACACCAAAATCCAAAAAACAAGGCCAGATGGGCCTTTTTATATTGTATTGAATAACTAATTTCTCTGCTCACCATCAGAGTGCAATATTCTTTAATACAGTCACCTTGAAATTGAACTTGTACCTTTCTATTTTATCTAAGATAAGAAATAAGGCTGTCACATATATCACGTTCAACCTACCTTAGTGTAAAGGATAAAGGTTATATCATCTCAGAAATGAAAATGTCAAATATCAGAGTTAGGTTCAATTATCTCTGAAAAGAAATTTCTATAAATGGGCATTTGATAATAGTGAAATTCACATAATAGAATTATAAACAGTTCTGGTTTTTAAATCATCTTTGAAAAGGCATATACTACTGTATACATTTCAGATGAATAACATAAAAAGCAAACACATGAAATTCATTAATACAGAACAAATTTAATTAGATTGTTTAAAAGTCATAGGCATGTATTTTCTTCCTCAATGTATATTTTTGGTTAAAAAAATAAGTATAAAAATGCTTATACAAGAATTATAATTCCAAATTAATAGCAAACCATCAGGCACTAAGTTCTAGGAATGTGTACATAATATACAGTCATTTCTTTCTATTTTAATATTGAGTTAAACATTTTAATGGATTGGTAATTTACTTCTATGCCGAGTCCTGTTTGCTTCCTCAAATGGAGTATTAGTAATTAATGAGGTAGTATCTGGTGCTTATGGCACTAAATAACTTACTCCCTTTGCCTTATTTGTCTTCACAAATAAGTTACATATCCAGAGTGTCATCTTTGAATTATAACAGTTACTTTGATACTCAGGAATCACTATATATTCAGGTAAGCTTAAAAATTACAAAGTAATAATTTAAAAAAAACCTTGAAGAGATCTCTGTAGGGTCCCTGAGCATTTCAACAGTTGAGGGGCATAAGTAGAATGAATTAGGACAGACGGACTTTCCAGCTCCTGGGTACTGCTGGCACAATGTGTGTTGCTTAGAGTACCTGGAGTCTTGAATGTCCCCTGGCCAAAGATTAGACACAATAATGGCTGTGCTGTGAAAACAAACCTGTTTTGTTGTGTTTGTTTATTCTCTTTGATTTAATTACTTAAGCATTTGTGGAATTTTGAAATTCTTGAGAGAAAGATCTCCTTTATTACCTATCTCAAACAATTCAATTCCATAAATACTTTATTAAAGATATACTATATTTCTAGACTTACACTGAAGGTTGGAAAACTAGTTGACTGTGCATCTGTAGAAATCGGAGTCAAGAAAGAAAGCATGTTAATATTAATGATATTATATTCAACATTAAAATATCAACACACTATTGACAATATTATCATATAAAATATTAATAGTATAGCTAGTACCTGAGTAAATGATAACAAATTTGGAGTTGCTAAAAAAAAAACCCTAGGTGTCAAATAAATTAAAAAGTAAACAAAGGAATTAGGGCAACATATGGACCTTATCTCTTCTGGCTTAGTGCACCCATACAAATTACTTTATTACTTATTATAAATGAATAGAAATATCAATCTCTAAAATAGTCATTTTCGAAACACACTCTTAAACATTCAAATGCAATTGCATGAAGTTTAGCTTAGGTTAAATATTGCTAATTTCTAGTTCCACAGTTCCAGCATAATAATTGAACAAGTAAGTCGCTTGAGTTGACTTAGGATAAATTATATAAAATGTCTTAAAAAGACATTTGAAACACACTGAGGCTTCTATATAATGAGAAAAACAAATTTCCTAGAAAATATTTCTCAACATTTCTGAAACCCTGATTAAATGTGTTAATCAAAGAATGCTAAAAACCAGTGGAGTCTTCTACATTGACACACCAGGCATCTAATTTAGAATAATAACTACATGTCTTTCTTACTTCACAGCTTAATGAACAATAAGACGATTTATTCTAAAGCACATTCATTTCCTGCATTTCAAGTACAGCAGGAATAAAGAAAACCATTTATGTTTGTTACATGTTAATATATTTACTGTCCTCTGCACCCAATCACCATGGCAAATAAACAATTCTATTTCCCCCAGCGGTATTATGTTATGAGATCAGACAGCTTAATATTAAGACAAATAATATTATTTGAATTAATTATTTTTGGATTCCCTAAGCTACTAAATGGAACTAATTCTTTACCAAAGATCATAAGAGATTAATTATTTGGCACAAATGGCTAAGCTAGGGGATTTGGATCCTCAGAGATATCCTTACCCTGGAAAAAAATATCTGTGAAAGCATTCCAGGAGCTTCAGTGAGATTATTTCCTATCATAAAAATAGGCTTAGACGTTGCATACATCAAGAATTGTTAATACAAAGTATCTAAGTAAAATTTTTCTACTACGGTATTACTCAATGTAGCCTACAGAGGAGCAGGCTAAGTTTGCAATTCATAAACTAGTTCTTTTAAATCAGTTATTAATTTTAGGTGTTCATTTTATTCAGGAAAATGCTACATACAACTCATCTCAAATGTACCATGGAAATAAGTAAGGCCTGGGTGATTCTCTGGGCATCTCAATTGACCACAATATTGGAGAGTTGGAGGAGTTACCATCATGAATAGCACGGAGCACATGTTGTATTTTCTTCAGTGAGAGTTTGTGGTTCTAGATATTTATTGTTGTTGAAAATATCTGTCTTAAAATACAGCATATCCTACAAAACCCTGTTTTGATTTAGTTACATGATAATTTGAGTTATAACACTTTTAAAGTAATTTGTAGGATTTAAAATAACTTACCAATCTTACGTTAATAGCAACAGATTCTCAATGGTAAAGGAAGAAAAATTATATATTAAAAATCTCAATACAGGATTGTCTTGGCTATGCAGGCTCTTTTTCATTTCCATATGAACTTTAAAGTAGTTTTTTCCAATTCTGTGAAGAAAGTCATTGGTAGCTTGATGGGGATGGCATTGAATCTGTAAATTACCTTGGGCAGTACGGCCATTTTCACGATATTGATTCTTCCTATCCATGAGCATGGAATGTTCTTCCGTTTGTTTGTGTCCTCTTTTATTTCATTGAGGAGTGGTTTATAGTTCTCCTTGAAGAGATCCTTTATATCCCTTGTAAGTTTGATTCCTAGGTATTTTATTCTCTTTGAAGCAATTGTGAATGGGAGTTCACTCATGATTTGTCTGTTATTAGTGTTTAGAAATACTCGTGATTTTTGCACAGTGATTTTGTATCCTTATCAAAACCACAATGAGATACCATCTCACACCAGTTAGAATGGCCATCATTAAAAAGTCAGGAAACAACAGATGGGGGGTTATGGAGAAATAGGAACGCTTTTGCGCTGTAGGTGGGAGTGTAAATTAGTTCAACCATTGTGGAAGACAGTGTGGCGATTCCTCAAGGATCTAGAACTAGAAATACCATTTGACCCAGCAATCCCATTACTGGGTATATACTCAAAGGATTATAAATCATTCTACTATAAAGACACATGCACATGTATGTTTATTGTGGCACTATTCACAATAGCAAAGACTTGGAAACAACCCAAATGTCCATCAATGATAGACTGGATAAAGAAAATGTGGCACATATACACCATGGAGTACTATGCAGCCATAAAAAAGAATGAGTTCATGTACTTCGCAGGGACATGGATGAAGCTGGAAACCATCATTCTCAGCAAACTAACACAGGAACAGAAAACCAAACACCACATATTCTCACTCATAGATTGGAATTGAACAATGAGAACACATGGACACAGAGCGGGGAACATCACACACCGGGGCCTGTCAGGGGGTGAGGGGCTGGGGGAGGGATAGCATTAGGAGAAATACCTCATGTAAATGACGAGTTTATGGGTGCAGCAAGCCAACATGGCACGTGTATACATATGTAACAAACCTGCACATTGTGCACATGTACCCTAGAAATTAAAGTATGATTAAAAAAAAACCTCAATATAATGATAACAGATAACTGTTACTTAATTATTCTAAATAGAAATTTGTATAATTTTAACAAGAGTCACAGATAGTTTTCAGTATGACTTTAGTACAAAGAAAAATGAACAATTAAAGATTTTTTATTTCCCAGAATATGTGCATTTGAATAAATAGTTTTCAATATAAATAATGTCATAGTCAAAAGCATAGTTGATAATTTGGATATTAGTAAGAAAAGGAAACAAAAAACAAACAAAAATATAGCAAATCAAAAAACAAAAAAATCAAGAAAAACTAATTTTTGAATTATGTTTCTAATACCTCTTGGCTTAATTTTTCAGTGTAAATTATTTTATTTTCCTATTTAAATTTATTCATCTATAAAATATGCATTTAATAATTTATTCATCTATAAAACATTACTATTCAAATATAGTCTTAAATACATCACAGAAAAGTTAACTGGACTAAGGTTTGATATCAGTGCCTTCTAGTTTATGCTTTTCATTTGAAAAATGAGACATTGGAGATAGATCTATTTAAAATATTTAGTAAAATATCTTATGAAACCATTTAAAATTGGGAACCAGCTACGTAGCAGAAAAAAAATTTCATATATACATTTTTTACATATGTATACATATATAGTGCTTAGACCCTCGAACAGTTTGAATCTGTAGACACACTTTCTAGCCTCCAAGTAAATTTTGAAACCCAGGGGAATGAATACCCAGCAGATGGCTACATAAACATAGCACTCAGATAGTTGAGTAGTTCCTTTACATTGCCATCTGCCTTGTAATCCTTTCAGAGATTGAAATCTTTCAACTATAAAATGTTCTGCCAAGATTTCAGAATGCCCATCAGCTTGACTAACAGGTAAGAAGAAATCTGCAATGGATAAAACATTTCTTAATATAAATTTTCCAGAAAATAATTAATATATTTAAAATTAATTAAATGTATTATTATGTCAAGCTTTAGTAGAACAATCACACTTACAGTCACATAGCCATCTGCTAGTATGTGCATAGTCATACCTCCTGGGTTTCAAAAACTTATTCCACAAAGATCACAGTGTTTGTCAGTGTACTTGCACACCTGTCAATCAGTTCTGGTCTCTAAATATGCAGAAAATAAATGTAGGGCAGAGGAGAAATCGACTTAGGTTTCTTAATGTGTCAAAAGTGATTCATAATTGCAATCAATGATGAAACAGAGCATTTTAGATTTCTTTATTATACTGGTTTTTATTAACTTAAGACACTAAAACCATTTCTAATGTTTGTTTCTATATTATTTTAAAACAGGTGAGGCCAGGTAAGTTGGCTCACTCCTGTAATCCCAGCACTTTGGGACACCGAGGCGGGCTGATCATGAGGTAAGGAGTTCGAGACAAGCCTGGCCAACATGGTGAAACCCTGTCTCTACTAAAGATACAAAAAATTAGCCGGTCATGGTGGTGTGCGCCTGTAATCCCAACTACTCTGGAGACTGAGGCAGGAGAATTGCTTGAACCTGGGAGGTGGAGGTTGCAGGGAGCCAAGATTGCACCATTGCACTCCACCCTGAGCGACAGGGCGGGCTCTGTCTCAAAAAAAAAAAAAAAAAAAAAAGTGAGAAAAGCTGGGTGTAGCAGCTCACGCCTGTAATCCCAGCACTTTGGGAGCCTGGGGCAGCAAGATTGCTTGTGGCCAGGAGTTTGAAACGAGCCTAGGCCACATAGAGAGACCTTGTCTCTACAAAGAATAAAAATGAACTAGTCAAATAAGGTGTCTCTGGCTAGTAGTCTTAGCTGCTAGAGAGGCTGAGGCTGGAAGATTGCTTGAGCCCAGGAGTTCAAGGTTACAGTGAGCTGTAATTATACCACTGCACTTTAGCCTGGGTGACAGAGCAAGACCATGTCTATAAAAGTAAAAATAATAAAAAAGTAAATAAATATTTTTTTAAATGGGGGAAAATACATCTTTCCATGCAAAATATGTACTAAGAGTTATTAATAATTGTTAATATGAGAATGTTTTTGATATCTATTGTACTATCTACTCAATATATATATATTTTTTATAATACAAGGATATATGTAAACATATATGTATTTGTTTATTCTATAAAACTAAACCAGGATATGACCCTGACTGTCCTAAAATTGGAAAGTCGTAGGCATCAAGCACTGTATTTAAATTTGTGAGTATGTATGTGTATATGTGTGTGTTTATGTGTATGTGAGTGTTTGCATATATACAAACTACAAACATTGTCCAGTAATCATTTACTATTTTTTGTTCCTAGAAACCTACACAATGAAAGGGTAAAAAAGGATTTGCAATGAAAATTACAAAATAATTAGAATTCGATAGTAATAAAAATGTACATCTAGCTAAAGAGTATTCATAGGCAAATTTAGAGCATTGATACCTGCATTAAAAATGAGAATAGATATAAATAAAAAGAAGTTAAAATAAAATAGCATATTTAAATCCAAGTTTGTAAGATAAATAAAACATGAGAAAGTTAAAAAACAACAGTTAGTTTATTAAAAAATAATAAAATAATAAAACCCTAGAAAATTGCTCAAGATTTAAAAAAAAACACAAACTATCAATATCAGGAATGAGACAAAACCACCAACGTGGATCTTATGTGTTAAAAAGCTGGTGAGAAGATACTGTGGGCAACTTCATTACAACTCATAAATTTCACAATTTAGCTGAAGACAACCAAGTCCTTAACAAATCCAACTTGGCAAAACAATACATAAAGAGATAGAAAAGCTATATTGTTACATATCTCTTATATAAGTTTGAACTATAGCCAAAAACCTGCAAAGAATTTCCAGGCCCAGATGTCTTTACTGGTCAATTCTTCCTAATATTTGTTTGAAATAATGACAATCTTACACAACCTTTGCTGGAAAACAAATAAAAGGGAAATACAAACCGGTATCATTTTATGAGCTCATGCAGAATTTAGGCTTTATAAATCAAACTTTAGAAAGAATATTATAAAAAAGCAAAATTATAGGGCACTGTCTCTCATGAGCTAGCCATAAAAATTCTGTGCAAAATTCTGTGAAAGAATATAGAAAAATGATAAAAATTAATCAATACACTTTACCTCTTTAATAGAATAAATGAATAAAAAAGTACTCATTTCAATAGAGGCAGAAAAACAGTTGACAGAAGTAAATATCCATAAAATATTTATAAAATAAATTATAAAAAATTACAGATTAAATGAAACATTATTAATTTAATAAAGAGTATACATATAATAGTAACTCACAGCTAACATCATACTTAATTATGAAATATTGAACACTGTCCCTTTGAGTTCATGAGCAATTCAAAATGTTAATTATAATTACTTCTATTCAAACTATCCTTAATGTTCATTAAGGCAAGAAGAAAAAAATGAATAAAAGCTGATTTTAGAAGGATAGATATTTACAGTAATTACAAATGACATGATTTTGTAATAGAATAATTCAAAAGAATCTACAAACTTTTAAAAGTAAAAAATAAAAGGTAATAAGTGAATAAGGAATTTAGCAAAGTCCCCAAGCAATATTCAAAACATTTAACTTTCTTTCTACTAACAGCTAATAATTAGAAAGTAAAACTTTACAAAAATCTACAAAGGTGTTAAATCTTTAGATTGAAATTGAAAAATATTGGAGAAAAACTAAGAAAGCCCTATAGAATGGAAGGATATTGTATTTATATATTTATAGATTGGATGATCCAAATCTGTTATTATTCAGATTTCTACATTGACACAGAATACACACAGACACACACGTACTCATATATATATATATATGCATATACACAATTATATATGTTTTATGTATAGCTGTGCATACATATGTGTGTATATATATGTACATATGTATATATATATGTATGCACACAGAGAGAGAGAGAGAGAGACATTTATTTTAAGGAATTGGCTCATATGAATGTGAAGTCTGACAATTTGACAATCTGCAGAGCAGACTGGCAGACTGGAGACCCAGGAAGAGTTGATGTTGCAGCTCAAGTCCAAAGGCAGTGTAAAGGTTGAATTTCCTTATAAAATTTGATTACAGTATCCATTTGTGATATACTGCATATCTCTATTACCAAATCTTACTGGGAATAGTTACTAGTGTCTTCAAATCTATTGAGATTAGATAACCAATTATAGAAGCTCCAGAATCATTTCAAAACACTCATCCTAAGGTTCTTTTATTCTAAAACCAATCTCAGTACCAAGATGCCAACCCATCTCAGACTATTATTTGGAGTCAATATAAGTTTAAGAAGAAGCTCAGAATGTTTTCTGTTGTTTTGGAGACAAACAAATTAATTCTGAAATTTATGTGGAAAATGCAGTTACTATAATAGTCTAATAGTCTTAAAGAATAACAAATTTGAGAAATCATGATATAAGGTACAAAACTTAATATAAGGATACAACAATTAAGACAATATGATTTTTGCATATGGGTAGATACCAGAAAAATATATATAATATATATTCTGAGTGTGTGTACTGTTGGATATTCATATTACACATATCTTTTCCCACTGCATTGCTTATAGTTTCATACTCTTAATGGTTTATTTTGATTAACAAAACTCTGTAATTATAAAACAGCCCAATATGTTGATCTTTTACTCTATGATTAGTGATTTTTGTGTTCTGTTGAAGACACAAATTTTTGAAGAGAATCCCCTTTATTTTCTTTCTATTAGCATTATTATTTTAACATTCACATTGGTCTGTCATTAATCTCAAAGTATTTATTTACATGTGTGGTTTGATATGGCGGTCAAGGTTTCTGGGTTTGTTTTTGTTTTTGTTTTTGTTTTTGTTTTGCTTATAGATGTCCAATTGATACAGCGCTATTTATTTCAAAAGGCAATGCTTTTCTGTTGAATTGCAGAGGTGTCTGTGCCACAAAGTAGGCAATACCAATGAGCAGACTTCATTTATGCTCTGGATAAATAAAAGCCTACACAAGGAGCCTTGAACCATAGGATACCCACAACCAGTGTGAGTGGTGCCCCTTCTGAGGTAGCTTGATGAATTATTTTTAGAAATTTTCATTAGTAATATGGTGTGAGCTTGAGGTTAAAAGAATAAGGGAAGATTAAAGAGATTAACTTATTCAGTTCAACTTCAATTATTCACTCTGATTTCTTTCCTAGTTCTCAAAACTTCTCCCTCATAACTCTGTACTAGAGAGTCTCCCCATGAGTCTGCTCTCAATTTGAATGTAAACACTTGAGGGACATATCTGGGTTTCAATGCCTTCCTCTCTAGGTTTCGTACCCAAGGTTCTCTTTTGTGTGTGTGTGTTGTATTGTGAAAAGATCGTATTGATACAAAACCTCCTTTGTGTCAAGTGTTGTGGGTTCAGAACTTTTTCCTACTACTTCCATAGAGAGGTTGGAAATTGAAAAATATGAGATTTAACTTGAATAATATATTGGATATTACCACATTTTAAATGAAATTTTGTGATTAATAATTATTTGTTAAATCAATTCTTCTTGATGTATTGTATGCTAAAACACACTGGTTGATTTCTGAAAGTTGAGAATCTAGGAGTTGATGAGATATAACAGGATACATATAACATTCCTGATAAAACAAGAAGTACAAACAACCATAAAAAATATAGTCCTTGAAGAATAACCTTATACATATGTGAACATAATTTTTTAGTTAATTGAAATAATATTAAATGTTATTTGCTTATTTATCTAAACTTCTTTTGAATATTAGGATAAGCATACTCATAGTACACAATTTCAAAAATATACTTTGACAATATTTCTAGATTATTAAAAATGAGTTTTGTTGCTTAAAGGTCAATTGCAATTTGTAAATGTTTACATACTTCAAAGTGAATGCTTTCTAATTGATTGCCATTTAAAAAGTATTTTACTATGAGAGCTATTTGGTTTTTGAGTTGCTTTACTTTGATGTATTTTAAAAAATCATCTTTCTTATCTGTTTTATTATTTCCTTTATTTTTTGTATAGAAACACTGGTTTAAATCATTGAAGTAGCTTCACTACTACTAATCAGAACTAAAATAATTAAATATCTAGCTATTTATCCCGGAAATGCACAAAAAAGTGTTATACTCTGACTCAAAATCCTCGAATAGGCCATACACTTCATTAGATATATATTAGAATGTTTCCACCTACTGTATACTTCTCCTTATTTGTGTAACATTTTTGCTGCATTATTGGTAGATAGCCTAAAAATGTATGCTCATTGCAAATACTATTTTTATTTGTTTGATGCTTTTTGTTAAAATAATAACACTAAAGATTATGGTGGAACTTTCAAAATTATATTTTTAAAAATACATACGTTTAATAGATTGAAACATGAATAATAATTTTAGAATGCATATTTTAGATTTTTTTTGACTGGTCATGTAATGAAAAAATATGAAACGGTATTACTACATGAAAGGACCAATGTTTGGTGGTATACCCAAATCACCTATAATTGAAAAAGAAGAAAAATCAATCAAACGAACACCAGATACCCATTTTAAAAAGTTGAAGTAATAGTGTTATAATGAAATAAAAACAATATGCTCTCAATTGTCCTAGAAGAGATTAATATAACTGGGCTGGGATATATTTTAAGGAGGTGATTTATTGGTTTAAGCGAGATAAGAAGTGTTTTGAAGGCATTTTCGTAGAAGAGAAAAATGGGAAGGCATAAAAGTTTGAAAGCAATGAAGAACAAACAGAAACAAACAGTTTTATTGAGGGCACAGTGGAAGTTAAAATGGCAAATAGTATGTGTGCATATAGGAATGGGGATTGAGGTGGGCACTGTCCATTTTGTAACCGGAAATGAATTCAGTGAGCAACACAGTAACAGTAAATATATTTCAATAAAGAAAAATATGACATAAATCCATGTGAAAAGCAAAGAACAGCAGCACTGAGAAAGAAGAATTGGAGTAATGAGAGAAAGGGTATTGAAAAAAAAGTATGAAGCTATATTATCCCTATTCTGGTGAAATATACGGGAATCTAAATCAGAGGTGACAAAGACAATGGATAGAATTTATTGATCAGTTTGAAAAATATTGCCTATGAAAAACTTAACAATTTGAAAACTGTGTGAATGTAGATAATGAGCAAAAAAGAGGAGTCAAAAATGTCTCCTACATTTTGATCCTTACTGATAATGGTAGTGCATTTTATAGGGAGTCTAATTAGATGGCTTCACACTTGAAGTTGGTGAAACCATTATTATCCTACACTGTTTAGCTATTTTAATTATTACTGTTACAATTTATGAACACTGCACTATAAAGTGTATAGAAATGCATTACAATCTATATTGTCTTGAATATTTTACTGAAAAAATAAAGAATAGATGGCAAAGTCAGCATGTAAAAATAATAAAGATAACAAAAATTGATTCCCACTCTCATGCTACTAACCAACATAAACCCAACTGTGTATGATTAAACATTTAACTGTAAATAATTAAACTTAAAACTATTGGAGAAAACTGTAATAAAAGAGATGGTATTTGACATAAGATATAAAAACATTGACATAATTTTTTTTTAATTAAAAGGGAAACAAATGAGGTCTCTTCATGTTACATACTAGAATACATGCAAGGTGCATTAGAAAGTTAAATTTTAAAAATAATAAAATTTATTTGATGGGTATTAGCTTTGAAAATTTAAAAACCATGTGACAAAGAACAAAGTATAATAATTATGAGTAGATGTAACTGCATATAATTAAATTTGTAAATATTAAAAATGAAATTAAAATACATTTGGTAAACTGAAATGAATTATTTTATAAAAATTATAATGAAAACTTTGTAGTCTTAATATAACAGGCACAAACAAATAAATTAGGAAAAAAATTGTGGCAAAAGACATCAACAGACTATTCACATAAAAGAAAATACATATGAGTAATAACATTTGAAATGTTTTCAAAATAAGTGAAATAATGAGTAATCTGTTTGATTATTAGGAAAACATTTCCAGCTGATAACACTTAAAACTATACACATTGCACACAAACAGACATTCTTAAGGTCTGCTGTCAGAAGAAAATGTTTGATAAAATTTAAAGTCTTTTTGAATGAAAATTATAAATCCCTTATATTTCCAACAAGATTTTAAGAAACATATCTTGAACATTAGAAAATATCTTGAGGCTGTACTTATAATTTTAAGATAAGAATACTGTCAGAATATTTTAATTCTGCAGATATAATAACAGCACATGAACAATATTTTCTCTGCAATGTAAAAAATTGATACAAAAAAGTAAAATATAGAAACATTAAAATGTCATATATAATTATTGGAATTATGAGTAAATTTTTTGTATCTTGCTGTTTTTGCAACTGTTGTCGTTCACTGCTAGATTTATTTACTACGCACAGTATATACCAGTTTGTCAGCTATTTTGCATATGTAATTTCGTCTGATATTCAAAAACATCCAAACATCCACACACAATATATATCATTCCTTCTTTTGCAAATGAGTAAAATAAAAGCAGTGGAAAATATTTTAATCTAGTATTATCTTACTTTGAAACCTATGTTCTTTATACTCTCTCTGGCATTTTCTGCTTTCCTTTATTTTCTGGATATTCCATATCATTTTTATGAAAATGAATGTCTATTGAATATAAAAGACCATTGTGTCTCAAATGGTCCTAGACTCTGCAACTCTATGTTGCTGAACACAGTTTCAAAGCAGATTTGGAACAGCAAAAATTTTTTAACTAATTAATATCAGGGACACAGTTTTTAAAACCTTATCTATTTAATCATTTCAGTTTAATTCAATTTAAACCTTATCTATTTGACTACAGACAAGAAACATTGACTCTAACAAGGTGAAAGAATTCACATATCCTTATCTAAATTTTTTTAACTCATCATTCCATATTTATCTGAATTCCATTGTTTCTAAGAATTAGGATCCTAAGTCTACTTCACAGCCCAGACCTAAGATTAACCCCTTTACACACATCTCCACTGTGCTTTGAGTTAATCCAAAACACTGCTTCAGCCACGTGCTGTGGCTCATGCCTGTAATCTCAACACTTTGGGGGGCCAAGATGGGAAGATCGCTTGAGCTCAGGAGTTAAAGATCAGCCTGGTCAACATGGCGAAACCCTGTCTCTACAAAAAATACAAAACTTAGCCTGGAATGTTGGTGCGTACGTGTAGTCCCAGCTACGCGGGGGGCTGGGGCAGGAGGATCACCTGAGCATGGGCGGTCAAGGCTGCAGTGAGCCAAGATTGCACCACTGCACTACATCCTGGGTGACGCAGCAAGACCCTATCTCATGAATAACAGAAATCACTGCTTCCTTTATACTTTACCTAAACTTCGCCTCTCTCAAAAATTCAAAAAATAACCCTGTCTCTTTCTTTGCTTGGTGAGAGGCTGCACTTTTATTTGTGTTTTTGCTTGCCCATGCAAGAATTAAATTCAACCATTCCTTTTTCAAAAATGTGTTGATTTATGATGTGACAATTGGGAGTTTCTACAGAGTCATTAACTTGGAAATCTTTGCCCCGTGGAACATTGGGATTTCTGATATTAACAGTACATGTTCTCAGAGCCTTTTGTATTCCTGGTCCAGGTGTCTTTGGTCATTTCATATTAAATTAGTTATTTAAAGGTAATTTAAATTCTAATCAATATTTACATCTCTTGATACTAAATTTAGTAAAACCAATTTTATTAACTGAGAATTTAAAGGACACCTCTGAGATTATTCCTCTGATTTATCTCTTTAGGGAGCTCAAGAGGTAAGCCTCTGCTTTACTAATACTTTTTATCTTTTTTAATGTTCATTTAGTATAAAATGAAGATAAATGTACCTTTTTGTTGTTCTATGGTTTCTTTTTCCTGATTGTCCTAATTTTCATGGGGCTTAGAAAATAGCGCTAATTTTTAAAATATTTTTCTACTTTCGTCTGTGATACAAGTAAATGGGTCTTTCTAGACTGGCAGGTGCCCCTCTCTGAGCTCTGTATCCATGTAGAGATGCTCTATCCTGACGGTCTAGATTTGACTCATTATTTTGATTAACATAGTAAAACTTTGTTTCCATATTTCAGTGGCAAACATATTGCAGTTAATAATATAATGTACTCTAAAAATATATTATAGATAATAGTTACAATTATTTGCATGGAGCTGATGGAAATGTCCAAAGTTTAGGAAATTTTTAACAGGTTCCACTAGAAAGTGGCTAAACTGACTTTCCCTTTTTTGTGACAAAATTGTATTCATCTAAGTTTCCCTTCCTTCTTGCAAAGAGAATATAATTAGCCTTTTACAGTGGACTGTGACTAGCTCTAAATCTGTTCATAACCAACTTTCTTTCATACTCTTTCTCTTTGGAAACTTGGAGCTTAATTTCTTATAAAAATTACATCATCATGTGCACCATATTGCAAGATCTAGTCTAGATAAGCATATACAACATAAAATAATTATTATTTGCATTATAAGGCCTCTTAAATTTTTTGGAGATTACATGCTAATTGGTATATAGATAATACTAATAAGTATTCCCATACATTTTAAATTAAAAAATAAAAACATAGGGCCAGGGTGGAGAAATAACCAATACATTAAATGATCTAATTTTACTAAAATATGTTTCTGTTGTAGCTGAAGCTCTGAGTTAAGTTAGTTGTGTTGGTTGCTAAGTTACAAGACAAGGAGGAAAACTGAAATTCCAGCATTTATTTTTAAAAATTCTAGTTTTGGGATTCCCGGGCAAGATGGCTGAATAGGAATAGCTCTGGTCTGCACCTCCCAGCAAGACCAATGCAGAAGGTGGGTGATTTCTGCATTTCCAACTGAGGTAAACTGCTCACTTCATTGGGACTGGTTAGACAGTGAGTGCAGCCCACGGAGGGTGAACAGAAGCAGGGTGGGCATCACCTCACCTGGGAAGAGTAAAGGGTCAGGGAACTCCCTCCCCTAGCCAAGGGAAACCATGAGGGACCGTGCCATGAGGGACAGTGCTATCTGGCCCAGATACTATGCTTTTCCCACAGTCTTCACAACCCACAGACCAGGAGATTCCCTTGGGTGCCTGCACTTCCAGGAGCCTGGGTTTCAAGCACAAAACTGAGAGGCCATTTAGGCAGACACTGAGCTAGCTGCAGGAGTTTTTTTTTTTTTTTTTTTTTTTTTTTTTTCATACCCCAGTGTCACCTGGAGCACCAGCGAGAGAGAACCATTCACTCCCCTGGGAAGAGGGCTGAAACCAGGGAGCCAAGTGGTCTTGCTCAGTGGATCCCACCCCCATGGACCCCAGCAAGCTAAGACCCACTGGCTTGAAATTTTCACTGCCTACACAGCAGTCTGAATTCAACCTGGGACACTCGAGCTTGGTGGGAGGAGGGGTGTCCACCATTACTGAGGCTTGAGTAGGCGGTTTTCCCCTCACAGTTTTAACAAAGCCACCAGGAAGTTCAGACTGGGTGGAGTACCCCGCAGTGCCCCAAAGCCACTTTAGGCAGACTGCCTCTCTAGATTCCTCCTCTCTGGGCAAGGTATCTCTGAAAAAAGGCAGCAGCCTTAGTCAGGGGCTTATAGATAAAACTCCTATCTTCCTGGGACAGATCACCTGGGGGAAAGGGCAGCTATGGGGACACCTTCAGCAGACTTAACATTCTTGCCTGCAGACTCTGAAGAGAGCAGCAGACCTTTCAGCACAGCGCTAAAGCTCTGCTAAGGGACAGATTGCCTCCTCAAGTGGATCCCTGACCCCAATGCCTCCTGATGGGGAGACAACTCCCATCAGGGGTCAACACACACCTCATACAGGAGAGCTCTGGCTGCCATCTGGCGGGTACCCCTCTGGGACAAAACTTCCAGAGGAAGGAGCAGGCAGCAATTTTTGCTATTCTGCAGACTCTGCTGGTGTTACCCAGGCAAACAGGATCTGGAGTGGACCCCCAGCAAACTCCACCAGAAATGCAGAAGAGGGGTCTGACTGTTACAAGGAAAACTAACAAACAGAAAGCAATAGCATCAACATCAACAAAAGGACGACCATGCAAAAACTCCATCCACAGGTCACCAACGGCAAAGACCAAAGGTAAATAAATCCATGAAGATGAGGTAAAAGCAGCACAAAAAGGCTGAATATTCCAAAAACCAGAATGCCTCCTCTTTAAAGGATCACTACTCCTCCCCAGCGAGGGAACAAAATGGGATGGAGAATGAGTTTGACAAATTGACAGAACTAGGCTTCAGAAAGTGAGTAATAACAAATTGCTCCGAGCTAAAAGAGCATGTTCTAACCTAATGCAACGAAGCTAAGAACCTTGCTGAAAGGTTAGAGGAATTGCTAACTAGAATAACCAGTTTAGAGAAGAACATAAATGACCTGATGGAGCTGAAAAACACAGCATAAGAACTTTGTAAAGCATACACAAGTATCAATAGCCAAATTGATCAAGCGGGGGAAAGATTATCAGAGATTCAAGATCAACTTAATGAAATAAAGCATGAATACAAGATTAGAGAAAAAATAATAAAAATAAATGAACAAAGCCTCCAAGAAATATGGGAATATGTGAAAAGACCAAGCCTATTTTGATTGGTTTACCTGTAAGAGATGGGGAGAATGGAACCAATTTGGAAAACACACTTCAGGATGTTATCCAGGAGAACTTCCTCAACCTAGCAAGACAGGCCAACATTCAAATTCAGGAAATACAGAGAACACCACAAACATACTCCTTAAGAAGGGCAACCCCAAGACACATAATCATCAGATTCGCCAACGTTGAAATAAAGAAAAAAAAAATGTTAAGGTCAGCCAGAGAGAAAGGTCGGGTTACCCACAAAGGGAAGCCCATCAGACTAACAGCAGATCTCTCCACAGAAACCCTACAAGCCAGAAGAGAGTGGGGGCCAATATTCAACATTCTTGAAGAAAAGATTTTTCAACCCAGAATTTCACATACAGCCAATCTAAGCTTCATAGTTGCAGGAGAAATAAAATACTTTACAGACAAGCAAATGCTGAGAGATTTTTGTCACCACCAGGCCTGCCTTACAAGAGCTCCTGAAGGAAGCATTAAATATGGAAAGGAAAAACCAATACCAGCCACTGCTAAAACAAAGCAAAATGTGAAGACCATTGACACCATGAAGAAACTGCATCAACTAATGGGGAAAATAACCAGCCAGCATCATAATGAGAGGATCACATTCACACATAACAATATTAACCTTAAATGTAAATGGGCTAAATGCTCCAATTAAAAGGCAAAGATTGGCAAATTGGATAAAGAGTCAAGACCCATCATTGTGCTGTATTCAGGAGACCCATCTCATGTGCAAAGACACACATAGGCTCAAAATAAAGGGATGGAGGATTATTTACCCAGCAAACGCAAAGCAAAAAAAAATCAGGGGTCATGCAATCCTAGTCTCTGATAAAACAGACTTTAAACCAACAAAGATCAAGCAAACAAACAAACAAACTAGGGCATTACATAATGGTAAAGGGATTAATGCAACAAGAAGAACTAACTATCCTAAATATATATGCGCCCAATACAGGAGCACCCAGATTCATAAAGCAAGTTCTTAGAGACCTACAAAGAGACTTAGACTCCCACACTATAATAGTGGGAGACTTTAACAACCCACTGTCAGCATTAGACAGATCAACAAGACAGAAAATTAACAAGGATAGTCAGGACTTGAACTCAGCAATGGACCAAGCAGACCTAATAGACATCTACAGAACTCTCCACCCCAAAGCAACAGAACATACATTCTTCTCAGTACCACAAAGCACTTATTGTAAAATCAACTACATAATTGGAAGTAAAACACTCCTCAGCAAATGCAAAAGAAAGGAAATCATAACAGTCTCTCTGACCACAGTGCAATCAAATTGGAACTCAGGATTAAGAAGCTCACTCAAAATGTTAGACCTAAAACCATAAAAACCCTAGAAGAAAACTTAGGCAATATCATTCAAGACATAGGCATGGGAAAGGACTTCATTTCTAAAACACCAAAAGCAATGGCAACAAAAGCCAAAATAGACAAAAGGGATCTAATTAAACTAAAGAACTTCTGCATGGCAAAAGAAACTACCATCAGAGTGAACAGGCGTCCTCCAGAATGGGAGACAATTTTTGCAATCTAACCATATGACAAAGGGCTAATATCCAGAATCTAAAAAGAACTTAAACAAATTTACAAGAAAAAAATCAAACAACCCCATCAAAAAGCGGGCAAAGGATATGAACAGACACTTCCCAAAAGAAGATATTTATGCAGCCTACAGACACATGAAAAAATGCTCATCATCACTGGTCATCAGAGAAATGCAAATCAAAACCACAATGAGATACCATCTCACACCAGTTAGAATGGTGATCATTAAAACATCAGGAAACAACAGAAGCTGGAGAGGATGTGGAGAAATAGGAATGCTTTTACACTGTTGGTGGGAGTGTAAACTAGTGCGACCATTGCGGAAGACAGTGGCAATTTCTCAAGGATCTATAACTAGAAATACCATTTGACCCAGCAATCCCATTACTGGGTAAATACCCAAAGGATTATAAATCATGCTACTATAAAGACACATGCACACATATGTTTATTGTGGCACTATTCACAATAGCAAAGACTTGGAACCAACCCAAATTTCCATCAATGATAGACTGGATTAAGAAAATGTGGCACACGTACACCATAGAATACAATGCAGCTATAAAAATGTATGAGTTCTTGTCCTTTGCAGGGAGATGGATGCAGCTGGAAACTATCATTCTAAGCAAACTATCACAGGGACAGAAAACCAAACACCACATGTTCTCACTCATAGGTGGGAATTGAACAATGAGGGCACTTGGACACAGGGCAGGGATCATCACACCCTGGGGCCTGTCATGGGGTAGGGGGAGGGGGGAGGGATAGAATTAGGGGAAATACCTAATGTAGATGACGAGTTTATGGGTACAGCAAACCAACATGGTTCATGTATACCTGTGTAACACACCTGCATGTTGTGCACATGTACCCTAGAATTAAAGTATAATAATAACAAAAAAAACGCACAACTACATGGAAACTGAACAACTTGTTTCTGAATGACCATAGGGTAAATAACAAAATTAAGGTAGAAATAAATAAGTTCTTTGAAACCGATGAGAACAAAGACGCAACACACCAGAATCTCTGGGACACAGCTAAAGCAGTGTTTAGAGGGAAATTTATAGCACTAAATGACCACAGGAGAAAGTGGGAAAGATTTAAAATCTACACCCTTACATCACAATTAAAAGAAGTAGAGAAGCAAGAGGAAACAAATTCCAAAGGCAGCAGAAGACAAGATGTAACTAAGATCAGAGAAGAACTGAAGTAAATAGAGACACGAAAAACCCTTCAAAAAATCAGTGAATCCAGGAGCTGGCTTTTTGAAAAGATTAGCAAAATAGATAGACTGCTAGCCATACTAATAAAGAAGAAAATAGAGAAGAATCAAATAAGCACAATAAAAAATGTTAAAGGGGAGATCACCACTGATCCCACAAAAATACAAACTACCATCAGAGAATACTATAAACACCTCTATGAAAATACACTAGAAAATCTAGAAGAAATGGATAAATTCCTGGACACATACCCCTCCCAAGACTAAACCAGGAAGAAGTAAAATCCCTGAAGAGAACAATAACAAGTTCTGAAACTGAGGCAATAATTAATAGCCTACCAACCAAAAAAAGCCCAGGACCAGATGGATTCACAGCTGAATTCTACCAGAGGTACAAAGAGGAGCTGGTACCATTCCTTCTGAAACTATTCCAAACAGTAGAAAAAGAGGCAATCTTCCATAACTTATTTTATGAGGCCAGCATCATCCTGATTCCAATACCTAGCAGAGACACAACAAAAAATGATAATTTCAGGCCAATATCCCTGATGTACATTGATGCCAAAATCCTCAATAAAATACTGGCAAACCAAATCCAGCAGCAGATTAAAAAGCTCCTCCCCCATGATCAAGTCGGCTTCATCCCTGGGATGCAAGGATGGTTCAACATATGAAAATTAATAAATGTAATCCATCACATAAACAGAACCAATGACAAAAAAGCACATGATTATCTCAATAGATGCAGAAAAGGCCTTCCATAAAATTCAACACCTATTCATGTTAAAAATTCTCAGTAAACTAGTTACTGATGGAACATATCTCAAAATAATACGAACTATTTATGACAAAACCAGAGCCAATATCAACTGAATGGACAAAAGTTGGAAACATTCCCTTTGCATCATCCCAAGACAAGGATGCCCTCTCTCACCACTCCTATTCAACATAGTATTGGAAATTCTGGCCAGGGCAATCAGGCAAGAGAAAGAAATAAACAGTATTCAATTAGGAAGAGGAGAAGTCAAATTGCTCTGTCTGCAGATGACATGTTGTATATTTAGAAAACCTCATTGTCTCAGCCCAAAATCTCCTTAAGCTGATAAGAAACTTCAGCAAAGTCTCAGGATACAAAATCAATGTGCAAAAATTACAAGCATTCCTATACACCAATAATAGACAAACAGAGAGCTAAATTATGACCAAACTCCCATTCACAATTGCTACAAAGAGAAAAAAATACTAGGAATACAACTTACAAGGGATCTGAAGGACCTCTTCAAGGAGAACTACAAACCACTGCTCAACAAAATAAGAGAGGACACAAACAAATGGAAAAGCATTTCATGCTCATGGATGAGAAGAATCGGTATGGTGAAAATGGCCATACTGTCCAATGTAATGTATAAATTCAATGCTATCCCCATCAAGCTACCATTGACTTTCTTCACAGAATTGGAAAAAAACTAATTTAAATTTCGTATGGAACTGAAAAAGAGCCTGCATAGCCAAGACAATCCTAATCAACAAGAACAAAGCCGGAGGCATCATGCTACCTGACTTCAAACTACACTATAAGGCTACAGTAACCAAAACAGCATGGTACTGGTACCAAAACAGATGTATAGACCAATATAACAGAACAGAGGCCTCAGAAATAACAACACAAATCGACAACCGTCTGATCTTTGAATTTATATAATACATAATTTTATATATATATTTCTTTATATGTTTATATATTATAATATATAGTTTGTATATAATAAATTGTGTCTCCAAATTTAAGCTAGGTGAATTAATTCAAATTAATGAACCACAGTAGACATCTCTAGTACATTGCAATAAAATTTTTGGTACTTAGAGGTAATCTTGTGATTAAAGTTGTGAGAAATAGAAAACACCTACCTAGTGAGAAAGACATTTTAAAAGGTAGTGCAGAAGCCTACAAAACTTAATAAATTTTTTCTCAGTTTTTCCTTACTTTTCTAAAAATATGTTTTAAAACATTCTATCAAGGACAAATACACATTGGCTCACTGTGATTTAACCTATATAACATATTGCTATTCATGAGGCGAGTAGATCCTCCAACATGTTCCTTGGGGATGAATTTGTGCTTCCTTTTAATCTCTATGAAGTTAGGATTTGTGTAAACATACTATAAAGCAGGAATCATGATTTGTGCTGAACCCTAAACTCGTAGCATGTACTATCTGGGCAGTACTTTTGAAATTTGATGGTTGAATATGATTTATATATTAAATTCATATTTATTTATATGTTTATATATTATAATATATAGTTTATATATGTTTTTTATATATATTATATATAATTATATATATTTAATATATAATATATTATATATATAATTATATATATTTAATATACAATATATTATATATAATTATATATATTTAATATATAATATATTATATATTATATATATTTAATATATAATTATATATAATATATAAGTATATAGTTTATATATAATTATATATAATATATAAGTATATAGTTTATATATGATATATTTTATATATAAATGTTATATATAATTATATATTAAATATATATAATTAAATATATAAATATATAAATATATAGTTTATATATGATATATAAACATATAAATAAATATGAATTTAATATATAAATCATTTTCAACCATCAAAGTTCAAAAGTACTGCCTAGATAGTACAACCTACTAGTTTAGGGTTCAGTACAAATCATGATTCCTGCTTTATAGTATGTTTACACAAATCTTAACTTCATAGAGATTAAAAGGAAGCACAAATTCATCCCCAAGGAACATGTTGGAGGGATCTACTCTCCTCATCAATAGCAATATGTCATATAGGTTAAATCACAGTGAGCCAATGTGCATTTATCCTTCATAGAATGTTTTAAAACATATTTTTAGAAAAGTAAGGAAAAACTGAGAAAAAATTTATTAAGTTTTGTAGGCTTCTGCACTACCTTTTAAAATGTCTTTCTCACCAGGTAGGTGTTTTCTATTTCTCACAACTTTAATCACAAGATTATGTCTAAGTACCAAAAATTTTCATTGCAATGTACTAGAGATGTCTACTGTGGTTCATTAATTTGAATTAATTCACCTAGCTTAAATTTGGAGACACAATATTTCTTGAGAGAATATAAACTTTAAAAATTATAATATTCTCACTAATAAACATGAATCATTGTAAACATTGAATTCAACGTATACCTACCTGCATAGTAAAATCTTCTATAAATTCCAGAAATCATTTTTAAAAAGGGGTGAGAAGTAAAAAAAATACCTCTATGTTTCATTTTAAAAATCTGAGGACACCTTTGAAATATATATTTAAGATATAAATCCCATTCAAACATCAAAGTTCAAACTTACTGCCCAAATACCAAAATTTGGCCTACATTTGCCATAGCCAAAAACTATAAATAACCAAAATACCAGCATATGGTAAATAGTTGAAGTATTTTATATGTCAATACAATGAAAGAATACTCAGCAATGAAAGAAACAGACTACTTGTGTAAGTAAAAATGCAAATCAATATAAAAAATTTGTACCTCTAAAAGAAGCCAGCAAAATAGGGTACATACGGATGATTGCAATTAAGTCAATCTCTAGAAAAACAAAATTAAATCTGTGGTGATAAAATACAAATCACACATTGACTGGCACTGAGATTTGGGTATAAGCATTGACTGGGACAAGGCATGAGAAAACTTTTACAGATGGCTGAAATATTCAAAATTATTATCCTGAAAATATTACAATTCTTTACACAATTACATGAAGATATGCATTTTTCAAAAAATCTACGGCATTAAGTGTGTGTTTTATTTCATGTATATTAAAAAGCTTGATTAAAAAAGCATAACATGCCACACACACACACAAACATGCATCAAAATAGCTAAACTAAAAGGAAATTAAAATACAAAAAACGAGATTCTCACAGATTGATGATAAAGGTAGAAAATAGTCCCGTCTCCCTCTCCCTCTCCCGTCTCCCTTTCCCTCTCCCTCTCCCTCTCCCTCTCCCGTCTCCCTCTCCCTCTCCCTCTCCCGTCTCCCTCTCCCTCTCCCGTCTCCCTCTCCCTCTCCCTCTCCCGTCTCCCTCTCCCTCTCCCGTCTCCCTCTCCCTCTCCCTCTCCCGTCTCCCTCTCCCTCTCCCGTCTCCCTCTCCCTCGTCTCCCTCTCCCTCGTCTCCCTCTCCCTCTCTCCCCGGTCTCCCTCTGATGCCACCAAAGTTGTGAAAGCCTAGGCTGGACTGTACTGCCGCCATCTCGGCTCACTGCAACCTCCCTGCCTGATTCTCCTGCCTCAGCCTGCAGAGTGCCTGGGATTGCAGGCGCGCGCCGCCACACCTGACTGGTTTTTGCATTTTTTGGTGGAGTCTGGGTTTCGCCGTGTTGGCCGGGCTGGTCTCCAGCTCCTGACTGCGAGTGATCTGCCTGCCTCGGCCTCCCGAGGTGCCAGGATTGCAGACGGAGTCTCGCTCACTCAGTGCTCAATGTTGCCCAGGCTGGAGTGCAGTGGCGTGATCTCGGCTCGCTACAACCTCCACTTCCCAGCCGCCTGCCTTGGCCTCCCAAAGTGCCGAGACTGCAGCCTCTGCCCGGCCGCCACCCGGTCTGGGAAGTGAGGAGCGTCTCTGCCTGGCTGCCCATCGTCTGGGATGTGAGGAGCCCCTCTGACCGGCTGCCCAGTCTGGGAAGTGAGGAGCGCCTCTTCCCGGCCGCCATGCCGTCTAGGAAGCGAGGAGTGTGTCTGCCCGGCCGCCCATCGTCTGAGATGTGGGGAGCGCCTCTGCCCTGCCGCCCCGTCTGGGATGTGAGGGGCGCCTCTGCCCGGCCGCGACCCCGTCTGGGAACTGAGGAGTGTCTCTGCCCGACCGCCACCACATCTGGGAGCGTCTCTCCCCAGCCGCCCCTTCTGAGAAGTGAGGAGCCCCTCCGCCTGGCAGCCGCCCCATCCGGGAGGGAGGTGGGGGGCGCCTCTGCCTGGCCACTGCCCCGTCTGGGAGGTGGGGGGCGCCTCTGCCCAGCCGCCCCGTCTGGGAAGTGAGGAGCCCATCTGCCCGGCGGCCACCCTGTCTGGGAGGTGTACCCAACAGCTCATTGAGAATGGGCCATGATGACGATGGCAGTTTTGTCGAATAGAAAAGGGGAAATGTGGGGAAAAGAAAGAGAGATCAGATTGTTACTGTGTCTGTGTAGAAAGAAGTAGACATGGGAGACTCCATTTTGTTCTGTACTAAGAAAAATTCTTCTGCCTTGAAAAAAAAAATGTAGAAAATAGTACATCAACTTTACACTGTTTGGATATATTTTATGAAGCTAAATATATGCGTACTCTCTGGGTCAACGTTTACACTCCCAAATATATAATCAACAGAAGGGAGATCATACATTCACCAAAATACATGGAAAAGAATGTTTATTGTACCACTAACTATATTCACCAAAATCTAGAAACAAGCCAATTGCGTGTCAACTGTGGAAAGAATAAATGCATCATGGTATATTCAATGAAATTTAGTACTATATAACAATTAGAATAAACAACCTGCCACTCTACTCCACAGCATGTATGTATATTATAAACTTAATGGTGCCTATTTTTAAAAAGACAGAAATAAAATAACAATATATATTCTACTTCATATAAAGCTCAAAAACTATTTTATAACAGGCTGAATAATTGTTACACACAGCAGGGTAATAATAACTGCAGGTGGGCACACAGGCAATTTTTGTATGTTGCTTCTGAGCTGAATTTATACAGCTGAATACACTGAATGGAGTGTATTTGTTTTTGGATAATTCATAGAAATATACAATTACTAATTGTGCACTTTCTATATGTAGATTATAATTTACAGTTCAGTAAAACGTTTGCTAAAACAAACTAGCAGTGCTTCACACATTCAAAGGGAGGTGAGACTAGTGTATATCACTGTTTTTTTGAGAAACTTGTCTGTCTTACTAAGTGAACCTTCTTGAAGTCTGTATTTCCAGAAGTATTTGAAGAAAACTTAATAAATTCATTCCAGAAAAGTGTTTCATAGCATGATATTTGGAAACATTCTGTGTTAAAGTACATTTGTTTATAGTCTGCAGAATTTTAATTAGTATCTAATAGTTAATATGCACTTAGATTTTAAATAGATAATGCATTTATTATGGAAAATATTATTTTCTAGAGAATGCCTGGAAATATATATTATAAGCAGCTGCTGTAAAGCATTTTTCTATTGTCTGGGCTTAGTAGCCTGTATAAGCATAAACACCATAAATTCCATTCAGAATGTCTGTCACATTACTGTCCAAATAAGATGATATATTTTGCTTTATTGTTATGATTAGTGTTAAAAAATAGATGATGTTATTTTAGATGAAAAAAATCTACTTTAGGGTTAAATACCAACTGTATCTAATAAGGTGTTTTTCAGTGAGTTTCAAGAATAGGCTTTCCCTAGTAACCAGTTCTTAAGATCACACAGAAGATGGCATACCTGGCAAAGGAAGGCCAGACATTCCTGTTCATAGTGAACAGCTATGATTAAAGTATTTCTCTTAAATAGAATTATGATGAATAAATAGAAGGGAATCTTTTATTCAGTTACAATGGAAATTTAATCTATAAGAATCTGGAAAATTATTATCTTTCAGAGTTGTTTGAATTATACTGATAAATGAAGTAAAATCATTTTTAATTGAAAAGATCTTTGAAAGCTAGAAATGAAACCAATTTGCTAATCATTATTTATACTAGTGTTTACCACAAACCAGTACATTCTACCTTTAAAAGTGAATAGTGCATCACCATTTAAACAATTTTTTAAAAAATAAACAGAGATGGGGTTCTCTGTTGATCAGGCCAGAGCACAATCATTGTCTGCTGTAGCCTTGAACCCCTGGGCTCAAGTGAGCCTCCCATATTAGTTTCTCAAGTAGCTGGGACAACAGGTATATACCACCATGCCTGTATGAAACAATTTTATTAACAAAAATTACTTTAAATAACTAAGCATATCTACTTGAATATGTCAGGGTTTTTTTTAATTTGAAAAATCTTCACAAAAATTTAGAGATAATTGTAACCTGGATAATTAAAAAAACAAAAACAAAAACAAAAACTAATTGTCTCCTTTACTTTACTTCGTATATGGCAAAATAAAAAATATTTTGGGTTACTCAGTGACTTTCCAGAAAATCCCAATATATTTTGAATGCAAATGACATTTTAACACTTTTATCTATCAAAATTTCAGACTTGAATATAAACAACACAATATAAATGTGATCAGAACTGACTTTTTACAGAAAAAAAACTAAAATTAGCTAACCTAGCTACTTCATAAATCAATATACTAATATGACATTTAACATAAACATATCAGAAGTTAGCACTGAACCATTACTAATTTTTCTCTTCATGCAGTGAAGGATCCTGGTTGTTTTACTTCAAATTGTTTAGAAGACAAAACATAAAACAGCAGTAATTGACACAAGAATTGAACATATTCATACAGGCAAATAACGTTTTTGTTTTTTGAACTATTTTTCAGAACTATGAAAATTAATACTAGCAAATACTTCTTTTAATTTCTAATAGCATCAAAAACAATGAAGCACTTATAGATAAATTTAACAAAGAAGTACAAAATATGTATACCAAGAACTATGAAGCATTGTTGAACAAAATTAAAGAAAATTTAGGTAAATGGAAAGTCACATTGACTTAATGAAGTTGAAAACAGTACTGTTTAGATGGCGATATATCATCCCCTTACTTAAAACCAAATGTATTCTCATATCATACATAAAAGCATGAAAATATAAGAACAAATATTTCTTAGCTTTGCTAATCGCACAATTATTGGAGAAATCTAATTTGTCCAGTGATTTATATTAACTAGTAATAGGATCGCAAGGCTTTCCCCATATAGGTAAACTCAAATTCAAAGACTTGAATTTTCGCATCAACGTTCATCAGGGATATTGGCCTGAAGTTTTGTTTTCTTGTTATGTCACTGCCAGGTTTTGGTATTCAAGATGATACTGGCCTCACAAAATGAGCTAAGTATAAGTCTCTTCTTTTCAATTCTTTGGAATAGTTTCAGAAAAATGGTACTAATTCCTCTTTGTACATCTGGTAAAATGTTGTTGTAAATCTGTCTGGTCCTGGGCTTTTCTTTGGTTGGTGGGCCATTTATTACTGCCACAATTTCAGAACTTGTTACTGGTCTATTCAGGGATTCAACTTCTTCCTGGTTTAGTCTTGGGAGGGTGTATGCATCCAGGAATTTATCCATTTCTTCTAGATTTCTAGTTTATTTGTGTAGAGGTGTTTATAGTATTCTCTTATGGTTATTTATATTTCTGTGGGGTCAGTAGTGATATTCCCTTTATCATTTTTTATTGTGTCTATTTGATTCTTCTCTTTTCTTCTTTATTAGTCTAGGTAGTGGTCTATTTATTTTTTTATTTTTTATTTTTTTCAAAAAACCAGCTCATGGATTCATTGATTTTTTTTGAAGGCTTTTTCATGTCTCCATCTCCTTCAGTTCTGCCCTCATCTGTGTTATTTCTTGTCTTCTGCTAGCTTTTGGATTTGTTTGCTCTTGCTTCTCCTGTTCTTTTTGTTGCAATGTTAGGGTGTCAATCTGAGATTTTTCTAGCTTTCTTATGTGGGTATTCAGTGCTATAAATTTTCCTCTTAACACTGCTTTAGCTGTCTCCCAGAGATTCTGGTACCTTGTCTCTTTGTTCTCATTGGTTTCAAAGAACTTCTTGGTTTCTGCCTTAATTTCATTATTTACCCAGGAGTCATTTACAAGAAAGTTATTCAATTTCCTTGTAACTGTGTGGTTTTGAGTGAGTTTCTTAATCTTGAGTTCTATTTTGATTGCACTGTGGTTTGAGAGACTGTTTGTTATGATTTTGGTTCTTTTATAGTTGTTGAGGATTGTATTACTTCTAATTATGTGAATAATTTTAGAGTAAGTGCCATATGTCACTGAGAAGGCAGTATATGTTGTTGTTTTTGGGCAGCATATGTTGTTGTGTTCTGTATATATCTCAGTTCCACTAGATCCAGAGCTGAGTTCAAGTCCTGAATATCCGTGTTAATTTTCTGTCTTGACAATTTGTCTAATATTGACAGTGGGATGTTAAAATCTCCCTCTATTATTGTGTGGGAGTCTAACTCTCTTTGTAGGTCTCTAAGAACTTGTTGTATGAATCTGGTGCTTCAGTATTGGGTGCATATATATTTAGGAGTGTTAGCTCTTCTTACTGAATTCATCCCTTTACCATTATGGAATGCCTTTCTTTGTCTTTCTTGATCTTTGTTGGTTTAAAGTCTGTTTTGTCAGAAAGTAGGATTGCAAACTCTGCTTTTTTCTGCTTTCTATTTGCTTGGTAGATCTTCCTCCATCCCTTTATTTTGAGCTTATGTGTGTCTTTGCATGCAAGATGGGTTTCTTGAATATAGCACACCGATGGGCCCTGACTCTTTATCCAACTTGCCACTCTGTGTTTTTTAATTAGGGCATTCAGCCCACTTACATTTAAGGTTATGTGTGTATTTTATCCTGAAATCATGCTATCTGGTTATTTTGCACACTAGTTGATGCAGTTTCTTCATAGTGTCATTGGTCTTTGTACTTCAGTATGTTTTTGCCATGGTTAGTACCAGTTTTTTCTTTCCATATTTAGTGTTTTCTTCTGATCTGTTGCAAGGCAGCACTGGTGGTGACAGATTCCCTCAGCATTTGCTTGTCTGAAAAGGATTTTATATCTCCTCTCCTTATGAAGCTTAGTTTGTCTGGATATGCAGTGCTTGGTTGGAAATTCTTTTCTTTAAGAATGCTGAATATTGGCCCCCACTCTCTTTTGGCTTGTAAGGTTTCTGCTGAGAGGTCCACTGTTAGTCTGAATAGCTTCCCTTTGTAGGTAACCTGGCCTTTCTCTCTGGCTGACCTTAACATTTTTTTTCCTTCATGTCGACCTTAAAGAAGCTGATGATTACGTGTCTTTGGGTTGATCTTCTTGTGGAGCACATTACTAGGGTTATCTAGATTTCCTGAATTTGAATGTTGTTCTGTCTTTCTAGCTTGAGGAACTTCTCCTGGATGATATCCTGAAGTGTGTATTCCAACTTGATTTTACTCTCCCTATCTTTTTCAGGTACTCCGATCAGTCGTAAATTCAGTCTTTTTACATAGTCCCATAGTTCTTGGAGATTTTGTTTGATCCTTTTAATTCTTTTTTCTCTAATCTTGTTTGCCTATCTTATTTCAGCAAGACTGTCTTCCAGTCCTAATATTCATTCTTCTGCTTTATTGATTCACCTATTGACACTAGTGTTTGCATCACAAAGTTGTCATGCTGTGTTTTTCAGCTCCATCATGTCATTTATGTTCCTCTCTAAGCCAGTTATTTCTAGTTAGCAGCTCCTGTAACCTTTTATCATGGTTCTTAGCTTGTTTGCATTGGGTTAGAACATGCTCCTTTATCTTAGAAAAGTTTGTTATTACCCATCTTCTGAAGCCTACTTCTGTCAATTTGTCTATCTCATCCTCCTTTCAGTTCTGTACCCTTGCTGGAGAGGTGGTGTGATCATTTGAAAGAGAAGAGGCACTCTGGCCTTTTGTGGTTTGAGCATTTTTTTCATTGATTCTTTCTCACGTTCATGAGTTTGTCTTGTTTCAATCTTTGAAGCTGCTGACCTTTGGATAGGGTTTTTCTAGGGACTTTGTTGATGCTGTTGTTGTTGCTTTCTGTTTGTTTATTTGTTTGTTTTTCAAAAGTCAGGTCCATCTTCTCTAAGCCTGCTGCAGTTTGCTGGGGGTTCCCTTCAGGCTCTATTCATCTGTGTCCCTCCTGCACCTGGGGACATTCCCTGAGGAGGCTGAAGAACAGCAAAGATGGGTGCCTCCTTCATCCTCTGGGATCTCTGTCCTCCAGGGGCACTGACCCGATGGCAGTAGGAACTCTCCTGTATAAGGTGTCTGGTGACCCCTGATAGGGCGTCTCACTCATTCCGGGGGCATGGGATCCAGGACCTGCTTTAGAAAGCACTGTGGCTGTCCCTGGCTGAAGGGGGTGTGCTGCACTGGGGGAAACCTGCTCATCTGTGCTGCCTGGATTCCTCAGTGCTAGCAAGGGGAAAGACTAAGTCTGCTGGTCCGTGATCATGGCCACCCCTCTCCGTAGGGGCTCAGGCCGAGGGAGATAAGAATTTTGTCCCTACTCCCCTGGCTGGACTTGCTGGAGCTCCTGCAGGGAGGCCTCATCCAGTGAGGAAGGTTGGGTTAGGGTCCGGCCTGATGAGGAAGTCTGACCCCAGTCCGCCACAGCCGGTGTGCTACGTTGTGTGGAATACCTCTTGGGATTAAGCTGTCCAGTCTCTTCAGCACCAGCAGGGAATAAAACAGTCACCTGGAGCTGTAGTGATGGGTGCTGCCCTTCTCTCCCAAGAGTTCAGTATCTTAGGCAGCTAGCAGCCACTGTGATGGCTGTCATCCCTCCTGCAAGATGCTCAGTTTTCTTATGCAGCTGGCAGTAGCAGTAATGATGGCTGCCCCTCCTGGACAATTGGTAGCCTTAGACAGAATCCAGCCAAGTGGCTGTTGAGAATCTGTGTGGCTCTGGGGTGGGGATTAAAGGCCCTGGTTGTATGGGCTCATGAGTGGGATCTCCTGATTTGTGGGCTGCATAGATCCATGGAAAAAGCACTTTTTCCCAGTCTCAGTAGCACGCTCACTCACCACCTCCCTTGGCTGGAGATGGGAGCTCCCCTTGCCCCACATGGCTCTCAGGTGGACCGACATACCACCCTGCTTTTTCTTGTTTTTCGTGGGTCACACTAACTGCCTAGTCAGTCCTTATGATAAAACCTGGATACCTCAGTTGCCGGTGCAGGATTTGCATGCTGTTTTGGTTCTTCTCAGTGCAAGCCTCCAACCACGGCAGCTTCTAGTCTGCCATCTTGGTCCCACCTCTAAAATATTTTTGATTATGGCATAAATCTGTGTTAGTTCATTCTCAAGCTGCTAATAAAGACATACCTGAGACTGGATAATTTATAAAGGAAAGAGGTTTAACTGACTCACACTTTAGCATGGCTAGGGAGGCCTCAGGACACGTACAATCTTGGTGAAGGGGAAGCAAACACATGTCCTTCCTCGCATGATGGCAGGAAGGAGAAGAATAAAAGACATGGGGAAAGCCTGTTATAAAACCTTCAGCTCTTCTGAGAACTTACTCACTATCACAAGAATAGCATAAGGGAAATCACCGCATGATTCAATTACCTCCCATCTGGTCCCTCCCATGACACTTCGGGATTATGGGAACTACAATTCAAGGTGAGATTTGAGTGGAGATACACCCAAACCATATCAAAATTTAATCTTGTTGTGAGGCTTTTTTATATATCACATTTTATCTAATATATTTTCATCAATGAAACTGGCATATTATTCTCTTTTCTCAAAATATACTTGCCAAGTTTTTATATCAAGTTAGCTCTGGAATCATAAAACAAATCGAGGAGAGTTTTATATTTTCCACTTCTTTGGATATATTTGCATGACATTAACAATAATTAATTCTTACTTCATTGTACAATTTATCAGTAAAGCCATCTGGGACTGATATTTTCTTCAAGGAATATTTTTATTAAATATTTAATTTTATAATAAACAGGCTTATTATATTTTGTTCCAATCTTATTTTTTAATAATATGTTTATTTAATCTAAATTTTCAAAGATATTGGCTCAATTTTTCTCTAATATTGTTTTTCTGTCTTTTCACTATCAGGAAGATATGTAGGAACACCTTTTTTTTCTTGATATTACTCAGTGCTTGCTCTTTTCAATTGCCAATCTCATTAATGTTATTAGTTTTTTGAATATACCAACTTTTGGCCTTTTTACTCTATTTTATTGTTATATTCCCTTTTATTAATATCTGACCTTGTTTTTGTTATTTCTTTTATTCTATTATTCTATTACATTATTCCACTATTCTTTTTTGGGGTTAATTTTGCTCTTTATTACTACCTTCTGGGAAGGATGATTGCTTCAATTATTTTTAGCCTATTTTTGCAATCTGTGAATTTAAGGCTATACATTTTCCTACAAGAATATCTTTAGAAGATACAATAAGCCATATTTTTTAACGCAACTATTATCAGGTCAGGATATTTTTTAATTCTCATCACTATTTCTTCACTGTACATGAGTTTTGTGGCCTTGTCCTTTTCATCATCTTTTGAAAACTCTCACCATTATCTCCTTGGGTATTTTTACCTTCTCTTCTTTCTTTAACACCATATACACTTGACCTCTAAGTCTCTTTTCAATATTACCTATATTTATTCTGTTCTTTTTTGTATTTTCATTATTCTGTGATTTTGAAATTTGTATGATTATTTTCTTGTAATATTTTCAAGTTTACTACATTCTCCTCGGTGAACTGTAATTAGCTGTCAAACACCTTCATTCAAGTTTTAATTTTTCTGTTGTAGAATTTTGGTTTGCTCTTTAGGAGCTTCCAGTCCTCTATGAGCTTTTTCAGTATTTTATAGTCTTACACATATTAATAATATCTACTGAAGCTTCTGTCTCGTGAGCCTGTTTTCTTGCTCTATAAATTTCTTTTATCTGCGGTTTCTCTTTGTTTTAAATGCATATGGTCCTTTTTTTGGGGGGGGGGCAGGGTTGATTAATTTTCATATATGTACAAAAATTAAAGAAAAAAACCCTGAGGTCTGGATAATATTTTTATTTGAGAATTTACATTTCTATCTTAGAAGCTGCTTAAGTAACTGAAGCTTCATATCAGTCTCTCCATCAACTATACTTTTGGTTTTCTTTGCCACTAAATTGTGGCCTCTCATGTTCCCTGCTCAAAGTACACAGTTTCATAATTTTTCTATATTTGCAGTCTAACTGTATTCCTCCTATTCCTACCAGACACTCAAAAGTTTCAACTAGATTCTTAACCTCTGATCAATTAGTTTATTTTTGAAATGAAAGATTCCCATACAAGAAAGACAGACTCAATGCTAGGCTCACCCTTATAAATGTATATGTTAGTCTCAAATCTTGTCATCTTTGCTGCTTTCTTAACTCTCAGATTCTTTGCATAAATATTTTAAAATCTTGGTCAGCTTTTCTGATTGTTGTCAGTGGGAATTTTTTATTCAAATCAACAAATACACTAACCCTATATAGCAGAATCCCTGAATCACCCTATTTTAGCTAAATTACCATTTTTTTTCAATCCAGGTGAGGCCACATATCTAAAGAGATGTATGAAGAAGGGATATGTGTAAATTATAGCCCCTGTATTGAAGTAAGAATGTTCTTATCTTTTTTACTCTTTCCTCCTAAAATCTAGGCAGGGCAGTAACACAGCTTTGGCCATGCACATGGGGAAAGCACACTTAACTGATACTGTGAAGAAACAACATAGAAGAAAACCGTGCCTTATTTGACCTTGTAGAATATAATCTGATTGCTCATCTCTAGACTACAATGTGGGTAGGTAATGCAATTGTATAGATTTACAATAGTACATGCTGAGATGTTCTCTTTACAACAGCTTGGTCTTTAATCAAATAAATACAACATCCAGATAGAATGCTGAGTAGGGGACTGAGTATCTTTCTGGAATTCACAAAAGAGGTCTGCACTGGAGATAGAAATGCAAGAACCATCATATCTAGAGCTTATTTAATGCCATAATGCTGCACGATATAACAGATACTATATCATTCTTCTATATGTATCTACATACAGAAGAAAACCAGTCATTCATCCATGGGACATATAAAAATTGAGTTGAGTACAAATAAACACAAAGGTTTGAGAAGACAAGGCATTTGAGATTAAAGGAGACACAAGACTCAGGATATCTCAGTATCCAAAGGAAGAAGTTTAAAAAAAGGGAGGTATGTCGACAGTATCAAATGTTGCCGAAACAACTATATAAAAATAAATCATAAATTTCACGTGGGGATCATTAATTATATTGTTATGTGCTGTTTATTTTAACAAAATGGTAGCCTGCAAACCTGATGGGCATTGATTAATAAAAGTATAAGAATAAGGAAAATGGAGAAAGCTGTCAATATCATTCTTTTGAAGAGTTTTAGTGCTAATGTGAGCAGAGGGACAAGACAGGTCTTGGAAGAGGAGGTGGTTTTAAAGAATATTTTCCATTAAATACAGCTGACATCATGTTCTATAAACTGATGTTCTAAAACTGATGGGGATAACACACACAAAAAGGGAAAAGTTGAGGAGTAGTCTTTGGTTAGATAGGAAAGGTTCATTGTTTTAACAGAAGGAAAATAAAGTTTATGAATAGCAGATGGAGGTATATTGTAGGCTTAATAATGAAGATATAGAAAAAATCTTTTATGATTGTTGTTACTCTTTTAGAAAATAAGAATAAAGGTAAATATCTGAGATAAAGCAGGGAGGAATAGATTTTGGAGGTTGGAGAAGAATGGGGAAAATATTAAAGAGTAAAATAGGCGATTAAAACAGCTGAGAAACTAAGGAATACACACAAGCTTCTAGGCTTTTAGACTACTTGAAATTATATGGGCAGGAACTTATATTAAAACCAACATTTTATATTTTTTCCCTAGATAGAATTTGAGAGGAATAATAGATTTAATCAGGTTAGGATTTTTGCCAGTTTAGTAGAATGTTTGGAGCAAGGGACAAAGAAGCTGTTGATAGACTCAATGTAATGATGGACAACAGAATCTAAGTCAGGATTTTTTTAAAAGCAGGGATTTGAGGAGAATCAGAAAGACTAAAAAGTGGCATATCCAAGATTGGACATCCTGATCGAGTCAAGAAATGATTGGATTCAGTGTCTTGGAACCAGATAAGGTAAACGAGAAAAATAAAAGACAATGGTTAGAAAGGATAATCTGCAACAGTGCATGCAAATGTCAAATGTAACATGAGATTCAACTATCAATTTATTTTTAGTGATGTATACTTAGTATTTCCAACAGATTAATTGATGGCCTAGGTTTGGGGTGTTCTGATAAAGTTTTTATCTTCCGTTTTATTTCTTAAAGTATTTTAATTGACATATGAAAATGGTAAAACATATGACTTCTAAATAGATGACATCTTCACAGAGAAATCTTTTTCAATATTTATTTTTATATAAAGCAAAACTGGTTCAGTTTTTAAGCATAATTTTCATATATTTAACTCTGTAATTTTCATTCAGATTTTGTTCTTCCTTTCCTCTTTAGCAACTTCACAATTTATATTTCACATAGACAGGAAGTTCTTTTTCAACTCACTATGATTTTTCACGTAAATTAATCATATGAATCATTATTCTTATTATTATACAAAGGAATGATACCATTCCTTTGAATATAGCTATTTGTTCACTCTGGATTTTTTATTATCTGACTTTTGCAATGTTATGATCTTTGAATTTGTTCTTATGATAAGCTTGATAAAAATAATATACATTTATGATAATATATAAATAAGGAAGTATGCTAATCGAGATGTCCATAGGCTTTTATTTCTTTATTTTATATTTATAAGAATAATAATGTGGAATTTCTGTCTCACAAAATGACTCAGCCTACTCCTGAAATATTATTATTCAGGCATTGTAAGACACTTTGTCACAGCATGCCTGCATTCATATATTACATTTTATATGAAAATTGTAATCAAGCCATTGGTATTAAAGAGTTGCCCAAATTAGAAATGCAAAATATGCTTCAGATTATAAAACTCCTTCTTGAAAAGATTGGACCAGAGACAGGCTGTTCTCTTCAGTACCTTTCCTTACGCCTTTAAAGTTTAGATATCTAGCCAGTAATAACGTTCTACGTCTTCTCAAAAGAGACTCTTCAGTAACTTAATAGATTAGTGATGGGATTCAATGCTACCTGGTACTTTGCCTTTAATGCTATTCTTTCCATTTTACTTCATGTCTCTGAAATTGCTTCCTACACCTATCAGCATGTCAATTAACTTTGCTATTTCTACTCTGTTTAGGTGTATTATTGAGTTTTATGTTCCCTTCTAATCATAAACAGCATAATTAGTACAAATTTCCCATTTTACATAATCTCTAAATTATAGCTGCAATTAAAATAAAAATGCTCATTTTTAAGGAATCTTGAGGTAATGTATGTAAGGGTGGAAGATAACAGGATTAGTGACAAAAGAGTAGAAAACATGTGTTTCCAGGCTCAGGAAAATGTGATCTAGCTGTAAGGGTTTACCTTGCAGAGTTCTAATGCTAGCACATTAAATGGAAATCAATTACAGTCAATGCTGTATGGGGTGTATGTGTGTTGTGGGGGGCAGTGTGGTGGTGGGTCATTATCAAACAGAATAACTGTATAGGCTGACTAGATTTGACCTTTAATCTCAACATAAGCTTCCCATATGATTAAACAGATCCACTTTTCCGATTTTTTTTGTAATGGATTGTCAGGTCTTTTTCCTTCTTGTTATTTTTATCCCACGAATGTTATTTTATCTTCTTCAATTACATTAACATTTTAACTTATATTTTATTATCGCTCTATCTTTTTGAAGTAAAATATATTTCCAGCTTTGATGGCAACTGTACATTTCATTAACATCCTTCTAAACTTTTGAACCATAACAATTGTGAAGTGTTAATACAGCATCACCTATAAATGATCTGAAACTATTATTTGGAGATATACCTCTTAGTTATGAGCTCAAATCCATTTGCCAAGCAAATTAAATAATAATGTATAATTCAAGTAGTTTTTCACAAATAAATGTAAAAGTTATTGGAGCAATATCTTAAAATTGATTAGTCAATGACTGATTACTTCTTTGTTCAATTTGTATAATATTCTCTTGGTTGTTATTTAACTAGATTCATAACAGTATCCTTTATTATCATTTTAATGCTTTTTAAATTTGGGATGTTTTTAAATTTCATCTTAAATAATTTAACTAAATTATATGTAAGAATCTCGTCAGCATGTCATTGTTATGTACATGAAGTAAATGTCCCCCAAAGTTATTTTTCTTAGCATTATATCTTCATGTATCTTATCATTATGTTTTTAAAATAATATTATTCTATTTCCAAAAATATAGTAAATTTCTTAACTATGTCCACTTAAAAGTTTACCCCTATTAACTAATGATTAAAATTTTCTGCTTTATGGGAGGCTGAGGCAGGCGGATCACGAGGTCAGGAGATCGAGACCATCCTGGCTAACATGGTGAAACCCCGTCTCTACTAAAAATACAACACCAACATGGCACATGTATACATATGTAACTAACCTGCACACTGTGCACATGTACCCTAAAACTTAAAGTATAATTAAAAAAAAAAAGAAAAAAAGAAAAACAAACACAAAGCTTTGGAAACAACAACAACAACAAAAATACAAAAAAATTAGCCAGGCATGGTGGCAGGCGCCTGTAAGTCCCAGTTACTTGGGAGGCTGAGGCAGAAGAATTGCGTGAACCTGGGAGGCGGAGCTTGCAGTGAGCCGAGATTGCTCCACTGCACTCCAGCCTGGGCGACAGAGAGAGACTCCACCTCAAAAAAAAAAAAAAAATTCTGTTTTAACTACTAACTGAAGTACAAAGCAACACTTACGGGTATGAGACTATTCTCTAACAAAATTCATGCTTTTAACACCTGTTAGTCGTTACATGCCAATAGTTGTGTCTATTCCTGGAATGGATCCTATGAGGAACGGCATAATTATTTAGTTCAAACTAATATTCTGTAGCTGCCTTAAATATAAGTGTGAAAATGAAGAGAACATGGATCGTAAGGCAAACCTAGTTGAGTTCCTAGAAATGACCTATAAAGTCAAGAGGCTGGATAACTTTCTGACATATTTAGTGTGAATGAAGAGACTGAGAGTTTGGGAAATTAAGTATTACTATTCAGTCTTATTTTCCACTAAATTTGCTTTTTAACTGTCAAGAATCCAGAACCTTTATCTCCACATTGAAGAATCTGCAACTGGAAACCAAGAAACAGTGCATTTCAGGCTGTAGTTTATGGCAGAGAAGGCAATCCCTCTCAATGAGCTGATATTTAAAGAAATTATAACCACCACATGGAAAATGTCCATATTTCAGTTGACCTGTAATACAAATTAAATCATACTGAACTTTTTAAAAGTAATTACGAATGAGTTCTTATTTCCATGGCAAACATTTATGGTTAGTGCCAAATAAGGATAGTTTGAATTAAAAATGAACAGAATGTACAGAAAAGAGAATGACGAAGTCAGCAGCATTTGTCAGATTGCTCTAAACTCATTGCCTAAAACTGAAACCAAAAATATCACTGATGACAGTGAAATGACTGAAAGGTAAGCACAATTCGATGTTGTATTTTTAAAAGCCATCACTTATTCAAAAGTAGAATTCAAAAATTAAAGGTGATTTTTCATTTGGAAATTAATGGCAGAAAAAAATTAAGATATTCTCCTTGTAAGAAACAGAAAGATCAAAAAGTCAGAGGACACAAATCTCCTCCTCCCAGAAAGAGAGAAAAACAGACACATACACATTCACACATTGAAAAGACTGTATTTTGCTACTTGAAGAACAGAGTGCCCTTCAGCTAAGAATGTGGTAGGTTGCTCTAAATTCTCACATGCACGCACACACATGCACACACACGTAGGTGACTAAGTATATATAATACTGCTACAACAGGAAATTAGAGTAAAAACACATTACTTGTTGATAATTATTTCCCCTAAAACATTATAAAGCAAAATTAAACTGCATTTAAATATTACAAAATAAAATACATATCGCATATTTGAGGATATTTAAAAACCATGTTTAAGGAGTTCTAAAATTAAAAATATAAACAGACAAAAATATGACATGAAAAGGGACTTGATTAAAATCCGAAAAGATATGAAAGGAAATCAGAATATTCCTGAAAAACAAAAATTAGGGAGCTATAAACCACAAGCCACCTTAGTAAGGAATATTTCTAAAGGGGTAGAAAAGCAATAAAGACATGAACACGAGATAAAGAGCATTACAAATGTTTCAGAAAGAAAACTATCAAAAGAGAAAAAAAGGCAAAATGAAAATATAAAGAAAATTTGAGTTTCTGAAAAAATATTTTTAAAGTGTGAAATAGAAGTTGTTTTTAAAAAATATAATTTTAAAAAAGCTTCCTTTAAATAAAAAGGGAAAATCTTTATATTGAGAGTACCCACAAGATGCTTGACATTGACACAGAATGATCAATTTTCTGTTGTTGATGAGACAGGGTCTCACTCTGTCACTCCGTCTGAAGTACAGTGGTGTGATCTTGGCCAAATTTATATAAATTTTGGTAAAATGATTTTCCTTCAAAGATAGACAAATAGTGTAGTGCTACCAGGCAAAAAGAAGGAGTATTTTTTTTAAGTCCAAAACAATTAGACTGGCATCAGAACTCTCAAAAACAACATGAAGAGCAGAGAAAACATAGAATAATATTTTCAAAAAAATCAAGAAAACTAGGTATAGACAAAGCATTTTATATCCATCCAAGCTCTCCATTAAGTATCAAAGCTATAGATAAACAATCAAAGATCTCAGAGAATTTACCACACTTAAACTCTTCTTGAGGGCTAGAGGAAAATCATCCAATTACAAAAAGACAGAAAATACAAGCAAAGGATTGATGGGGAGTATTTAATGTTTTTAGTATTTGACCTAAGACTGAAACAAATTTGGGACAAAAGAGTAAGAATCGTGTGCAAATGTTGCATATTTTGACCAACTATAAATAATGGACATAGACAGGAAAGATGATAAGGAAATATAAAAGTAGAATTAGTTTTTTGACTGTTGAATAGATAAAATACAGTAGTCAAATAATTCCAACAATACTACAGAAAATTAGCAAACCCAATAGTAAGAGGCATAATAAGAAAAGCATGGTAAAAACATGTCTGAGTACAACGGTAAATAGTAGAACAAAATACAAGTAAATAGTAGAACAAAACGTTAAATAGTAGAACAAAATACAAGTATTTCTTAAAAGGTAAAATGAAGAACAATGAAAATACATCACGGGGACAAGGAAACATGGAAAATATAGTGTACCATCTACGATGATAAAGAATAAGACAAAACTGAGACCAATTCTATCAGAGGCATCGATTAACATGCAAGCCGCTTAACAAGAAAAGTATTTGCAATTTTGTTCACAAAGCAAGATTCAACTAATGCTTTGTACGAGACATAACTGTAGATCAAAGCAATTAAAAGGAAGCTGAGGCCAGGCGCAGAGACTCACACCTGCAATCCCAGCACTTTGGGAAGCTGAGGGGGGAGAATCATGAGGTCAGGAGTTCAAGACCAGCCTGGCCAACACGGTGAATCCCCATCTCTACTAAAAATACAAAACAAACAAACAAAAAATTAGCTGGATGTAGTGGCAGGAGCCTGTAATCCCAGCTACTTGAGAGGCTGAGGCAGGAGAATAGCTTGAACCTGGGAGGAGGAGTTGTAGTGAGCTGAGATAAAATGGAGTTCAAATGAAAATGTAACTTATGACAAAGAACAGTTTTTTCTAAATATTTGTTTTACTTAATTTGCAAATAAAATGTAGATATTTATGGTATGTGACATCATGTTTTGAAATATGTATATATTGTACATTGGCGACATTAAACTAATTAACATACGCATTACCTCACATACCTGTCGTTCTTATCTATGTGTGGTATGAATGCTTAAAATCTATTCTCTCAGTGATATTCAAGTATACATATTTATTAACTATAGTTACAATGTTGTACAATGGATATCTTAAACTTATTCCTTCTCTTTAATTTTTTTAAGGCTAAGAGTGACAATTCACAATTTAGATAAACATCCTTGCACCAAATAGCAGAGTACTCACCTCTGAGAAGCAAAAGGAAATTCAAGCACTCTCAGTAAGACACAGAAGACATAAGTAATACAAATAAGTCAGATCTCATGAATATGTATCAAATTTTATTCTTCTATATTACATAATACATCTTAAATGTGGAATCTGTATTCACTGGAGGTAAGATTTAAAAAAATGGTGCTAGGACAACAGGACAAATTTTTGGACAAAACCAAAAGAATTATTAAAACCATGTATCACATCATATAGAAGAATACTTTCGAAATGGCATCAGGTGCCTAAATATTTTTTTTAAATCCCTAAATGTAATAGGCAAATGTAAATCCTAAATGTAAGGGAGAAAAAATTCAATAGATTTTCCTACAGCATCAATATATGATTTAAAATATTTTACAAACTACTAAAAATAAGAATTTATGCAATAATACTGATATAAATAAAAATAGTAAATAGATAGAAGATATGTGATAGCTACAGATAGAAGATCAACATATATATATGAGAAAAGGGAAGTCTTTATAGGTAATTTCCAAGTAATAAATATAAAATAAATGATGGAGTCACTAAATCATCATTTGACAACACAATATTTCTTACAGGCACTGTCACTAGGGAATGGTTTAATGTTGTTTAAGGTATTAATCATCTATGCATCATGTTCAAAAGAATGATAAAATAAGAATAAATTACCAAAAAGTATCTCCCCACAATATACTTAAAGGGAAAAAAAGTAGAAAACTATCCATTGAGAAACCCAGCAGATACTGTGTTGCAGGTTTATTTCACACTGATTACCAACTCGTTTTAGTCAGGCAAGACAGAACACCTGCACACATAAGTTACATACGGTGGACTTATTATTTAACAGATAAGCAGCAAAGGAGAACAAAAGACAAGGATTCATTGAGAGCATTTTCCCAAAGGTTTGCTGGTGTGACTGTATGCAACCCATTTGCACTGCAGCTAAGTAACCTAGGAAAGCATCCTGCCATAGGTTTTAAACCCCAGGGTACATGACACACTGGGCTAAAGCACTGAAGGAAGCCCATCCTATTTCTAAAAGAAAAAGCAAGACATTTTTCCAAATTAGAGAAACTTAAAAGGCATAGTAACTAATTCACATGTGACCCATGATTGAGTCCTAGTAAATAAGTTTGCTTGTAGTGGGACATCAGGGGGACAATTGATGAAACTGGAATGTCTATAGATTAATTATATTCTATTAATATTAAATTTCCGATTTTGATAACTGCACTGTGATTATGTAAGGCAATGCGTAACTTTCTCATTCTAGAGCATAAATGAAGAGAAAGAGGAAAGATATTAAAACAAATGAAGTAATAAAATGCTAACATTTGTAAAAATCAGACAAAGGGCATATGGGATATTTTCATATTCTTTTTGCAACTCTTCTGAAATATGAAAGTATTTCAACATACAATGATTAAAGGCACTTTGCAATATTTTTACTTACAATTTATTTGTTTATATTTATTTTTTGAAGCATAATATAGGGATAAGAGATTAAAAATTGAGAACAAAAGCTTGTGAAATTAATACAGGACATAAAGCACAAAAAAGGTTTTAAAAAGTAAAACATTCAGAAATGGAAATGAATTAATTAAAGGAAAAGAAAATGCACAGACAAATGAATTATAAAAGTCAGTTATAGGAGTTTTGGAAGATATAAAAATATTTTTATTTGCATTATTTTTAACATGGTAAACCAATGCTAGTTTGAGAGTTACATTATAACCTAAATATAGGCAAAATGTAACTCCAGATTTTTGCTTATTTCTCTATATGATTATGCAACAAAAGATACTAAAGTAATTCATATATTCATACAGGAAACTCTTAAACTAGAACCGATGTCCATATTGTTGCAGAAAGTGCACAGATTTGGGAGCCAGACAGATCTGCATTTGAATCTCGGTCTTCCAATTTCAAGCTTTTTGACAAATGTTAGTTCCCTTTTTATAGGAAAGAAAACTGGCTAATTTTGTTGCACTCCGTGAATTTTAAGATGAATTTCAAGAACACAGAAGGAATTTAAATCTGCAGTTTTTAAGAGGCTAGCTAGTTTCATTCAGCTACCTAAATCTTTGCCAGAACATGATCCGTATTTATCCGTATAAAATTTCCACCCAGAAATTCTGCTTCAATGGATGTGGAGGTGGATCCAAGAATCTGCATGTTTAACAAGCACTCCCAGATGATCAGATGTAAATTACATTTTATGAATCACTGCTTTAGATGGAGAGGCCTCAAGTTAATGCATTGGGGCTAAGCTTGCTTTAAAATATTAATGTTTTATGAATCCCCTCTGGAAAGTCACTTTACATGTATTTGACTAAGTAGAAAAATATAGAAAGAAAACTTTCTTAGATTATTCCTTCTTAATAGCAAGGATTATGTTTAGGGTAGAAGAAACAGCTACTTTTGATCTTTTTATATATCAGTTACCAAAACAGAAAGGTTTTTCACAATGATTGCCATGTGTATTTTAAATCTCAATAGTGAGACTAAAAACGTTCGTAGATTGATCTGAAAAGGGAAAGTAACCTGAGGCGTCCAATGGTTGAAGGAATAATAAAGAAGAAAATAGAGAAAATGAATCATATCAATCAGGGTCCTTATAGATACTTAAATTACACAAATAATTATCTTCAACAATATCTGTAATTAGGGAAGTAGACAATGAAATCAATTATGTGATATTGTAAAGATGATAGATAGACAGATAGACTCATCATTATATAATAGACATTTCTGATGAAAACACCAAATAATATAATCTTACTTGCAAGAATATTTCTAGATTTAACCATTTCTCCCATTTTTTGTCTAATTGAGCATTATCAGGAAATTAAGTCTAAATTTAAATCTAAATTTCTTTACTTTTTTTCCTTCTAATATTATGACCTGCTACTCCTGGTGAAAGAATATTTACTTATATGATTTTAAAAACACACAAACTGTACAAATTGACAGCAAATGTCAACCAATTACATTAACACCATATCAAATATAATATGATTAGTGACTGTGATGTAATTCATCAGTGCATTTACCTAACTGAAGGAACATTCACTCTTCAATAACAATCTAAGTGACATTTTGTGGAAGAGGGTAGCTACCTTCCATGACCACATCTTTGAAAACTGTATCAATTTCTTAGCTGCACTGATAGTAAACTCTAACTCCATTAAATTATACTCTCCCTCTCTTTTTAGATCTACTTTGTGCAAGGAACAGATAATGTACATTTTCTTGTTATCTATAGGTTATCTATTTAAGGGACCTACTTTGAAATTGCATGAAAAGCATCCTAAAATGTAAGGGTAATTATGAAGCATCAAATTAAAAACAATTAAATTTTTAAAATTTATTTATTTTTGGTTAAAAAGCCAATTGTTTCATTTTAGTAGATTGAATAGCACAAACAAGGACCTTTTTAATTAAGCAGGCAATACCTGTTTTGTGAAAGATAAAAAGAAAATGCATCATTTGTGATTGACTATTGAATATTAGCAATTTTCTCTGATAAATTACATCTATCTGCTAAAAGCATTGCACAGTTATTATAACACTTGGTTAGCGCTATGAGTTGGAACTTTACTTTTGGTCTTAAGTCTTAGTGGAGGTAACCAAGAAATTTTCTCTGCTGTAGATCATACTATAAAGATTTGGATATAAAGTATGCAGTAGTATAGGTTCATAAAACAAAGTTAAACCTTATAAAATATAAGGCAGAAAACAGTACAGCATTTTTAACAGTAATTTGGAAGAAAAATTAATAAATAGACACATAATTTAGCTTCATATTCTGTTTAAAACAATACCACTAATTTTATTATTTAATAAAAACTAAAATAAAATGGACTCTTCTCATGATACATGTATTCAAATTTGAACTTAAAACTTATGTTTAAAATATAACTGTTAAACAGTATTGTTTTAGGGACAGTAAAGCCTGCTTTCACTGTTTCTGCACTGGTAAATACATTGCCTTATTTCTCATTTTCTCCTACTTTGACTTTGTAGTCATGCCCTCATTACCATATTCAATTAATTAGTGCAAAAAGGTAATATTCTAGTGTTTAGAACACGTGGAGTTGCATTATTGACTCCAAATAAATAGGGCAGGTTCCTAATGCAGACGGAGCAATGAGAGAACCCCTTTGTGAAAATACTAACGCTAAAAATGTGTTGCTTGACCAAAGACCTCCTACAAAGACAAGGAAACAGACAAAGGGGAAAAAAATAGAGATAAAAGAAAAAGTGTATCAAAATTAAATGTAAAAAAATATATTGCATTCATTTTTATCTCACTTTGACCGACTGAGTGGAATTAGAACAAAAAAAAAAGTATTTCTTTAGAAACTTGACATCTCACATCCTGAGAGAAACCTCGATAATTATTTTGGCTTTGTAATATTTATATTTATCAGATTGTACACCAGTTGCAGAAAAGCATTTCAATCCATGGAATTTTCTGTATGTTCAAAAATTTATTAATTCCTTGCTGAGTTAATGCAATGGAGGTTTTCAAAGAGTGTTTTTCATAGCTTTGTTGAAAAAAATGCCAAATACAAATGTGACTTATGACTTGAGAATCTTATATTCTGTTCTGCCTTGGCAATAGAGTCCTTTTAGCATGCAGCTTGGAAATAAAGCCCTGCTCAAAGACAAGTTTTAAAGCATTCCCTTATGTTAGATTTTTAAATATAGCAAAATTCCATTACCTGTAACGGAGTACACATAATCCCCGTAACATCTACAGCAGTAGTGTGATCAGCCACAGCCTGTTTCAGTCATGCTGATTTTCCCCCTTTCCCTCTTGTGACCAACTATTCAACACTTTTCCTACATGACTTGAATGAACCTCTCAATCTTGAATAAAATAATAGCAATGTAGCTTCAGGTAATACAGGTACTTCGAAAAGTTTCCTCACTATATCCAATTATAGAATGTCTTGTTCCCTTGTGATATTTTCAGTCTGAAATGGGAAGCTGACTAGGAGGATCATGCAACTGTTTGTCCTCCTCTTCTTTGCTGTGTTCTGTGTTCACCCTCTCAATTCCGCAAGCCTCTCCTTTTCTGGCCCTAGGTATGATTTTACCAACAGAACTTTTCTGCTTCTTACCTTTTGATAAGAATCCCCTAAAAAAAAAGTCACAGAGAAATTATTGGTAAAATGGTCCAGAAGGAAGCATTAAGCTGAAGGGATTGATTATCAGGGAGAATATTGTAAAAATTAAATTCAGGTCTTACAGGACATCAATATACGTCTCTCTTTAGACTGCATTTTTGATTAATGTATCCCCCAAGATTCATTAATTCTTTGTTATGTTCATATACTTTACATCATTTTCTCCATTTCCTCCTTTTTTGAAATCATATTTTCTCAGATTATTTTGTCCTTGTAGAATTTTGAAAGTTCTTAAAATTACTATTTTTTTAGCTTTATCGTGGCATAATTAACAAATTAAAAGTGTATAAATTTAAGATGTACAGTGTGATGTTTTAATATATGTAAGCATTGTGAAATGATTGACACAACCAAGCTAAATTAGCATATTAATTACCTTACATAATTATCATTTGCATGTGTGTGTGTGTGTGGTAAGAAGACGACACCTATTCTCTTAGCAAATTTCAACTATACATTACATCATTAACTATAGCCACCATGTTGTACATTAAGTTTTCAAAATTTATTCTTTCTACAATTAAAAGTGTGTACCCTTTGACCAACATCTCTTCCACCACTCAAGCCCCTGATCACCACCATTTTACTGTTTGTAATAATAAGTTTGACTTTTTTTCTTTTAGATTCTACATGTAAGTGAGATCATGCAGTATTTGTTTTTTAATGTTTGGCCTATTTTACTTAGCACAATCTCCTCCAAATGTGTTCATGTTTTCATGAATGGCAGGATTTCCTTTTTAAGAGCTGAATAATATTCCTTTGTGTAAGCAGAAAGGTAGATAGGTAGATGATAGGTAGATAGATAGATAGATAGATAGATAGATAGATAGATAGATAGATGATAGATAGATAGAGATAGAGCTTGAGCTAGAACTATATCACATTTACTTTACCAATTCATCTGTTGTAAGACACGTTTTTGTATGTTGGCTATTGTGAATAATACTGCAATGAACATGGGAGTGCTAATATCTATTCAACATAGTGGTTTAATTTTTTTGTAATATATACCCAGAAGTATCTTGACTTTTTGTTAGTCATCAGAATGATTTTTAATGTTTGTCTATTTAAATTAAATTTCAATTAATGAATTATTTTACTTGGCTCACGTCTTAAAAGAACTCACTCTACTAGGGGATTAATTCTGTTACCTGGACTAATTTTTTAATATGTTCCTGCTCATCACATAGCAAACCATCCGCCCTAAAACAAACAATTGATTGAATTTTAATTAGTTACAGTATGTGTCTAGCCCTTTATGTGAAAAGTCAACATCATTTATGTTTTGACCCATATATAAAAATATAGAAATTACATCTTATTAAAAACATATTGACCCTGGTTCTATAGCTAAAATACACACACTTCTGTTAATGTAGAAATGTATTTGGGTTTTTAAAATCAAACTCTAAAAATGATCTAACAGAATGTGGTGGCTTATGCCTGTAATCCTAGCATATTGAGAGGTCAAGGTGGAAGGACTGCTTGAGCCAAGAAGTTTGAGATCAACCTGGGCAACACAGTAAGACCTCCATCTCTACAGAAAAATACAAAGTAAAAATATTATCTGGGTGTGGTGGCACATACCTGTAGTCCCAGCTACTTGGGAGGCTGAAGTGGGAGGATCTCTTCAGCCATGATCACACTATCACATTCAAGCCTGGTTGACAAAGGTGTCTCAAAAATAATGAATAAATAAATAAATAAATATAACCCAATGGTAATTTTAAATTATTAGAAATTTATTACTATTTCTGATAAACAGCCCCATGTTTTATTAAAGACTTTAAAATATACATTGATATTCAGTTGATTTTCATTGACCTTGGCATTTTTCTAATGTTAATGAACTAGTCTTGACTATTTTTGTAATCAAATTCCCTTAATGCATATTGGCAGGTTTTGTCTTACAGATTTTATTGCAACAGAATGTTCATGCCTATTAGTTTTATGAAAGCTAATACAGAATAATTAAGCATGTTTAGTAATGCATAACAAAACACAAATTTCTCTAGAGATTATTTTGTAAAGTTCATTCATTTTTCCATTTTTTTTCTGGAAATACCACCATTATCTCACTTAGACGAAGGGGAGAATCTTTGGTGGCACAACATCTAGAGTGAATCAACATGGATGAAAATAAAAACAGTACTGGTACAGAAGAATATTGTAACATCTCTGAGAATTTTGCCTAAAATTTCTGTGAATACTTCAAAACAAAATAAAAGAAACAGAATGAGAGGCTGTAAAACTGGCATGATTTAGATGCAGATTTAGGTATGATTCATTATTCAATTACTGTAAAAGTGCAGTACTTTTCCAACATGTTGTACAAAACATACAACTTTACAGGGAAACAGTATATGGCATTAAAAATGTTTCCCTATATTCAAATTAGAGAAAAATAAAGCAGATGATGAGTAGTATAATTCCTTGATTAGGAATGATACCTGTCTAGACAATTCAGAACCAGTATTGCTGTGAGTTTTAAATAGACATTCAAATGTCTGCAAGTGGCAATGTATATTTTAATTATGCCGTCCTTAGCAGACCAAAGGCATATATAAATTCTGGCATGTAAGTATAAGAATGAGACCTTATGTAGCAACAATACGTATTTCCAAGTTTTTACTCCCGTGGAGTAAGAGAAATAAGTTGGAAAGGTAAAAAGTTTCATTGCTTCTCTTTCATTTAAAATATTTGGAGAAAAGCTCAAAGAAATTTGTTAAAATTTTCCTTTTTTTTTTCTTTCAGAATATCATCTTGTAAAAGTGACATTGTATTGTCCTCAAGAACACATCTTGGTTAAGAAATGTTGTTTCTCTCCTATGCTCCCTCAGGCTGAGTGATCTGTTTCTCTCCTTAAATGGCTTGCATAAATAGGGCTTTCTGGCAACTGCATCCAGCTGAAGCAAATTCATAACTGCTCTTGATTGCACAGTAACATTGTTTTTGCTCCATTCATTACTACATTAGTTCTTCTGTGTTCTTTTTGGCACTATGAGGGAGAATGGATCCTTTAGGACACATCCTCACACGTAATAATTTGAAAAAGTATCCACATGTTCCTTACGAGTCTCATTCCATTGACAAAGACAGTAAGTTTTACATTAGAAAGTTTCCCACAGTTATAAAAAACTTCAATCACATAATCTTTGCTGGAGAACACACGCATGCAATAATTTAGACAAGCATATTCTTTAATGATAGGATTATCTGGTTAAAAGTTTTAATATGTACTTGGTCTTTTACTTATTTCCTTTCTCATGTATATTATCTTTCAATTCAGTTTAATCCCATTTCAATCTCCTTTTTATTGAAAAAAATGATATAAAGTTTCTTTTTCTGATAAATTTTGGTATTCCTTTATGTTATCTACAAATCTAATATGAGATGTTTGAATAAAATTGTTAGTGAAACCACTGGGAAAAGAAAACAAATATCTTCAAATCCACATAACATTTATAGGAAAATACAAAATCATGTGTCAGTCTTCCAGAATTGGTTAACCAAAAAATGTCTGTCTGAAAAATTCATTCTTTTTTTTTTCTTATATTAAGCAATGTCATAAGTGCTATTTTAAGCAAGGCCAGCCTTAGGGGGAAAAATGTGAAAAAGGTGAAGGTTAGACCTGGAGTTCCATAAATGTCAATGCCATCTTCTTTCTAATTCCTGTCGACACTCCACTTTTCTTGTTTCTCTTTGTTCTTCTCTCCTCTCCATGGTAACATGTATTTTGAGTTGACTGAAGTTCTGTGTGTGGCACTGGTTTTGCTTGGCAGGTGTCTTGATTCCCACTCCTGGGTTTTCTTTACTATGATAATAAGAGGCTGTTCAGGAGCCTGTGTTAATGAGTAAGGCCCTATCCCAACCCACCATTCCCAACTATCTGTGCCCTGCTTCTCGCTCTTCTCTTTATTCCTCTCTCATCAGGTTCTAATAGTCTAAAAATACTACTGCAATCTGTTATTGTTGTTTGTAATATATCCCTTCTCACATAGAATATAAATTTTAAGATGAAATATCAGAAGCCACCATTCTCAAGGGTGTGAGGAAGGGCTTCAGACGCAGACAGGGCTAAGTTTAAATGTTGGGTTATTTTTCAGAAGTATAAAAATTTGATATGATATTTGTTCTTTTAGCATATGGCTTCCCATCTATAAAATGATCGATGCACATAATGTCTAACATTGTTTTTTTGTTTGCAGTAGGTACTTGTTAAGTGTCTGTTTAATTTAACAGTAATTTTTTTCAGTGCAATTCCCAGGTGATCCTCAATTCTCTATGAACCAAATATGGTAAATGGGATTCTTGGTCAAGATTTCAGCCTGTTCATAAGATAGCTACGGAAACAATAGCTTGAAGATACCTAGGCCCAAATTGTTAAACATTTGCTATTCACTCTGATAAATATTTTGCAGTTGTATAATGAAATAATGACCAAAATCTTATTGTGAGTTTATGTGGAAACATTTTTCAAAGATTACACAGTCATGCAGGTAAGTGGCAGAAGCAGAATTCAAATCTACTTCATGTCTAATTTATATCTAGTGAAATATTAAATTTAGTCACATTGTTTTTACTATGTTAATGTAATATGATTTTTTGAAAAGTTAAATAAAATTATTTGTCGGGGTGTTCAACAAAACACTGAAAATAATTTTATACTTTTAATTAAAAAAGAAGTGTAAAATATGCTGTGAGAAATAACTTGCTTATTGAGAGCTCATACTAAAACTCACATTTTCCCCATTAAATTACAAGCTTCTTCTTTCTATCTTTAATTTAGGAAGGAATTCTGGCAAAACTGGCCAAGCTGTTCTAACAGACTTGACACCATTTTGACAAACAAAGTACAGCACGCCCAGAGGCATTAGGGAGCAAGACTTCCTAAAGATCATGTGTACTTTGACCATCTGTGCATTTGAAATTTTTGAGAACATTAAATCTCACAAAATTGAATATTTTGCACAGATTTTTACATGCTTACATGCCTTTCTTAGTTTTGAATATGATTTTATGAAACTTTTATATTTAAAATGTTTCAGTAAATTATATTTCAGGATAAAGAATCTTATTTCCCCACTATTTTTTTCTATCAGTTAATATGTTTTCCTGAAAAACTAGAAAGAAAGTGAAATATATGTTAAACTCACATTTAAGAAATCTAAACTTCAAATATATTTTGAATGCCAATATAATAGTAATGCTCAAAAGAACTTGCAATTAGAAATTAAATGATGGAGAGGTGTTTTGACTTCAACAATGGTAATGTAATATTCTAAAGGAATAGCAACAATTAGAATTGAAAATAATTGAATAGCCTCAAATTTTTTCATATTAAATATTTTCTTCTACAAGGTATTATGGCAAATAATACACAGAACTTAATAGTAATGAACATTAATTGTTTTTAGCCACTGGTTTAAGTTAATTATATCTTTTAACCTTTATAACAGGCTTTTTGGTTCTCTATTCAGCTTTTTTATTTAACAAAATACATTTTTAAATAGTTGTACTGAGATTGATATTCAGAATGATTAATTTGTTCACAGCTATATTGTGAAATCACACCTCAAATCTGAATTCAAATACTTGAACTCAACATTCATTGATATTGTTTGGATTTGTGTCCTCATCCAAATCTCATGTCAAACTATAATCTCCAATGTTGGAGGAAGGACCTGTTGGGAGGTGATTAGATCATGGGGGCAGATTTTCCCTTTGCTGTTCTCGTGATATTGAGTGAGTTCTCAAGAGATCTGATTGTTTAAAATTGAGTAACACCTCCCCCTTCCCTCTATTCCTCCTGCTCTTGCCGTGTAAGATATGCCTGCTTCCCTTTCCGCCATGATTGAAAGTTTCATGAGGGCTCCTCAGCCATGCTTCTTGCACAGCCTGTGGAACTGTGAGCCAATTGCATTTACTTTCTTTATAAATTACTCAGTTTCAGGTGTTTTCTTTAGAGCAGTGCGAGAACAGACTAATACGCTCATGGTCTTCACCACTCTGCTCTACTGATTCAACACAATTCTCTGAGTCTCCTAAAATCCGTACTCCTAGAAAATTGTAGACTCTCCTGGTGTTTGGAAATAAACATAAATTTCTAAGTTGCATAAGAAAGATTAAACTAGTAAGAACTCTTGAAAGGATGGAAAATAGGAATAAATTTAATGTATAGTTAAACCAGAATAAACCTATTTTGTACGGAATTTGGCAGGGGAATATATACATATGTGTATATATATGTGTGTGTGTGTATATATATATATGTTTATTAAGGTCCAGCCTGTTTATATGTCTATTTAAAATGGGTATTTCAACATAAAATGGTATTTAACCCAAGTTCTTATGAACTTGCATTAAAAATTCGTAGGGAATAGCTAAACTTTATATGCACTCGTGCATAGACCTAAGCATATTTATCTCCAATATACATTTTTATTGTACACATACTCAATAATTAAGAGATTCTGCTATAAAATTACAGTTCTCACCAATAAACTGGTGGTATTCTTTATTCTGGAATAGGTAAAGGAATGGTATCTGTCCAGCTTTAAAGGGTCCTCCAAGTTCTGAACCAGTTAGCATTGTTCATTTCAAGGAAAATCAAAACAAAACAAAAACAGAAACAAAAATTTTTAAAAACCTATATCTTTAGTAGGATTTGCCAGAGATCAACTTCTTTGATATATAGATAGTACTAAAAATATGGTACATATTTTGAAAAGATTATTAATGCATAAAAACTCTGGAATGATATAAAACTATAATTCATTCACCAATACACATGCATTACCCATCCTTCTTATAGTAGGCATGTGCTAGGTTTGAGAATTTAATAATGAAAAAGTAGAAAATTTCCATGCCATAACCTTACCTATATTTTACCCAGTTTTGATTCTAAAGGCAACACATTTCAGATAATAAATTTATTCCTTTTTTGAATTATTAACTTCTTATAGAGTCAATGGGATATAAGCTGAACTTTGAAGTAGAGACAGGATTTGAATATTTAGAAGAATCATAAAGCAACCTGGCCACAAGCAAAGCTGTGGAAAGAGAAAAGCCATGGCTCTATTGAGAGAAGGATCAGGATAAAAGAGCCTCAATTCATTTTCTAATATGTAGAACAAAATTATTCAGTGTACCTCACTGTGGCATTGAGAATATTAAGTTAATTTAAACAAATAAAGTTGTTGAGATAATACTTTGAAATGGTAGATTTTCAATATAATATGGTTTTCTTTCTCCCATTGGAATGCACATTGTGAAGAACAGATTGTAAGGGGCATTGAATGATTGGTTAAGAGATGTGTACTTACTCCAAAGAAAACCATGATACTGTGTATACTCTTGGTGTGTGGTAATTAACAATTAGTCTGACAGTGGCATGCCGGGTGTGTTGAAGCAAAAAGTTTGGTTTTCTAAATAGAGATCCTGAATTATGGTAAAATATACAGGAAGATATTGTTAATATAACTTTTAAAAACTGTATTACAAAAGAACTCAGATAGCAAGAGTTAGCAACATAAAATATAATCCATCGTTTACAGCTAGAGGATTATATTAACAAGGTTATATAATCTGTTTTGGAAATGTTGAAGAAAATTCTAATAATTTAAATATGTATTTTTAACTAAATGTTTATAATTATCTTTATATTCTATGTAATATTTATTGTAGGACCTCATATCAAAGGAATGCAGTGCATGCATGATGAACAAGACCTGGCGATTATTTTTTCTTATGGAGCTTAAGGAAATCAAGGAAGACTTTTGAACCCCAAAAAGTAAAAAATAATAATAGTAATGGATAAAATAATTTACTAAGAAGTAGAAGAGGAAAAACATTATTTGAAGAAATACGGCAGCAACCATTGCCATTAGCCATGACTGCTGGCTAATTTATACTAGTAGTTATGATTTGCAATTACCTACCAACATTTAATTGTCTGGTTCCTCTATGTGTTTGGTTCCAAGAGTGTACAGGTGCTATAACTACAATCAATAAAAAAAACATAGACTTAGACAAAGGCAGTATTTGAAAAAATATACTGAGTTTGGTATTTATTACCTGTGTGAATTTTGGGAACCACTTATATTCTCTTAAAATAATTTTCTTATTTTGAATTTGAGTGAGACACCTCCCAGTATTATTTACTAATGTTACATGAAACAATAGAATAATTGAAAGTTTTAAAGTTTATTACTTGTTAAAATAATATTCTATTATTATTTCTTTTTACATAAATTTACTTAAAGAAAATTGATATCTTTAGAAATCGAATAACTGCTTAATGCATGATGTTTAGCCTGAACACTTAACTATGTGCAGGTCAGGAACTGTGAACATAATCAGCTCCTTGTTTTAAAAATTTCAGAGCTCAAATTTCTCTCTTAATAAAGCACCTTGATGGTAAATACCACATTTCATACTGCACTAAAAATTCTAGAAATATTATACATGTTACTTATGCTAAATAAACATAGAGAAATATAAATACATACTGAAACATTTTCTTCAAAAGATAATTGCAAATATTTATATTAAAATTCCACTAAAGAGGATATGTGGATGCCTGTAACATTTCAGCCAATATTCCTAATATAGACATAAAAGTTAAAAAAATCACGTAAAGATAATATTATTTGTATCTCATTTGGTCAATAATGGTACAAATATTGTTTTGGATTAGCTTATTGCATGGTGTTGATTCATTCGCGGTTTCACAGGCTTATGAGGGGAACTAACTTATAAAAGTCCTAAAAAAGAATTCAGAAATATGTTGTGAGATTACTTCTAGCACAAACAACTCTCAGCACATAGTAAACCTAATCAGAAAAAAACCCTTTCTACGGTTTCATAATCTATACTGAAACACTCTGGCTCACTTTCTTGGCTGTATAATCCTCTTTCACCTGCATATAAAGAATATACTCTTCACAGAAGTATGAGGATTAGTAACAAAAAGGCATTAATGGTATCTTCTATATGCTTCCTTGTTCCAAAAGAGTTCAATAAGAGATTTTTTTTTGTTATTACTTAGAAACTTTCCAAAAGGCATATAGGTAACAGCAATCTTAGAGATAAGAAAACTAATTTAAAGGGATTAAAACTTTACCAATATGATGTCAAATATTTGCTTGAAAAGTGAAAAACCAAAATGTTCAATTGGCTGTTTTGCTGGGTCATCAGTAACATGTAGAGGACAAGCAAGTCTTCAATACTGTTACTTAGAAAAGAGCTTTTCTTAATGAACTATTTTAAATCATATACTCTAGATCAACAACAGATCACATAAAACACTGAAAATGGCAGGACCTCAGAGATCATCAGCTTCTTAGAATTAAAAAAAAAAAAAAGACCACCAAGGAAATTCAGTGTCTTCTTGGATATAATGAATTGTGATTTTAATAACCCCATACCTGCTGAGATATTAATATTCATATAGTCTAGTGAAAATTTTATTCTTCATATATTCTTTCAAACTTGTTAAAAGTTTGAATTTAGTAGGACAATTTTTTTCAGAAATTCTATTAATTCATTGTCGACATTCTTACACACAGACACAGATTACTGTTTTTAGTAAAGTCATTTTATGTTATCTTTTCCCATAATTTAACCTTTTCATTAAGATTCTAAAATAAATCTCTCAAGAACCTCTGGTTTACTTTATCAGGTTAGCACAGAAGCATAGAATTTTAAGACTAGAAGAGAAAATAATGATTATCTGATCCTACAACCCTTCTGTCTTCTCTATTTAACTGCAGAATGTTTTTCCAAACTACGTTTGAATGTATCTCTGAGTAAACAAATTTCTTATATATACAATTGTGTTAGATATATATTTTTGATGTTGGGTTGAAATTTGTTTCCATATCTTACCATTTACTGTTTCTGTTTCTTATCCTTATTAATAAAGAAAACAAGTGTAATCATTTTGTTTGCCATCCTCCAATATTTGAATATTTCTGTAATGGTTTTTCTTCCCCAAATCTTATTTTTGGTATATTTTTGTTAATACAGTAAACATTTAAATGGCATAACCACCTTTGTTTTTGGTTAAATGTACCTGAATTTCTTACATTCGACTCAAAGATGAACTGCCAAAACTAAATTTCTTAAATAAGGTTTAGAGCATCTTAAGAAGGCAGAATTCTCCCACTCTGGATATAACTGCTAATTTAGATAAAAATAACTTATTTAGTGGTTACATTTCACATATTATACAACATTTGATTAGTTAAAATTTGATGCATTCTTTCCAAATAGCTGATGTAATTGTGCAACTGGCTTGTCTCCCTCTCCAAGTAGTAAAAATTTGATTTCTCTTTGTGAAGTATAATTTGTTATATTTTGACTATTATCCCTGATTAATAATGATTAGTACTAATACCAGTGTATTTTTCCCTTATTAAATAAAATAATGTAAAAATGTATAAGTGTGCTTCGTATGTTTCTAATGGTAAAATGTTGAATATGGCTGAGTCGAGGATAAATTTACTAAAAAACTGCCCTCTCAATGGGAAGGATTAAAACTATAAGCCATCATATTTGTCCCATTCAGAAGGGTAGTGTTTTGGTTTTTTTTTTTTTTTCCTTTCTTTCTAAAGTCAGTGCCTTGATTTTTTAATCCACCAGAACTTGGATCTAACTTATGCTTCATTGTTTCATCCCAAGGATGGCCTAATCATTTACTATAATCCTTGTTCCTTTCTCACACACCTCACTTATCAATATGTAGTTTTTATTCTCTTTGGCTATATTACCTTGGCTTTAAAGGGCTTAAAAATGGAAATACTGAAACACATTTATAATGATTATATTTCACTTTTTTCTCACTTTCTTATCTGTCATTCCACAATTTTTACAGTTATAAATTTCGCTAATATAGTATTCTTTGTGATTATATTTTCTTTTTTTTTCATTCTATTTTGCAGGACGTTATGCTTTCTGGTAAAAGACAGTTCAGATGGATGTGTCTCAAGCATCTTCATTTTCTTTTGAGTCGAGAGAACACATTAATTATGTGAACCCATAACTTCTTATTTCTATTTTAAAGTCAGGAATTACAAACTGCTTTAGGCCCAAACTGACCCTCATATCTTTTAGGTAGAGTAGGAAAATGAAATAACTGCTAACTTTTTTGTAATTCCCTTTATAACTTTCTAATTTTAATAAATGCCTCAGAAACCACACTAGGTTTAAGTCACCTTACTTCTGAAAAGATACTGCTTATGTACCTATTAATATTTCTCATGTTCTTAGGAATTATCTTTAATGTAAGATGTGGCACAATCATTTTTATTAGTAAATTATTACCTCTCATACCAATTTACTCAAGCCTCCAATAGCAAACAGCAAATGTATAGGAAATCCTTTCAAGCATTTAAGAGGATGTAATCTAAAATACAAATTAATGCATTGATCTTTATCTGTATCTCTATTTTTCAGTTGAAATTTGGAGACGCCAAGTAGCTGTCTGATGGACATAAACCTATCAAGTTATATTATTAGATTTTTGATTCAACATTTCTTCTGTCGGATCTCTAGCTTTTATTTACTATTTTGAGTGGCATACTTGCTAGAAGTTCACACTTTTTCTGGTAATGGGTGTTTTTATCTTTCTTATCTTCTAGAAGAAATATTTGCATCAATATTTTTAAATGAGTAATTTTGCTTTTGTGTTTTAGTGGGTTTTATTTCATATAGTATTTCATTTTCAAAATTAAAGGCTTTAGGAAAAGTGCTTTTATTGTTATTAAACGCAGTATATTCGCATTTACGTAAATTTCAGAGAGTTGGGAGTGGTCATCCCAAAGACTCTGAACTCATCTCTTGGCATAACTACAATGCACATAGACATATTTTGGTTTTGTGTAGGATGCTAGAAAGGATAAAGAAATGTTTTAATTTAGCCAAGTAGTTTAATGACTTATAGACCATAAAGATCCAGGTAGAAAGCAATGCCTATGTCTTTTCCAGTCCACTCTGGCAATATTTACAGCCACATGTTCCAACGGGTGCTGCATAATATGAATAGGTCTCTTTAAAATGAAATGCAAAGGAAAAAAATCATTGTATCAAAAGGATACCTGCACTAATGTTTATCAACCCTATTCACAGCAGCAAATACATGAAATCGACTTGTGTCCATCAACAAATGATTGGAAAAAGAATATGTGGTATATACCACGGAATACTACTCAGCCATAAAAAAAAATCATGTATTTTTCAGCAACTTGGATGCAACTGAAAGCTATTATCTTAAGTGAAGTAACTCAGAAATAGAAAGTCAAATACTCACACATGGAATCTAAAAAATGCATGCACATGGACACACAGTGTGAAATAATGGACAGTGGAGACTCACAAGCCTGACAGGGTAGGAGTGGGGTGAGGGATAAGAAATTACTTAATCGATACAATGTACACTATTTGGGCAATTGTTACACTTGGTCCAGACTATACCACTATGCAATATATCCATGTATCAAAACTGTACTTGTATTCTCTAAATCTATAAAAATAAATTGCAAAAGAAAAAAAAACTGATAGGAGAGGAAGGGAGGTTGGAAAGTAATGGGTTCAGTTATCGATTATGTACTAATCATATATTGTTTACAGTTTTATCAAAAATGTTCACTATGTTAACAGTGCACAAGGGAAAAAAAAACCACATGCGGTGTTTCCATAATGTATTTTACCTTGGGATTACTGTTCTATTAAATACACTTCAGAAATGCTGTTTTAGAGAAAAGAACAGACTGATTCCTTCTGTTCTAAAAGTGACTCACCTTTAAATGAAAGAAAATTAAATTTGAAATGCAAAGGTATCCTAGATTTATATAAAATAAACATATAAAGAAGTAAGGTGAAAATTGAAGAGAGTAACACCATAATGGTCAATTTTTTGGATTAGACTCTCATACTTAATGGAATAGAAATAGACAATTTCTGTACTCCCAGAGAAGAAGACTAACTCATCCATATTAACCAAACTGATAGGTTATCTGAGTAAATATCTGTGTACTATAAGCAATCTATGTTAACAAAAATTAGTCAGATGCAAAATAAAATACTGGCAAACAAAATACAGCAGCACATCAAAAAGCTTATCCACCACGATCAAGTTGGTTTCATCCCTGGGATGCAAGGCTGGTTCAACATACACAAATCAATAAATGTAATTCATCATATACACAGACCTAAAGACAAAAACCACATGATTATCTCAATAGACACAGAAAAATCCTTTGATAAAATTCAACTGTCCTTTATTTTAAAAACTCTTAATAAACTAGATACCTTAAAATGATAAAAGTCATTTATGACAAACTCATGGCCAATATCATACTGAATGGGCAAAAGATGGAAGCATTCCCCTTGAAGGCCAGCACTAGACAAGGGTGCCCTCTTTCACTATTCCTATTCAGCATAATATTGGAATATCTGGCCAGAGAAATCAGGCAAGAGAAAGAAATAAAGAGTATTCAAATAGGAAGAGAGGAAATAAAATTGTCTTTGTTTGCAGATGACATGATCCTATATCTAGAAAACCCCATCGACTTAGCCCGAAAGCTTCTTAAGCTGATAAGCAACTTCAGCAAAGTCTCAGGATCCAAAATAAATGTGCAAAAGTCACAAGCATTCCTATACACCAACGACAGGCAAACAGAGAGCCAAATCATGAATGAACTCCCATTCACACTTGCTACAAAGAGAATAAAACACCTAGGAATTCATCTAACAAGGGAAGTGAAGCACCTCTTCAAGGAGAACTACAAACGAATGCTCAGGAAAATCAGAGAGGACACAAACAAATAGAAAAACATTCCATACTCAAAGATAGGAAGAATCAATATTGTGAAAATGGCCATAGTGTTCAATGTAATTTATACATTTAATGATATTCCCATTAAAGTACCATTGACATTCTTCACAAAATTAGAAGAAACTATTTTAAAATTCGTATGGAACCAAAAAAGAGCTTGTATAGCCAAGACAATCCTAAGCAAAAATAACAAAACTGGAGGCATCATGTTACCAGACTTCAAACTACACTACAATGCTACAGTATCCAAAACAGTATGGTACTTGTACAAAAACAGGATAGAGCCATAGAACAGAATAGAGAACTCAGAAATAAGACTGCATTTCTACAACCATATGGTCTTCAACAAACCTCACAAAAACCAGCAATGGGGAAAGGATTCCCTATGTAATAAATGGTTCTGGGAGAACTGACTAGCCATATGCAGAAAACCAAAACTGGACCCCTTCCTTACACCTTATACAAAAATTAATTCAAGATGAATTAGAGATATATTGTAAAATCCAAAGCTATAAAAACCCTAGAAGAAAATCTAGGCAATACCATTCAGGACATAGGCATGGGCAAAGATTTCATGATGAAATCAGCAAAAGCAACTGCAACAAAGGCAAAACTTGACAAATAGAATCTAATTAAACTGAAGAGCTTCTGCACAGCAGAAACTATCATCAGAACAAACAGGCAACCCACAGAATGGGAGAAAAATTTTGCAATCTACCAATCTGACAAAGGTCTAATATGCAGAATCTACAAGGAACTTAAACTAATTTACAAGAAAAAAACAATCAACCACATGAAAAAGTGGGCAAAGGACATGAGCAAGCATTTCCTAAAGGAAGACATTCACGTGGCCAACAAACATATGAAACAAAAGCTCAACATCACTAATCATTACACAAATGCAAATAAAAACCACAAAAAGATACCAGCTCATACCAGTCAGAATGGCTATTATTAAAAAGGCAAGAAACAACAGATGCTGGCAAGGTTGTGGATAAATAGGAACACTTTTTTCACTGTTGGTTGGAGTGGAAATCAGTTCAACCATTGTGAAGACAGTGTAGTGATCCCTCAAAGATATAGAACCAGAAATGTCATTTGACCCAGCAATCCCGTTACTGGGCACATATCCAAATGAATACAAATCATTCTATCACAAAGATATATGCATGTATATGTTCATTAGAACACTATTCACAAGAGCAAAGACACAGAATCAACCCAAATGTCCATCAATAACAGACTGGATAAAGAAAATGTGGTACATAAACTCTATGGAATACCATGCAGCCATAAAAAGGAACAAGATCATTTCCTTTGCAGGGATATGCATGGAACTGGAAGCCATTATCCTCAGCAAACTAACCCAGGAACAGAAAAGCAAACACCACATATTCTCACTTACAGGTGGGAGCTGAACAATGGGAACATATGGACAGAGGGAGGAAAACAAAACACCCTAGGGCCAGTGTAGGGGTGGGGTGGAGGGAGGAAGAGCATTAGAGAAAATAGATAATGCATACTGGGCTTAATACATAGGTGATGGGTTTATAGGTGCAGCAAACCATCATTGCACACATTTACCTATGTAACAAACCTATACCCTAGAATTTAAAATAAAAATTAAAAATAAATAAATAAAAAGTCAGACAGAATAAATGAGAGCACCCGTGATAAGCAAAAGGAATATTAAACATGAGTATAGATCTAAAATGTAAAGGGAATGTCACATACAACTAATCCAGACAAATATCTCCTTACTCTTAATTTTGTCAAAGGTTATTCTCATTTGCCAAGTAAAATTGATATAGTACTCCCTTTATACTAGTGAGTGAAAACTAATGTGATTTAAGAGAGTGTCATTAAAAATAATACTAAAATTTCCATTCATATAAAATATCGTTTACTCTCAAATTTCACAATGTGTTCAGACAAAAGCAAATCGATTTTTTAAATATTAAATTTTATAATATTCAATATTCTCTTCTTATACACTTCTTCCTTATTTAATGTCTATGAATTATCTAACTAATATCACATTATAGCCTAACTATAATACTTCTCATTCATATAAATTTTCCTAGGAAAACATCTGTTAGAATTCTCTATCTGAAAAATGATGAATTTCTAATGAGATAACTTATTTTTAACAATGTTTTTATTAAGCCAAAGAGATGCCAATTTTGTCTGTTAAAATGTAAATAACCAATAAAAACTGAAAGGAAAACGTATATAGTGTCCCAAATATATGGAGTTTTCTAGCCAGCAGAACTAAAAACGTACAAAAAATGAAAAAAAAAAGTTTTATAACTAAAATTTTCTGCTATGTAGAAAGGTCTGTGGACTGTGCACAATTAAATATGAAAACAAAATGTTGAGGAATGGTAAGAAGGAAATGCATATCTATAAGGTTTTTTGTCCTTACCCTGATCCGGACTAAGCATGCATGCAAGAAAGAAATAGGAATTCCATTCCAAACTGCCAAAGTCAGTGTTTGGCAAACAGTTTCGATTAATGTAAAATGATCCAATTAACGCACCCCACAAAGGACTAAGAACAAATACCAATATCAAACAAGGCTGCAGAAAGAAATCTTTGAAGTAGCTGTTTTGAACAGACTATTAACAACATGAAATTCAGCTGAAATGTAACCAACCAGATGCTAGTGCTTGAATACAGCAAATAAAATAGATTGCTTTGCTATTAGGAAGGTCACATAAATTTCTCCTCTATGTCACTTAGAGCTACCAAGAGACTCACAGAACAAGAATCTTATTTTTTTGAATCCTTTCTAATTATTCTTATTTCTGTCTTTCATTTAATTCTGTTTGGTGATGTTTAGGGTGAATTTTGAGAAATAAAAAAATTACTATCTATGCTCCATATAACTTATACCATTGACTTAACTGAAATAAGTGAAATAATGCAATAATAAATATTCAATGAAAAAATTGTTTCTGCAGAAATAAGAATTAAGACTGTTTTTCTTCCATTGTTCAAATACTTTCTATTAGATATCTGAAGTCTCTCCAATGGACACATCTGTTTTGGAAGTGAATCCTTGAGCACAAAGGACTTTACGCAGTGAAATTATTCTGAATGATACAACAATGGTAGATACATACTGCTATATATTTGCCAAAACCCATACAAAATGCAGTGCAGAGCGAACCCTAATTATGTAAACTACGGACTCTAAGTAATAATAATTTATCAATATGACTCATCAGTTGTAGCAAATGTAATATATTAAGAAAATATTTAATAATAAGGACAATTGAGAAAAGCAGTAAGAATGTATATGGAAATTCAGTACTTTCTGCGAATTTAAAACTGTTCCAAAAAGTCTATAAATTTAAAAAAATTAATACTTGCTAATTGACATACACCTTGATCTAATCAATATAAGCAAACTCAGTATATACTCTGGATTATGTGGCTTTAATACATTTTGCAGAGCTTAGAACTTTTAGAACTTTATGAAAGTAGGTAGTTCAAGTAAAAAATACTCCAGAATTTTTCTGAGAAATATTGTGTTTTAATAGGTACTTTAGAGTTTCTTTTCTTTACATTTTTTTCACCATATCATTTCAAGGCAATGTTGCTTTTTTTCTCATTTATAAGGTATAAACATAACCCTTTATATATACTGAATTGTGTCCCCTCACGATTCATGTATTAAATTGCTAACCCCTAATATAATGGCACTTGGAGATGGGTCTTTGGGAAGTATTAGGTTTAGATAAGGTCATGAAGGTTGGACTCTCATGATGGGATTATTATCTTTATAAGAGATACCAGATGGCTGGCTCAGTCTCTTCACAATATGAGAAATTACCAAGAAGGCAACCATCTGCAAATCAGTTAGAGAGCTCTCACCAGAAACTGACTATACTGGCAACCTGTTCTTGAACTTCAGCCTCCAGAATTGTAAGAAAATGAATTTTTGTTGTTTAAACTACCCAGATTATAGTATTTTGTTATAATAACACAAGGTGACTAATGCAAACTTTCATTGAGTTTAGAATATGTCAAGAAGTAGTGGAAAGAGTACTGAGCTAGGATTCAACATTTCGGGGCACATAGAGTAATTCTTGCAATAAACCAACTATGGAACATGACCAGTTATTGTGTCTTTTTAAATCTGAATATTCCCTTGTTTAAAATGAGAAGGTTAGGTTGACTAAGCCATCTCTAGTTTCTCCCATTCAAGCTAAGGTTGCCAGATAAAACATAAGACACTAGTTAAATCTGAATTTCAGATAAAAAAAAAAAACTAAGGAGTTTTACTATAAGTATGTCCCATGCACGATGCAGGGCATGTTTCTACTAAAAATTTCTCTGTTATTGTTCTGAAATTCAAACTGGAATGTTGTCTTATGTTTCTATTGGTTTTGTTTTGTTTTCCAGCAACCTTAAGTCAAGCATAGTAGTTGTAGATTAGTGGTTTTCAAAGCTTAGCATGTAAAAATATTACCCAGAGGGCTGGAGAAGATGCTAATTTCTGGGTACCACTCTAAGAGTTTCTGATTCACTGAGTCTGGGAAAGGCCCACAAATCTGCATATTTTTCAAGTTCCCATGCAGTGCTGATGTGGAGAGAACCCGGATGAGATTGGACCCATGAGCATTAATATCCCTTTAAATTTTTTAAATGCTGTCACTCCATTAATCTGTATTTTGCCACCTGTGGATAATATTTTGTTTAGCATAATTATTAAATAATCATTTAAAAATTATAACTCTTTATATCTAAATAAATATTCTCAAAATATTTCACAATGAAATAATATTTTCAAATATATTTGAATTAATTACATGATTTTTGCTTTAAAGGGGTATAATTAATGTTCTGTACATGCTCTAGCCAATAGTTTCACCAAGTTAGGATGCATATAATATTAAATGTGGTTTCTAAATAAAACCTGTGTTATCTGTAACCTTGACACAATCTACTTTTTCTCCTTTCCTTTGAGTCCAAACTCTCTAATGAACTTTGGAGTTATATATCTTCTGCAGTTCAAATAAATCCTGACTAAACAAATAGCTTTGGTGATAAAATAGCCTTAAGCTATTTTGCCGTTTCAGTAGATTTGTATGTGGGAAATACGATGTCTCTATTGAAAAGTTTCTGCATTCTTTCCTGTTTCTCATGAAGTGTATAAATCACTTATCCTAACTCTTTACTTAACAGCTTTATCTAGGATCTCCTTCCTGTCATGAACATGCCTGTGAGAAAAGTACCTTACGTGCTGTGGATCCCTGTCAATTTCTAGCCTATGATCTTTTGTCCCTGTGGAAACGTGTGAGGCACATAAATCAGTTCTAAATTTCTTTATCCAAAAGAGCACACTAATATGTTTATGTTTCTTTTCAACCACAATTAGTATATGTATATTCATAATTTCCCACTCCCAGCACAGATCATAGATGTAGGACATAAGTAAATATTTAATGATTAGGACTTACAGTCTCAAACTTAATTGCAACAACTGTGTTTATGGACTTAAATTTCCCACAACATAATTAAAGAGGAAAATAGGTAAACATAATGATAAAACACGAAAATTGCCAGAAATTATGAGTCACTTTAAAATTTCATTAAATAATTTTAAGGCAGTGAAGCTGATATAAAGCCAATGTATAGAAACATTACCCAAGATAATATATGCAAAATAATTGGTCAAATATATTGATTTCTGAGCATGCACCAAAATAATCTGTTTACAAAGTTTCATATAATTCTCAACAAAACCCTATAAGAAGGTACTAATGTTGACCTCATTTTCTAGAATACTAAAGGACAACTTAGAAAAACAAATTAAACTTTCTAGGTCATATGTTTGGAAAGAGGCACATATGATCTCAGAATTTAGATCCTGCTTTCTTAACTTCTAAGCTACGCAGCTAGTATTAGTCAGAATTCTCCGGAAAAACAGAATAGGATATATAGATAGATAGATGGAATCAGAGAAATATAGATATACCGTACATATAATATATAGTATATTATATATAGAAAGACTTATTGATATATATAAACATATTTATGAGTAATGCCAGCAAGATGGCAGAATAAGAGTTCCTAGGCTTCACTTCCATCCATAGAAAATTCAACTAGTAACTATCCACAGACAAGAACATCTTTGTGAAAATGCTACAACTTGAGAACAGGACTGAGATGACTGCATGAACCACAGAACTGAACAAAATACCAAAAGAGGGGGTAAGAAAAATGATCTCACTGACTACATTGCTCTTTCCCTCCTGAAAATTGGCATGGCACCACACAGAGAGAAATCTCCAGGGCTCATGGTTTCTGCAGTGGGAAAAGATGATTACCAGCAGACATCAAACTTCCTTAGTGTTCTGAGACACTTCTCAATATGCTCACTTCAGTCTTAACTCATGGGGAACACAGAGGGTAATGACACTGGGGTCAGGTAGAAACAAAGCAAGAAGGAAGAGCTCACAGTGACTAGTGCACAGATCTTGGTGGTAACTCTGTACCTTCCAGTGGTGGTACTTGATCAGATGTACTACACAATAACATAGTCCACCCACAAAGCCAAGCTGGTCCTTGGACAGCCAGCATTCAGGTGCAGCCTCAGACCCTACCTGAAATCCTTGCCCTAGGAAGGGGATGGTCACCAGAGTGCATTTCTACGAAGAGCAGGAGTTAGGGCTCAGCTTGACCTCAAAGCCTACCACAACACCCCAACTAGGGAAAAAGATAACCACCACAGTGCATTCTAGCAGAGGAGGGGCTAGTTCTGCCACACACAAGAGTTTAAACAATACTCACCTCAGCCTCAAAGTTTATCCCAAGGTCCCTCCCAGAAAGGAAGATGACCACCACAGTGCATTTCAGCTAGGTTGTTACAATCTTAAAAGAGCCTCTTGTAAGCATAAGAGATTTTATGTAGCCTCATAATAGCAACAAATGAAAAATCTACAGTAGATTTAGAAAACATAAGCAAGAAGGGTTCAAAGCATACCACTATAGAAAACAATCAAATTATAAAGGACGAGAGAAACAAAAGAAGTGGCAAAATATACTCAAAGGAACCAGAAAACAAACTACAAAGCCATTTAGTAAGTCCTTATCTATCAATAATTACTTGTAAATAATTTAAATTATCTGATAAAAAGAGTGGCTGGGGCTTGGGGTGATGTGACACAAGCACCCCTGTGTCCATTGCCACTGGGACTGTGCTAGAACAGACTGAAGCAAGAACACCACTGGGTCTCACCCAAGGCCCGCTGTAACCATGAACTTGATATGGCCTACATTCTCGCAATGCCCTACAGCTCTACAATCTAGCTTTACAGGTTGTAAAGCTAGCCAGGCTTGTGTCCTTCCCTTCAAGGTCACAAGTTCCCCTAGACCTCAGATGTGCCTGGAGCCAGGGAATAGAGTCAAAAACCTTAGAAGTCTACGTCATGTTCTATTCTACTGTGGCTGAGCTGGCCCTCAAACCATGAAACAGAATTCTTCCCACCCTTGTTTCCCCTTGCCCCAAGCAGAAGAGTCTTACTGCATGGCCACCATCACCACAGGCCCACAGGGAGTACTTCCAAGCTACTTCCAGTGTTCACGTAAGTTCCAAGGGCTCGGCAGTCAGCTTGTGGTGAATGCTGCAAAGCTGTGGACTCACTCTCACATTGGTAGGCTCCCCTCTGATCTAGAGCATGTCCAGGAATGCTGTCCAAAAGCCAGGGACTACAATTGGTGCCTTACCCCACAGTGGCCAAATTAACACCTAAAATACAAGACAAAGTCCCCTTTACTTTTTTCTCTTCTTTTCTTAAGCAGGATTCTTTCACCAGAGTCACCACAGGTAGGAATGTGGTAGGTGTCACCCGAACCCAGCAAGTCTCATAGTTTCACTCAAGGCCACAGTGTACTACCTACATATCACTACTGGTTATTCAGCAATCAGGAGCGCGTTATTCGGCAAGTGATAGTTCCTGCCAGGGCTGGGTCCTTCCCTTGAAGGCAGTGGGATCTTGTCTTGCCCAGGGTGTTTCTAAAAATGTACAGAAGCTAAGGCCTAGAATGGGGAGCCTCACAACTCTGGCCATTGCCCTATCCTGCTATGGCTGAGCTGGTATCGAAGATGCAAAACACAAGTCCTCTTTACACTTTCCTCTACTCTCCTCAAGTAGAAAAAATAGGTTTCTTTTGCAGCCACAAGCTTTACTGTCAGGGGTTGGGGAAAGGGTGGTGTAAGCACTTCCTTAGCTGGCCCAGCTGGTGTCTCAATAAGTCACATGCTCCCAACTCCATTGGCTCCAAGCCCAAATCAGAACTAGGACTTGCAGTCTTTATGGCCTAAACTGCCTTTCATGTTTATTTAAGACCCCAGAGAACTTTTGTTTTGGTTGTGGGACTTACTATAACTCAAGTTCCAAGTGCAGGAATAGGCGATTCTCATCTTGCTAGGGATTGTCTAAATGCTGCCTTCATGGGAAGACATCAACTGAGCTCAGCCCAATTTTGCTTTCCACTGTTACATGGCAGCACTATGTTCAATGCAAAGTCTCATCATCACTGTGCTCTCCCTCTCCCACATGCACAGACTTCTCTGTACAATATGGCTGCTGCTGGAGAATGAGGGAGGGGTGGCATCAGCAATTCAAGACTGTCTTTCTTACCCTCTTCCGTGCCTCTTTTGGTGATATGAAGTTAGAACCAGATACTCTGTGTTCTTACATGATTTTTGGTTCTTATGAAGGCGCGTTTTACAAGAGCTTGTTTGGAGGTTCTAGCAGGGGAGCACAGCTATTTGTATACCCTTAACTGGAGAACAGTCTTCCTCTATGGGGGATGGACATCCTCTTTGACCAAGCTCGCAGATTTGGAAGGGACACACATGGAGCACTGAGGGAGAAAAGGGGAAAACTGCCTAGCCAGTCAGATCAGCTGAATCAAGCGTGACAATCAGTTGGGTCACAGATGTTGCAGCCAGATTGCCCTCAAACCCTGAAGGCACTTTATAAATGTAGACAGCTATTAAATTCGGTGTTCCTGCATGGGAAACAATCAGTGGTGTCCTTTTTCCACCATCTTGCTTCACCATTGTTATTCTTTATTAATTATTGGTCTGGATGATGAGTCCATTGTTGAGAGTTGGTTATTAAAATGCCATAATATGACTGTATTGCAATCTCTATCTCACTGCAGAGTCTTTACATTTTTTTGGTCATTAAAGTCCCATAGTATGATTCTATTGCAATCTCTCTCTCACTGCAGTCTTTAATTAGTTAATTAATTTAAAAAAATTTACTTTAAGTTCTGGCATACATGTGCAGAATGTGCAGGTTTGTTACATAGGTATACATGTGCCACGGTGGTTTGCTGCACATATCAACCCATCATCCAGGTTTTAAGCCCCACATGTATTAGCTATTTGTCCTGATGCTCTCTCTCCCCTCCCCTCCCCCCAACATGCCCTGGTGTGTGTTGTTTCTCTCCCTGTGCCCATGTGTTCTCATTTTTAAGCTCTCACTTATGACTAAGAACATGCAGTTAATTTTTTATAAATATATTTAGGTGCTCCAATGTTGGGGGGCATGTATATTTATGATTGTTATACATTCTTGATTATTTGACCCTTTAATCATTACTTAATGATTATTTTCCTCTCTTTTTATAGCTTATGCCTTAACGTTTATTTTTTATGATATAAATGTAGCTACTTTTGCTCTTTCTCTCTTTTGGTATTTATTTTGGTAATAGCCTTTCTTTCTTTCTTTCTTTCTTTATTCTTTTTCTTTTATTTTTAGACAGAGTCTCACTGTCTCACCCAGGCTGTAGTGCAGTGCACCCTCCACTCACTCACTGCACCCTCAGCTCACTGCACCCTCCACCTCCCAGGTTCAAGCAATTCTCCTGTCTCAGCCTCCTGAGTAGCTAGGACTACAGGCAAGTACTACCACACCTGGCTAATTTTGTATTTTTTAGTAGAGGAGGGATTTCACAATATTGGCCAGGCTGGTCTCGAACTTTTGACCTCGGGTGATCCACCTGCCTCGGCCTCCCAAAATGCTGGTATTACATACGTGAGCCACTGTGCCCAGTCTGGAAGTAATATTTTTTCCATCCCTTCCCTTTCAGCTATGCATATCTTTAAAGGTGAGGTAAGCCTCCTATAGGCAGCATCTAGTTGAGTCTTGTTGTTTTAAAAAACTTCAGTGCAGCCACTCTGTCTTTTTATCATATTGATTTTGTATCCTGAGGAGACTGCTTAAGTTGCTTATCAGCTTAAGGAGATTTTGGGCTGAGACAATGAGGTTTTCTAAATATACAACATGTCATCTGCAAACAGAGACAATTTGACTTCCTCTTTTCCTAATTGGATGCCATTTATTTCTTTCTCTTGCCTGATTGCCATGGTCAGAACATTCAATAACGTGTTGAATAGGAGTGGTGAGAGAGGGCATCCTTATCTTGTGCCAGTTTTCAAAAAGAATACTTCCAGCTTTTGCCCATTCAGTATGATATTGGCTGTGGGTTTGTCATAAATGGTTCTTATTATCTACAACCATCTGATCTTTGACAAACATGAAATAAACAAGCAATGAGGAAGAGGTCCCCTATTTAATAAATGGTGTCGGAAAAACTGGCTAGCCATATGCAGAAAGCTGTTGGATCTCTTCCTTACATCTTATACAAAAATTAATGTAAGATGGATTAAAGACTTAAACCATAAAAACCCTAGAAGAAAACCAAGGCAATACCATTCAGGACATAGGCATGGGCAAAGACTTCATGACTAAATCACCAAAAGCAATGGTAACAAAAGCCAAAATTGACAAATGGGATCTGATTAAACTAAAGAGCTTCTGCACAGCAAAAGAAACTATCAGAGTCAACAGGCAGCCTACTGAATGGGAGAAAAGTTTTGCAATCTATCCATCTGACAAAGGGCTAATATCCAGAACCTACAATGAACTTCAACAAATTTACAAGAAAAGCAACCCCATCAAAAAGTGGGCAAAGGACATGAGCAGACACATCTCAAAAGAAGACATATATGCAGCCAACAAACATATGAAAAAAAGCTCATCATCACTGATCATTAGAGAAATGCAAATCGAAACCACAATGAGATACCGTCTCATGCCAATTAGAATGATGATCATTCAAAAAGTCAGGAAACAACAGATGCTGTAGAGGATGTGGAGAAATAGGAAGGCTTTTAGACTGTTGGTGGGAGTGTAATTAGTTCAACCATTGTGGAAGACAGTGTGGTGATTCCTCAACGATCTAGAACCAGAAATACGATTTGACACAGTGATCCCATTACTGGGTATGTACTCAAAGGATTATATATCATTCTACTATAAAGACACATGCACACGTATGTTTATTGTGGCACTGTTCACAATAGCAAACAGGTGGAACCAACTCAAATGCCCATCAATGATAGACTAGATAAAGAGAAGTGGCACATATGCACCATGGAATACTATGCAGCCATAAAAAAGAATGAGTTCAAGTCCTTTGCAAGGACACGGATGAAGCTGAAAATCATCTTTCTCAGCAAACTAACACAATAACTAAAAACCAAACACCACACATTCTCACTGATAAGTGGGAGGTGAACAATGAGAGCACATGGACACAGGATGGACATCACACCCCGGGGCCTGTCAGAGTGGGGGGAGCTGGGGGAGGGATAGCAGTAGGAGAAATAGCTAATGTAGATGACTGGTTGATGTATGCAGAAAACCACCATGACGCATGTATACCTACGTAACAAACCTGCACATTCTGCACATGTATCCCAGAACTTAAAATATACATTATATATATATATATATATATATATAAAATCACCAAAAAAAAGAAATGGTTGTGTAAAATAGCGATGATTACAATAAAAAATTCTATGTACAAAATTCTTTACTTGAGCTAAAAAATCCCATTATAAGACCCAAATTAGAGTTACAGCAATGCAAAAAGGTAAAATAAGGGAAATGGGAATATTCTAGTTATTTTTCTACCTAATATTAGCTATACAAGTGAATCATATAAAAAATTTATTGTAATAAAAAATAAATATCAATAGTTTCATAAGACAAAAAAATTTTAAAAATGAAATAATATCAAGCATCTTCTCTGAACTCAAAGAAATGAAACTAAAAATCAATAACAAGAGGGATTTTGGAAAATATACATTGAAATTAAACAATATGTTCTTGTATGACCAGTGGGTCAATGAAAAAATTTAAGAAGAAACCTGAAAATTTTTTGAAACATATAATGGAAACACAATACACCAGAACCTATGACCTACAGCAAAAGCGGTGTTAGGAGGGAAGTTTACAGCTATAAGTACCACATCAAAAAAAGAAGAAAAACTTCAAATAAACAACCTAACAATTCATCTTAAAGAATGAGTAAAAGAATAGGAAGCTAAACCCCAAATTAGTAGAGGAAAAGAAATAATAAAGATCAGAGCAGAGATAAATGGCATTGAAATGAAGGAAAAATATATCAACAAAACAAAAAGGTGGATTTTTGAAAAAATGAGACGACAGATCTTTAGTAAGAGTAAGAAAAAAAGAGAGATGACATGAATAAATAAATAAATAAATAAAAATATAAAAAGGAGACATTACCACTGATACCACAGAAATTCAAGATTATTAATGTCTACTATGATCAACTGTATGCCAATAAATTGGAAAATCTAGAAAAATGCATAAATTCCTAGTCGCATACGATCTACCAAGCTTGTGTCATGAAGAATTCCAAAACCTGAACATACCAACAACAAGCAATGAGCTTGAAGCCATAATAAAAATCTCCCAGTGAAGTAAAGTCTGGGACCCAATAGCTTCACTGCTGAAATTTAACAAACATTTAAAGAAGACATAATATCCATCATACTCAAAGTATTCTTAAAAATAGAAGAGGAAGGAATACTTCCAAATTCATTCTTTGGAGCTGTATTACCTAGATACCAAAGTCAGACAAAGACACATCAACAAAAACTGTAAATAAATACACCACAAAACTAGAGGCCAATTCATTGATGAATATTGATGCAAAAATCCTCAACAAAATACTAGCACACTGAATTTAACAACACATTAAAAAGATCATTCATCAAGACAGTGGAATTTGTCACTCAGATGCAAGAATGGATCAACATGTGCAAATCAGTGAATGTGATACATCATATCAACAGAATGAAGGATAGAGACCATATGATCATTTTGATTGATGCTGAAAAAGCACAAGATAAAATTCAACATCACTTTACAATAAAAACCCTCAATAAATTGGTGCTAGAAAGAACATACCCAAACATAGTTAAAGCCATATATGACAGACACAGAGCTAATATCATACTAAATGGGGAAAAACTGAAATACTTCTCTCTGAGATCAGGAACATTATAAGAATGCCTACTTTCACTACCGTTATTTAGCATAGTACCTGCAGTCCTAGCTAGAGCAACCAGACAAGAGAAAGAAAGAAAGGGCGTCCAAGTTGGAAAGGAAAAGAAGAAGTCAAATTTTCCTTGTTTGAAGATGATATGATCTAGTATTTGGAAACACATAAAGAATCCACTAAATAATGGTTAGAACTGATAAATCCAGTAACATTGCTAGATAGAAAATTCACATGTGAAAATCAGTGAGCTTTCTCTCTCTCTCTGTCTTTTTCTCTCTTTCTCCCTTCCTTCCTTCTTCCTTCCTTCCTTCCTCCCTTCCTTCCCTTCTTTCCCTTCTTTTGTTCTTCCCTTCTTTCCGTTCTTTCCATCTTTCTTTCTTTCTTTCTTTCTTTCTTTCTTTCTTTCTTTCTTTCTTTCTCTCTTTCCTTCCTTCCTTCCTTCCTTCTTTCTTTCTTTCTTTCTTTCTTTCTTTCTTTCTTTCTTTCTTTCTTACTTTCCTTCTTTCTTTCTTTCTTCTTCCTTTCTTTCGATAGACTCTTGCTCTATCCTCCAGGCAGTGATGCAGTCTCAGCTCACTGCAACCTCCACCTGCCAGGTTCAAGAGATTCTCATGCCGCAGCCTCCCAAATAGCTGGGATTATAGGCACATGCCAACATACCCAGCTAATTTTTTTATTTTTGGGGTTTCTCCATGTTGGCCAGGCTGGTCTCAAACTTCTGACCTGAGGTGATCTACTCATCTCGGCCTCCCAAAGTGCTGGAATTACAGACGTGAGCCTCCGTGCCCAGTCAAAAATCAGTGGCTTTTCTATATGCAAACAATGAACATCTGATAAAGACCTTAAGAGTGTAATCCTACTTACAATAGCTATAGGTAAAATGAAATACATATAAATTAATTTGACCAAAGAAGTAAAAGATCCCTACACGAAAACTATAAAGTATTGATGTAAGAAATTGAAGAAGACCCCAAAAAATGGAATGATAGTCCATGTTGTTAGAATGGCAGAATCAATATTGTTAAAATGTCCATATTATCCAAGGCAATCTATTGATTTACTGCAATCTCTATCAAAATACTAATGACACTCTTCACAGGAATAGATAAAATAATCTTAAAATTTATACAAAACCACAAAACACCCAGGATAGCCAAAGCTAACCTAAGTAAAAAGAACAAAACTGGAGGAATTACACTACCTGACTTCAAATTATACTATGGAGCTATAGTAACCAAAACAGCATGGTACTTGCGTAAAAGTAGACACATAAATCACTGGAGCAAAATATAGAACCCAGAAGGAAATACATACATCTACAGTGAATTCATTTTTGACAGAGGTGCAAAGAACATACATTGGAAAAAATAATCTGTTCATTAAGTGGTACTGGGAAAACTGAATATCCATATCCATTTCTCACCCATATACAAAAATACAATCAAAATGAATTAAAGTCTTAGATCTATGACATCGAACTGTGAAACTACTGCAAGAAACCATCGGGCAAACTGTCCAGAAAATTAGATTGGGCAAATATTTTTTGATTAAGACCCCACAAGCATAGGAAACCAAAGCAAAAATGGACAAATTAGATCACATCAAGGTAAAAAATATGACAAATTGGATTATATCCTGCTACACAGCCAAAGATACAATCAACAAAGTGAAGAGGTAACCCACAGAATGGGAGATGGTATTTGGAAACTACCCATCTGACAAGGGATTAATAACTAGAATATATAAGGAACTCAATTCTATATGAAAAAAATAGAATAATTTGATTGAGAAATGGGCAAAAGACCTGAATAGATATTTCTTACCCCAGTAAAAATGGCTTTTATCCAAAATGCAGGTGATATTAGTACAAACACTATGTAGAACAGTTTGGATTTTTCCTCTAAAAATGCTAAAAATAGAGCTATCCTATGATCCAGCAATCTGACTGCTGGGTACATACCCCAAAGAAAGGAAATCAGTATATCAAAGAGATATCTGCACTCCCATGTTTATTGCAGCACTGTTCGCAATAGCCAAGATTTGGAAGACACGTAAATGTCCATCAATAGATGAATGGATAAAGAAAATATGGTACATACCCAATGGAGTACTATTTAGCCATATAAAATATTGAGATTCTATCATTTGCAACAACTTGGTTGGAACTGGAGGTCATTATATTTACTGAAATAAGCCAAGCATGGAAAGACCAACTTCACATGTTCCCACTTCTTTGTGGGAGGTAAAAATTAAAACAACTGAATTCTTGGAGATAGAAAGTAGAAGCATGGTTACCAGATGCTGGGAAGGGTAGTGGGGTGTTGGGGAGAAGTAGGAATTGTTAAAGAGTACAACAAATACTTGGAAAGAATAAATAAGGCCTAGTATTTGCTAGCACAACAGGGTGGCTATAGCCAAAAATCATTTAATTATACTTTTTAAAATGAATAAACTGATATAATTAGATCATTTGTAACACAAAGGGTAAATGCTTGAGGTGACAGATACCCAATTTTCCCTGTAGTGATGATTACACATTGCATGTCTGTATCAAAATATCTCATATAACCCATAAATATATACAACTACTATGTATTCACAAAATTAAAAATAAACACTAAAAAAAATTAATAAGGAAACGTCACATTTGAACTATGCTTTAGACCAAATGAACGTTAGAGACATATATAGAAGATTGCACTCAAAAGCAACACAATACACATTCTTCTCAAGGGCACACAAAACGTTCTCCAAGATCGATAATATCTTAGGCCACAGAACAAGCCTGAACACATTTAAGAAAACTGAAATTACATCAGTTATCTTTTTCTGAACATAATGATGTGAAGCCAGAAATTGCTAACAAAAGAAATCTTAGAAAATCCAAAAATACATAGAAATTAACAACATACTCCTGAACAACTAGTGGGTCAAAGAAGATATCAAACAGCAAATTAAAAATACTTTGAGACAAATAGAAATAGACGTGCACATACCAAAAATTATGAGATGCAGCAAAAGCAGCCCTAAGGGAGAAATTTACAACAATAAATGGCTATTTTAAAAAGGAAGACATATCTCAAGTCAATAACCTAACATTGCATCTCAAGGCACTAGAAAAAGATCAGACTAAATCCAAAATTATCAAAAAGAAGGAAATAAAAGGGACATCAAAGCAGAAATCAATAAAACAAAGACAAAAAAAGAAAAAATAAAACAAAGTATTGTTTTTTATAAAGAATAAACAAAACTGACAATCAGCTATACTGAGAAAAATAAAAAGAAGTCTCAAATAAATAAAACTAGAAATGAAAGAGAAATGACAATTGAAACTACAGATATACAAAACATCATAAGAGATTACTATGAACAGTTTTATGAGAACAAATTAGGTAACCCTTAAGAAACGTATAAATTCCTAAAAATATATAACCTACCAAGTCTGAATTACAAAGAAATAAAAAATCTAAACAAACCAGTAAAAGGTAAGCAGATTGAACCAATAATTTAAAGTCTCTAATGAAACAAAAGCTCAGGGCATAATGGCTTCTTTCTGAATTCTACCAAACATTTGAAGAAGAACTGATACCAATCATTCTCAAAATTTCACATAGAATACTTTCTGGTTATTTTTTCTATGAGGCCAGCATCACTCAGATACCAAGACCAGAAAAGGACATTACAAAAAAAAAAATTCAGGCCAATAACACTGATGAACGTAGATTAAAAAATCCTCATCAAAATACTAGCAACCCAATTCAAAAGCACATTGAAAGTGTCATTTACCTTGATTAAGTGGGATTTCGCCCAGGAATTCAAGGATGGTTTAACAGATGTATATCTATAAATGTGATATACCACATTAACATAATAAAAGATGAAAGCTATACAATCATATCATTAGATGCAGAAATAGCATTTGAAAAAATAAACATCCCTTTGTTATAAAAAACTGTCAACAGATTAGGTACAGAAGAAATGTCCCTCAACACAATAAAGGCCATATATGACAAACTGGCACATAACGTTACAATCAACAGTGCAAAGTTTAAAGCTTTTCCTCTAAGATCAGAAGCAGAACAAGAATATTCTCTTTTGCCATTTCTACTTAATATAGGACTGGAAGTCCTAGAACAATTAGGCAAATGAATACATAAAAGGCATTTGAATAGAAAAGGAATAAGTGAAATTGTTGCTTTTTGCTGATGGCATGATCTTTCATATATATATATATACCTAAAGACTCTACTAAAATGCTGTTGGAATTAATAAATGAACAAAGTTTCAGTTTACAAAATCAGCATACTAAAATCAATAGCATTTTTACACACTCTTTCACAAAATGTACAAAAAATTAAAATAGAAATAAAATTTAATTAAGGAAGGGGAAAATCTACACACTGAAAATTACCAAACTTTGAAAAATAAAATTGAAAAAGACACAAATAAGTGGAAACCTACTTTGTTTATGGATTAAAAGAATTTATATTGTTAGAGTTTTTATAATATCCAAAGTGATACATATATTTAATGCAATCCCTTTCAAAATTCCAATGTTATTTTTTAGAGAAATAAAAAAATTCTAAAATTCATATGTAAATACAAAAACTACTCAATAGCTAGAGAAATCTTACACAAAAAGAACAAAGCTGGAAGTGTCATATTACCTGAATTCAAAATACATTACAAAGCTATAGTAATTGAAGCAGCATGGTACTAACATTAAAATAGACACATCAACCAATGGAACAAAATAGAAATTCCAAAATAAATTTATATATTTATTTTAATTGATTTTCAACAAAGGTACTAAGAATAAACAAATCAGAAAAAAACTGTTTATTTATTAAAAGGTGCTGAGAAAACGAAATATCCATAGGCAGAGGAGTGAGATTGGACCCTTACCTTACACCATACACAAAAAATGACTCAAAATGGATTAAAGCCTTAAATGTAACATCTGAAACTAAAACTACTAGAAAAAAACATAAAAGAAAAAGCTTCATAACATTGCCCTTGGCAGTGATTTTTTTTAATTTGATCTGAAAAGGTGAGGCAACAGCAACAAAAAAGACAAATGAGATTTTATCAAATGCAAAAGTTTCTGTAGAGCAAAGGAAAAAAAAATAAAAGAGTAAGGAGGAAGCCTACAGAATAAAAAACCTTGTAAACCATGCATGTGGTAAGAGTTAGTGTCTAAAATTATAAGGACCTCAAATAACTCAATAGCAAAAAAACAAAAAATAAAAACTCAATTTAAAAATAGGCAAATGACCAAATAGGACACCTCTCGATGGAAGACATACAAATAACCAACAGATATTTGAAAATATGCTCAGTATCACTAATCATTAAGAAATGCAAATTAAAACCCCAATGAAATATCACCTGACACCTGGCAGAATGGCTATTTTCAAAAAGATGAAAGATAACAAGTGTTGATGAAGATGTAGAGAAAAGTGAACACTAGCACACTGTTGATGGGAATTTAAATTAGTATAACCATTATGGGAAACAATATGGAGATCTCTTAAAAAAGTAAAAATAGTTACCATATGATCCAGCAATCCCACTTCTGTATATATATTCAAATGCTTTGAAATCAGTACATCTAAGAGATACTGCACTTCCATTTTTATTGCATCATTATTCACAACAATCAAGATATAGAAACAACCTAAGTGTCCATCAACAGATGAACAGAAGAAAATGTGTTATATATTCACAATAGAATACCACTTAGCCTTAAAAAAGAGAGATATTATGCCATTTCTACTAATATAGATGAACAAGGAGAACGTTATAAGAAGTGAAATAAGCCGGGCACAGAAAAACAAATACTGTAAGAATATTCATGTGAAAGATAAAAAAATGAACACATAGAAACAGAGAGAATCATCGTTACCGGAGGCTGAGGAGTGGGAAGAATGGGGAGATATTATTTAAAGATTACAAAACGTTCAGTTAGACAGTAAGAATAAATGGTAAGTATTTGAAGAGACAGCTGTCTTAATTAGCTTGACTCAATCTTTCCACATTGCATACATATATCATAGCCTCACTTTGTACCCCGTAAATATGTACAACTATAATTTGTCAACATCCAATAAATAACAAACAAACAAACAAACAAAGATTCATTTTGAGGAGTGGTCTCATGCAATTATGAAGATTGCCAAGTCCCACAATCTACTGTTTTCCAGCCTGGAGATCCAGGAAAGCCGGTGGTGTTATTCCAGTCTGAGAGAGAAAGCCTGAGAACCAGAGAAGTTCATTGTGTAAATCTCAGTCCAAAGGCAGAACATTTATGTCCCAGCTACAGAAGGAAGGCAGAAAGTAGAAAGGGGCAAATCTCTCCTTTCTTAGTCTTTTGTATTATTCAGGCCCTCAAGGAATAGGATGATGCCTACTGGCATTGAAAAAGACAATGTACTTTACTGAATCCACCAGTTCAAACGTGAATCTGATCTAAAAATAACTTTCAGAGACACACTCAGAATTAATGTTTAATCTGGGCACCTGTTATCCCTATAAAGTTGATGCATAAAATTAACCATCATGCACTAGTAGAACCACAGCTTCTGAATATTGTAGGAGATAAGTTTGTTGATATACTACCAGAAAATATCTTCAATTTTCTGCTTCAATTAGGATACGAATAGTCAGCAAGTTTTCTTCTGATCAAGATTTTTTTTCTTTTTCATGTTACTTAACAGTAACCATTGGAATACAGAAGCATTTCTAAGTACATATTAAGAAAAAAAATCCAGTATCCACCACTCGTATCAAACTACAATAAATGTACAAGCAGATTTTACCACTTAGATATTATTATTATTATTATTATTATTATTATTATTATTATTATACTTTAAGTTCTGGAATACATGTGCAGAATGTGCAGGGTGCTTACATAGGCGTACATGTGCCATGGTGGTTTGCTGCACCCATCGTCATCTACATTAGTTATTTCCCCTAATGCTATCCTTCCCCTAATCCCCCAAAGCCCAGCTGGCCCTGGTGTGTGATATTCCCCTCTCTGTGTCCATGTGTTCTCATTGTTCAACTCCCACTTATGAGTGAGAACGTGCAGTGTTTGGTTTTCTGTTCCTGTGTTAGTTTGCTGAGAATGATGGTTTCCGGCTTCATCCATGTCGCTACAAAGGACATGAACTCATCATTTTTATCTACTTGTTTATTATACTTTATGTTCTGGGGTACATGTGCAGAACGTGCAGGTTTGTTACATAGGTATACACGTGCCATGGTGGTTTGCTGCACCCATCAACCCATCATCTACATTAGGTATTTCTCCTAATGCTATCCCTCCCCCAGGCCCCCAACCCCCTGACAGGCTCCAGTGTATGATGTTCCACTCCCTGTGCCCATGTGTTCTCATTGTTCAACTCCCAATTATGAGTGAGAACATGTGGTGTTTTGTATTATATTTTCTTGTGTTAGTTTGCTGAGAATGATGGTTTCCAGCTTCATCCATGTCCCTGCAAGGGACATGAACTCAACCTTTTTATGGCTGTATAGTATTCCATGGTGCATATGTACCATGTTTTCTTTATCCGGTTTAGCATTGAAGGCCATTTCGGTTGGTTCCAACTCTTTGCTATTGTGAAGAGTGCTGCACTAAATATACATGTACATGCGTCTTCACAGTAGAATGATTTATAATCCTTTGGGTATATACCCAGTAGTGGGATGGCTGGGTCAAATGGTATTTCTGGTTCTATATTCTTGAGGAATCACCACACTGTCATCCACAATGGTTGAACTAATTTACACTCCCACCAACAGTGTAAAAGTATTCCTATTTCTCCACATCCTCTCCAGCATCTGTTGTTTCCCGACTTTTTAATGATCACCATTCTAACTGGCATGAGATGGTATCTCATTGTGGTTTTTATTTGCATTTCTCTAACGACCAGTGATAATGAGCTTTTTTTCTTACGTTTGTTAGCCACATACACTTCTTTTTTTGAGAAGTGTCTGTTCATATTGTTGGCCCACATTTCAGTGGGGTTGTTTGTTTTGTTCTTGTAAATTTGTTTAAGTTCTTTGTCGATCCTTGATATTAGCCATCTGTCAGATGGATAGATTGCAAAAATTTTCTCCCATTCTGTAGATTGCCTGTTCACTCTGCTGATAGTTTATTTTGCTGTGCAGAAGCTCTTTAGTTTAATCGGATTCCGTTTGTCAATTTTGGCTTTCGTTGCTATTGCTTTTGGTGTTTTAGTCATGAAGTCTTTGCCCATGCCTATGTCCTGAATGTTATTGCCTAGGTTTTCTTCTAGGGTGTTTATGGTTTTAGTTTTACATTTATATCTATAATCCATCTTGAGTGAATTTTTGTATAAGGTGTAAGAAAGGGTTCCAGTTTCACTTTTCTGCATATGGCTAGCCAGTTTTTCCAATACGTTTATAAAAGAAATTCTTTCCCTATTGCTTGTTTTTTTAATGTTTGTCAAAGATCAGATGGTTTTAGACATGTGCCGTTATTTCTAAGGCTTCTGTTCTGTTCCATTGTTCTATATATCTGTTTTGGTATCAGTAACATGCTGTTTTGGTTACTGTAGGCTTGTAGTATAGTTTGAAGTCAGATAGCATGATGCCTCCAACTTTGTTCTTTTTGATTAGGATTGTCTTGGCAATAAGGACTCTTTCTTGGTTCCATATGAAATTTAAAGTAGTTTATTCTAACTCTGTGAAGAAAGTCATTGGTAGCTTGATGGGGATAGTACTGAACCTAAAAATTGCTTTGGACACTATGGCCCTTTTTATGATATTGACTCTTCTCATCCATGAGCTTGGAATGTTTTTCCATTTGTTTGTGTCCCCTCTTATTTCATTGAGCAGTGGTTCATAGTTCTCCTTGAAGAGGTCCTTCACATCCCTTGTAAGTTGCATCCCTATGTATTTTATTCTCTTTGTACCAATTGTGAATGGGAGTTCACTCAAGATTTGGCTCTCTGTCTGTTATTGGTGTATATGAATGCTTGTGACTTTTGCACATTGATTTTTTATTCTGAGGTTTTGCTGAAGTTGCTTATCTGCTTAAGGGGATTTTGGGCTGAGATAATGGGGTTTTCTAAATATGCAATCACATCATCTGCAAACAGAGACAATTTGACTTCCTCTCTTCCTATTTGAATACTCTTTATCTCTTTCACTTGCCTGATTGCCCTGGCCAGAACTTCCAATACTATGTTGAATAGGATTGGTGAGAGAGGGAATCCTTGTCTTGTGCTGGTTTTCAAAGGGAATGCTTCCAGTTTTGCCCATTCAGTATGATATTTGCTGTGGGTTTGTCATAAATAGCTCTTATTATTTTAAGATACGTTTCATCAGTACCAAGTTTATTGAGAGTTTTTAGCATGAAGGGGTGTTGAATTTTATCGAAGGCCTTTTCTGCATCTATTGAGATAAAGAAGTAAAGCGAGAAGAATCAAATAGACAGAATAAAAAATGACAAAGGGGATATCACCACTGATCCCACAGAAATACATCAGAGAATACTATAAACACCTCTACACAAATAATCTAGAAAATTTAGAACAAATGGATAACTTCCTGGACACTTACCCCATCCCAAGACTACACCAGGAAGAAGTCGAATCCCTGAATAGACCAATAACAAATTTTGAAATTGAGACAGTAATTAGTAGCCTACTAACCAAAAGAAGCCCAGGACCAGAGGGAGTCACAGCCAAATTCTACTAGAGGTACAAAGACGAGCTGGTACCGTGACTTCTGAAACTATCCCAAACAATAGAAAAGAGGTACTCCTCCCTAACTCATTTTATGAGGCCAGCATCATTCTGATAACAAAACCTGGCAGAGACAACAAAAAGAGAAAACTTTGGGCCAATATCCCTGATGAACATCAATGTGAAAATCCTCAATAAAATACTGGCAAAACGAATCTGGCAGCACATCAAAACGCTTATCCACCATGATCAAGTAGGCTTCATTCCTGGGATGCAAGGCTGGTTCAACATATGCAAATCAAAAAACATAAACAGAACCAATGACACACATAAACAGAACCAATGACAAATACTACTTAGCTTTAAAGGTCATTTGTGTGCTCACAAAATGCAAGTTTAAAACGTTAGATTTCCATGTAACTTTAAATAGAAAATCAAAGCTTTGTATTGGCTTATTCAATGTTGCTTCCATTCTTCCATCGCGCTAGAAAAGTCTTCCTGAAATTTCTGCTGAGTTTCTTTCAAAAAAAATTGCCCAAGGCAAAGTACCAGAGAAATAGTTAAAAATTATTCATAGTTTAAAGAAAAATAAATTTATCAGTGTATAACTTTAATCCATTAAAGAAAGTTTATTGTAATCAATATTCCTTTAAAAACCTGTAGCCTAAAATAAATATTTACGAGTTACTAACTTCAGGTTATTGTTCTTTGTCTAAATGCTATGATATTCAAGATTTTTTCATTTTAAAATATTTTCAAATTAATAGTACTGATTTTTGTCTTTTTTTAAATATAATATTATCTGTTAGACCTACCAATACCTCAGCCTATTGACTTCAAATGTTTTTCCTTTTGCTTTGAATTGAAAATTTTCCTATAATTAAGGCAATCTTAATTTCTGCGATATATTTGTGTGGTTACAGAAGGCCCAAAGTATGTTAGTTGTGATGATGACAAAACCAACTTCATCTTATCTGTCAAAAATAACATCTATGTTCATGGCTTTATTCCAATTAAGAATGGGGTGAGATTCTCTAAAGTAAAGAACTTGAAATACCGTTGGGAGCTCAAATGATTCAGAGTAAGAACCACATAGGAGACTAGCAAGAACCATTTGTAATAATTGCCTAGGATACCTTTTTTTTTTTCACTTTGCCTGTTTGCAAAAAAATGTGATGAAAAATGGTCTCAAAGGACAAAGTATGATTTTAAGTCTCCAGCAAAGCAGAAACAGCAGAAAATAATAATATGTTATGCACCCAAGTGAATTTAAGAAGATCAAAGAGAATGGTTAGTTGTCTTGTCCTTTGCTGCACACAGCAAAAAATAAAAACTGCAACTTTCAATAAAGCACTGCATAGACAACTCTACAAAGATGTAAGACGTCTCAGGACTAGAAAACAGCAATCTCAGACATTATCTTCAGTGAGTATATTTGAGAATAAATGCCATTCACCTTTATAGATGTGAGACAGATGATCATTTTAATTTCTTTGTAAGTTTAGGTATTATAGCCATTAAAAAAGATTATAAGTACACTGTTCTAAAATGTGGTACTAATATTAACCAGGATTCAGTATTGTGTAAAATCAGAGAATGGGGTAAATAAATTTAGTTCAACAGCCACCCTCTTTCCCTTTAAACACAGTGTAAAACAAGGTGACTTACATATAAAGAGTAAAACTTTGTTTCTTTCAAATTTGTAATTCTGGGAAATGGTGGTTTGGAAAGAAATATAAGCTTCCATTGTTGTCCTTTATTATTTGTACTACTTTCTTTGATAAAGATGACTTAAAAAGCAAACTGACGGGTAATATCAGAGAGCACAGTTCAACTAAATGGTATTTTATTCAATGATCTTTTCATAAAATATGCCTAATTTTTATGACTATATAATAAAATCTTTGACAAAAGCAAATGGAATGTGAAATGAGTTTACCCACATTTCTATAGATTTTTACAGAGCTTCAGAGATTGTGAGGTGTAAAATAGGATTCAGGAAACACACAGAAGGCTGCTTCACTTGCATATATTCTCTTACACAGTTGTAACAGTGACCTCTCTATTTTCCTAAACTCTAAGTTTATCACACCCTTTTTGTCCTGAGGAAAGTGTTTATAGTTTTCTCAACCTGTCAGGTTTACCTTACTCCTGAGACAGGCTTAGATCTGTTAGTTACGTGACTTGATACTCTTTTATTGTTTTTTAACTGTGAAAAGAAGTTTGAATTTTCAAAGCAGCCATGCAAACTAATTTGAAATGTGATCATTTTTATTCAAGGTTTATAATGTCCAGGCACTTGTCACTTTTACAGCCACACATAGAAAAGCAGGCGTGGCTGCTGCCAAAGTCAGAATTAAAACAAAACCGAAGTAAAATTTTCTATTGTATTTTTTCATTTTATGAAACTTACACATTATGTTTCTTCTTCTTTTACATGTCATTCACCTACTCTTTAAATGTCAAAGGAAATAAACATCCCTGAAATTATCAATGTCATTATTGCTTTATGCCTTTCCAAGATCAGTACAAAAGGAATATGGTGAACATTCTGGTTTAGATAACAATAATTTAAAAGTGTAATATAACAAATATGTTAAAGGAACCGAAGAAAAGTTTGAAACATCTCAAAATACGGAATGTTGCAAATATACAGTAAACATGAAACGACTAACAATCTAGTGACAAAATTGGGTCAGAATTCAAAGTACCTTAAAATAAAAATTATCAAAGTCCACTGATGTTTTGAACAACACCAGGTATTCAAAATTAAATAGATTTGTTTTCTTCATGGCTTCTTTGCTTACAGGATAAAATGAATAACTGAATTATTCAAATAATTGTTAACTGAATCACTGCAGGTCAGAAAACTTTCACAAAACAGAGCAAAATTAATGCATATGGTAGAATTCACACACCCCCACTCACACCCCCTACATACACGTACATATGAATCAGATATTAACCTTCCCTTTTGCATGTTGTTCCCATAGTATAAAAGGGCTCTACTGTTTCTGATCTCTTGTCCTTGCTCCCCTAACCAATTGTATGGGATGAGACTTTTTGTTGTTGCTGTTGTATCATTAAGATTTCGTCTTTAGCTTTTATATTTCTCCATATGGATTCAATAGTTGATGGTAGTATTCAATAAGTTTCCAGCATGGGAGCAGAAATATGGAAAATTGAAGAAGTAGAACGAGAACCATGTATGATTTCATGTAGAGGAACTGCCTTAGTAGTAACAAAAATTAGGAAAGGCAGCAAGCAAGAATAAGCCTAAATACTGGAAGCATTTTGGGAGTGATGGCCTGGAGTAGGAAAAGTATATTTGTCTGCCCAGTCTGCAATAACAAAATACCACAGGCCAGGTGAGGTGGTTCATGCCTGCAGCCCCAGCACTCTGGGAGGCCATGATGTGTCGATAGCCTGAGCTCAGCTGTTCGAAACTAGCCTGGCCAACATGGCAAAACTCCGTCTCTACAGAAAAAAAACAAAATTCGGTAGGTGTGGTGGAGTATGCCTGTGGTCTCAGCTACTCAGAAGACTGAGGAGGGAGGATCACTTGAGTCCTGGAGTTTGAGGCTGTCCTAGACAACAGAGTGAGACCTTGTCTCAAAAACAAACAAGCATAAAACCAACCACAGATTGCATGGCTTTAACAATAGAAATTTATTTTCTCATAGTTCTGAATACTGGAAAGTCTATGATCAAGGTTTGGCATGGTTTGGCTCCTTGTGAAGACTCTCTTCCTGGCTGGTAAATGAGCACTTTGTCCTTATATGGCTTTTCCTATATAAGTGTCTCTAGAGAGAGAGCACAAGCTCTTCGGTGTCTCTGCTGATAAGTACACTAAGATGGGGAAAAAAACTGAAGTAACAATGTAATGCTGAGTTTTAGAATGACTCTCAGTGGAGAGAGGAAATAGCACTGTTTACTGTTAAAGAGATTTGTCTTCATTCAAAGACTTGACCTCAATGATCAAAATACAGGAGGTACTATTGTCTAGCATCAAAATAATGCAATATTAGCACCTAGAATGATCTAATTTTTCAATATTTTTGTAGAAATTATGTAGATGTCAGCAATTTGCTTTATCAAAAAATAAAAATTAGGCATTTCATAGAACGTCCTAGATGAATTAGTAATAACTTTTTGAGGAATATCCTAGATGAATTAGTAATAACTTTTTGAGGAAAACTTGAATTCTCAAATTCTTGAATATAGTTAAATGAAGGATGCTGGAAATTTCAAGGTGATGTTTGAAGTATGTAAAAACCCTTAGCAAATCAGAAATCATGGTTGGCTTGGAGAGATACCAAATAGGGTGCCCTGTGTGAACATGAGTTGTTTCTTTTAAGAAAATGTGCTTTATTTCTTCTTTAAAAAAAAAATTGGATACATGTGCAGAACATGCAGGTTTGTTACATAGACATGCGTGTGCCATGGTGGTTTGCTGCACCTATTGACCCATCCTCCAAGTTCCCTCCCCTCAGCCCCACCCCACAACAGCCCCTGATGTGTGTTTTGTTTTCCTCTCTGTGCCCGTGTGTTCTCAATGTTAAACTCCCATTTATGAGTGAGAACTTGTGGTGTTTGGTTTTCTGTTCCTGTGTTAGTTTGCTGAGGATGATGGCTTCCAGCTTCATCCATGTCTCTGCAAAGGACATGATCTCATTCCATTTTTTGGCTGCAGAGTATCCCATGGTGTATATGTACCACCTATTCTTTAACCAGTCTATCTTTGATGGGCATTTGGGTTGGTTCCATGTCTCTGCTATTGTAAATAATGCTGCAATAACATATGTGTGCATGTGTCTTTATAGTAGAATAATTTATTTTCATTTGGGTATATACCTAGCAAGGGGATTGCTGGGTCAAATGGTATTTCTCTTTCTAGATCCTTGCGGAATTGCCATACTATCTTCCACAATGGTTGAACTAATTTACATTCCCACCAACAGTGTAAAGGCCTTCCTCTTTCTTCACAGCCTCGCCAGCATATATTTTTTCCTGACTTTTTAACAACTGCCATTCCGACTGCCATAAGATGGTATCTCGTGGCTTTGATTTGCATTTCTCTAATGACTGATGATGTTGAGATTTTTTTCATATGTCTTTGGCTGCATAAATGTCTTTTGAGAAGTGTCTGTTCACATCCTTTGCCAACTTTTTAATTTTTTTATTGTAAATATGTTTAAGTTCCTTGTAAATTATGGATATTATTCCATTGTCAGATGGGTCTGCAAAAATTTTCTCCCATTCCATAGGTTGTCTGTTCACCCTGATGATAGTTTCTCTTGCTGTACAGAAGCTCTTTAGTTTAACTAGAATGCATTTGTCAATTTTGGCTTCCTTTGCAATTGCTGTTTTTTGTTTTTATCATGAGGGCTTTGTCCATGCCTATGTGTTGAATGGTATTGCCTAGGTTTTCTTCTAGGGTTTTATGGTTTCGGGTTTTACATTTAAATCTTTAACCCATCTTGAGTTAATTTTTGTATACGGTGCAAGGAAGGGGTCTGGTTTCAGTTTTCTGTATCCCTTCTAAAACCAGTAGAAGACTAGAAGGCCCCCTCTCTCCACTCCTATTCAACATAGTATTGAAATTCTGGCCAGGGCAATCAGGCAAGAGAAAGAAATAAAGGGTATTCATATAGGAAGGGCAGAGGTCAAGTTGTCTCTGTCTGCAGATGATATGATTTTATATTTAGAAAACTCTATCATCTCAGCCCCAAAACTGCTGGAACTGATAAGCAACTTTAGCAAAGTCTCAAGATACAAAATCGATGTTCAAATATCACAAGCATTCCTTTACACCCACAATAGGCAAGCAGAGATCAAACCATGAATGAATTCCCATTCATAATTGCTACAAAGAGAAAAAAAATGCCTAGGAATATAGCTAACAAGGAATGTGAAGGATCTCTTCAAGGAGCACTACAAAACACTGCTCAAGGAAATAAGGGAGGACACAAACAAATGGAAACACATTCCATCCTCATGGATAGGAAGAATCAATGTCAAGAAAATGGCCATACTGCCTAAAGTAATGTATGGATTCAATTCTATTCCTGTCAAGCTACCACTGACATTCTACACAGAATTAGCAAAAACTATTTTAAATTTCATATGGAATCAAAGAAGTCCCCATATAGCCAAGGCAATCCTAAGTAAAAAGAACAAAGCTGGAGGCATGCACGCTGCCTGACTTCAAACCATACTACAAGGCTACAGTAACTGAAACAGCATAGTACTGGTACCAAACCAGACATATAGACCAATGGAGCAGAACAGTGACCTCAGGAATAACACCACACATCTACAACCATCTGATCTTCAACAAACCTGATAAAAACCAGCAAGGGGGAAAGGATCTCCTATTCAGTAAATGGTGCTGAGCTGTTTCTTAAACCCAGGGAAAAAAATTAATGTACATTAAAACAAAACAAACCTTTCTACATGACTTTATGGAATTCAATTACTCTTGATGTTTATGCATAGGTATCAGAGTAAGAGTAAGATTCTAGGTCTATCTAACAATAGCCACTAACTGGGAATAAAAAAGCACATCACTCTCCTTTATTTTTAAGTCAAGATTTTGGTGTTACTGCTAATAATTTCCTTCTGTTACTTTACTTTCTGTTACTTTATTGTAAGCAGAAACGTTAACATACACACAACATACATTCACACATACATGAAAACTGACAGAAAGCATATTTAAAGTTTTATTTAAACTATCACAAAACATTCACATACATTGGATCCCCCAGAAAACTGAAAGACATAAGGGATTCTTATTAAGATGTTTTCATATTGCCAACACTGCTAGGAAAAACTGTAACAGCTTTTAATCCTGTCATTTTAATGAGTACCCTTTTTATTTTGTGTTTTGTATGTGTGTATGTTTGTTTGTGTATGCATATGTTTGAATGTCGTTTGTGTATGTTTGTATGTGTTTTGAATACCAGACATTTTAGCATATTTTTGTTTTTGCCTCCAACTATGTAAGTACTCATCAACTATCTGAGATGGAGAAATGTAAAATAATGCGTAGAGTTAAAAATAATGAAAACACCTTAGAGATGTATTAGCTAAAATTTATGTTCTTTGTTTCATGTGTGCATACTTTCCATTAAACATAACGAGCTCTGAAATTGCCACTGTCTTGTATTTGAAGCTTATGTTGTAGTATTTCTGTGCTGGACTTACCAACGACAGCACTAACTGGGTAGATACTGCCTGAATAAGGGCTAGCAGAATTGCAACTTTCATTATAGGTATGCTGTGCTACCAATTTTGTGTGTCATTGTAGTCAGAGCTATTTCTCATAAATAAACACTGAATATAAAGTCACTTCAACATTTAAACAATTGCTTTCATTCTTTTAGATCATATACATTAAAATAAAAGAGTACTAAAAATTGTACTTTGTTTCTGAAACATTTGAAAGTGATTAAATATTTAACTCAGTGATAGATTTTTAAATGTCACTATGACAGTAGTTCTCTGCCCACATGTGCATAGGATTAATGAAGAAAAAAGGCTCTCTTTTAGGACTTGGACACACTTTTAAAGTTATTTTTCTGTATCTTAAATATAAATGAATGCACAATGCTGGCAAAATGAAAACAGAGATAGGAAGGAAGGAAGAAAAGAAGGAGGAAAGGAAGAGGTGGAGAGAGTGAGGGAGGAAAAGAGAACAAGAAGGAAGAGGAAAGGAAGAATATGGGGAATAAAGGAGAGCAGGCCTGAATGTAATCAGTTAGTTGATATCCCATAAGATATCAGCTACATGTGACAACTCTACAACTCCAAATACACATTTACACAGAGTAATACATACAAAGATTGAGGACATTTCTCCAAAATTAATGATTCATTTTATAAATATGTAGTCATTAAGAAAACTACTATTTGCATTTTTTATTGCTACAATATATCTTCATTAAGGAAACTTTTTATTTTTAATTTTTAAACTTTTTTCATTTGTAAAATTTGTATTCATTCAAGAAAGCAATGTTAGCTTGCCAACAGCTTAATTTTAATTATTTTACCCCAAATCTGTTATTACTAGTGGAAATTCTTAGGTAATTTTTAAACACCTATATGTTAACACACACAGCCACACTACCAACCTAACTAAAAAATACTAGTAAAAAATATTTCTCTCACACCCATTTCACAGGAAGTCCAAAACACTACTCTGGTGTAATTAACCAAGGATTTATCATTAGATAAGAGAAACATTAGTTTATTTTCTAAAACTTGTAGATTCATGCATAAAAAGTGAGAAATGCAATTCAACTCTACTAGTTTGAGGTATAAATATTCAACATACCAATGATATGTAATGATATTATAAATCATTATGGTTAATTTTCCATGTAAACTTGCCTCGATCACAGTACTTAGATATTTAATCAAAAACCAGTCTAGATTTTCCGTGAGGGTATTTTGTAGATAACATTAAAGCAGTAGACTTTTGAGTCCTTAATGTGAGTAGGCCTTATCCAACCAGTTGAAAGTCTGAAGAGTAAAAACTGAGGTCCTAGTGGAAAAGGGAATTCTGCCTCCAGATTACCTTCAGACTGAAGTTGGAATGTCACTCTGACTAATATACAAATAGTCTTTCACTCTGGCATACTATGCCAAATAAATGAATCTGGCAAAATCAAAATACAGTCAACTTCAAAAATAATAAAATATCAAATGACTAGGTGAATATTTCACATGAAAAATTTAATGACTCTTTTGTGCTTATTCTTCATAGGTGTCATTTATGTCATGTCTTAAATAATTTGAGATAGCATTCTGTATCAAATTCTATACTACTCACTTTCTTTTACATGACACAACTCACATAAACTTTGTTACCTGAAATTTACAAAAAATAATAAATATTCAGCTATAAAAATTAACAAAATTAATAATAAAAATGTTTTTATTTTAGTTTTATTTTATTTTTATTTTTATTTTTATTTATTTATTTTTTTTGAGACGGAGTCTTGCTTTGTCGCCCAGGCTGGAGTGCAGTGGCGCGATCTCGGCTCACTGCAAGCTCCACCTCCTGGGTTCACGCCATTCTCCTGCCTCAGCCTCCCGAGTAGCTGGGACTACAGGCGCCCACTACCACGCCCGGCTAATTTTTTTGTATTTTTAGTAGAGACGGGGTTTCACCGTGTTAGCCAGGATGGTCTCGATCTCCTGACCTCGTGATCCGCCCGCCTCGGCCTCCCAAAGTGCTGGGATTACAGGCGTGAGCCACCGCGCCCGGCCTAGTTTTATTTTTGAGGTGAAAAATATTAACAAAAACGTTGATAAATTCAGAACTAATAAAAAACTGTAAAATTTATTTCAAACAATATATTTCTAGTAATGTATATTTATTATACATTTTTCACATATTTCAAACAATAGAATATGTAGGATAATGTGAAAGAAATTATAAGCCAGTGATAACTATGAATCAATAAAATTACATTTGCATTTGATACATTAATACTTTTAACTTTTACATTTACAGCAGTTCCCTAGTCTGAATCCTAATTTTAAAGAGAGATGCATCACCTTAGTATTTAATGCATAAAAATTGAGTGTCAATAAAACATTTAAAAAAGAAATTTTTTAACTATTTCTTACTGCTACTATGGCAGTTTTCCAGGATTCCCAACGTACATAACCAAATATGCTGAAAAATTTTATTCTTCTAGAAAACATTCTTCAAAGAGCTTAATGAATAAGATAATTGGAAAGTACTAATAAACTGAGAGTGTCATAGCATTAATGGTTTTGAACATAATAATCATATTACTTTTTAATAAGATTACTGCTATTTTTTTGAGATATGATCATTTAAAAAGAAATTTGACGATACATTCTTACAGGATAAGGAGACAGAAAGAAAGAGAGAGAGAGATACAAAAAGAGAGACCAATAACTCACATTAAGAATTTCTTCTCTAATTTCTGTTTATCATATTAGTTTTCCTTTTGCTTTTGTTCTGGGAGTTTAAATTTGATATTCATTTAATATCAAACCTCAATTTAGAAACAAAACGAATGATTGAATATTTTCACAACTATATTATTCACTAATGTCAATGACCTTTAACCAGAAACCACCAGGAACACATCAGCAGTTTCAGTAAGAAAGAAGATACACCAGGAGGAACCTTAGGAGGGTTTTAGGACTTACAGGATTTGCACTCTCATTCTGTGATTTTGGAAAGACTTTATAGAGTCATGGATTTACTCCTAAATTGAATTTGTTTTATTCTCAGGCAGCAGGATTAATTCTATGTATCTCTTTATCTAGAAGGATAAAGAGGCAGCAGTCCTTCATCTTAGCCAGAATAGACGGATGTTGGCCATTTTTATGGCTTGGAAAATGTTCAGTGTCTATGTTCAGACATGAGCACAGAGTGCTCTGGTTTTGTCTTGAATCATATGGGCAGGGAGTGACCTTACCGATGTTAATATTCAGTGAAACGGTGTGTTCAACAGAAGAACATCAGGACCTAACTACAAGTACAAGGCTAGATCCCATGTTATGGTGTTGCTTTTCTCTTTCTCATTAATCCATGTAAGATTTCTCTCAGACAATTTATACATCCCATTCCAGGTATTGGTAAAGAATGTCAGGTGAAAGTATCTTTCTGATTAAATCCTATGTCAGTGGGTTCAAGGGAGTCTTCTGATGCAGTATATACGTCAAACTCCTAAGGTCAGAGCAGAGAATAGTGGACAAAGAGTTTGCAAGAGGACTTGAAACTATCTAACTAAGAAAGTTACTTTGTCTGACTTCCAAAAAGAAAAAAAGTATGGTAGCAATAAACTAGTAAATGACGAAGTTTTGAATAATTATTTTAGAAGTGCTTTTGTATTGGTGAGTTTTTATTGGCCTTTTGCTAAAAGTTTTATCTTAAAAAACATTTTCTGCAACATTTAATTATTTAAATTTTTTAAATCATGAATAAATATAAAAATATAAATACACTCATGCATATATAAAAGCTAGATAAGACAAAGAAATTACAGTCCCTTCAAACTCAACGTGTTTAAACAGAACTTTTTCTGTTCTTCCAAGATAATTCTTTCTTCTCCTTTGTCCCCACATCTGAACCATTAACAAATTTTGATACTCTGCTAAAAAGTGATTGTATCCATCCAGTCTTCCCAAACCCCATATTGACTATCTTAAGCTATAACGGTAGAATTTCTGGCCTTAATTATTGTCAGTCTCCTAAGTTTTTTTCACCTCCCATCTTATTCTTTTCCCATACAGCCCTCACAGTGATTTAAGAACACATTCTGATTATGCCCCTTTCTCTGCTTATAACTCCACAATGATGTCTGTCTCTCTTCAGAACAAAGTCCAGCTTCCTTGTCAAGGATTAGAAGGGCCTTAAGTTACTCAATGCTCCCTATTCATCCTCAAAGGTTTAGGGTAAAGCAAGTTTGATAGACTGTACCTCATTAGCCTGATCAAATCAATACTATGATGTAGAAAATGGCCACTTAATCATTTTATGGAAAGGGAACTACCATAAAAGGCCTCTCTCTTCTGTTAATTTGGGAGCTCACTGAGAGTTCATGAAATTTATGTCTTTGTATTTTCAGTATTCACAACTGTATTTGAAAATAAAGTTAGCTTAATATTAGTGAGAATTTAGCATCTTTGAATGTAAAATTATTTTTACCTTTTTTAATGTATGATTATTGACACATTTCTTGGGGGAAAACAAAATAATCATACTCTTAATTTTCTGATGTAACCTGTCCAACTTGACATTCAAATGTAGGATAATGTACCTATGTGTTTTTCTCCCCTAACACTCATCAGTCATCATTAATCTTTGACATCTTCTGAGTTAATAATAATCAGGAATCATCATTCTTTTATTTTGGCTCACATCATTTTCCTTTCTTTTTGAAATGTAAATATGTACCATTATAAAACAGAAAAGATTAGAAATAAAAATATCAGATAATTGCCATTCAAGAGTGTTGTCACTAAAATACAGAAGAGATTTCTGTTTTTGTCACTGTAAAAACTATCCAAATATAAAACGTAAAAAAGCTATCTTTGATGCTCTTTCTTGATCTCTTTTTGCTTTCATATTTTGCGAATATTTTTCTAACTGTATTTGGTACCAGCAAAAGTTAATCTAACATTAGCCTGCATTCAACGACAGCGAAAAAAAAATTAATTGATAGCAAAGACTTTGATCTTTCTGACAAATAGTATAATTTTTACACCTTTGCTTTATATTCCACGGAAGTTTGGTAAAATTGTAATTATTGCAAAAAAGAGTGATAGTGGGTTTGAAAATTATTTAAGCTTTTAGAGAACGTTTAGCTAAAAAATGCCAAATTTCTTGCACCTAACAATAGCAATATTTTATTAAATAAATAAATTAAATAATTATTAATTATTTATTAAATTAACAAATGTTATTAAATAAACTTAAATAAATAGAAATGGAAACAATATAGTTATTGGTTGCAGGCAAATTTAGCACATCCTATATATGTGGAACAAAGTCTTTCAAACAAAATCATCATGTGTACATACTTCAACATTTTATTTCACTTTATGTGTGTGTGTGTGTGGGTGGGTGGGTGTGTTTGTGTGCATATTGAAAAGGTCCTTTTCTGACAAGTTCTACATTACCTAGCTTTCACATGCCACATTCTGATGCATCATATACATGTTCTTGTGGCCGGGGGGACTTTTGAAGTGTAAAAAGCATTTAAAGAAATTTTTTGTTTGTTTGTCTTAGAGATAGGATTTCTCTCTATCACCTAGGCTGAAGTATATTCGTGCAATTATAGCTCACTGCAGCCTTGAACTTCTGGAATCAAGTCATCCACTGACCTTGGCATCCCAAGTATCTGGGACTATCAGCCCGTGTCACTATGCTTAGCTAATATTTCAAACTGTTTTTAGAGATGGTAACTCGCTATATTGCGCAACTTGGTCTTGAGCTGTTGACCTTCAGCAATCCTTCTGCCTCAGCGTCCAAGTAAAAAAGTTTGTAAGAGTTCGAATGTAAATCCTTCTAGGTTTGTTTCTCACTTTCTCTAATATTAATGGTTAATGTGTTTCTAGCCACAATTTTGTTAGTTACTCTCTTGAATCTCATGTCATATTTGTAATTATGTATATATATTTGTAATTATGTATATATATTTGTAATTATGTATATATATGTATGTATATACATAATTATGTGTGTGTATATATATATATACATAATTACTAGCTGATATGGCATAAACAGGTTTGGGATTAATGCTTTTTACTTGTTGAAAACCAAAGTACATAGGAGAGAGGAGATTCCTAATGTATATTTAGGATGCCATAGACATCAGTCAGTATATGTTACAGTGGGAAAGAAGAACCTTAGATTATCCGGACAGGCTGTTAAGTGGACATTCTTTAAATGACTTTTTGCTGTTTCAATGCCTGTAAGTAAAAGTAGTTAGATTCCTTAAAGTAAACTGTTTTCAAATCTCACCAAACATTGTGTATGTTTCATGTATAAGATGCATCAAGTATACAAAGTAAAATTCTCATTATTATTACTGAAATCATACATCCCAAGAATTTCTATACATTCTATATATCAGAAAAAATAATTACAATGTTTGATGTGTTATGAGCTGAATATTTTTGTTATTAATAACAAAATCAGTTTATTAAAATATTTAAGGATTTTACATATTTTCCAAGAAGTTTTAATGTCGACAAAATGAAATCTAAACCTTAAAACATAATGGTTATCCCAATAATGCTTTGTTATTAATTTTACTAATAAAAACAATCACTAACACCAATAGTCAAGCAATAGATCACTCACTCCTGAATTAATGCATGCACATCATTCTATTATAACATGTCTTTTACATGAATCCCACCTGTTTTTAGTGTAATTCATCAAAGGTGGGGTTATGTCTTCTCCATTATTGTATTCCAGCTGTAAATAATAGAGTCAGTTATATAATAGGCATTTGATATACATTTGTTGATTAACTAGATGTGTTCATTCACCTTAACATATATCAAATTATTTAGCAATTCCTTCTGAAGTTTAAAAGTTTGGAAATATATGAAAATAAAAAATTAAAGTCTATTTCCTTGCAAATTGTAACTAAAATTATCTTCATATCTCATATAATTTACTTTATTATCATATTAAGCAAATAGCTTAGCCTTTGTATCTCACTTTCTTTTGTAAAATGAGACATTGGACTAGATAATTTTTATGACTATTTATATCTGCAACATTCTATAATAACAAATATAAAACACCCTTTTCTCAGCATTTCATACTTTCAATAATTTATAGGAGTTTATTTAACTTTCAGTTTTGGTTTCCTCTCTGAGTGCCTGAAGACATGGAATCCTCTGTATTCTACTAGATTCTCTTAGTCCTGCTATAGAATGATCAATTCAGTAAGAACCTTCTTAAAAGCTAAAAAGAAAAAAGAAATGTATGTGCAATGTGGAATCTCAATATTCTAGGAAAAAAAAAAGAGAGAAGTTCTTAGCAGGAGAATCAATAGGGAACAAAAAGTATTAAAAAATGTGAATACAGTCCCAAGTAGATGAATCAAAGTGGCTCACACAAAGACATAGCACTGATCACATTAATCAACTAGAAAAGGTTCATGGAAAAGACTTTACAATTCTCATAATAAAGGTAGGAGCTCGGAAAAGGCTTTAAGAAAGTACATGGATATTGGTTGAACTCCCAGAGGGCACAAGACAGCCAAATATGGAAGTATTTATAAAACAAAGAGATAAAAGCGAACACTACATACTGACCTAAACGTCCCACCTTGAACGTTTTGTTAGAACACCAATAGCTAAGTGGTGGGAAAGGGCCATTGTATTAAGCTAACTCCCTCAGGAAAAATAAGACTACTGTGGCTGATAAAAGTTCTTACAACCATACTGTATTTAGTTTCTAATAAAAGGTATGTAGAACTATTTGATAGAATTTTGAAATACATACCATATTCTTGAAATTTGAAGAGTAAAAATCTTTTTCTAAATTAATAAATATCTTGCTCTATTGTCAGGCCTAACAATGCTTTGAAATCCATGGAATTCAAAAATGAAGGATAAAACCTCTGATTTTGCAACATTCAAGAAAGAAAAGGTAAAACATGATTGAAATATCCAAATTATATGTTCACTTTATTTTAAAAATCCAGACGGGAAACCACTAGGAAATATATAAAAACAGACCTATTTTAATATAGATGGATGAAGACAGGCATTCAGCAATAAGAAAAGATTTAGTAAAACTCGAGGGAATATCATGTCTGTTTCTACTTTAAAAAGTGTGCAATATGTCCCTTTTCTTAATTTACAGAGTTTCTATTGTTTAAACAGTTGAAAAAGAATTTTACTTAGCATCAAAATTGAAGGTACTATCATTTCATAGGAAAGGAAGGAGAAAAAAGAAAGAGAGGGAGGGAGGTTTTATCAAAGATTCACATAGGTCTCCTGTGAGAAGCAGACAAAGATGTTGCGGATCCCCTGTAAAAGAAGATCTATACTTCACAAGGAATGCCCATAGTGTAAAATTAAAAAGGTGTTCTTATATTTTCCCATACTGGTCCTACAGACATATTTTAATCTTACAAGAGATGCTGATTTAAGTCTTCAGTTTATTCAGTCCATAAATAATGTTTTGTCACAAATATTCAGTAAAATGGAAGGTATAGCAGTATGTTTTTGAGTAAGAGTTAGAATTTATTTGCATTGGAACCTTAAGCTTAAAGTGTTAACTTCTGTAACATTAAAAAACTGCAACTTTCTATAATATAATAGATAATATAAAGATAAATGCAGTATTACATAGATTGTTCATTTCATACTGGGAATAGTATACAAAGTAATACAAACTGAATCTCAGCACATGATCCCAATTATAAAAAGTTTGAACACCCTCTACATTTGAAAAAGGAAAGAAATATAGGCATCTATCTACATTGTATAATGAACGATGAATAGTAGAATTAAGTCATAGAGCTACAATTAAGTTGTCTTCAGATAATACGGCAAATACAAATTATAAAAGGAATAATAAATTGGCCTATGACTTTCACTCCATATGAATAGTTAGCTATGAAGTGTCATGAAAATGCCAAAAATTTCTCAAAATACAATTCAATTTAATGTAATTAATTAATACATTATTATGTACTTTTTAGAAGGCGGGAGAAGGGCAGTATATCTAAACAAAGAAAGAATATGACACAGCCTAGTTTTTAAAAAATCATCAAGCAATGCTTTAATTGAGTTTGTACTCAATTTTTAAATTTGTGAAATACAATCATTTGAGTTTATAGCTAATTACTTTGTAGATACATTTTTAAAAGTTGAAACACATTCTGAATAGCAAAAGAACAGAAATAAGAAAAATAAAGAATTTACTATTAAATCTTATATCTTTTTAATCATACCACAATTCCTTAAAAAATGATTTAACACACGAAAGTAATACCTACTGCTTTCTTGCTGCTGTTCATTAAATCATTTTCAGGTTTTCATCTGTTAAGTACCACTAACTTTTGCATAATTTTGCAAACAATTATTTGATAACCAATACAGAATTTTCTACCAGATAATATTTAGCTTTACAACGTGATCAAACAACTTATAACTTGCCTAACTCATTTTGCTTAAGAAATTATTAGTTAAACCGTGGTGTTCCAAGGTAATATAAACATGTTATAAACCAAAGACAAAAATAAATAATGGTAATCCTACATCTTTTTACATACCTATGAAGTTAGATTTTCGCATTTAAACACTCCAGAGAACCCTCCCAGAGCACACAATAACTATGTTCTCATTAAATTAATTGCCCAGTACTTATAGGTTTGAATACATTTTATATAGGTGATATTTTATCACCATTCTCCATCATTCAGTTATCCATATTTCATCATATTTCATACAGTTTTTTATTTTTATACTATATTTTTATTTTTATACTATAATTCTATGCATTGTATAGCTTCAATAAAGATTATTCCATTTGCGTATCAAATATTTATGCTAAACCTACACATAATTGCTTATTTCCAAAGCAGCTGCAATCATTTGACCTAGCTACTAAAAGAACAATTTTACTAAAGGTCTAAATTCTTGCTATTTCCCCTTTGGGGTTATGCTTGCAGCAATATAGAAAGGTAAAAAGGGACTGAGAGAAATTAAATCATTTACAAAAATAGAAAATTATTTTATGATAACCATAAGGGCATTGGATAGTGTATGTGTACTCCTGTGTATGTATCTCTACATGCTCGGTCTTCCCTACCTTCTCCTCCCCTTCCTTCTCATCTCCTTCCCTTCCCTTCTTTTCCCCCTGTATCTTTCTCTCCCTCTCTCCATCCATATATTCATTTATCCACTGATTTATTTATTTATACATCAATGCATCAAATACATGTTTGTATCTGTACGTGTGTGTATGTATGTATCTACCTATCTTTATTGGTCTATGTTTATCTATCATCTATCTGTCTGTCTGTCTATCTATCCATTCTCTCCCTAAATATCTGGAAATCATTATATTGTTATGACAAATCCAAAACTGTAGTTAATAAATCTAGACTTATTTCCAACCTAACTTAGAAATTTACTTAAATTTAAGCCTTGACTCTGGAGGTCATCAGCATCAGTTAGTGTTTATCTAGAGAAAATTTCTAAGTGCGTTATTTTTACAATAGAGACTCAAATGTGTGTGTACCCCAAACCACTGCCACACCTAAAATGTTAAAAATTCTAGTATTAAATACCCAGTCAGTATTTGCCTTTCTAGAGTCGTCTTACATCCACTGTTGTAACAATTTGTTTCAATCCGGAACAACAGTAACAAAAAGCTACTATCTTGCCATTTACACTTCTCTAAAACTTTTAAAAATCTATAATTGTCCCTCTCTCAATTCTGATTATTTTACGAGTTTGTTGAAGAAAGTAAGCCCTTCATTCTGTTGAGCTGTAATTTTACTAAGTATTCCTTCACAGTATCATTCAACATATTGCTCTGTCACCTGTAATTTCATTAAATTGATGTTAACTCTAATGTGTTGATCTGATTCTGTCCCCTCACCCCCAAGATTACTTCAGAGATGTGTAGGTTTCCATCAAGAAGCACATAAATGGTGATCATTATATTTTATATTCTGTAATGAAATAAAGAACTTAACTGCCCAGATTCATTATTTTATTATGGAATGCAAAACGTTGAATTTCTAATTCTAGCAGTATTTTTTTTAACTGGAACACTGTGAAGAGCAATGTCCCCTTAATAATTATTTGGCTATTCTGAGGCAGAGTTTCTACTTGGAAAGCAGAGTAAAAGGTCGATTATTTCTCTTCATTTGCCAGTACCAATATGTGTTGCTTAATGATGGGGATATGTTCTGAGGAGTGCATCGTTAAGCAATTTTGTCGTGTGAACATCCTGGACTGTACTTTCACAAACCTAGCTGGTATAGCATACAACACACCTAGTCTATATGGGATAGCCTATTGCTTCTAGGCTACAAACCTGTACAGCATGTTATGGTACTGAATACTGTAGGCAACTGTAACACAATGGTAATTATTTGTGAACCAAAACATACCTAAACATAAAAAAGTTACAGTAAAAATACGGTACAAAAGATTAAAAATGGTACACCTATATAAGGTACTTATCATAATTGAAACTTACAGGACTAGACGTTGCCCTGGGTGAGTCAGTGAGTAAATGTGAAGGTCTAGGACATCACCATGTACTACCATAGACTTTATATAAACATTGTACATTTTGGCTACACTAAATTTATTTTAGAAATTTATTTTCTCAATAATAATTTAACCATAGCCTAATGTAACATTTCACTTTACAAACATTTTCAGTTTTAAACTTTTTGACTCTTGTAATAATACTTAGCTTAGAACACAAACACATCATACTGCTGTACAAAACTATTTCTTTTTATATTCGTATTCTCTAAGCTTTATGCAATGTTTAATTTTTTTCAACTTTATAAACATTTAGTTAAAAACTAAGAGATAAACACACATAGTAGCCTAGCCCTGCACCGGGTCAGAGTAATAAATGTCATTGTCTTCTGTCTCCACGTCTTGTCCCACTGGAAGTTCTTCAGGTGCAGTAACATGCATGGAGCTGTCATTTCCTATGATAACAAGGACTTGTTCTAAAACACCTCCTGAAGGACTTGCCCGAGGCTATTTTAAAGTGAACTTTTTAACAATTATGTTGAATTACTACGCGAAAATAACAAGACGTATAGTATAGTAAATACATAAACCAGTAACATGCTTCTTTACTATCAAGTTTTATATACCATACAAAACTGTGTGTGCTATACTTTTATACAAGTGGCAGTGCAGTAAGTGTGTTTACACCAGCATCCCCACAGACACATCTGTAAGGCATTGCACTATCACTTTACAAAGGCTACGACATCATTGGGTGATAGAAATTTTTTAGCTCCCTTATAATTTTATGGGACCACTGTGGTATGTACGGTTTGTCTTTGGCCAAAACGTTGTTATGCCGCACATGATTGTATTTAGAATATAGAGTTGCTCTCCTTACACACATTTTTGGCTGACATAATCTCCTGGATTCAAATATATTTAATGTTTCAATACTTTATAATGATTATGCTTATTGATGCTCCTATGTTGTCCTATATTTGGGCAATGGGAGCAAATGCAGGATAGCTTTTAAGTGTTCTTGACATGACCTCTAATCTTTGACAATTTTCTTATTTCTGGTATGAAAATATTTGTATTATTTTTATCATATAACTGGAATCAGCTATTTCTCCTAGAAATCTTCATCCCTACTAGTGAGAAAATCAGGGGACATTAATCTCACTGCTATTAAATTCATCATAATTTCTATCCTCTTTCAGGACATAAACCTAAAAAATACACATATGTATATATTTTAGTGATAAAATATATACATTCATTCTGTTTTTCTAGATCATATCTAAGCTTCTGGAATTTTACTTATGTGATTTTATATTTATGTGACATTGATACTTACAACCTTGATTAATAACCATGTTGTCTTAATTAATGGTTTGCTTCAACGTACGTGCCAGTTTCAGGAGACAATACCAGCATTACTAACAACAATATGATTAGAAAAAAACAGGTTTTTTTGGTGGTGGTGTTTTGGGTTTTTTTGTTGTTGTTGTTTGTTTTTTGTTTGTTTGCTTTTTTGAGACAGAGTTTCACTCTTGTTGCCCAGGCTGGAGTGCAGTGGCGCGATCTCAGCTCAACACAACCACTGCTTCCCGGGATCAAGTGATTCTCCTGCCTCAGCCTCCCGAGTAGCTGGGATTACAGGCATGTGCTGCCACGCCCGGCTAATTTTGTGTTTTTAGTATAGATGTGGTTTCTCCATGTTGGTCAGGCTGGTCTCAAACTCCTGACCGCCTTGGCCTCCCAAAGTGCTGGGATTACAGGCATAAGCCACGAGGCCCGGCCAAAACATGTTTTTTTTTTTTTAATGCTCTTCTTCCTTTTAAGACATATTCTATCACTCAGATTAGTGTTTCAAAATCACTGAGATAATGGCTCTCTATTGCACTACGCAAACAACTTGCTACAGTTAAACTTGTATTTTACTCCATTTTTTAAGATTTACTCTTTTAATATATTTTGTTTTACAATTATGGAATGCATGTTCATGTGCCCAAAGTTAATTCCATAAAAGTCCACCTTTTTTTTTTTTTCTTTTTTTTTTTTTGAGACAGAGGACAGAGTCTCGCTCTGTTGCCGAGGCTGGAATGCAGTGGTACGATCTTGGCTCACTGCAACCTCTGCCTCTAGGGTTGAAACAATTCTCAGGCCTCAGCCTCCCGAGTAACTGGGATTACTGGCACATGCCATCGCACCTTGCTAATTTTTGTATTTTTTGTAGAGACGGAGTTTCACCATGTTGGCCAGGCCTGTCTCGAACTCTCTACCTCATGTGATCCTCCCACCTCGGCCTCTCAAAGTGCTGGGATTACCTTCATGAGCCACCATGCCCAGCCTTTTTTTGTTCGTTTGTTCTCTTTACGCTGCTTTTTATTTCCCTTTCTCTCTCTCTCTTTCTTTCTCTCTCTCTCTTTGTCTCACACACACACAATTCTATCTGAATTTTTATTTATCCTTTTATTTTGATTTGTTTGCAGATTTGTTTTTAAATAAAACACACACACATTTATACATGTATTATCTCATCCATCCATTTTTGAATAAATGGAAACACACTAGTAACAATAGTATCCATTTCACTTTATACTTTATTCCAGAAATTTGTTATGTATATAGCTTGTCTTCATTCTTTTCTAAACTCCAGAGTATTACATTGGGTTAATATACTATAGTTTATTCAATTAATCTTTATTAAAGGATTTTTGGATTTTATACAGTTCTTCACTATTGGTTTAAAGATGTTCTTTCTTAGTTTTATTCATTGTATGTTTAATTTCTTTGTATTTTTTGTTTTATTAATCTATTTGCCTGATCTATCATTTTTTTCTTATAGCTATGTTTGTTATCCCATAAATTTGTTTCGTTTTTATAATTACTTCCAAGATGTTCTAAAATTTCAGCCTATATTTTCCATTATACCGAATAGTCAATGAATAAATTGGTTACAATGTTTGTTATTTTAATGTCTTTTGATAAGCAGATATTTTTTACATTTTTAATGTTTATCTATTTCATTATTTTAAATTCTATTCTTTCTCTTTCTTTCTAGTAAACATTTGCTTAATCCCAAATCACAAAATAATTCTCTTATGTTTCCTCCCAAACTTTTTTTACTTTTCTGTTCAGGTATATTATCCATCCCAAGTTAATGATGTGTATGATACAAGTCAATAATTAGGCACTTTTTTGTCTCCACATATATGGATGGATATCCAGTTTTTCTGGGATCATTTGTTTAAAGACTTTCCTTTCCCACATTGAAAATATTTAATACTTTACTTTTAAAAACGTATTTTCCATTTTTTGAAAATCAAATGACCATGTAGGTATTAGTCTATTTCTGTGCTAGTGTGTGTGTGTGTGTCTGTGTGTGTGTGTGTTTATTTGTTGGTTCTTATGCCAGTACTGGTAGTGATAGGAGGCAGAAAAATTCCTAGGCAGACAGGGAGAAGTCCCCAGTGGAACTCAACCTTCAAGCCAAAGACAGTCTGAAGCCTGAACACCAAACTACCAGTTCTGGATAGAGTCCATAGACCAGAGGGAAAACTTCCTTCTATGTTCGGTGTGCTCAGCTCCTGATTGGTCCCTGGCCAAGCCTTCATTTCAGCCCCTGATTTGTTCTTTACACTACCATACCTCTTTCTGAATGGTACCTTTTCCAAGCCTACCCATAAATCAATCAGCACTCATTTCCCCATTCTAAGTCCATAAAAACCCTGGGTTCAGTCTCACAGCTGACACCTCACTTTCGGGGCCCCTCTCACTGCTGAGAGCTTTCTTTCTGTCTCTCAATAAAATTATACTCTGCCTTACTCACACTCTGGTGACCATGTAACTCATTCCTCTTGGTTGTGAGACAAACTTGGAACTTGCCAAAATGTGGGAATGAAAGAACAGTAACACTCCCTCCCACTTGCCGAACTATGAGGGGGAAGAGATTTCTTGGGGGCTCATCCGGGATCAGTGGAAGGCTGAGTAAGAGCGAACCTATGACTCTTTACTTTCAATTCCACTGCTTCTTGTCCTCAGATTTTTTTCTAAAACAGATAAAACTTTGAGCTTCTGTCAGCTAGTTAAGGGTGAATTGTATGGCTGCTGGTCTACAACACTCAGGGAACAGGCTTGCTGGGCAGAACTTCATTAATAACCCTTCACCTTCAGGTGTTGGGAATGCTGGCATTGTTCCAATCTACTTTATCTTCATGGAAGTCTTACCATGCCGTGGGATCAGAATAAGGTCCTTAAGGTATCTTGCTGAGGCTACACCTTAGTGTTACCTGAAGGCTCCTGGACCAGCTCCGGTCCCCGAAAGTCCAATTATGTGTTAGTCAAAGATTTCCAGTCTTTCCTATCATACTTTCTTTCAAGACTGTCATGGCTGCTAACCCCTCCTTATATACAATGTTACCAGTGGTTTTGCTACCCCAAAGAGATAGTATTACTGGGCAGAATGAGTACTTGGCTTAGTCATCAGGAGTGTAACTCAGAACAATATGGTTTTTGTTTCTTTCTAGAAAAGAGGGGAATACAAAGATTTAAAGAGCTTTCTTTCCCCTGTTAAAGAAACCCACTGGCACAAAATAGGAGACAATTTTCCCCTAGACAACATTTCATTCTCTGCATTTTAGTTGTTTTTTCAACATGTCAGGAGTCAACACAGTCCAGCAAACAGGAGAGTCAATCTATGCTATATATATATATATATTTTTTTTTTTCTTTTGGGTGCATTTTGTTAGGTTGGGCCCTCAGTCCTTGGGGCCCTCTCTCTGCCCTCTGCCTAAAGAGGATCTGGTCCCTCAGGTTCACACTAAAATTTCAGATTCTCTCAATAACTGCAAAATCCACTGGATAAATTGGAACTGATGGCAATTACACTCTTCCCTTTGAGTGCTTAATCTGCCTTATTCCTGAAAATCTAAGTCCCTTGCCTGCTGGTCTTATTAAAATCAGCTTGTATGGGTCCTACTGCTTGCTCCATTTGTGAATGGACAAATTCTGCTTGTAATAGGGAAGAAATGGTGCACGTGCCCTGCCAGTTGTTGGCTGCAATTTGGTGAGGGCCACTGGGGACTAATGTAATGGGTCCGTACACCCTCCTAAGGTACCTCTTTTGTCTTCAGTTAGAATCACTTCTTGACAGGAGAGGGGGACTACGTCTGGGAGTCCACCACTCCCATTTCCTCAGTGCTATGATCTGACCCTGTCCATCAACTATCAGTTGAGGGATGTTTTGAAAGATTTAAGGATGCTCCCTCTGTTACAGTTCTTTGACCAAATCCTATTACTTCAATGTGTTTTCCAAGCTTCAGTTTGGAGCCCTAGAAGGAAAACTAGATCTGAGGGATCCAGAGGCAGTCAACAGTGAAACGCTAGGGAACAGTGCGGGTAAGCATGATGATTCCTGCCAACCAGGCATTCCTGCTTCATGGGTAGAGGCCATGCTTGCATCCATGGTATGACATGGATGCCATAAGCCTGTCCATGGTGTCAGTACCAGTCACTGAAATTCTGAAGATGCCTCAAATTCAAGATAATAAAGATGGGTAACAAACCATCTGCAGCCAGAAATCCCCTGGAGTGCATCCTGAATCACTGGAACTCCTTTGACCCTCAGACTCTAAAGAAAAAATGTTTTACATTCTTTTGAAAATGGTCCTGGCTGGATTATAACTTACAGGATGGGGAAAGTTGGCCTCTGGAGGGAAGTACCAATTTTACTACTGTCTTGCAACTGGACTTTTCTGTAGATGTGAAGGCAAATGGTCTGAGGTCCCATATGTGCAGGCTTTCCTTGGCCTTCAGTGTAATCTAGACCTTTGCTGATGTTGTAGGATTGATGCAGCACTCCTAGCAGTCATCTCAGGAGAGGCTGCAAAGGACAATCCTTTGGATTTTCTGGGAATGGAGCAGGTCCAGGAGCTTTCAGGTAACACCAAGGTGCAGCCTCAGCAAGATACCTCAAGGAACTTATTCTGATCCCATGGCATGGCAAGACTTCCATGAAGATAAACTAGATTGGAAAAAAGGCACTAGGGAAGCAGACTCCAGAGGTGTCTCCAGTGTGGGAGTGGGCTCCCTCTGGTCCTGCTCCTCCCTGTCATCCCTATCCAGGTCCTCTCTAAAGCTTGTCCTATCCCAGAAATCCTCATTTTAGGTGGGTCCCAGCCTCACTCATGCCTACCCATGGACCCATCAGATCACATTTCTCCATTATAAGACCATAAAAACCCCAGACTCATTCTTACAGCCATCAACCCACTTATGCTTCCCCTCTCACTGCTGCAAGCTTTCTTTCTGTTACTCAGTAAAATTCTACTCTGCCTTACTCACTTTCTGGTGTCTGTGTACCTCATTCCTCTCAGTCATGATGATAGTGACAGGAGAGAGACAAATTTCTAGGCAGACAGGAATGGGCCCCCAGTCAAACCCAACCTTCAAGCTGAAGAGAATCTAAAGCCTGAAAACTGAACTGGCAGCTCCAGATAGAGGCCACGACCAGAGGGAGAACTTCTATCCCATATTTCCCCCTCTTCCTTGATTGGTTCCTTATGGATGATGCCTTCCAACGAATCAGATGGTACTTTTTCTAAGACCACCCATGGATCAATAAGCATGAACGCCTCAATCCTAAGCCCATAAAAATCCCAGACTCAGCCTCACAGACAGCTACCTACTTTCAGAGCCTCTCTTGCAGCTGAGAGCTTTCCTTCTGTTGCTCAATAAAATTATTCTCTGCTTTACTCCCTGGTGTCTGCATACCTTATTTCTCTTGGTTGCAGGACAAGAACCTGGAACCCACTGAATGGTGGGAGCAAAAAGAGCTGTAACACTCTTTACCACTTGCTGATCTATGGAAGTGAAAAAAGCCACCATGTGCCATACCCTCCCATTTATCAAACTGCAGACAGCAGGAATAAAAAGACTTGTAACACCCTAGCTGAACTGCTAGAGTGAAAAAAGCCACTGGATGCCACTCCCTTCTGCCCACCAAACTATGAGAACAAAAAAGCTGTGACAGTGGGAAAAGAACTTGGAACTTCTCAAACTACAGAAGTGAAAGAGCCTTAACACTCCCTCCCACTTGCCAAACTATGGAAGTGAAGAAACTGCAATACTGTAACATTTCTTCCTGCTCGCCAAACTACAAACTACAAAAGTGAAGAAGCTGCAACATTTCCACTGTCTTGATTACTATAGCTTTACAGGAAGTCTTAGAGATAAGTAGTGCACATCCTCCAATTTGTTGTTCCTTTTCAAGAACATGTTAACTATTCTACATAGTCTGTACGTTCATATCAGTTTGTCAATTTTTACAAAATATCTGCCAGGATTAGATTTGGAATTACATTGAATGTTTAAAACAGTTTTGCCAAAATGGACAACCTTAATATACTTTTACTGATTCATGAAAATCATATGTGGCTGCTCCATTTTTTTCTTTAATGTCTGTCAAGAATATTTCATAATTTGCAGTTTATAGGTTACCTATACATTTTATTAAATATATCTCTAAGGTGTTTTTGTTTTTCATGTTAATATTAATTAAATTGTTCATTTTTTGTCTTTTTAATTGTTTCCTTTTAGTATACAAAAATAAAATTTCTAAGTTATTATGTGGATTACTAGAGATTTTATATGTAAATAATGAAGTAATTGATAAGTAGCTTTTTATTTATTTTCCTTACCTTACTGCAACAACCTTCGGTGCAATATTGAACAGAAGTGGTGAGATTAGGCATTCTTGACTTTTTCCACAATATATTTGGAAAGTCTTCAATATTTCACCATTGGATATGATTTCAGTTTTAGATTTACTTACATGCTGTTTATGTGGCTTAAACAATTTCTTTATATTCTTAGGATGCTGAGACTATTTGTGTTATTAACAGTGTAAATTTGAATCATGCCTTTTCTGCATCTATTGGAATGATCAAATGCTTTTCTCTTCTATTTTGTTAATAACAAGAATTACATTGATTGATTTTAAAATTAATCAGACCTGAGCTAAACATAGGCTGCCATGATATGTGAACATTTTCTATATTGATGGATATGATTTACCAGTAATTTGTTAATGATTGTTAGTTTGTGTTTAAGGATGATATCATTGTTTACATTTTCTTTTTCTTTCCTTTTTTGGGGGGTAGTTTTATTATCATATTTTAGTATTAGGCATTAGCAAACAAGTGGGAAAATGTGTTTTTCTTCTCTATTTAAAAGATCATATAAAACTCTGATTATCTGTTTTTTGAGATTTTGATTATATTCACCAGTGAAATAATCTTACCTTGGAGGTGTCGTTATGAAATACATTTTATAACTAATAATTTAATTAGTAACTATAGGCTGTGAAGTTTTCTGTTTTACTTCATGCCATTTTTGGTAGTTGTACTTTTCAAGAAGTGTGTTTATTTTATTTACATGTTCAAGTCTATCAAAACAAAGCTGTTATTAATATCCACTTATTTATTTATGTATCATCTGTGATGATAGTCATGCTTTCAGTCAAAAATGCTGATTTGTGCTTTTTTGGTGTTTTTTAAATTTAATAGCTGAGCTAAAGCATTATCAATTTTGTGGGTATTTTTAAATGATCAACTTTGGCTTTATTAATACTCTATGTTTTTGCCATTGATATCACTTCTGTATGACGGTCATTCACCCAATTATTATTACTTCATTTCATTTGACTCTTTTTTTAGCTTCTTATTTTGGAACCATAATCAATTAGTTAGGCTTTTATTTTTCTCTTGTATAAAATGTACAGCTATAGATTTATCTCCAACTATTTTTGTGGCAGTGTCACACTGTTTTTTGCGTGTTACACTTTCTAGTACAAGATTTTTTTTGCTCTTTGTGTGCATCTGTGATTCTTCTTTGATCTTGAATCATTCATAAATGTATTCTTAAACTTCCCAGAATATGTATTTTTAAATATAGGTTATTGACTACTGACTAAGTATATTTTCTTACAAAACTAGTTTTGTATAATATTAGAACTTTTAAATTATTTAACGTGTTTCAAGTACCATCAAATAGTATATATTGGTATATGTGACAAGCGCAGTTGAAAATAATTCATATTATGAAGTTGTTAAATTCAGTGTTCTATAGTACAATTAATTCAAGGTCATTGGGAGGAGTTTTTCAAGTCTATGTAATTGCTGATTTTTTTTTTAGTTGCTTTTGTCAGTTTCTGAAAGATAAGTTTACTATCACACATTCTGCTTATGATATATTCTACTTCTCTTTCTATGCCTATCAATTTAGTTTTATGTATTTGAAAGCTCTTCTGTACATAAGCATTTTCAATTTTTTATCTTCTGAATAATCTTTTATCATTATGAAATATTTCCATTTATTTCTTTTCATTATATTTCTCATGATACCTACTTTTTTATAGGAATGTAGAAAACACAGCCTATTTATTCCTTTTATTCCTTTGACATGATGTTTTTTTCTATATAATTAGCTTCAACATATCTATGTCTATTTATTTAAAATATAACATTTGTCAAAGTATTTTTCTCCACTTTGTAAGTAATGCATCATAAACATTAAAGATTAAATATCTTCCATTTAATTAGTGTGTTAAATTCATTAATATTTAATGCCAATATCAATTAGTTTGGATAGAATCCTAGAATTTTAATTTATGTATATCATCTTTCTTATTATTTCTATGCCTCTTTTCTTACCTTCTTTGGGATTACTTGAATATTTTTAGATTTTTATTTTCGGTTGTCTAATAATTTTTTAGATGAATTTATTTGCATACATTTTTAGTGACTATACTAGGGATTAAAATATAACTCCATCAATTTTCATAATCTACTAAGAATAACATTTTTATACCTGATAAAAAATATATAAATCTTATACATAATAATTCATCCCCTTCCAATCTTTCATACTCTAGATGTAAGATATTTGTGTGTGCATGTATATATACTTATGAAATATATATATCACATATTTATGAGATATACATTAGACATTTACATATCTCATATATACTTATGAGATATTTACATATCTCATATATGCTTATGAGATATTTACATATCTCATATATGCTTATGAGATATTTACATATCTCATATATGCTTATGAGATATTTACATATCTCATATATGCTTATGAGATATTTACATATCTCATATATGCTTATGAGATATTTACATATCTCATATATGCTTATGAGATATTTACATATCTCATATATGCTTATGAGATATTTACATATCTCATATATGCTTATGAGATATTTACATATCTCATATATGCTTATGAGATATTTACATATCTCATATATGCTTATGAGATATTTACATATCTCATATATGCTTATGAGATATTTACATATCTCATATATGCTTATGAGATATTTACATATCTCATATATGCTTATGAGATATTTACATATCTCATATATGCTTATGAGATATTTACATATCTCATATATACTTATGAGATACATATATATAAAATAAGTACATAAGTTTTAAGCTCCACAAGGCATTTTTATTCTGCCTTTAAACAATATATACATACTCATAATATATATCATATATAATATATATCTTACATACTTATGAGACATATATATCTTATATACACTTAGGAGATATATATATATCTCATGTATATTTAGGAATATATATATCTTACATATACTTAGGAGAGATATACATATCTCTCATAAGTACATAAATTTTAAGCTCCATAAGGCATTTTTATTCTGCCTTTAAACAATCAAATGTTATTAAAATTATTAAGATAAAAATATATTATTTTATTCACAAATTTACCTTTAACTTTATTTATTTTTTCAGATTAAAATGTTTCCATTTCATATTATTGTCCTTTATTTTAAGGACATTTACAGTAAAGGTTTTCTGACAAAAGATTACTTGTTTCTTTTATCTAAAAACATCTTTACCTCAATTTCATTTTTGAAAGATATTCATAGTGGATGTAGAAACTGATTTTTGTGGCACTTTAAGAATATATCATTCCACTGTCTTCAGACTTTCATTGTTTCTAATAAGAATCAATAATCATTCAAATTGATATTCTTCTAGACATAATGTGCTGTTTTTCTCTAGTTGCTTTTAATATTTATCTTGATTTTCTCTTTATCTTGGGTTTACAGTGGTTTGATGATAAGCCTCAGTGATTTTCATTTTCTTAGTTTAAATTCTTCAAGTGTTTTGTTAGGCTTATTGGATCTGTAAATTTGTTATCTATCACTACATTTGTAAAAATTGCAGTCATTATTTCTTCAAATATTGTCTCCACTATATATATCCTATGTATTCTCACTATTTCAGACTCCAACTACATTTATGTTAGAATATGATATTGTTCCATATGCCCCTAAATAGCTTTATTTAATTTTTGATACTTTTTCTCTACTCTTGAATTTGCAAAAACAAACAAAACACAAAACAATTTATTAGTCAATGCTTATATAAATGAATATTAAATAATCTAGTGTTATGTTAGATGGATTTTATTATGATGTGAATATCAAATTTTAGCAACAGAAATGATGACATTTATTAATAGTTTGGTATCATATCAGATAACTTCAATCTGCCTACTAATTTTATCCATTTATGTGTTAATAACCTGGAACAGGGTTTGGCAAACTGTAGTTCATAAGCTTGCCATCTGCTTTTTAAAATAAGCTACTATAGCAATTTATTTATTTATATATTTCCTATGGCTGCTTTTGTGCTACAATGTCAGAATTAAGTCGTTGCAAAAGAGGCTATAAGGACCAGAAGCCTGAAATATTTACTATCGTGCCCTTACAAAAGAAGTTTGCCTACTCCTGACTTAAAACATAGGTGAAAACATATTTATGTGAAAATTTTAAGGACCCTCTCTTAGTACAGGAAACACAAACTATAAACCATCTTTTGAGATTAATTTGCTGATAATTCCTTATTAATATCCAATGAATATATGTTTTCTTTATGAGAAGCATTATATTTTTATCTGTCTTATAAGCAAAACACATTAAAAACGTTTTTCAGATATAAGCAAACTAATATGACAGTAATTAAGTGGTGGATTAGTTTCATGAAATTCATATATACTGGCTGTTGCTTAAGAAAGAAAAAATATGTTTAAAAAATTGACAAGAAGGCGAGAAATATACTAACACTTGGTATTTTGTCTATTTTCAGGGGTAATGCACCTTAAATACTAAAATGTTATTTTGTAATAAGGTAAATATATAATTTATATTGATAATACAAATATGTTTTCTTAAAAGCATGAGAAAAAGCTAATGACCATTAGTGATCCTATCATTAGAAAATAAAACTATGAAACGATTTTTTCTGAGATAGAATCTCATTCTGTAGTCCAGGCTGGAGTGCAGTGGAATGATTTCGGCTCGCTGCAAGCTCCATCTCCTGGGTTGAAGCAATTCTCCTTCCTCAGCCTCCCAAGTAGCTTGGACTTCAGGCACCCACCATCATGCCCACCTAATTTTTGTATTTTTAGTAGAGATGGGGTTTCACCATGTTGGCCAGGCTGGTCTCAAACTACTGACCTTAGGTGATCCACCTGCCTTGGCATCCCAAAGTGCTGGGATTACAGGCATGAGCCACCGGGAAGAATTGTTTAAAACAAATGAAAGTTAGCAGACATAAGATACTTATAAATCAGAGTTCAAACGGCATAATTAGAGTTTCAGGTAATAAATTCAATTATCACTTAAAGACCCTCAAGAATTTTAAAACTATTAACAAATTTGACGGAGAAATCTTATCCATATATTACTTTTGATTATAGATTAAATCAATATGCCATTTTACAAGAATAAAAATAAAATTTTCTGAAACTATTCAGAGGTAAGACAGAAAATAACAATTGAAAACGCTCACGTTTGGATCATTACATCAGGAAAAGATTTGAGAAAATATATAAACTCAGATCTATGCCTGACAGGTTCAATAGCAAATCTTTATTACATCCACATGCAAATAGATTCTAGAACAAAGAATTTTGGACTGGAAACCCAATCTCTTCATTAAAACAGTGAATGGAAACTGATAAATGGAGACCCTATGGCAAGTGGCCAAAAGTCAATGAAAAAAATCTCTTAAGATTATAACAATGACTGATTGTGTATACATTTCTTTACCACTTGCCATATACAAGTCATATTTAAAGGATTTTCTATATGTCGAATGAAGACCATAAAAGCTAACATTTTTATGGTGCTTAATCTACTTCAGGCACTATTCTAAGTACTTTCAAACATTAATTCATATAATTTTTTTTTTTTTTTTTGAGACGGAGTCTCGCTCTGTCACCCAGGCTGGAGTGCAGTGGCGTGCTCTCAGCTCACTGCAAGCTCCGCCTCCCGGGTTCACGCCATTCTCCTGCCTCAGCCTCCCAAGTAGCTGGGACTACAGGAGCCCGCCACCACGCCCGGCCAATTTTTTGTATTTTTAGTAGAGATGGGGTTTCACCGTGTTAGCCAGGATGGTCTTGATCTCCTGACCTCGTGATCCGCCACCTCGTGTTGGGATTACAGGCTTGAGCCACCGCGCCCGGCCTCATATAATCTTTATGACAATCTTATGTTGTCAAGCTTCACGTTTTGGCAATGTCTCTATTTGCCTAGACCCACATTGGGGTCCTAGAAACTGGTGCTCAACTACTGCCCTACACCTAAATCCAAATTTTGAAGTGATAAATATTTAATTTTGCTAAATTTTGGAATGTACAAGCCACGCTTATTTCTTATATGAACTGCAATTTTGGGAGTCCCCAAGAGCACTGTCCAATGTAATAATTCACTAAGACTCACAGAATTCACTGAAAGCCATTGTAAACACAGTGACTATTTAAAATATACCATTAAAATCAGCCACAAACAGAGATGAATGGGGAAGAGTGCAGGAGGTTTCCAAATATGAAGTTTCCAGTAGTACTCTTCCAGTGACGTCATGGACAACACCAACTGCTCTCAGCAATGACGTGTAGCAATATTCATGGAACATGGCCAGCACAGGAAGCTCACCTAAGCCTTCCTTTTTCCAGGGTTTTTTTAAAATTAGGATTTGGTCTTGTAGAAATGGCTCACTATCCATGCGGCTGACCTTAGCCTCCAGCCCCTCCAGAGGTTAAGCTGATACCTTGCGGCTCAAAGGTTCCACTATAAATTATTGTTAGCATAGACTATTAGACATGACCCAATCACCACAGAAAAACAAAGCCACTCTTATCAGGCAGGATATTCAAAGGACTTAAAGATTAACTCTCAGAAAAGAGGAGCAAAAGCCAGACCTCTCTTTTGGTGAGGTTAATTTTTTTCCTACAGTAGTCCACAGATACTATGCATCTGTACTGGGCTTTAATTGATCGCATAATCATGTTAGGTAAACAGGAAAATACCTTTTCAGATTTTCTTAAATTAAATCTTAGTAATACTAATGATAAATCCACAAAAATCGTATGTAGTTTCACATTCCATCTTAACCAAATATGCCACCTTTTGAGTGTGGCAAAATTAAATTCTTTTCAGATTATTGTTATATGACTTCAAAAATGTCCTGCACAGTTTGCTGTGCCTAAATTATGAAAACTATCTCTGGAAAGAAAAATATACACCCGAAATGATTATTACAATTTGTTTTCCTCTCACTTTGTTTCCAAACGACTTGTAAGAAAGATATAACTTAACAATACAATAACAAGTAAGTATGCTGCAATTTCATGTCTTGGGAATCTACCATTTTTCTTAATTATGAATACAACTCTTATTAACAACATATTTGGAAGAGCTGCAGAGGACACATACAAATGCATCTGTATTGGGCTTTAATTGATTGCATAATTTATTTGATCCCTTACTTTGCAGTCACTACAAAGTAAAAGAATGACAAAGTAGGGTAAGTGTAGTGCAGAGTAGAAAAGCTGTCTTGGCACAATTGTCACTGTCTCATAGAATTATTTTTCCCTGACTTTACAAGTGAAAATTGAAACATGAGTATACCTTTAACTAAGCTTAGTATGCCAGGATAAACATGGTAAACTATGCATTGGTGAACAAATATGTCTATTTGTATTATTATATGAATGCCTTTAAATCAAATATCTTTCTTGTTTTAAATACTGTGCAGAGTGTGGTAATGCGAAATTTCCTTTCAATATCTGTAGTATAGCTCTTAGGAAATGGTAGCTGGTAACGTTCTGACTTCCAGCGTTAATAACTACTTTTATTGAAAATAAAACGCATCATTTCGACATTCATTTTCAATTTCATCTGCCAAATGGAATGTTATCATTTATAAGATCAATAGAATGATCTGATCAAACACAAGTTCGATTATACTCTCTTTCTTTCACGCAAAAATTTAAACCTACAATAGCACATAATACATAATTCAAAGGTATTCAATTTTTGCAGCATTTTCTACAGTACACAAGAAAATTCTTTTCGAAAGCCACTAAAATCCAACTAATTGGATATTTTATTTAATCCTACCTTCATTAAGGTTATATTTATCATGTTATTGATCAACTTTCTCATTTTGTGTTAACAAATTCACAGTAAAGAACTCATACTTTATTGATATTAACTATTTTGTTCACTGAATCTCTATTGAAAATATATTTATTTTTCAGAGATATATAGATAATTTCAGAGAAGCAAATATTACGTAGAGGTCTTTGTCTACACATGTGTAATATTTGGATGCCTTAGCCAATATCAAAATCATGTACAAACACTAATTTTAGAATAAAATTAAGGTATATGTTTTCAACTTTTAAATTATGATAAACCTAATATTATATTATTTTATTATAACATGGCATTATATATTATTCATTCACATTCTTATATTTATTAGTGTATATATTCTCCAGTAGCAATTTATGTTTGTTGATTTGTTGTCTATTATAATATTAAAATAAGAAAACCTTTTATCTTTACAGCTGAATTATTGTTTTTAATTTTTTCATTGTGGTAAAATACATATAACATAAATTTTCCAATTTAAACATTGTAAGCATACAATCCAGTGGCATTGATTACATTTACAATGTCATATATCCATTGCTTGTATTTTCCAAAATTATACCTCATCCCAAACAGAGATTCTCTACCCGCAAACAGTATCTCCTCATGTCTTTGTATGATTACGTTTTATTTTAAGGATTTGTTTATAACTCAATTTTGTTTAATGGTTAATTACTGCATGCATAAATAAGAAAACTTTTAGCTAAACTGTGAGCCTACAATTTCTGATTATTAAACTATAAAAATATATCTTACAAACTGTTGAAAATATATCTCAATCACACTGTGGTATTGTGGGCAGGGAAGGGGAAGGGTGTCTTCAGCTCCTGGTAAAAATTGATCACACAAATGGCATTGAAGAAATATATTTTGAATTAAATTCATTTAGATATATGCTATAGGACTGCAATAAACAGATATCCAAGAACTTTCTCAGGTTTCTAGAAAGTGTTAAACATTTCTCATGATAACTATTCCAATAAGCATCCAATAATAGAATCAAAGACTTTGTCACCACCTATTAGTTTTCTTTCCTTTTTACAACACTCATTCTGCCCACACTTATCAAAGAACAACTATCAGATATGCATATCTGGCAGTACTTTCTTAAGCTCTCTACTTTTAACTTAATGAATCCAAAATACAGGCCAAAGTTACATACGAACCGCACATTGATGCTGCTAATTGTGTCTTGCCACAAATATCAGAAAAGTGCTTAGTTCTAAAACCATGAGAAGAAAATGGATTTAATCAGAGACAACATGTTTGCTCCCTGAAAGATTTTTATTTTTATTTTTTCGATGAAGAAGAAACAAATGTATTTGTTTATAACAAACTCTATACAGGGAAAATTGGGCCAACTTCAATACCATGGAATATCCTTGTTCGCACAGCAGGAGAAAATACTTTATTTTCTAATTCCTAAGTCTAATTTATATTCGTTTTAAAATACATTATTTGTACTATTATTTTCAACAAATATGACTACTCAATATAGTTAAACAGATAGAAGTATTTTTGTTTTTCCAGAAGACCAATAGAATTCTAGTTTGTTCTAATGTTTATTTAAAAATGTTTTCATGCCACATTCTATACATTAATCTTTTAAAAAGTACAAAGATTTATGTTTGAAGTGTACAACCAATAATCCTTCATTTTCTTTCATAAATGTAAGAACTTTAATGAAATTACCTACATCTGATATACTTTGATTTGATTTGTTAAAATTATAATTTAATTTAAAATCAAATTATAGTCTAGTACTCAGCGGAATCCTCCTACCTGTCTCTGCGCTTTGACATATAGAAAAATGCTCTATATTATAACTAAAATCAATGTGCCCGTATCTGAGCCCATTTGTCCTCCAAACCAAATTTGATAGTGCTTGTATTTCTTCCCTCAGACTGTCGAAAGGAGCAATTATTTGCAGCAACTACCCCATTGCCTAACACAGAAGCCTATGTTTCATGATTCACTGACCCATTTCCTTTTTTCACTGCAATACCTAACAAACCACATGTGGATTCTATCTTCTAAAATGCCCTATTTTTCTCCTAGCAATTGCCACTAATTTGGTCATGTCATTAATTTCTCTTTGAACTGCTGCAAGTTATCACTGTTTTCTTCATTTCCCAAACTTTAGAAAAATCATGTGATTGCCCTTCCTTAATAAATATTTAAATTAATATTTAGCCATGTCATTGTTATCAAAGTACCATGTGTCTCTTATTTTTTCCATGGACATATTATTTAATCTAAAATTTATTACAAAGCACTGAGATTACATATTTTTTTCTTTGTTTAAGTGTTTAAGGACACTATCCCTTAAAATAGATCACCTTTTTAAGACAAATGGCTTCTAAAGTATCCTGGATATTTTTCTGTGCCTGGAAATGAAAAAATAGCTTTGGTGGGCTGGGCGCTGTGGCTCACTCCTGTAATCCCAGCACTTCGGGAGGCCAAGACAGGTGGATCACCTGAGGTCAGGCGTTCCAGACCAACCTGGTCAACATGGTGAAACCCTCTCTCTATTAAAAAGACAAAAATTAGCCGGGCTTGGTCGTGCGCACCTGTAGTCCCAGCTATTCAGGAGGCTGAGGTGGGAGAATCACTTGAGCCCTGGAGGTGGAGGTTGAAGTGAGCTGAGATCACACCACTGCACTCCAGCCTGGGTGACAGATGGAGACTCCATCTCAAAATATATATATATAAATATATATATATAAATATATATATAAATATATATATAACTATATATAAATATATATATATAATATATAACAATATATATAAAACTATATATAAAAATATATGTAAATATATATACAACTATATATGTAAATATATATAACTATATGTAACTATATATAACTATATATAGTTATATACATATATATGGTAAAGAAAAAGAAAATGTGTACTTCTTTTTTATTACTGTGATTGTTTAATCTTATTTAGCATCTTTCCTAAAATTAACATTAGTTATTTGATATCAAACAATATTCAATGTCCAAGTTTCTCCAATTGTCTCGTTTTTTAAACAAGTAATGTATTCAACTCAGTATCCAAATGTGACCCATATATTGAAACGTATTGTGTCCCTTAAATCTCTTTGAATGTATAGGATTTTTCTGACATCATTTTGTTTCCTTGTAATTTTGTTGTTGAAGAAACTGGCCATTTTTCCTGAAGGGTTTGCCAGAGTGGATTCTGAGTATTACATCTCCATGGTGTCATTTAAAATGTCACTCTCTCCATTCAATTTTCTCATAATTGGTAGTGAGTTCTAGAGGCTTGAGCAGATTAAGGTTCAATTTGGGGGCAAGGTAAAGTTTGTATTTCTGTTACGAGTACATAATATCAGTGTCCTTTGGTGTGATGTTAGCAGCATTGATCACTGCCTAGATCCCTTAATTAATTCATTAGAATGGTCCTAGTTATTGGGTCAGTCATTGTTTCTAGGCCTCTTTGGGGGGTATAGCTAGGAAAGAAATTTTGGTTTTTTGTTTGTTTTTGTTTTGGGGAGCAGGTTGTTTGTTTTTTTTTGTTATTATTATACTTTAAGTTTTAGGGTACATGTGCACATTGTGCAGGTTAGTTACATATGTATACATGTGCCATGCTGGTGTGCTGCACCCACTAACTCGTCATCTAGCATTAGGTATATCTCCCAATGCTATCCCTCCCCCCTCCCCCCACCCCACAACAGTCCCCAGAGTGTGATATTCCCCTTCCTGTGTCCATGTGATCCCATTTGTCAATTTTGGCTTTTGTTGCCATTGCTTTTGGTAAAAAGCAATGGCAACAAAAGACAAAATTGACAAATGAGATCTAATTAAACTAAAGAGCTTCTGCACAGCAAAAGAAACTACCATCATAGTGAACAGGAAACCTACAAAATGGGAGAAAATTTTCGCAACCTACTCATCTGACAAAGGGCTAATATCCAGAATCTAGAATGAACTCAAACAAGTTTACAAGAAAAAAACAAACAACCCCATCAAAAAGTGGGTGAAGGACATGAACAGACACTTCTCAAAAGAAGACATTTATGCAGCCAAAAAACACATGAAAAAGTGCTCATCATCACTGGCCATCAGAGAAATGCAAATCAAAACCACAATGAGATACCATCTCACACCAGTTAAAATGGCAATCATTAAAAAGTCAGGAAACAACAGGTGCTGGAGAGGATGTGGAGAAATAGGAACACTTTTACAATGTTGGTGGGACTGTAAACTAGTTCAACCATTGTGGAAGTCAGTGTGGCAATTCCTCAGGGATCTAGAACTAGAAATACCATTTGACCCAGCCATCCCATTACTGGGTATATACCCAAAGGACTATAAATCATGCTGCTATAAAGACACATGCACACGTATGTTTATTGCGGCATTATTCACAATAGCAAAGACTTGGAACCAACCCAAATGTCCAAGAATGATAGACTGGATTAAGAAAATGTGGCACATATACACCATGGAATACTATGCAGCCATAAAAAATGATAAGTTCATGTCCTTTGTAGGGACATGGATGAAACTGGAAATCATCATTTTCAGTAAACTATAGCAAAAACAAAAAACCAAACACCGCATGTTCTCACTCATAGGTGGGAATTGAAAATGTGTACTTCTATCTTTACCACTTACCAGCTTACCAGAGGGGTAATATTGACCAAGTAACTAGACTACTCTGTACCTCAACTTTCTCATTTGTAAAATGGATATAATAATGAAATATATCAGGCAGGGTTGTTGTGAGGATTACATAATTTAAAGCACACAGAATAGTGCAGAATGCTCATAAGCACTTTGTAAATTTTAACCATTATTTCATAAGTAGCTTATGAAGGCAAGGAATATTTCTTATTTATTATTTTTATTTCTAACTGCAGCAGTAATTCTCATAGGGCTTATGCTCCATTAATGTATGTTAACAGATACATCCTGGACTAAGTTAATTAATGTTTTAATAAATTCAAGGAAAGTGATTATTAAATAAAACAATAGATGTTACTCTCCCACCCAAAAAATTGGAGAATATGATATAATTCTATAATGCAGAATTATTATCCAAAAAATTATATAGTCTTAACATGAGTAATGATTATATGCTATAAATATATTAAATAGAATGTTTTTATCTTCTATTAATTCCATAATCTTGTTTAGAAATTATACATAAGCACTTTAATTTCTATTATTTTTATATTTGGTTGCATTTTTACTCGAGATAACCAAGCTACCATGCTATTTTGTATCCACAGGCATTATGTTTCCAGGCATACAGATTTCTATCAATTAACATTAAAATAACAATTAGTATGGAATTCTTTCTCATTCTTTATTTTAGAAAGCATAATCCTATATTACTCTGAGATCATTATGGGCCTTACACATAATTAAGCTACATATATTCATGGTACAATTTCAGCACTGCTCAGAATGTCCTTCTACAAGTCAGAACCCCACTATGAAATTATAAGGCAAATATGGCCTAATGCGTGAGAAGTGCAATATTATATTATTAGTCTTTGTAAATTTATTTTATTAGACTCTTCTCAAAACACTACCTTGAAGCATTTTCTCTAAATGAATGGCAGTTTTTATTATAGAAAAATGAACAAGAAGAAGTAGTCATTTTGAAATATGAGGCAGTCTCTTGAAAAGTCTAGATCTAAACAATAAAGTTTCAGGCAGCCAGATAGCAGCAGGGGATCCCTGGAAATTTTACACAGTAAAATTTAACAATTTCTAGTTACAGACTTATTTACCTTTTTCATGAGAGTGATTGATAAATAAGATATAAGAAGTAATCTTGTGCAAGCCTTCTCTTTGCCATCCCAATACTGTGCTTGGCTAATCTCTGTTCACCTATAAGATGTCACCCTGGGGAAGCTGTCATCCTGGATTCTCTGTCCTTATTATTCCTTATTCTTTTAGAAATACAAAGGCCAGACCCAGTGACTCACACCTGTAATCCCAGCACTTTGGGAAGCTGAGGCAGGAAAATCACTTGAGCCTAGGAGTTTGAGACGAGACACGCAACATATTACGGCCTCATCTCTACAAACACTAAAAAATGAGCTAGGCAAGGTGGTTCGTATGTGTAGTCTCAGCTGTTAGGGAGGCTGAGGCTGGAGGGTTATTTGAGTCCAGGAGTTGGAAGCTGCAGTGAGCCATAACCATGTCATTGTACTCCAGCCTGGGCAACAAAGTAAAACTCTCTCCAAAAAAAGAGAAGAAAGAAAAAAGAGAAAGAAGAAAAAAGAAAAAGGAAGGAAGGAAAGGAGGGAGGGAGGGAAGAAAGGAAGGAAGGAAGGAAGGAAGGAAGGAAGGAAGGAAGGAAGGAAAGGAGGGAGGGAGGGAAAATTAAAAATACAGAAAAAGTGAAATACATAAAATTTATTTGTATGAGTATTGGCTAAATTCTTGAAAAAGAGGAATTTAAAATATTAAAACAGATTAGATTTTTAAAAATTATGGCTAGATTTAATTTACCAAGAATATCATTGCCAACAAATAACATACATTATTTAACTCTAAATACTGGGTGGTGGTGAGAAGGGAATTAATCAACACATAAATCAATAATGAATGAAGAAAATAGTATTTTAGTGTTCAGCAAATATATCATGTAAAACTTAAAAGCACTATTACAACAATTTGGCAGGAAAATTCACTTATTAAAGATATTCACTAAAGCTCTTCCCTTCATCTAAGAATCACGCTGCAATCACTTTACCATGGCTGGTTTTGAACTTTCATTAACTGTGAATAAAAGCAGCATATAGGGATTATTGGTCAGAGCTTTTCACAGTTATTTCCACATCACGAACTCCTCATCAATCAAGAAATTGCCATCTTTTCCATAGAGTATATTGAAGTTCATATTGTCTAAATGTCAGTGAGAAAAAGACTTAATTCTCCTTGGGATGACGATCATGTACTTTCACTCTTGCTCCATAATTTTCAGCCTTTATGGCACTTTCATTCTGGAAACGTGTGCACACATGAAGCAGCAGGAGAGGACTGAAATGGCAGAGGCTTTCTTATAATCCAGAGATATGAGAATCCGCAATGTGCTGTGAGCAGTATCTGAATGAAACAAACTCCAGCAATTAATTCATGGGATCATTTTAAAAGTTGTCTTGGATTGTCCTGATAGTTTCTATGTAAATAATTCAACTTTGCAAGTTAAGAACATTTCTAAGCATCTCTGTATTCAAAAGATGATTGTATTATCTGTAGCATATTTCTTGCTTTATGAGTTTTTACTAATAATAAACCCAAATATCCTTGTCATTTAACCAATATGTTATATCTCTGAGACTTTTATACTAATTCTAGAATAATGGAAACTATGTTTGTATTTTGTCATTGAGTTTCCTTGGGCTCATTGATTTTTTTAAGTAAAATGCAAGGATTTTTATATATTTTGTATCCTGCATCAACTCTTTAAAAATTGAAGTATTCATGTATATATCCTTCTTGTAATATGTCACAGGAAACTTTATGCCATCCAATAATTTTCAGAAAGATTTATTTGGCTAATTACCTAATTACTATAAATCCTACTTCAAAAATTTCACAGGCCTGTGCAAATCCATACTGATAACTTTATTAAAAATATAAGCCTGTACATGAATGTATGTATGTATATATAAATATACTTGCACGTACTTAAAATTTAGAACTTAATCTATTTTAGGAGCTAATCCATAATTTAATACATTTATATGCATATGGAAAGTAGGAGAAGGTGTTTCTTCATGATATTTAGTGCAAGAACACAATGTGTTGTGTTTGTTTAGCACCTGCTGTGCTGCCACATGCCAATTCACACTCTCCTCATCACCCTCACTTGTACAAACAGCAAAAAGAAGGGACATTGAGTAGGATGATTTTATTTGGAACGAATATATCTCCTTATGTTAAAGTATGTAACAGCACTTTAGGTCACTTACAAACTCTGCTCATTTTCAAGGTCTAGTTCATCTCTCACTGTTTTTTTTTTTGATGGAGAATTCCCAAATACTGATAATCCCCACCGAAGTTTCCTTTCACAGAAGTGTAATGCTTTTAAGAATTAGTAAGTTCCCCAAATGTGTCCTTACTTAATTGACCTTCAGCATCTTTGATTGTTTAGTTCTAAAATCTTGACTGTTTTGTGTGGCTCCATATCCCCATATCTGTTCTTTTTACCTGATATTTTGAAGATGGTATTCAAGCATTTTTTAGTATTTCATATGTATATGGAAAGGGACAATGACTGAGTGGAATATTTCCAGATAAGGAGATCTGGCTGTAGAAAAACATGAAGAAGATTTGAGAAACTTATCATATTTAATTGAAAAAAGATTTAGAGGGTAATTTGATCACTGCACTGATACCATTCAAAATGTTCTTCATAGATAAGAGGGTACATATACTCTGTGTTGCTTCAGAGAGTCATACGTGAATAATTGAAATCAATATACAATTACATTTTTGAGGAAGGAGAATGTAGCCTATTATCTAAGTACCAATTAGATCAGTGGATAGCTTTGAAATTGAACAGAGAACAAATAAGGAAACATATCAGGAAAGCATAAGGACCAGAAGCATGAGAAACGATATTCATTAGTCAATTAAGGAGTCAACTTATTAATATTTCAGAAATCAAGGGCCAATAACACAAAGATGTATTACTTTTCTCCTCCTCCAATTACCACTGTGCTGTTCTCAGCCAAGCTGAGTATCTTCCCTACAGGTCTCCTGTCTGAATGAGACTTAGGAGCCCAGTGGAGAACAATGGGAAATCTACTGAGTTCTGTCATTAACAAGGCAAATGGTCCCTCAGTTGCTTCCCTTGTTCACTGTGGCTGAAAAACCAAGTTTACATGTTAAGTCATAGTTGCTGGATTTTTACAACTTATTTCTTAACTCTACAGGGAATGTAATAGTCAGTGTTCCTGAAAACATCTGTTTTAAGGTAAAACTGTAAATGACTAATTTAGAAGAAATAATAAAATATGCTAAATATAAAAACACAATGATAGAAAGGAAGGAAGAATCAATATTTGAGAGAGAATCAGGAACATTTGAATTACGGTTGAATATAGGAGAAAGTAAAAGGAAGTTGTAAATTTTGTTCTTTCACATTTATTCTTCAATACAGGCTCTATTACAGAAGAAAAATATTTGGTGAGATGAAAAACAGTATGGAATATATTCAATTTTACATGTCTGTGGGAAATTTGGTTAGGAGATAGAACAAGTAGCTGTGTATATAGATCATGATATGAATAGGAAGTTCTAGACTTTTCATCAACAATAATTGAAGAGTGAGTACAGAGGAGATTGTACATATGAATAATTGGTATGAATGAGATAATTCAGAATAATTATACTGAAGGAGAAGGAAAAACTACTGAGAATGTGTGCTTTTAACATTAGACATTTAAACTTTTGGCAGAGAAAGAGAATCAGTCACGCAAGAATAAAAATAATGAGTAAAGAAAGCAACAAACAAGTCAATTGTCTAAGTATTACAATTTAGAGATATTTCAAGAAGGAGAAAATGAAGAAAACTATTTAACAATTGAGAGATAGTAAATAAGATGAAATATGAAAAATGACTCCCAGGTTTTAGCAATGAAGATATCATTGTTGATTGTTTGAACTATAATCCTGTGGAAAAGACAGTTTATTAATGGGTATGGCTTTTAATCATTGTTCTACGCACATGTTTATTTTTATTTATATATTTTTAAAATTTTTATTTTAGGTTTGGGGGTACATGTGAAGATTTGTTACATAAATAAACATGTGTCACAGGAGTTTGTTACAAGTTACATAATATTATATCACCCAGGTATTAATCTCACTACTCCATAATTATCTTTTCCACTCCTCTCCCTCTCCCCAACCTCCCTCCTGAAATAAACCCCAGTGTCTATTATTTCCTTCCTTGTCATTCAGCTCCTACTTATAAGTAAGAACATGTGGTATTTGGTTTTCTGTTGCTGTGCTAATTTGTGTTATGGGTTGGCTGTGTCCCCACTCAAATCTCATATTGAATTGTAACTCCCATAATCCCCACATGTCATGGGAGGAACCCAGTGGAAGGTAATTGAATTATGGGAGTGAGTTTTCCCCATCCTGTTCCCGTGATAGTGAATTAGTCTCACAATATCTGATGGTTTTATAAAGATGAGTTCACTTGCCTGCTGCCATGTAAGATGTGCCATTGCTCCTCCTTCACTTTTTAACATGACTGTGAGGCCTCCTCAGCCATGTGGAACTGTGAGTCCGTTAAACCTCTTTTTCTTTATAAATTACCCAGTCTCATGTATTTCTTCATATCAGTATGAAAATGTACTAATACAGTGTGCTAAGGATGATAGCCTCCAACTCCATCCATGTTCCCACAAAAGACATGTCTTGTTCTATTTTATGTCTGTGTAATATTCAGAATTACTTATTGTGTATCATAAATGCCTTTTATTTAGAAACTATAGTTAATTTTTATATATATAACTATTTGTAAGTAATGTTTTTAAAGACAGAATATTAATAAGAATGAGGAATACCTCTGTTATTTTTTAGCTCAATATTATAGTGTTTTAAATTTTCCACTATTAGAAATAATACTACAATGTACAAGTCTACATATAAATTCTTCTGTATGTCCAATATCTTGATAATAATGTTCCAGAACAGGATTAAGAGTATAAACAAAATTTTGAATTAGCAGTATAAATTATATAATACAACAAGGGCCCCAGTGATATTTTGCTAAAATAATTTTCTAGTATCCAATACTGATTTATAGTTCTGTCAATGAATTAATGGCATTCTTATTAGCATTGATAATATTTTAAAACATTATATCTTAATAGTTTATAGAATATGAAGAGATATAATAAAGACAAAACAGAATATTTGAAATAAAGGCAAAAATTAATCACAATAATGTGTTAATCTACAAAGATAAAAAAACAGAGATTTGGGAGGGGAATGGGAAATTAACAACTGTTAGTTGCATAACAATAATAAAATTATGACCTAGTCATAAATGTTAAATAAAATTTAAAAATATATTATAATGTAAATGGAAGAATAATAAATTGATGAATTTAAATTCTTTTCTAAAAATTATCTTCTAAACTTCCCAATTTTCAAATATATTACAGTGTATTAAATTAAAATTCATTAATCCACAAAATACAGAAAGCTAGAAAACAAAGAACAATTAAAGTTCATTAGTCCATAAAATACAGAAAGCTAGAAAACAATATTTTACGTAAGATAAACAGATTCATGATGACTGAGAAGGAGAAAGTACTTCAAACTTGGATTGCTGAACGTTTTATAAAAAAGGTAAATCTTGACAAGACTTTCAAAATTTCATACAACTTTTTTACTTAAAAACATTAAAGATTGAGAATCTTTCATTTTGTTTCAAAACTATGAATTTTAGTATACCAATAGAATAGCTCAAATGTTTACTTTAGAGAGGCATGTGAATGTATATGTTAGTAGCACAGATTCTGAAGTGACACTCCCTCTCTTCATATCTAGCTCAGCTAACCTCTAGCACTGTGACCTTAGACAAGTTATTGAAGCCATCTTTTATTTTGTTTTCTCTTGCATAAATTGGAGAATATAATTGTATCTGCCTCTGAATTTTTATGAGGATTAAAACTTTAACGTGTACAAATGGTTCAGAATGATGCCTGACACATGTTATCTGTTATATATAGTCTGCCATTATTATTATTATTACTGTTATCATTATTATTACTGCAAATAAATCTTAGTGAAAATAAAATTTAAAACATATTATAATGTAAATGGAAGAATAATAAATTGATGAATTTAAATTCTCTTCTAAAGGTAAAGGGGAGGCATTTGAATATTTTCAATAGAGATATGACCATAAAAATATTTGTCTGATATTGATTCTTCCTACCCATGAGCATGGAATATTCTTCCATTTGTTTGTATCCTCTTTTATTTCCTTGAGCAGTGGTTTGTAGTTCTCCTTGAAGAGGTCCTTCACATCCCTTGTAAGTTGGATTCCTAGGTATTTCATTCTCTTTGAAGCAATTGTGAATGGGAGTTCACTCATGATTTGGCTCTCTGTTTGTCTGTTACTGGTGTATAAGAATGCTTGCGATTTTTGCACATCGATTTTGTATCCTGAGACTTTGCTGAAGTTGCCTATCAGCTTAAGGAGATTTTGGGCTGAGACGATGGGGTTTTCTAGATATACAATCATGTCATCTGCAAACAGGGACAATTTGACTTCCTCTTTTCCTAATTGAATACCCTTTATTTCCTTCTCTTGCCTGATTGCCCTGGCCAGAACTTCCAACAGTATGTTGAATAGGAGTGGTGAGAGAGGGCATCCTGTGAAAATGGCCATACTGCCCAACGTAATTTATAGATTCAATGCCATCCGCATCAAGCTACCAATGACTTTCTTCACAGAATTGGAAAAAACTTTAAAGTTCATATGGAACCAAAAAAGAACCCACACTGCCAAGTCAATCTTAAGTCAAAAGAAAAAAGCTGGAGGCATCACGCTACGTGACTTCAAACTATACTACAAGGCTACAGTAACCAAAACAGCATGGTACTGGTACCAACACAGAGATATAGACCAGTGGAACAGAACAGAGCCCTCAGAAATAATGCCGCATATCTACAACTATCTGATCTTTGACAAACCTGAGAAAAACAAGCAATGGGGAAAGGATTCCCTATTTAATAAATGGTGCTGGGAAAACTGGCTAGCCATATGTAGATAGCTGAAACTGGATCCCTTCCTTACACCTTATACAAAAATTAATTCAAGGTGGATTAAAGACTGAAATGCTAGTCCTAAAACCATAAAAACCCTGGAAGAAAACGTAAGCAATACCATTCAGGACATAGGCATAGGCAAGGACTTCATGTCAAAAACACCAAAAGCAATGACAACAAAAGCCAAAATTGACAAATGGGATCTAATTAAACTAAAGAGCTTCTGCACAGCAAAAGAAACTCCCATCAGAGTGAACAGGCAACCTACAGAATGGGAGAAAATTTTTGCAATCTACTCGTCTGAAAAGGGCTAATATCCAGAATCCACAAAGAACTCAAACAAATTTACAAGAAAAAACAAACAACCCCATCAACAAGTGGGTGAAGAATATGAACAGACACTTCTCAAAAGAAGACATTTATGCAGGCAAAAGACAAATGAAAAAATGCTCATCACCACTGGCCATTAGAGAAATGCAAATCAAAATCGCAATGAGATGCCATCTCACACCAGTTAGAATGGTGATCATTAAAAAGTCAGGAAACAACAGGTGCTGGAGAGGATGTGGAGAAATAGGAACATTTTACACTGTTGGTGGGACTGTAAACTAGTTCAACCATTGTGGAAGTCAGTGTGGCGATTCCTCAGGGATCTAGAACTAGAAATACCATTTGACCCAGCCATCCTATTACTGGGTATATACCCAAAGGATTATAAATCATGCTGCTATAAAGACACATGCACACGTATGTTTATTGCAGCACTATTCACAAAAGCAAAGACTTGGAACCAACCTAAATGTCCAAGAATGATAGACTGGATTAAGAAAATGTGGCACATATACACCATGGAATACTATGCAGCCATAAAAAAATGATGAGTTCATGTCCTTTGTAGGGACATGGATGAAGCTGGAAACCATCATTCTCAGCAAACTATCGCAAGGACAAATAACCAAACACCACATGTTCTCACTTATAGGTTGGAATTGAACAATGAGAACACATGGACACAGGAAGGGGAACATCACACACTGGGGACTGTTGTGGGGTGGGAGGAAGGGGGAGGGATAGCATTAGGAGATATACCTAACCCTAAGTGATGAGTTAATGGGTGCAGCACACCAACATGGCACACATATACATATGTAATAAACCTGCATGTTGTGTGCATGTACCCTAAAACTTAAAGTATAATAATAATAATAGTAATAATTTGTCTGATTTTTACCAAAATGAATTTGACAATAGTAAACAAAATAGTTTAGCAATAAATCAGTTAAGAGTTAATGAAGAAATAGGTAGGGATAGCAAACATGGGAAAAAGCAAGGCAAAGACAGCAATATCATTCTCACTCATTTTTCCTAGCATGTGCATTGAGCACAAACTACACAGCAGATATTATATATGCCAAGAGATATCATCTCAGACTCTGTTCTTTTAGAAAAATAAGCATCTAAATGTCCATTGAGACATCAGATCACAGGCTACAAAACAGATGAAACCAATACACCTGCTGTTTAAAATGTCAAAGCTCAAATACTTTAATATTTTATAAACTCTGTTGTTTCCAAGACGTAATACATGAAAACGTCATTCACCAATTCTATGCTTATCTATATAGCAGCACTTAGCAATCACATTAATGCCCTTGGGATAGTCTCCCTTCTTTATCTCTTAAAATTGATTCTCTCTTCATGACATTTGCACCCTTTTTTGTTATAGAATATGGCTTTTAAAGGAGCCTTCAGCCTTCCTGAAACTTGATACCCAGGGGATATATTTTAATTAAGTTTCAGTGCTTTTAGCACTTCAGAGTTTATGAAAAAGTTGAGCACAGTAAGACCATAATGAAATACAAATTTCTTTAATGTTAGCTCCTGAGTTAGGGGAAAAAAAAAAGTGTTTATATCAGTAACCTTCACATTGCCATCAATATCGACGTAGAAGCTAAATAGTCTTTGGTCTGCCCTTGTAGTTCTCATCTTTATTATTTCACAGTGAATATGCAGCATATAAAAGCTATTTTGCAAGAGAGAAAAACTAAAACATACACAGCTTCTCTTTTCTGGTAGGCTGTGCATTGTTAAAAACCAAAATGACCTACTAATTAGGTCAAATATAAAATTAACCTATTAAAATATTATTTAGCCCAGTTATCACAAGTAAACAAAAAAGCAAGCTGATTTATTATTACATTTTGATTTAATTACTCCTGTTGTTAAACTGGCTCTTTTGATTTAAGTAAATATAAGTTAATGTAATTAAAGAATTAATGTAATCTTATGAAAATTAATCTATTTGTTAAATAAAAGAAAAAAATAATGTGGTAATTGAACCTAAGACTACTCTAAAAAGTGAAGTCTATTAAAAATATTAACGCGTTGGTAAGTTTCTTTGATGTTCTTCTTGTCTCATATACTCCACATAGAGCTGAAGCATCCAGTTATCTGGAAATGTCAAGTGACACAGAGAAAAAAAAAAATCCCCAACAAAAGTGGCAAAAAGGGGCAGTTTAGCAATAAAAAAAAGAAAAAAACACTGTTAGATGATAAACAATCTACTCCAACAGAACCCCATAAAGCCAGTTGCACCACCACCACCCATGCCAGGAAAGTGAACTGGGTAGCTGAGACCCCCTCCCTCATGACGATATAATGAGGTATCTTATAGACCCACCAGAGTGGTGTCAGAGAAGGCTTGTTGAATATTCTGGTATTTTACTATCACATAGAGCTAACTAGGACACCCTCAATGTGGAGATTCAATGGGAAGACAAAATTCCTACACTTGCCAAGCAGCAGTCAGGAGCTCCACCACCATGTGTGTCAATTACAGGCCAAGCAGTGAGCCTAGACTTTTATGTCCAGCTGGACTGTCAAGATGGTGTTCCTCTTTGCTCTTCTAAAGTGGCGTTGGAAAAAGCCAGCTAAAACAGAAAGCTTAGTTAGGATTCAGTCTTATAGCATAATGCCTAAAATCAGGTTTTAAAAAATCTTCTAAAATTAACATTATTTAAGCGGACAAATCATAATTATATACATTTATGGGATAAATTGTAATCTTTTGATACATGTATACAATGTGGACTGATTAAATCAAGTTAATTAGCATATCCAACAAGGTCTTGATAAAAAATGAACTATTATGTCAAAAACTAGGAAAATCTCAAACTGAATGCAAAAAGACAATAGATGGCATAACTAATATGGGAGAAATGCTAGAATAATCTGGCAATAATTTTAAAGCAGATAATGATTGAAAAATGACTAAATAATTTTAAAGCAGATTACGATTAAAAATGCTTCCATAATTATAACTTTTTGCAAGAAATGTGAAAATAGAAAGCCACAGCAGAAAAATAAAAGATATAAAGAAGAACCAAATGGATATTTTAGAACTGAAAAATATAATAATCAATATAAAAAGTTCAGTGGATGGAAAGAGGAAAAATTGATAAACTGAAGAACAGAAAAATAAAAATTAACCATTGCAAATACTAGAGAAAAAATAGACTAAAAAATAAATAGAGACTTAGGAACTTGTAAGAGGATAACAAAATATCTAACATTCATGCCAGTGGAATTACAGAAGGAGGAAAACATGAGAGAGCTGAAGAAGTACTTGAAGAAATTAGGACTTAAAACGTTCCAATTTTGTCCAGAGATATAAAGCTACAGATTTATCACAAATAAAGCAGTGTGTTATTCTTAGTGAATGGAACTGAGGCTTACTCAGGATACAGACTTGCATTTCCTGCATGCAATGCTTCTGCAAAAGTTATCATCAATGGGCTTACAGAATGCTTATCTCCCATTATGGTATGCCAAACAGCATTGCTTCTGATCAAGACATTTACTGCACAGGAAATAAAGTCTTGTAATGAGCCCATTCTCATAAAATTCACTTGTGTTATCATGTGCTCCACTATTCTAAGGTAGCTGACTTTATAGAGTAAGAAAAGAGCTTTTTGAAGATTCAGTTACAATGCCAGCTAGGTTAGAATACCTTGTAGGGCTCAGGCAAGGCTCTCCAGGAGATTTTATGGTCTTTGAATCAGCATCAAAAATGTAGTGCTACTTTTCTAATACACGGGATTCATGGGTCCAGGAGTCAAGGGGTAAAAATGGAAATGGAACCAGTCACTATTGCCCTTGTTGACCTACTAGCAAAATATTTGCTTTCTGTCCCCATGACCTTATTCTCTGCTGCCTAGAGGGCTTAATTCCAAAGGAAGGAATGGTTCTAGCAGAAGATACACCATAATTTAATTGAACTAGAAGTTAAGACTGCTACCTGGCAATTTTGGGCTCCTCATGCCTCTGAATCAACAGGGAAAACAGGGAGTAACTGTGCTAGGTGGCTGGATTAATTCTGACTATCAAGGTAAATTAGACTACTATACTTAAAATGGAGATAAGAAAAAAAATATGTATAGAAATCCCTTAGGGTGCCTCTTAGTATCATTATTACCTGTGTTTAAAGTCAAGAGGAAACTGCAATAACCCTATTCAGGCAAAACACTTATGGCCCAGACCCTTCAAGAATGAATTTTTGAGTCACTCTTTTAGGTGAGAATTACAAATTTGCATTACAGTTTTAAGTATAATATATTATTTAAGTATAGTATATATTAAGTACATATTTAAGAATAGTATATTATATTAAGTAGAAGTGTGATCCTGCCGCTGTTTTCATTTGAAGATTAGGTATTAAGGAGTTCTATATGGGTTTCAAGCTACAAAGGCATGGAATTATAATGGTTAATTTTATATGTCAACATGACTGGGACACTGTAACTAGATATTTGGTCAAATAACACTCTACCAAAGACTGTTGTGAAGGTATTTTTAGAAGAGATTTAATCATTAAGCCTTGAATAAAAAAGATGATCCTTCATAATGTAGATGGACCTCATTCAATCATTTGAAGTTCTTAAGAAAAAAAAGACCAAAGTTCCTGGAGGTAAAGAGATTTCTGCCTCCAGATTGTAGACAGATTTGAGCTACAAAAATTCCCCAGGACTCTAGCCTACTGGACATCCTACTGGTTCTATTTCTCTGGAGAACTTTAACACATCACCTAAGTAAAGTTATACAAAATTTGTCCTTTTGTGTTTGCCATATTTCACTTAGCAGAATGTCTCACAGGTTTATGTGCATTGTCACATGTGTTAGAATTTCCTTCACATTTTAATGCTGAATCTTGTATTCCATTGTTTGTTGTCTTAGTCCATTTTATGTTGCAATAACAGAATATCATAGACTGGATTATTCATGAAGAAAATAAATTTGTTTCTCAGAGTCCTAGAGGCTGGGATGTTCAGGATCATAGTGCCAGCTTCTAGTGAGGACCACCATGGCAGAAGGTGGAAGGGCAAGAGAGTACAAAAGGGTAAGCAGAAAAGTGGCCACACTCACTCCTGAACTCACTCCTGAAGTAACACCATTACTTCATTCACGAGTGCAGAGCTCTCATGACCTAATTACTTTCAAATTGTTCACCCCTCAACACTGTTGCATTGGGGAATGAGTTGACAAATGAACTTTAGGTGACACATTCAAGCCAGAGCGTATGTAAATAACACATTGATTTTATTCATTCATCCATTTTAAAGAACACTTTGTTGCTTGCACCTTTTGGCTCTTATGAGTAGTCCTGCTAAAAATAACAGCGTACAAATATCTATTATTGCCTGATTTCCATCCCTTTGAGTATCTACCCAAATGTGGAATTTCTGGATCTAACAGTGATTCTAGTGTTTACTTTTCAGGAACTGTGGTACTATTTTCCATAGCAGCTATAATATTTTACTTTTCTACCAGCTCCACATCTTTGTAAATACTTGTGATTATTTATTTTTTAAAAAATAATGACCAATGTAATGATATAAAATAATATCTTTTGGGGACTCTTTTTGTATTTCCTTAATGATCAGTAATATTAGTCACTCTTTCATGTGCTTATTAGTCACTTATATGTCTTCTTTGGAGAAACATCTATTCAAGGCCTTTGTCCAGTTAATGTGATATACATATATTTTTAAGTTGTAGGAGTTCTTTTCATTTTCTGGATATCAATTAATCATCAGCTGTATAATTTATAAATATTTTCATTCCATGGGTTACTTTTTCACTCTGTTTAGAGTATATTCTGATGTACAAATATTTTTAATTTTGCCTGAGCTTATGATTTCATATCCAAGAAATCATTGCTAGATCCAATGTCATGAGGTTTCCTCAGTATTCTGTTAAGAATTTTATAATATTAGTGCATAAATTTAGGTGTTTAATCAATTTTGAGTTAATTTCTGTATATGTCATAAGGTAAGATTCCAACTTTATTATTTTAAATATGGATATACAATTTCCCCTAAATCATTGGTTTAAAAGACTGTATTTTTTTCCATTGAATAACATTAGCATATAGGACACATATGTGAAGCATTATTTCTGGAATCTCTATTTTATGTCATTAGTATATTTATATGCCTTTATGTCAGTACTACACGTTCTTATAATTATTGCTGAGGCCATATAGTAAGTTTTAAAACTAAATGTGAAACATCCAACTTTTTCTTTTTCAATATAGTTTTGGTTATTGAGGTCCTTTGGGATTCCATGTAAACTTCGTAATAAATGTTTTCATATTTTCAACAAAACATCACTGGAATTTTGACAGTGATTGTATTCAATCTGTAGATTGCTTTGAGTAGTACTGATACCTTAAAAATACTAAGGCATCCAATTTATGAACATGGGATGTCTTTACATTTACTTTTGTCTTTAATTTTTCTAAACAGTGTTTTATATTTTACCTCTAATATAGTTTGGCTCTGTATCCCCACCTAAATCTCATCTTGAATTTCGCTTTCATAATTCCCACATGTTGTGGGAGGAACCTGGTGGGAGATAATGAATCATGGAGGCAATTTTTTCCATACTGTTCTCATACTAATGAATAAGTCTCATGAGATCTGATGTTTTTATTAGGGGTTTCTGCTTTTGCATCTTCCTCATTTTCTCTTGCTGCTGCCATGTAAGATGTGCCTTTTCCTCCTGCCATGATTCTGAGGCCTCCCCAGCCATGTAGAATTTTAAGTCAATTAAACCTCTTTTCTTTCCCAGTCTCAGGTATGTCTTTATCAGCTGCATGAAAACAGGCTAATACAATGAACTGATACCAGTAGAGTGAGACGTTGCTGCAAAGATACCAGAAAATGCAGAAGCAACTTTGGAACTGGGTAACAGGCAGAGGTTGGAACAGTTAGGAGGCCTCAGAGGAAGACAGAAACACGTGGGAAAGTTTGAAACTTCCTAGAAATTTGTTGAATGGCTTTGACCAAAAGCCTGGTACTGATATGGACTACAAGGTCCAGCCTGAGGTGGTCTCAGATGGAGATGATGTACTTATTGGGAACTGGAGAAAAGATGACTCTTGTTATGTTTTAGCAAAGAGTATGGAGGCATTTTACTCCTGCCCTAGAGATTTGTGGAACTTTGAACTTGAGAGAGATGATTTAGGGTATCTGGCGAAAGAAATTTCTAAGCAGCAAAGCATTCAATATGTGACATGGTGCTTTTAAAGGCATTCAGTTTTATAAGGGAAGCAGAGCATGAAAGTTCAGGAAATTTGCAGCTTGACAATGCGATGGAAAAGAAAAACCCATTTTCTAAGGAGAAATTCAAGCTGGCTGCAGACGTTTGCATAAGTAACAAGGAGCCAAATGTTAATCCCCAAGAGAATGGAAAAAATCTCTCCAGGACATTTCAGAGGCCTTTATGGCAGCCCCTCCCATCACAGGCCTGGATGCCTGGGAGAAACTGGTTTCATGGGCCAGGTCCAGGGTCCTCTTGCTGTGCGCAGCCTAGGATCTTACTGCCCTGCATTCCAGCCACTCCAGGCATGGCTGAAAAGGGCCAACGTAGAGCTTGGGCCGTGGCTTTAGAGGGTGCAAGCCCGAGCCTTGGCAGCTTCCACATGGTGTTGAGCCTGCGAGTGCACAGAAGAATTAAGGTTTGGGAACCTCCGCCTAGATTTCAGAAGATGTGTAGAAACACCTGGATGCCCAGGCAGAAGTTTGCTGCAGGGGCAGGGCGCTCATGGAGAACCTTCAGTGCAGAAGGGAAATGTGGGGTTAGAGTCCCTACTTGGGCACCACCTAGTGGAGCTGTGAGAAGAGGGCCACCATCCTCCAGACCCCAGAATAATAGACCCAATGACAGCTTGCACCATTCACCTGGAAAAGCCGCAGACACTCAATGCCAGCCCGTGAAAACAGCTGGGAGGGAGGCTGTATACTGCAAAGCCACAGAGGCAGAGCTGTCAAAGACCATGGGAACCAACCTCTTGCATCAGCATGACCCGGATGTGAGACCTGGAGTCAAAGGACATCATTTTGTAGCTTTAAAAATTGACTACTCTGCTGATTTTGGACTTGTATGGGGCCTGTATCCCCTTTGTTTTGGCCAATTTCTTCCATGTGGAATGGCTATATTTACCTAAAAACTGTATTCCCATTGTATCTAGGAAGTAACTAGCATGCCTTTGATTTTACAGGCTTATAGGCAGAAAGGGCTTGCCTTGTCTCAGATAAGACTTTGGACTGTGGACTTTGGGTTAATGCAGAAATTAGTTAAGATTTTTGGGGACTGTTGAGAAGGCATGAGTGGTCTTGAAATGTGAGGATATGAGATTTGAAGGGACCAGGGGCGGAATGATATGGTTTGGCTCTGTGTTCCCACCCAAATCTCATCTTGAATTGCATTCCCATAATTCCCATGTATTGTGGGAGAGATTCGGTGGGAAGTAAATTGAATCCTGGGGATGGTTTTCCCCGTATTGTTCTCGTGGTAGGGAATAAGTCTCATGATATCTGATGGTTTTATCAGGGGTTTCTGCTTTTGCATCTTCCTCATTTTCTCTTGCCACCACCATGTAAGAAGTGCCTTTCGCCTCCTGACATGATTCTGAGGTCTTCCCAGCCATGCAAAACTGTAAGTCCAATTAAACCTTTTTTTCGTTTCCAGTCTAGGGTTTATCTTTATTAGCAGTGTTAAAACAAACTAATACAACCCCCTTGGTTAAATTTATTCCAAAGCATTTTATTCTTTTTGATGCATTGTACATGAAATTGTTATCTTAAACTTTTTTCAAATTGTCCATTCTTAGAGTGTAAAAGCACAACTGATTTTTTATCTTATACCTTGCAATTTTGCTCAATGTCCATATTCATTGTAATAGTCTTGTCTTCAAGGAAACATTATGGTTCTCTACATATAAGGATATGCCATCTGATTTCAGAGATAATGTTAATTATTTCTTTTCAGTTTTGACCTTTTTTATATTTTTTCTATCTTAATTTCTCTGTCTAGGGAATTACAGTACTATGATGAATACAAGTGGCAAAAGTAGCCATTTTTATTTTGTTCCTAATCTTTTAGAAAAATATTTCAATTTTTGCCATTGACTATAATGTTAGCTGAAGGATTTTCATATATAACATTTATAATATTGATGTAGTTTTTGTATGTTTAGTTTATTTGCTGCTTCTATTATAAAAGTGTTGAATTTTGTCAAATGCTTTTTTTCTGCATTAATGGAGGTCATGTGGGGTTTTTCTTCATTCTATTAACGTGCTATTTAAGTTTATTTTACTATGTTGAACCATCTTTGCATTCCATTAATAAATGTAACTTAGTTATCATTTATAATACTTTCAATCTGATGAATTTATGTTGAATTTTGTTTCCTAGTATTTTAATAAGCATTTATATTAATATTCAAAAGGCATATTGGTTTGTAGGGTTTTTTTGTACTATCTTTGACTGGCTTTGGTATCAAGGTAATACTGAACTCATAAAATAATTTGAAGTATTTTTTTTTCATGTAAGTCCTTTCAGGCTACTGTGACAAAATACTAGTTTTTGTGGTTTAAACAAAAAACATTTATTTTTCACAGTTCTAAGGCTGAGAAGTCCAAGAAGAAGTCCTGGCCAGGTGCCTCTTCCTAGCTTGTAGATGACCACCTCCTTGCTGTGTTCTCATGTGGTACAGAAATAATGATTTCTGTCTTTTTTTCTTATAAAGCATTAATCTCACCACCAGGGCCCCACTCTCATGACCTCATCGAACTCTAATTGCCCTCCAAAGGCCACATCTCCAATACAGGTAGATTGTGGTTTAGGACTTTAGCATATAAATTTTTGAAGAAACACAATTCAGTCCATAACACCTCATTTTCAACTTTTCAAAGACTTTGAGAAATATTAGTGTTAATTATTTTTTAAATGTATTGTCAAATTTACCAGCAAAGTTATCTGTTTCTGGGATTTTCCTTGTTTGGAAGTTTTTGATTACTGATTTTGATTACTGATAGTGTTATTGATCTATTCATACTTTCCATTTCTTCACAATTCAATTTTGATGGGTTGTGTTTTTCTAGGAATATGTTCATTACTTCTAGATTACCTAAAATATTGGCATACAATTGTTTGTATTACACATTTATAATATTATGAAGATAAATTTAAAATTATTTCTATGATTATCTTTAAATTTCAGTAGAATAAAAAATAATTAAAACCAAAGAATTTTATATTTTTCTATGACTTTAATTGCTGTCTAACGTCCTTTTCATTTTAATTCTCAGTTGACTTTCTTTCCTTCAGCACTTTAGATATATAATTCTACTCTCTTGGCCTGCAAGCTTACCACAGAGGAATCCTCTGATACTCTACTTGAGGATGCTTTGTACATAAAAAGTCATGTTTTTTCTTGTTGCTTTTAAAATTCCCTCCTTGTTTTTCAACCATTTGATTATAATGTGTCTCATTATGAGTAACTTTGAATTTTATTCTACTAGTGTTTATTGAGCTTCCTGAATTTGTATATCCATGACTTTTCTTTTTCAAATTTGGGAAGTTTTCAGCCATCACTTTTTTCAGATAAGTTCTTTGTCTCTTTCTCTCTCTGTCTTTACTTGCCTATTAAAGTCTGCTGTTAGATCCCAGCTTTTATTTCTTTTAGTTCTTGAATTTCTATTTATGTCTTTATCTGTAATTCTTAGCTGTTTGCTGATATTTTAATTATGTTCATATGTTATTTTCCTGACTTCCTTTATCTCTTCGAGCATATTTAGTACAGTTAATTTAAATTTTTTGTCTAGAAAATATAATGTCTGTGTTTCTTCTGTGATGGTTTCTGAATATTAATGTTGTTACTTTAAATAGGCCATGTTTTCATATTTCTTTGTATGCTTTGTGACTGTTTGTTAGAAACTTGGCATTTGTCAAAACAACCACTGATCCCAGTCTTTATAGAATTGCTCTGTGCAAGGAAATACATTCACTTTTTACCCTGGCACATACTTTTAAGGTCTTCTCAGACTTACATGGAACATGCATCTTCCCTGAGTCTGTGTGCTTGCATTAACTTTTTTTAATTACCCTGCATATGTGGCTGCTTTCTAAATGTTGATTTCACTAGGAATCACACAGTTGCTTCTCCTAATTGCCTTCACTTCTCTACTGTATTCCACAAACAGTATTCTCTTGCCCCAAGAATGTCATAACCAAGAATGTCATAATGTCAGAGGAATAGAAACAAAGTAAAATTGAACAGACCAAATAATCCAGGAAGATACTTACATCAACTTTTTTTTTTTTTTTTGAGATGGAGTCTTGCTCTGTCGCCGAGGCTGGAGTGCAGTGGCGCGATCTCGGCTCACTGCAAGCTCCGCCTCCCAGGTTCACGCCGTTCCGGCCTCAGCCTCCCGAGTAGCTGGGACTACAGGTGCCCGCCACCACGCATGGCTAATTTTTTGTATTTTTAGTAGAGACGGGTTTTCTCCGTGTTAGCCAGGGTGGTCTCGATCTCCTGAACCTCGTGATCCACCCGCCTCGGCCTCCCAAAGTGCTGGGATTACAGGCATGAGCCACCGCGCTCGGCCTACATCAACATTTTCTTTCTTTCTTTCTTTTCTTATCTGGTTTTTTTTTTTTTTCTTTTCCTGAGACGTAGTTTTGCTCCTGTTGTCCAGGCTGGAGTGCAGCGGCACAATCTCGGCTCACTGAAACCTCCACCTCCTGGGTTCCAGCGATTCTCCTGCCTCAGCCTCCTGAGTAGCTGGGATAACAGGCGCCCGCCACTGCGATCGGTTAATTTTTTGCGTTTTTAGTAGAGACAGAGTTTCACCATGTTGGTCAGGCTGGTCTCGAACTCCTGACTTCAAGTGATCCACCCTCCTTGGCCTCCCAAAGTGCAGAGATCACAGGCGTGAGCCACCGCCCCTGACCTACATCAGTATTTTCAACTATTTTTTACAAAGGCAGAAATTCAATTGAAGAAGGATTGCCTTTTCAAATGACTGTGGAGTAATTGGACATTTTTATAGGTTAAAATGAAAAAAAAAAGAAACAAACCAATAAAAGGAACAAACAAATGAAAACCCTTCAGCCTAAATATCACACTTTATTAAAAAGTTAATTCAAAATTTTCAAAGTAGATCATAAACTTAAATGTAAAATGTGAAACCATGAAAGTATAAGGCTATTTAAGAAGAGAGAAAACTTTGGAATCTAGCGTTAGATAAAAAAATTCTTAAACTTGAGACCGGAAGAGTAATTCATGAAAGGAAAGATTGATAACTTGTATTTCATTAAAATTAAAATGTTTGCTATATGACATACTATGTTAATAGAATAAAGGATGATCTAGAGTAGGAGAAAATATTTTAATATCATGTATACAACAAAGGACTGGTAACTAGAATATATAAAGAATTCATCCAATTCAACAGCAAAATTAAAAAAAATGAAAATGGACCAAACACATTAAGAGACAGCATATAAAGGAAAATATACACTGGAAAGTAAGCACATGTAAAGATAACATTATTATTGTTGGAGAAATGCAAATTGAAGCCTCAGTAATATGTCACTCTCACCTGTCAGAATGGCTAAAATTAAAAATAATAATAATAATAACAATACCAAAGACAGAAGAGAAGGCAGATAAACTGGATCAAGAAAACAGTTCTACTGGGAATGTAAAATGGTACAACTATTCTTGAAAACAATTTGGCAGTTTTTTTTTTTGAAAAAACAAAGCATGCCAATATTATACATTCCAGCAATCACACTCCTGGGCACTTATTCCAGAGAAATAAAATTTATATTCCCACTGAATCCTGTACAAAAACTTTTACAGCAAAATTTTTTATAATAGCCCCAAACTGGAAGCAACCCTGATATTCTCCAAATGGCATATGGTTAAACTAACCATGTTATATTCTCATGAAATACTGCTCAGCAGCAAATAAAAACAAACCACTGACACATTATAGACCTGAGAGAATCTCCAGAGGATTTTGCTGAATGAAAAAATTTTAAAAAGCCAATTCTAAAATCCGTAAAATCATCTCTGAAAAATTTTATTTGTGTAACAGTTTTGAACTGAAAAAATTTCTCGAAATGGAGGACTAATTAGTGGTTGCCAATTTTTAAGGAGTGGGTATGGGATGGAGAGAAGTGAGTGGTGAGTGTGATTATAAAAGGCAGTATTAGAGATCCTTGAGGTGATGGAAATGTTTGTATCTTGACTTACCAATATCAATAAGTTAGTTGTAATAATGAACTAGTGATGTAAGATATTACCATCGAGGAAAACTAGACAAAATGCGCGAGGAGTCTCTTTGCATTCGCATTCTGTCTTTCTCATTTTTTTTTTTTTTTCCGTTTTGTGGAGACCCAGTCTCACCGTGTTGCCCAGAGAGGTCTCAAACTCCTAGGCTCAAGAAATCCTACTGTCTCTGCCTCCCTAAGTGCTGGGATTAGAGGTGTGAGTCACTGTGCCTAGACTGCATTATTTCTTATAACTGCATATTTTACAATTATTTCTAACAAGTTTACTATTTTTAAAAACCGTGTGTTTATGTAGCTGTACAAGATGGACTATCTATTAAAATTATAAATGTAGAAATATTTTTAAAAATAAAATAAGATCAGTTGAGCATCCTTAACGTCTTTGTTTTATATAAGAAAATAAAAAAATATAATGCCATATGGTCAAAGAAATGTAATAACTTTGTTGTGGAAATGACCTATTATAGAGAATAAAATATCAGAATTACAAATTAATGACTAATGGTATTTCTTCATTTGATGACTACAATATGAATGAGTACAATATGTTGTTAGATAATATTAAGAAAATATTGAAATAAGAAATTGTGAAAACTGAAATAAAAACAAATTGAATAAATTTGAAGTCTACGTTTTATTCAAAATTCTAACAGTAATTATGTGACATATGATTTGATGTTCAGACCATAAAAATTAGCTAGAATTTTTTTAATTTAAAATATATTGTTATCTCTATAAATCAATAATATAATAAGCTTGAAACCACTAGTTTAAAATATATGCACATTTCACAAACAGATAGAAGTTAACATATAAGAAAGACAGTATTTGTGTTCAAGTAGTAGAACTTCAGATGAGATCTTTCTAATTCTCTACTTTGTAAATTTTCTTCAGCACAATCTTGTTACAATAAGAATAACTAAGGCCAGGAGCGGTGGCTCATGCCTGTAATCCCAGCACTTTGGGAGGCTGAGGCGGGCAGATCACCTGAGGTCGGGAGTTTGAGAACAGCCTGACCAACATGGAGAAACCACGTCTCTACTAAAAATACAAAATTAGCCAGGCGTGGTGGCACATGCCTGTAATCCCAGCTATTCGGGAGGCTGAGGCAGGAGAATGGCTTGAACCCGGTAGGCAGAGGTTGCAGTGAGCCGAGATCGTGCCAGTTGCACTCTAGCCTGGGTAACGACAGAGAAACTCCGTTTCAAAAAAAAAAAAAAAAAAAAAAAAGAGAGAGAAAGAAAGGAAAGAAAAAGAAAACAAAAAAGAATAACTTCAAGCATCTTACCAGAGAAAGTTAAATCCTGCTTAACGTAGACAGAGGGGCAGAAGGTGAAAATGGGAACTTATTTTCCAGTCAGCCTCAATATGTCAGGGGCACCTGAAAATATTGCCAACGGGGAATTCTAAGGCAAATTAAAAAAGAATGTGCAATAAATAATACACTGTGACCCAAACCTTTGAAGTCACTGAGAACACATATCTTTGAATTACCCTGCAGATATTTCAGTTCATAATATGCAAAAGGTATTGTGCTATATTGGCCTGGTCCAGAAATGGTGTTGGTTAAGACTACAGACTGGACCTACTGAAGAATGGAGAGCCAAGAAATTGACCTTTGATTAATTCAGTCTTTCAATAATTGCTCAGAATTGACTGGGTCTACAATTTGTTGTTTGCACTTGAAAATAGGCAAGTTTGTTGTCAGTTTCCAAAACAGTGAAGAGAGCCAGAGGATTGTACAAAAATCCCTCAGAGGAGAATGAAGACTTCTTAATGGGCACAACAAACATCTTAATAGACATAAGGAGATCCTCTTTCTGCTCCGAGATTATCATAAGTACCGGCCAAATTTGTGAAGACTTGAAAGTAGGGAAAATAGCTCTTCTAGCTTCTGCCTCCTCATTTATGTAACAACTTCACCCAATAAATCTTGTATTTTCTCCCCAGACGATGTCTGATTGTTTTCTTAGCTCTGTAGATATCTTTCCAATAAATAAGTTAAATAATTGGGAAAACCATGCAAATGGAAATCAAAATATGTGAAGTATTCATCTCCCTCAACTGGGCTTGTAGTCTATCTGGTGACTCAGAAACACCAGAATTATCATACTTTCAAATAGATATGAAAAATTAAAAGTGCCAAATGAGTTCTGACCTCAGAACGCTCAATTCTAGCTGTCAAAGGTATTCTACAGGAAAAGATGTGAATTCATCTTCTCCCAAACGGTTTAAGAGGAATTGTATAGACAGGAGAGAGAGAAATTTGCATGAAGAAATTTATAGGGTTGAAAAATGTAAGATATGTCAGCGACGAGTAGATCAGTGTCGCTGATGGAATGAAAGGTTCATGCTTTTTCTATTACACCATTGATATCAAGTCCTTTAGTTGACTAACAATTGATGACTCCTATATGTGCCACCTAAGTGTAAATGAAAATAAAATGCTTGCATATGCTGAAATAGAATTATATTTTATTAGTATAGGATCAAAGTGCCCTTCATCAAATTCCTAAAATATCTATTTAACTAAATATCTAGCTAAATAGTTGTTTAGCAGTTTGATTGTATTTTATAGAAAAAAGAATGTGCTTTTCTAGAACTAAAAAATTTTATATTTGTACAAATATGCTAGTATACTTTAATTAACTTACTTTTCCAATATACTTAATACTGAAATTGGCATTAGTTAATTAGGAAATATTGATGAATATTTTCTTTGTTGATAGAAGAATATATATATGTATGTATGTATGTGTATATATATATATATATATATTTAGTCCATTTGTGGAAGTAAACCAATATGTCATAAAAATCAATTTATCTTAAACAACAAACATATTTGTAGTTAGGATATAGGAGAATTGCAGAGCTGAAGAACAAATGCTACTAGAAGAATAGGTAGCACTCCAAAGAGAGGCTGAATATAAACCAGAGGGTAGAAAAAAAGACGGACAGCAAGCTGTAGCTGTTGCTGAGATGAATTTGAGCCCTAATAAAACTTTGGCTCTCCCCAAGCAATCTTGAAATCTTATTGACCATAAAATACTTAGTTCTCTTCTATCATTGTCATCTCTATCCATTATCTATATTAGGTTAACAATAGACATACTCTAGCTTGATATACATATACACAATAAAATCTAGTTTTAAAAACTGTCTATTTGGTTTAATTACCAAGAAGACATCTCAAGAATGAAATATAAATATTTTTTTCTATGGGATATGTTTTCTGATACAGATAAACTTCTTCCTACTATTCAAACTTTCGTAACACTCTCCCTTTTTCATACTAAACTCATACTTTCATTGTGCACCATTTTTGCCCTTAAATAGGTACAACTTGCTATTGTTCTGCCTAAATGCACTTCCTTTGACTCCTATTATGGCTACCTCCTTCTCCACATTTAGCATTCTCTGCTCATTCCTTCATCACATTGTTATATAAAACTCCTCGTGTGTTTTCTGGTTAGCTCTTATCACAATATGATTAAATTTTGTTTGTGTGTTTACTTACTGGTTGACTTTTAATAATGTCATGAGTGTTGAAGCATCTGTGGGCCCAAAACCACATGGTGCCTGGCTTACAATACATGACACTCTTTTATAGTCAATTACATTGCAAAATTGCTTAGGAAAGAGCCAAGACTTTACATTGCTGATAAAGCCACTATAGTAACTATCACAGTGCTGAATATCTAATTGGTACTTAATATTATTGACCAATTGACCAAGTTGCATCTGTTAATTGCATACATGTCATTAAATACCTGTTGACTAAATGAGTGAATGATGCTTCACCCTTTAGAAATTATGGGACAACCCAGCACTTTGGGAGGCCTAGGTGGGTTGATTATCTGAGGTCAGGAGATTGAGTCCAGCCTGGCCAATTTGGTGAAACCCTATTCTACAAAAAATTAAAAAAATTTAGCTAGGAGTGGTGTTGCGTGCCTGTAATCCCAGCTACTCATGAGGCTGAGGCAGGAGAATCACTTGAACCCAGGAGGCAGAGGTTGCAGAGAGCCGAGATCACGCCATTGCACTCCAGCCTGGGTGACGAGAGCAAAACTCAATCTCAAAAAAAAAAAAAAAAAAACACCAGAAAGAAAGAAAAGAAATTATGAGACTAGATCACTAGCCTGAAACTAAAATATAATTTGTAAATACTGATTTGCAGAAAGAAATAAGAATAATAATAAATTTTCTTGGGATTTATAGAAGGTGAGAGTGCTTTTCATTTCTCAAACAATATGCTATTTCTAGCTATGCAAATTCATATTTTGTGCAAGGTTAAACAGTATAAAATACAGTTCATGCAAATACTGAGAACTAAATTTGGACATGGCTATTGTCCCCAAATCAAGGGAGAAACATTTAAAATCCAGTTGAATCAATTCTCTGAAATATTACAGCTGTAGCAAATGTCAATACAGAGTGACAGAGGCAGCTGCTGGATGATCTCAAGGGCCAAACATTCAATGTGTTCCATAGTTCAAGATGCGAAAATTCTTTGGCCACAGTACATAATGACTTGAGGCTTTCATTCACTGTGTGGTGAGAGTGGAGAGCATGGAAGAGCTCCATATCAAATTTCTAAATACTAACCCAAATGAAGGTGAAAACGTCTCCAGTAACGTTCACAGCTTGGAGTAAAGATTATAACAAAAACAGTGACTAAAGTAGAAATGCTTATAGACTATGTGGTTTGGCAGAAGACTTTTACAAGGTGAACTATTTATAATAAAACATTAGAGGTAATGAAAAAAGGTCAGATTCTTAATTACTCATCATTGATAGAAATGATTAAAGAGCACAGCAAATTAGCTACAAAGAATTGTTAGCAGAGAGAAAGGCAATGCAATAAATATTCTATGCTATAGGTTGGGTATTCAAAATGAGAATAGAGAAGAGTTTGGTATACAATTTTACAACCTAATGGGTGAAATCCACACTTTTGTCCATCTTTTTACTTTATTTAACCTTGGGAAATTAGAGCTATAGCAATAAAAATAAGTTTGAGAAAAGTTCAACTACAATTTCTTATTCTAGTAAATTAAATGGATAAAAGCAAATTGCTCTTATTGGGAAATTTAATTTAAGTCATACATATGTATCAATACTTCTGCAAACAAACCACATCACAACCCAGTGGCTTCAGACAATAATTTATTATCTTTTATTCTTCTATGGAAGAACTATATGGTTCTCCCTTGGGTTATGTCAAGTGGTTGTGGTAAGATACTACAGTCATTTGAAGTTTTCTCTTCAGTGGACTTTGGAGAAGGCTTATTCATATGGTGGCAGTTGATACTCATTATCGCCTGGTAGCTGTTATGTTCCTGACTACCAGAGGATGATAATGTGATCATTCTATGGGATTATTTTAACTTCCTACACTATGGTGGCTGAATTCTCAAGAAGAGTATCATCAAGAAAGGATTCCAAGGAATGCATAGCTGTCACCCTTTTAAGAACTGGACCCAATACATGTACACAGTCACCTCTTAACTTTTGTTGTGTAAAGCGGTAATGAAATTTGTATAATTATAAAGTGAAGTGGCAGAAATCCTGTTTTTCAACTGGAGAAAAGTCAAAGAATTTGTAGTCATTTTAAATTTTCCATTAGAAGTGGGATTTAATAGTGATACTTAGAAACCATTATATTTAAATAAGGATTGGAAAACAAAAATCCTACATGCTTTGAAAGACTTAACTCTTTGGCCACAAGAAAATTAATTATCAGTGTCAAGGTATTGTATGAATATGTGTTCATGTATTCATTTTCAAAGCTGCATGTGTGATGGAATAGTTTAAATGCATTGCTGTGCCTAGACTATTGCACCATTGCTAAAATTAATGCTCCCATACAAGAAAGAAAAATCAATTTGCATTGATTAGGGAGTACTGTGAACAGAAACATAGTATCAAAATCTACCCTGACTTGAAATTTTGAAATTGTATTGTCGGAGACATAGACATGATTTTTTTTCCATTTGTATATGACAAAAGATTTCAGAATGAGAATATATTTTCTGTACACCCTGAGAAATTTTACTTTAGTAGCTCCACAGGACCTGTAGAATGAAAAACATATCTGAAGATTAAACTTATTTTTGTGTCTTCATTGTCTTTAACTCAGAAAGGAGACTTGGAATGTACCCAGGGAGGTGAATTCCCTATTCAACTATATTCCTGCGTTATGAAAGAGATCTCCATGGTGGATTTCAAATAATACACATTAATGCAGGACGAGGAAAAAACTGTGCCCAGAAAATTTTACCAAAAATATGCCACAAGGTATTTCGAGAACCATCTTTCAGAACACAATGGAAAATTAGATCAATGATCCAATTGCTAGATTCTATTCATCTACATGAATGGGATCAATAAATTTTGGAAACCTGGAAAACCATGAGATGGGAACATAAACAGCACTTATACGAGATGAAAAGTTGGGGTTAACATGTATATTTCAAGAAACTTTTTTAGTTTATTTGCTCATCTTTTTTATTTGGTTTGTTTTTAGACTACATAAGTTATTTCAAATTTCAAAGGAGTCTGGTTGTTTTAAGAACTTGGAGTGTTTAGGACACAAAAATAAATAAGTAAAGGATAAAGTCTTAAGAACATACTAATTCAAAAAATTATATATAATATGAGCATTTGCTGTGGAAACCTGGAGGCTGTTGAAGTGAAATCAGATTCTCAATTACTCAAGGTTGATAAAAAATAAATCAATGGGGGTGAACATAAGTGTCTTATCATGTTAAGATGAATAAAATAAAATAAAATAAATAAATGACAATTACTTTATTATATTTGATTCTAAGATTTTACCTAAAATGATATGTATTTGTTAAATTCATTTCATGGGCTCCTATATTCATGATGTGCACGTGCCATGAATTTGTCTGTATAAGTTCTAGCATGCAGCACATTTATGAACCTTACCTTTATAATATTTCTTATTCATACAATTCAAAAATTATGAAAACTACATATGCAAAGGATAAATGGAATTCTGTGTTTGAGGAGGAAGAATTTTCTATCATATGTTAATTTTTCCTGAAATAATACTAAATGTTTAAATTTCATAGCAAAGCTCCTATTTATGTACAAACACTTAATAAAGAGAAAGTAGTTGAACTTGCTTGATAACTGAGGTAAAATATGTGAGATGGAAGCAACCTAGTAACAAGGGCCATCCCTGGTCCTGTTTGAGTGTCAGGTACTGTACCTTCAAATCTTTACAGATGGTTTTCTCTACAGTCTTGGATACTGGCTTAAAAACTTCTCAAGCCAGTAAACCATGGTAAATGTATGGTTTAATCATTTTAAACCATTAATCATTAAACAAAATTATTGATCACTTTAACCATTTTGTTTTCTGTCTCTTAGGTTTCACTCTCCTTCACTGGCTGATACCCAGCATCATACAAAGCACAGTTTCATATATATTACTTCCTTTTTATTTATGTTTTATGTTTGTTTATATTTGTGTTTATTTTGCTTTGTTTTGTTTTGGACAGGATAGGAACTCTGCTTCTCATTACTCTATGTTGGCTGAAAGTAGAAGTTTCTTTTATATAATAACTGTATATTTTATGATAAAAATAGTTCTACTTTTAATCTCTAAATACCGAAAATGCTGAACACCTTATTTATGTAATTTTTTTAAAAAATTAATTTATTGCTAAATTATAATTACATAATAAAAATAATTTTAATGGTACCTAACAGAAATTACGTACTCAAAAATGTTATATTATATTAACCATTCTAGGACTTACTCCCAACTCTCCCCTACCCACTGACAAAAACTTTCTCTTGAACCAAACTTCAGTTTGGCTCCTCTGAACCTTCTTCTAGAATAGGCCTCAAACTTGGGCTTCCATGTGCATCCTTACTGAGTCTTGTTTTAGTAGAAATATTGAATCAGTAATTTTTTAAAAATCAAATACATAATCATAATCAAATATAGACAGCATAGGACATATTCCTATAAGTAGAGTTGAATTATAGGAGTGGTCAAATTATAAAAATGCACATTTTATGACAATGACTCTGTTACTTTGGTGTACATTAATTTTTTTTAGATATTTTTATTTATTACACTTTAAGTAACACTTCAAAATATTTTCAGATAATACTTATGGCAGTGGCGGGCAGTCTACTTCCGCGGCTACCATCACGCTGGTTGCAGCAGCAAGGCCGTGGCTGGGGCTACATTTCATGGAGCCTTTGGGAACCCCACCCCTTCTGAGTTAAGGCAAGAGATCCCAGGTGCTGCCGCAGCCGCCCAAACCACAGCTGCAGAATCAGGCCTCCTGCTCCATGGACCAGACAGAAGCCCCGCCCACGAGTGTGGGGCTGCAGCCACCCAAACTGCAGCTGTGGATCCCAGCTCCCCTGTGCTCTTGTAGAGGCTGGAAGCAGGCAGAATCTCTGCCCTCCTGCGTGAAGGTGCAGCCACAGGTCGGCTGCAGACCCCGGCCTCCTGCTCCAGGGAGTAGGCAGGAGCTAGGGACCAGCTTTTTTGAATTAGTGGGCCAGGAACTTTCTGGTGCAGCTGCGGAGGCCCTCCTTGGTTCAGCCTGCACCCTTGGGGCCCAGAAAAGTGCCCCACCCCATCCCTGCAGGCTCAGGGGTGTCCGCTCCCACTTCCTGGCCTCTCTCTGCTCCCAGCACCTGCTCAGATCTTAGAGAAGGGTTGGGGCCAAGCTTACAGGCCATGAATGGCAGCAGGAGGCATACGGATTTCTGGGAGGAAGAGGGCGGGATCCAGTAAGTCCCCACCTTCATTCAGGTCAGAGAGGGCCTGAAGGCTGGGGGCCAGGCTGCCAGTCCCAAAGACCAGAGTGGGAACTAGTAGTGCCTCTTCCATGCCTGCCCACAGAGCAATCAGCATGCACTTCCTCCCCTCTGAGGTCCATAAAAGCCCAGGGCTCAGCCAAAACAGGGGAGAGGAAGGTCAGAGCAGGACAGAGAGGATGGAGAGAGGACAGGATGACTAGCTGCGGAGAAGAGCTACCCTCTCTGCTGGCAGCTGGAGATGATGGGAGGACCAGCTTCAGGGAGGAGCTACCCTCTCTCCTGAGAGCTGAACGCTGGAGGAGATGACCCATCTACAGAGAGGCGCTACCCACTGTGGGTCTCCTCTAAGCTGTTGTAACACTCAGCAAAGCTCCTGTTAGCCTTGTTCACCTTCTACTTATCTGCATACCTCATTCTTCCTGGAAACAGGACATGCACTCAGGCAAAAGTGCAACCAGCTGCAGAGGTTTCCGGCCAGAAAAATGACACCCAAAAGATCTTATAACAATATTTTCAGCTTAAAATAATACTTTGTATTTAAGAAAAGAAAAATATGCCTATTATTAGTAGTTATTATTTATTGGTAAATTCCGATATTAAATATATTGCCTACTTATAAGCAAAAATGTTACAAGCCAGTTGGAGAGTACTTAGCTCCATGGAATGTTTTTCTTTTGTCCCTTAAGTACTATAAGTTATACAAGAATCACTTAGATCCTGCTGTATAATCAGTGTATAAACAATATAAACTTTTGCTTTGTGGTATGTCAGGGTGACTTTTTTTGTGCCCTGGAGAAGGAAATCAAATTGTGGTGGTTTTCAGTGCAGACAACTACATTCCAATTGAATGTTCTCACATTCATAGGCTGGATTCATACCTTATAATTATCAAAGAATAGATTTGTGTGTTTGACACTATTTTATTTTTTAGGTAGCATTATTGTATAAAACAAGAAAAGAGGCTTTCATTGACTTTGTATTCAGTTATAATTACTTGCTTTTGTTGTTGCATTGAGACTGCCTAATTAACATGTTTGTTTGTGTTGAACAATTCCAAGATCCACAGGCGGGCACTTTGTGCAGCATTTAGTGGCACAGAAACCTATAAGGTATGTTCCAAGGGTACATATGAGACAAAGCGTATCAATTCTGCTTTGTAATAATCTGTTATTCATCATAGTCGAATAATAGATTTGTTTCCACAACAAAATTTATCAGATATATTAGAAATGAAATTAAATCATAATTCATCTTTAGAAGAGCAATGCTGTTTGGACAACCTGACCACAATTTGCAAGTCTTTCTGATACATCATCATTCTATGTTAAATAAATTAAAATATTTGTAGTCTGATTTAGGATGTGATATTTGTTAAGTTGAATTATCTTTTCCATTCACTCTTTTAAATGCCTAAAGAAAACAAACAAAACATCTACTAACAGTAATTTTTTTTCAGGTAGAGAATCAGTGCTTCCTTCTTTCCATCTCTCATACAACAGCAATTTGGAGGTTGTACTTCTTTATATTACAAAATTTTCAAGGCAGAAAAAGATGGATGTAAGCACAGCTGTCATTCTGTGAAAATGATGAAAACTATAGGTGATGTTTTTGTTTCCTAGTTCTACTGTAACAAAATACCACAAAATTCATGGCTTAGAAGAACAAAAATATATTTTTCATAGTTCTGGAGGTGAGAAGTCTGAAATCAAGGTGTTGGTAGGGTTGGTTTATTCAGAGAGCTGTGAGGGCATATCTATTTGATGTCTCTCTCCTCACTTCTGGTAGCCTCAGTTGTTTCCTTGGCTTGTGGATGACAAACGGTATTTTTATGTTTTCCTTCTGTGTCTTTCTCTGTGTCTATATTCCTTCTTTTTATAAAAGCATGATCATATTGGAATAGATAATTATCTTAATTACCTCTATAAGCACTCCATTTCTAAGTAAGGTCACATTCACAAGTACCGGAAGTTAGGACCTCAGCATCTTTTTAGGTGACAGGATTCAATCCCTAACAGGTAGTGACAGAAAACAGAAAAGCCTTCCTAGTGCGTTCTGAGGTTATAGTTTTCAAAACATTTTTAGAGAGATCTGACTTGGGAAAATGAAGACAATGCTGAATGGGTTTAAAGTTACTACATTCATAAATTATGAGAAATTTTGCTGAACAACTATGTAAATTAATTTGCAGCAAAGTACTGCAACAGAACTTAACCTATACAGTTCTTTCTCAATCAGTCTCCCCTGTCCTTCTCCCTTTCTTCTGTTCTAGTTATTTCATTTTGGGTTCTGGTTTTCCATAAAAGCAGAGTAATTATGGTTTTATTAATATGTGACAAAATAACAAGGAATCTTGTGGCCATGTAGTTATCACGTTTGGGTATACAGTGGGAATTTAATTTCTTCCAGGTGACAGGTTAGAGAGAACACTTTTTGTTAATTTCTTTTTTTTTTTGCTTGAATATTTATGAACACAAAGGCATTTAATATGTATTTCATGACCACTAGAAAGTAGAACATATCTTTAAGATCTGGACAAGCTTTTGTTTTGTTTTTAATTTCTGGGTTTATTTTGACCTATGGCTGAGACTGGAAATCTGAAGCTGTAATCTCCTACACCTTTGAATGTCTACATTTGAGAAAATTCCTTACTTTTTCTGTGACATTTAAGAATACTTTGTTTTTTTTTAGAAGTTAATAAGTTAGATTATAAAATATCTTAAGTTCAAGAACTATTTTTAATTGGTTTGTAAAAATGTATAAGTACTTATGTGGATCAGTAGTTCCCCAGTTTTCCAAAAAGTAAAGAAACTGAAGTTAATGTGCTAGCCTTTTGAAAAAGGAAAAATCATACAGAAAATACTAGCTCAGAAACATTGTTATATGACAATTGAAGCATATGTTATTACAGTAAAATTTTGATTAATCCATCTAGTTTGATAATTTTTAAAAATCAGCTATTTATCTTTTCTTTGACTTTTATCAAGTATAAATATAATACAAGTGAACATGTTTGTCTTTATTTGCATGAGATATCTATCTGCCTTCTATTGAAGATCACTATTCTAAACTTAAACTTCATATCTTAGTTCACAGATCAGATAAGCTAAGATTACTTCTATAAAATGCTGGGATTGTGAAAAATATAAAAGTCCGTATTAAATTACATCATATCATAATTCTGGCTAACATTTTTACAAGAATCATAATTAAGTTTTGAAACATGTCATTTGAACATAATTGCTAAGATCTAGCAAAGGCTATGAGCAGACACTTCTCAAAAGAAGACATTTAGGTGGCCAACAAACATATGGGAAAAAAAGCACATCATCACTGGTCATTAGAGAAATGCAAATGAAAACCACAATGAGATACCATCTCATGCCAGTTAGAATGGCGATCCTTAAAAAGTCAGGAAATAACGGATGCTGATGAGACTGTGGAGCAATAGGAACACTTTTAAACTGTTGATGGGAGTGTAAATTAGTTCAAGCATTGTGGAAGACAGTGTGGCAATTCCTCAAGGATCTAGAACCAGAAACACCATTTGACCTGGCAGTCACGTTACTGGGTATATATCCAAAGGATTATAAATCATTCTACTATAAAGACACATGCACACGTATGTTTACTGCAGCACTATTTACAATAACAATGACTTGGAACCACATCAATGATAGACTGGATAAAGAAAATGTGGCACATATACACCATGGAATACTATACAGTCATAAAAAAGACTGAGTTCACGTCCTTGGCAGGGACGTGGATGAAGCTGGAAACCATCATTCTCAGCAAACTACCACAGGAACAGGAAACCAAACACCACATGTTCTCACTCATAAGTGGGAGTTCAATGATGAGAACACATGAACACAGGGAGAGGAACATCACACACCAGGGCCTCTTGAGGTGTGAGGGGCAAGGGGAGGGAGAGCGTTAGGACAAATACCTAACGTATGCAGGGCTTAAAACCTAATTGATGGGTTGACAGGTACAGGAAACCACTATGGCAATTGTATACCTATGTAACAAACCTGCACGTTCTACACATGTGTTCCAGAACTTAAAGTAAAATAAAATAAAAAATTAAAGCCTTGAGCTAATATTAAAAATTGTGTTAGTTAATGACTTAATTTGGGATACCTGCATAATTTATAATAAACCAGTACTGAAATATTAATCACAATTCAGTCTTAAAATCTATATTTTTTATTTTTACATGTTATAAAATTGCTTAAATATACTGCCACTTTTAAAGTGTAAATTAACATGTGTGTGACTGTAGGATGTCTTATGATACATGCTTGAGATTTCCAGGCCAGCTAAAATAGTTATATGTAGCTGACACTTAATACCTCCTCATTTTCTCTGTGCAATAGGGATTAGTTCATTTGGTTATGTTTCTAGTTAATATGGGTGACTAAAACTATAACAGAACTATTGGTAACAGAAAGTTTGATTATGTTTGCATATTAACATATTGTACTTTTGTGTATCAACACAAATATGAAAGAGTTTATGTGCTCAAATTAAGGCTGTGTTGTTTCCAACTGTGAAAGAAGAGAGTAAGATACAAAACTGAAGTACATGTAAGAAACTGTAGAACATCTGTAAAAAGTAAACTTCATCTTGCTTCATAACAGATGCAAAAAATGAAGCTATGAAATATAATTTTGTCAGCTATGCTCATTCCGTTCATATATTTATTATGTAATAAAAGTAATATATTTTGCTGCCAAATGTTTTATGAATGCAAATATAAAATTTGTCTTTTTTTACTTTTAAAATTACAATCTTCATATATTTAGGCTTCTCTTAATAACGAGGTTTGTGCCAGGCACGGTGGCTCATGCCTGTAATCCCAGCACTTTGGGAGGCCAAGACAGGCGGATCACGATGTCAAGAGTTCGAGACCAGCCTGTCCAACATGGTGAAACCCCGTCCCTACTAAGAATACAAAAATTAGCCAGGCTCGATGGTGCATGCCTGTAATCCCAGCTACTGGGGAGGCTGAGGCAGGAGAATCGCTTGAACCCGGGAGGTGGAGTTTGCAGTGAGCCGAGATCACGCCACTGCCTTCTGGCCTGGGCGACCGAGCAAGACTGGGTCTTGGAAAAACAAAAATAAAAACAATGAGTTATTAATGTTTTGTTTATTTATTTATTTATTTATTTATTTATTTATTTATTTATTTATTTATTTGAGATAGGGTCCCACTCTGTCACCCAAGCTGGAGTGCAATGGCGCCAATTTCAGCTCACAGCAACCTCCGCCCCCTGGGTTTAAGCAATTCTCCCGGCTTATTCATGTTATTCATTAAGATAGAGAGACAAACAGGGAAGATTCAGAAGGATATATATCCAAAGGACATATAAGCAGTAATAAATGTATTTATAGCTATAACAAAGAAACTTTGATATGTTATATTCTGTTTCTAATTATATATTCTATATTTTTAAACAATGAATATGTAATGTTTGTATTAACAACAAAAAGCAATAAAATGTATGATCCCAATTGTGAATAAAATTACACCAAAATAACTCTGGGTGAAAGGACTATGGTATTTATTTTTTTATTTACTCTTATAGGCTATTCTGTATATTTCTTTAATGATCAGGTAAAACTGTTGTAATCTAAATTTTAAAATGCCATTTTTAATGAAACAAAACAAAATATTTTTTTTACTTTCCCTGCAATCTGCCTGAATAGCAGAGTCTGTATCACTTCAGAATAATTTTCTGAGATTTGTGTTGACTTTATCATTTCTTTAATGATTAAATTTTTTTCTCACATCTGAAAGAATAATCTGCCATCATATATACATGTAATCTTCTATGTTTATTTTTAAATAATGTGTTGTCACTTTGTTTAAATATTAGAGTACTGTAAACAAATGAATTGTTCATATCGACTGCTTTAAAAAAATAGAATCATGTGTGTTGGTAATTCTATATAACAGTCAATATTTAGCCATATATTTAAATGTGTCATAACATATATTTGCATAAGCAAACAAGTAGTGGCAGAAAATATATTAATATTTTAGCCATAATCATCTCTCATGATAAAGGAAACTCAGTTTCCATCTGCCATCCTCATGCCGCTCAATGTATAATGAAGAAAAATGTCAATATAATTTGGCCAATTTTGAAAAGTTTTAGGTGATAGGATACTAATAGGATTATATATAGCATATGTTTTGGCAACCTATAGTCTTGTGTCTTCCCAATATACAGCAATACATTGTCTCGTTCCTTCTCAATACTGCTGGGGCTCACTCCTCTTGTATTCTATCAAGAACTTAAATTGAAATACAGAAAAGGGGAAAAAATAATTTATTATTCAGCCTGTGATAACATCCTTTATTGTGTGGTTGAAATAAGTTATTCCATAACTTTAGTAAAAGTCAAAGTCATTCATATATTTTTATTCCATACTATGGTATATCTTTAGCAAATAGAAGAGACAAAATATATGGAGAGTAAGGTAAAAGTTGTATACAATGAGAATTTGTTGTTCTAGTCTCAAATATACTACTGATTTTTTTGGCAAACATTTCATAATTTAACTCTCAGCTAGATGATATATTTCAAATTATATTTTGCTTAAGAATCAATTTATACACTTTACATACTTGTAAAAAACAGAAATTCCAGTGATCCATAACAGAACAATTAAATCAGTACATAGAAGAGTTGGGAAATAGATTCTATACATGAAATAAACTACCACAGTAGTTTGAGAATCACAGAGCTAGAAAAGAGACTGAAATATCTCTTACAAAGATATTTTAAATGACAATCTACTGACCACACCTTAAATCCTTTCTCAAAATTAATTCTAAGAATTTGATAAAAAGACAGATGCTCAGGTCATTTGCTCAGAGGTTCATATACCATAGCTGGAGTTTAACCAACAGTCTGTATTTTTTAAAAGTCTTGTAGTGATTCCTTTGTAAGAGTAGAATTAAGAATCATTTATTATTTTTAATAAATATGTTGGAGACTCTCATGAAATTGATGGTTTATTCTAACACATAAAATTTAAAATAAAAATAATTTATCAATTTTGCTCATTAGGATTATATTTGATGCATTTCAGATATAATTTAGAAATAATTACATATATTCTTTAAATTAGTATAATATTTGCTCACTTAAAAATAATACATGCAAGAGGATACTAAATGGTATGATATGAAAAGTTAAACTCCTTCAAATCTCTACTTTGCAATCTTACATATCAACTTTGAGCTGATTTTTGAAGCTGATTTTTTCAATATTCTATGCTTATGAACAAATATAGTAAAACAAACAGAACAACAACAAAAATGTATTTTTTAAATTCAAGGCTTTTTCTATGTCAGAAACCTCTACTCACCATTAAAAACATTCACAATATCTGCACTTTTTTATAACATAAACTGATTAGACTATTTCTATACTTCTGTATTTTGATGAACTTTTATATACTGTATGAATCTTCCAATACTAGAAATATGAGCCTGTTTTAAAGATCAAAGATTAATATACTTTGTAATTTTGTAATGTATTTAATGAGCTCCTCATTTATGAATATTTATATTTTTCTACTTTTGATATTAGCATTTTGAATAATGTAAACACAAACATTTTTACTAGTATACCTTTAGATGTATATCTGAAAAATAAGTTTCTACTACTGCTAGGACCAAAGGTTTTTGTATTTTAACAGTTGCAAGAATACTGACAAATTACCCTTCAAAATATGTCTTCAGATTTTAGACCCTTCTATAAAAAGCACAAAAGTTCATTTTTTCCATACACTCTCAACAATAAGAATGATTATAGAAATGATTTAACTTTTGGCAATCTATGTAAGAGGTGTCTTGTAGTTTCAATTTTCATTGCTATAAGTACAATTGGGCCCCTTTGTATGTTCACTGTTAGTATTTTTGTGTGTGAACTGCCTGTTTGTATGATTTTGTAATATGTAAGTGTTCCTATTATACACACTCAAAAACACACACATACACAAAAACACAGAGTAGTTAAAAAAAACAAAAAAAAAAAACACAATCAAATTAGTCACTGTTCTATTACCAATAATAACCCAGAACTTAGAAAACTACATGCTTCATATATTAAAAATATAAGTATTGTGTAATTTTAATTTGGTGGGATCAAAATTTGCCCTCCCTTATATAAGCCTACATAACATTTCCACCTATGGGAGCATGCCCTATTTCTAATAAAATCTAGATTTAGCGATGTTTGATTCAGCTCTTGTAGCTGTTTGTGCTGATTTAATGAAGAATACTCAATATGCTTAGACAAAATGTTTTCTGACAGAAAAAAATAGTATTGTTTCCATCTAAAATGCTTTGTCTCAAGGTAAAGAACAGCCAATTTCAGTCTTCTTTAGAAAAAAATAATAGCATTTATATAATAACAACGTGAGAAGTCAGAAGTGTAGCTTACCAGGCTGTATTTCCAGGAGACTGCCTAAAGCCAGGGTTTCCAATCACACCTACCAATCTTCTCTAGGTAGATAAATTGAGTGTCATACACTTTGCTGTGCAGAGAACTTTTTAATGAAACCTTTAAATCAAAGGTTCTGTGACTAAAAATTAAAAGAGAGTTTTACAATGTATATTAATAAAGTAATTTTACATGGTAGCTGGCACTTCCATAAAAATGGCTTAATATTACCTAATACTTAACATAATATTTTGATTTAATAAATATTTACAAAGCATTCCCTAATCATTTGTTCTCTGGATAGAACTTTATTTGTATGTTATTTTATTCCAAACCACTTTTACTTATATTAAAAATAAAAATAAAAAGTGCTTTTAGGGTTAACTGTTATAGCATACTGATAAACAGTAAAATCTCTTACATAGTGGTAGTCACAAAGGCAAAGATATTTTTAGAAAAAACTAACATCGTGGTTAAAAGAGAATAAAGGAAATTAAAGAGTAAAAATAAGGAAGAAATTTAAAATATAGAAATATACATACATGTTATGCATTGGGGAAAATGACATGTTTAAATGATAAATACAATGGAAATATCTTATTTTATTGTAATTTTGTTTTCCATAAAAAGGCACTGCTATGATTTTGGAATTTTCTCCATTAAAAAGTAAAGATTACTTGATATTCAAGCATTCTACTCTGGAATCTCCAGTATTGGACTCTTTCTGGCTTGATTATTATACAAATTATTTAACCTAACTAAAGTTCAATCTCACAAGGCTGTTATGAGAGTTAAATTAGACTTGTACATATAGAGGCAGTTAGCATTACGCTTAGTACATAATAAGAGCTTGAAAAATGTTACCTATTATTATCAATGTCGTAAATGGCTGCTGTTCTCTATATGAGAAGCATACATTTTCTGTGAGAGAAAGGGAAGAATTTTGGTATATTTATTGGACGTTTGAATGTCGATATATTTATTAGGTCTGTATAGTTGTGAATGGGTTGTTTAAGTGAGTTTTTTCCTTGAAAGAACAGAGGGAGGATTCTAGAAGGCATGTTCCCGTTTAAAATGAAAGAGAGTATAAAGCAGTAAAAATAAAAGACACATAAAGAATTCAAAAGTAAGAATGTGAATTAAGACAAAGGTAATGGGAAGAAAAAAATAAAGGGGAGAAAATATCATGAGAAAAATACAGGTAGATTTAATTTTGAAATATTTTCCGCTAAATACTGCATTATGAGAAAAAAGCCAACAGAATATATCACTTTTAAAATTGTATTACATTTTGTTATTTGTAGATTATTTTAATCATCCTTTTCTTATGTTTTCTTTCAATAACTATTTGAGTTTGTATGACTGTTATACTTTCTATTTAACAGATGAGGAATAGGGGCTAGAAATTTTAAGTGACATGACCAAGGTTACATCAGAAATAAGCAGCAGGGTCTGAAATTAAATCCATGTCTTTCTTAGTGCTTTTTTTTGTGATATCAGCTTGTCTCTTTGTTAATATATCTTATTTAAGTGGATTGTTTCAATGCTTCCTTAACACGTGCCATATACTGAGAAATCAGTTATATACTTTTCAGACATTTTATCATTTAAGGCTTTTAATAATCCTGTGAATATGTGAGAACATATTCGAGAACACAGAAATGCCAGGTAATTTACCCTTAGCTTTAAATAACAGCTTGTGGATCTGACGCTTGAACACCAATTTGTCTTGCTGCAGACAACACTCCACCTTTCACACCAGGTTTCACAAATGAATGATTTCCTGTTGACCAGCTCTCATTGGCACCTATTAGTCACTCCATAAATTCTTGTTAAAAGACTTAAGAAGCTAATGTAGTAATCACTAATGAGTGAATGAATATACTCCAGTGTAAAATCTCTGCACCTGGACCACAGAGGTCTGGGAACCAAAAGTTAGAGAATTATACAGATGACATAAGGAAAAGATACAACATTCTTATACAACCACATATCCCAAGTTGCTGCAGTCAAGAAAGATGCTTAATATTGTTACACAGAAACATATTTCTCATCCATTTTGCCCCAAGAGGAATTCATTCCAAATGTTGGCTTCAGTTAGAAGTAACCCTTTCTGTCAAATTGGAGTGGGCGACAGCTTTCCTATTTGCTCTGGCAAGATAAAGAGCTTTGTAGTTAAATAACCCTGTCTAGAATGTGAGCTTATTCAGAATAAGAACATCTGTTTTGTTCATGCCTATATTCCCAACACCTAGAATATTTACTTCTACATATACAACATCTAGATACAAATACATATATGTTTTGATGAAATATACATTAATTCTGCAAAGATCAACGTAATATAGGAATTTCCCTGACGTTATTTTTTTCTATGCTTTGTTCAGCTATAAAATGAAAGAAAAAGATGTTTAGTTGCTTTGCATAGGACTGGGCTGAAATGTCTTAAAATGCACCAATAAATTTTACATTTACCTTTTTTTCCCATTTATTTAGGATGTCCACAGCTCAACATATTTATTAAAACCTACTAACTCTTTCTATGGACTCAAATTCAATCTTTAAGTAATTAATTCTTCTATCTTATTAATTCAGAGTTAAGATTGTAAAAAAATGTGTCAGAAAAAATGGGCACCTTTTGTTTTGTGTTATAACTATGATTATGAAGTTTCTCAGGGGTGGAGTCACCTTAATTGCCTACTTCATACTTAACAACCGGAAAGACCAGTTTATGACGTGTTAAAGCATTTGAAGATTGTTTATCTTAGAACTAGCATTGTCTGTGTGCACTCAACTAAAGACTATTTAAGTTTAGACACATGAAATGTATTCTGTTCCAGTGATCATCAGTTTTTCCAGTACACACAACGTCTGCATAATTGATTTAATAAGTCCATCTTACAAAAGAAAAAGTCATTCTTCCTGTTATTAAAATTATTCATGTAATTTATAGTGTGTGGTAGAAAGTATCCAAATTTTTATAGATAACTAAAAACTATTATTGATTTTTATTATCTCTACTCTCTGAGATCTGAGAAAAATCTATCTACTGATTTTTTAAAATATTAACAGTAATTTGTATGCCTTTCTGATGTCTGGAGATGACTGGTTTGAAAACAACATCTGACTCATGAAAAAAGTAAAGGTATGTTTGTCATTACACCCCAACTTCTATAAAACACCACCGAACCAGCCTAGCCTGTGGGTTTGTCGTTTGAAACAATTTACAAATCTTTCATAAAACTATTACTAGAGAAAACTGTGCCTAATAGTAAGGCCAAGTAGCATCATATGTAATAAAATCCTGAAATGTAATCTTATGAAAATTCTTTTAATCTTTCACTTATTTTCCTTTACAACTACCAACACCTTTATCAGATATTAATTTAATCTATAATACTATCAATTATTTCCTAATTGTTCCCGTGACTTCTGTACCTATCCATCAGAGTATATTCATTTAGTGTTTAACCGCATTATTGTATGTTCTTATTTTAAACTTCAATATTTCATATGACCTAGAAAGTGTTTGTTGATTTTTTCCTAGACAGATTTGAGAGATAACCAAACTCCTAAGTTTATCATTATCTCATTTAAGCAGCCATCCACAACTCTACAAATAAGAGAGTTTAAATCACTTAGAAAGTCCTATAAATTATGGCGATGTGCATACTCATCTTTGCCAAATTTAAACTCTTTGCTAGGGCGATGTGTAACTGGTGGCACAAGACCATCTGGAAAATCACAGAATACCCTTCTTCAATCCCCAAAACCTCCACACGTATTTCCTGACCTTTACAGCTAGGTGCAACCATATTTATAATAGTTATCACTACAAACTTAAAATTTCATAGCATTTATTAGCTATGTTTTTTTTTATTTCTCCATCTTATGCTAACTTTAATGAATGCATTGTTTTATATAAACAGTAGTTTTGTTTTCACATTTGTGTAACAATCTCTCTGAAAGCTTTGAAGTCAATGGTTTTTCGAAGAAACTGGTATCTATCACACAGTTGCACAGAAAGTATTTGATTTTTAAAAATCTTGAATATATAAGAACATGAGTGTAGTTTTATATCATTCAATTCAAAATATCTGGGCCAAGTAAATAATTTATATGAATACCACACATTTATCTCAAATAGGACAAGTTCCACATTATTTGGCATAGTTTGATTACGTTAAGATTATTTGGTGGGCTCACTTAGAAACTTGTAAAAACAAGGCTCCTAAGCAGTCACATTTTTTTGCTTTTGTGGACAAACTTTAGAAATATCCAAACTCCCAAAATTTAACGGAAACCCACAATGCATGTTCAAAGGTCCAACTCTTCTCTTTTTTCTGTCCCTAATACAAATTATTATAAATCTTACTACTCGGATCCCTAGCCTCTCTTTCAGCCTTTTGACACTGTTTGGCCATTAATCTATCAATATATATCTAATGAGGAGAGGTAGTGTCAAGGAAAATTTTTACTATCTTGATAAAATGGATAAAATGACCAGGAATGGACATTTTTTTCTCTTTCCTTCTTCTGTTAGCCTCAGTGTTGGATAGGATGATTAGAACTGACAGAATTGTCTTTCAGTCACAAAAACACACTCCATATAGCAAAATAAAAAAAAAATAAAATATACATCATTAACAACTAATTCAGTGCCTACAGTTTTCTAACTCTGAGCTACTTGGTTAAATTGCTCTTTGTGGGATTTTTGTCACTCACATTGACAAGTAATTCTACCTGACACGTTAACATTGTAATTTGAATATGTGATCACTCCGACAGTTCTTTACAATTATCAGCTAAGTTACTTTTTTTTTTTTTTTTTTTTTTTACATCCTGCTCTCATTCTCCCTCTGAAATATTCAACAGAAATTTTGAAAACAAGATTATTTATTCCAGGAAAATGGTAGTTTAGGCTATCAGAAAGCTACGCAGAATTTCAAAACCTTCGACACGCTTTCCCACAATATAAAAGAAATCGTATGAATCTCCTTTAAAAAATGAACAAGGTAATACTGACATTGACCTGTTCTTGGACCTCATTTTCCATGAGTACAATCATGTTAGATTGAGATGAAAGTTTTCACTTCCTTGCTTTCCAACTTTATGTGTGGGAAATACAGTTTTTCTTGATGCTGCAAAAGGCTACCAATTTAAATCCTTATCTCCTTGTGTGTGATTCAATGACAAGCCTCAGAGAACTAAATAGTGGAAATAATTATAGACAATCCCCTCTCATGACTTCAGTGTGGAGTCTGGCAGCATTGGGCTTTTAACTCTCATGTAGTATTTGAAAAAAGCCTACTGTGTTATTATTTTTCCTTCAAAAAATTTGAAGTAAAAATCATGTGTAATGTAACAACAAAAAAGGAAAATGTGCTTTTGTTTAGGATTTGGTCATTTTTGTCCATAAAACAAGTGTGCATATGACTCTAATTTTTCCTAGGGCAAAATTAAACTTTTACTGAATAGTTTCATGCTGTCTTTTTTGTAACTCTACCCTGAAAAACGCACGTGAAATACATGTCTTAAGCAGTTGCTTTTTCCACTGAATTTAAAAAGAAACAACAGGTATTCAGGAAGAGTATTTTGACTTTTGAAAACCTTTGTAAGAATTCAAGGCCACGTGTCATTTCAGTGTACCATTAAAAACCCATTTTGATTACAGTAACTTTTGTTGCACAGAGGAAAGTAGCATTTAATTTGTTTTCTCATAGTATAGTTCCTACTGGGTGGGTAAGAGAGTATTTCTCATTTTGTTTTGTATGAAGCTATTGCTTTTTTGCACTTTGCTTGTGCTGATACAATGATTCTTTTGAGAAATAATGGTAAACTAATAAGAGATTTTCTGAAAGAAACTGTGTGATATGGTCTGAATGAATTCTTTTTTTTTTTTTTTTTGGCCAGAGAGCCAAGTTTTTTTCAGAGTAGAAAAATGAGAATAAAAATATATTCTAGGGACTTTTGTTTGATACATTATCTCTTTGGCATAGTTTCTTTCAGTAATTATTACCTTTTTATCTTATTTTAAAAGTACAGTCCTTTAAATTATATTTTACTAGTATGGGAACCTTAAAATAAAAGCAAAGTTTTATAGGATATCTTTGGAGGTATTATTTTTTCATCTACTTGGGTAATTTGCAAAATAGGATAAATGAACCAAGAAGGAAATGTCTTTCCTATTTGTATGAAAGTAAATATTAGTACTATGTATTAATGAAAATTTAAGTTGCAAATTAATTATGAATGCTTCAAAATAAACAAAGAAAACTAAAGCATCTTTATCAGAAACAACAAACCAACATCATCAATTTATCCTATAGTCTGTTGTGATTAGGACTGCCAATCTTTAGTCTTAGTTTACTTTGTTGAACCCAATTGATTTATAACAAAAAATTATATTTGAATCAGATTTTTTCCTCTTTAAGACTGTACCGAATGCATCAGAACTTGTAGTAATCTACTAAATATATAAATTATTCTGTTTCCATAAAATTTTTACACTATAGAATACACTTCTGAATTGTTTATTAATTCTAACACTTTACCAAGTGGTAAACTTATCTATGTTTTTTTGTGTATATTAAATGCAAAGAAATTATTACAGTGTTGCTATTCAGAGCTTACTGAAGTGGCAGAACTTTTCAATGGAAAGTAATTGCATTTGGTGTACAATATCTAAGATGTTTGTATGTGTGTTTATTTTTTTTTCCACATGTTCATGATAGTCCCACTCCAGGGGACAGTATTCCAGCATGTGAATCATGAGTGTACCAGGCAATCCTCTTATGCTTCTCTGTTTATCAATAAACAGAAACACCAAGGATGGCAAAGGCCACATAGAAAAAGTGTTGTCTGTATGTACCAAGCTGAGAGATTCATATATGTGTTCTTCACCTGTGGTAGAAAATTACCCCAACACATCACAATGAACCCTTCAAGATAATAAATATCTATTCATAGAAAAGCTGCTGAATCCTAATCCACCAATATTGCACCCAATGTAGAAAAGGCAAATGTGCATATGCCAAAAAGTATAAGGTCAATCTTTATTGCTTCCAGAGTTATTCAGTGGTTATGCTAATATCATTTATGAAATAATACCTGGAATTTCCAAAGATTTGCAATACCATATTGCCATTAGGAAATGCAGATATATAAAGAAATAGGCAGCCATTTCTTTTTAATTTCAATAATTATGTTCTATAAGAAAGTCATCACTAAAATTGAATTAGCTAATACTGAAGAACTGTTCCTAAGAGAAACACATGGTTAGGTTCCTGCAAACCTCTGTTCACATTTCCTGCAAGCCTAGTTCAGCATTTTATCAGTTCATCAATAGGCAACTTATTTTATGTATGTTTTTATTTAAAGACACACTTTTAAAGATATGTTGTTGATTTATTAACATTAAACTCAAGTTCAACAGCACTATTACTCATGCCTGAACAAAGCTTATCTAATACAAGCATTTTCTCTGGAAGGCACATCAGAACCTTCTTGCACTCAGGAAGACAAGGCAACACTTCAGTATGATGATTGTGGGCCATGTTAAACAGAAAGTGAACAACGAAAATCATAAAAGCATGAAAGAGAAAATAACAAAGAGTATAAGAACTGAATTTTAGAACTGAATAAAGAAGATAGTTTGTTATCACTTTGTTCAATATCAGCTGAACATTTGAGCAATGAGTGCCTCAAACTTTACTCTGAGCAAAATAACTGCAAATGAGCATGTAAGTTACATGAATATTCATTTGGGGGTTACAAATTTAGTGAGTAAATGAATTTACAAATGTGGAATCTGCCAATAATGAGGATGAAATATACATAGGTAAACAGATAGTTTTTTGTATGTATGGCAGCAGATAGTTTTTTGTATGTATGGCTTTATGTTCTATGACATCAATATTTTTAATTTCACAATTCGTAAGACTGTTTTATTATACCTCTTTATATCTATATTATGTTATATAATCTAATTCATTTCATGGTAATTTTGTTGTTAATTTTATTGTTTATAAATGTAAAAGCTGTTAATTATTAAAAATAATATAAAAATATCAAAATAAATAAATGAAATAAACTACACAGAATCTCAACACCTAAAGGTAAAGAAAATTCACACAGTATATAACCATATCTCCAGCTGTTTTACATTAACATAATCTCTGCTATTGGACATTTTTATTGTTCTCCTTTTTCTACTTTATATAAAAATTCATACAATACCTGTTCTTAATCTTCTATTTTGGATTATTATTTAAATTGATCAGTAAAAGTAAATCAATATTTAATGGTTCTTAACTAAGATGGTTAAACATATATATATATCCTCAAACAGCTGTGTTTAAGTATGCTTCTTTCATCTCACCACTTTTTCCTGTTATTGCATATAATTATTAACACACATGCACACACACACACACCCCACACACACATACACCGCTCTGCAAATTAGGTAAATATTAACATTTCTTTCTTTTACAACACTTCTACATAATTTTCTTTAGATTGAATTTTTAAATTATTTTATCTTTTATTTCCACAATTCTGTGAATTATGTATTGGTGTTATTTGCACAATTTTTATTGACAGAATTTTCTTTTCATTCATTTGTATGAACTCCTTTTGAATTATTCCCTTCTTTATACATTTACAGCAAATTATACTATACTATTTTAATATACTGCATTATATTTTAGTGAGTTTATCACAAACATTTTGTAGCTAATTTCCTCTGAATATTCATTTTCTCTATCTTCCTGAAATAAATAGAAATCCATGAATATTGCCCCAAACTTTCTTTGTTTGAAATCTTTCCTATCTTAATTAATGGCCTCCAGATTCTCACATTAAAACATTTGAGGTCAATTTCGATACTTCCTTTTCTCTCATACTGCACCTGTAAATTCTGTCAAAACATACTATTACTGCAATCTGTTTCCACCACTGCCACTGCTAAGAATTTACTCTATGTCACCATCATCTCTCACCTGGATTATTGCACTATCTTTGTGACTGATCGTGCTTCCACCTTGGCCCCAGCCTATTTTCCACACAGTTGCCAGCATGATCCTATTAAAACGTCAAGTCAGATCAGATCAACTCTAAAAGCGTTTTATCTGTAAAAACTAAATTTTGAAATGGTTAACTGCACACTACTTAATCTGTAAACTCTTAGACCTTGTCCCTGAGTATGCAACCTCACTGTCACTCTGCTAAAGCATATTGGTCTCTATGCTCTTCTTCAATCGGACCAGGCAATGCCTTCATCTTAGTTCCCTGCACTGGCTCTTCCTTAGGCTTGGAATTCCCTTGTGGGTGAGTTCCTTGGAATCACTAGAAAAAAATCCTTCTACTCTTTTATTATTATGCTTATTATTTTAGGTGAATGTAATAAGCATAGGAATATTCTCTATTAAAAATACTTTTAGCCAGAATTATTAATACTCCTTTAAGAAACTCCTCTTTTTTTTGTTTTGTTTTGTTTTTTTTTTTTTTTTTTGAGACAGAGTCTCGCTCTGTCGCCCAGGCTGGAGTGCAGTGGCACGATCTTGGCTCACTGCAAGCTCCACCTCCTGGATTCACGCCATTCTCCTGCCTCAGCCTTCCGAGTAGCTGGGACTACAGGCGCCCGCCACCACGCCCGGCTAATTTTTTGTATTTTTTAGTAGAGACGGGGTTTCACCATGTTAGCCAGGATGGTCTTGATCTGCTGACCTCGTGATCCGCCTGCCTCAGCCTCCCAAAGTGCTGGGATTACAAGCGTGAGCCACCGCGCAGGGCCAGAAACTCCCTTTTTACTAATGATTCCAAACTGTCTTTTCATTAGACAACCAGGTAATAGTCTTCTAATAACTAATATTCATTCCTGAATACATGATCAAGCTTTAAAAGAGCCTATCCTATTAAGAGATGCATTTTAAATAGAATTGGCTTATAAAAGTTTAATAATTATTATCAAAATATATGTTCTGTGCTGTTTTGATCCATTATACTAGTAATATTTGTAATGGTAACTTAATCCAGAAAATTTTTTAGTACCCAGAGTCATTGCTCATACAAAACTTAAAACATAAACTTTGATCACACAAAACTTAAAACTAAAACAATAGTTTACACATTTTGGTGGCAGAAGTTTATAATGAGATAATCCATAACCTTTCAAATATGACTAAATACGATTTCCAAGGAGAAAATGAAAGATAAATTACTTAAAAATTTTTACTATTAAAGTAGAATATGTTCAAACACATGTAAATGAATTGACAGTGGATGTGATGGTTAATTTTGTGTATCAACTTTGTTATGCTGTGGCACCCAGTTCTTTGGTCAAATAACAGTCTAGATGTTTCTATGAAGGCTTTTTTTATTCAATTAACATTTAAAATCTATTCACTGTATGTAAGGCAGATTACCCTCTATAATATGAGTGGGCTTTGCTCAATGAATTGAAGGTCTTATAAGCAAAGACAGGTTTCCCAACACCAGAAGAAGAATTCTGTTTCAAGAGTGCAACATACAAATCTTGCTAAATTTTGAATTTTCCACTGCTTGCCTGCTCTGCAGATTTCAGATTCAAGATTACAACAACTCTTATACATGTGAATGTATTTATATATGTGTGTATATACTGTATTAAAAACTCCGTAAGACACACGCATTTAACTTTGGTCAGGTTAACTGATGATTTGTCTATGACATAATGGCAGGGGAAACATAAGCCTTAAGCCTCACCAGTGGTTTAAACCTTTGCCTTTATCTGGAAGGTGAAGACAGAAAAGGAGAATTGCAAACATATATTCATAAACATAAATGATTGTTTAATCCAGTGTGTTGTGAAGAAATTATATACACCATGTGAAAAAATTCCAGAGTATTTAGAGGGAAGACCCCTTCAGAACAATTTTCTGAAAAAAGTTTGTTTATAGGTGTGCAATATGAAGTGTGCATTGGCAATCAGTTGTGGAAGAATTTGGAGATTTTCTACTGAAGTAATATGGACTTTCAAAATGTTCATTAATTTTAGATTTTAGATGTATTACTTCTATTAAGCAATAACTGTGTACAACTTATGGAGCATTGTCACAGACAACTGGGAAGAATTTAAGTATTTAAGTTAGTATTGAAGTCTAAGTAATATTTCAAAATATGCAGTGAGTAATGGAAAGTTTTTGTTGTTGGTGTCTGTGACCCAAATAAAATAATTTCATCAATTTTAGACTTGATGAAAAGGAATCTTATTCTTTTGATTTTTGCTTGATATTTCTTGCCGCTCTTTTCGCTGTAATGTTCGTTTTTTTTTTTCCTCTCTGTCTTTCCGCAGAATGTTGTTCTGTAGCCAGTTTAGAGACATGCCTGGTAATATTAAGTAAAGATTGAGTAGCAGAAATGTAAACTTGCATTTTATTTTAGGTAAAGTATATGCAGATTAACTGCCATTTGGGGTAGTGGATTCCTAAATGTACACCTGCTAACCATTATTTGATTATTTTCTCCAGTTAATATCATGTGATTTAATGATTCAACATATATTTATATAAATTATTCCACTAAAGAATAATAATGTATGGACAAACATTAGGCAAATTTTATTACACTAAAATAATAGTTTAAATTTAAATATGCTAAGTATCACTGAAAATATATTTTATTTGCTAGTTTTTAAAATGTTAAGAAACTTTCCCTTTTACTTAAGTGCCACATTCATGTATGTATGCAAACACGTAAAAAAACCTCAAATAAATTACCTACCAATAAATCTTGCCCAGTTTGAAAAGCTTCGTTGTGACACTATCATCTCATAATAAATATGGAGGAATATAGTTTTATGTCCCACTGAAATAATGCCAACTTTCTATCAGCTCCCACGAATTGCTTTATTTGTAATTCAGAGTGAATGATGCCACCTCACGATTTCCTATAAAATCTCAATTTTTCTTGAAGAACATTTATATAAAAACTGACAGATTTGATACTGCTGTTTTATGACATGACTAAATCAGAACTCATAGTGGCATGTTTGCATGCAAAATAATATTGCTATAATATTGTATGCCTTGATTTACTTTTACATTTCATTCCTCATTTTGTATCTATCTATCTATCTATCTATCTATCTATCTATCTATCTCTCTCTCTCTCTCTCTCTCTCTCTCTCTCTCACACACACACACACACACACGCACACACAACCAAATTCAGGGTAATGTTGACTTTAATGTGTTATAGTACTAGACAGTATACCTGAAAGCAGTTGTATAATATATAACTGAATGGTGCTTGAATGTTTACAGGCATTGCTCACGTTTATTTCCTAAATCATTTATTCCATGTGTAGAGAAAAAATTGGCTTTCGTATATTAAATTGCATCTTAAAGTAAATAATTTCAAAACAATCATCTTTTTATCTAGTACACAAGCACTATATAAATTCTCTGTATATTTGCCACTCATAATTGTTTACCAATGTTTAACCTCTCAAAATATAAATTTTTAAAAGCACACATTTAGATATTCACTGAATGTAGAGTGTGTATTGATTTTTTGTATAATATTTATAATATGTGACTTCTTAATTGGCTTCTAACAAAATATGTGATGCCAGGTACGAGGGAGTCTCACAGGGTAAGATATACTGCTGCTCTCCATAAATTTACTAGTTGGTGCAGAGGTTATCAATAAATTTTCTGTCTGAATACAATTGATCTGGCCAGCGCCATTTCATGAATAATGCTTAGACACTGTTGTGTTACCTTTCTCAAATCCAGTGGGGTTGAAGGAATGCTCTTGGCTTGGTGCCTCTATTGGATAAAATATCATAATCTCCATAGGGGTATTTTTTAGTGTATTGTGTTGCTATAAATGATTACATAAGGCTGCATAATTTATAAAGAAATAAGTCTTATTTAGCTCACCATTCTGTGGCTGGAAGGTTCATGACTGGGCATTCGCTGAGGGACTGAGGCTGCTTCCACTCATGTCAGAAGACAAAGGGGAGCCAGCTGTACAGAGACTACAAGAGAAGAGAAGAAGCAAGGTAGGAGAAGATGTCAGGTTCCTTTTAACAACCAGCTCTCTTGAGAAGTAATAGAGTGAGAACTCTGTCACCTCCAAGGGAACACATTAGTCTATTCATGGGGGATTCCCTCTCCCCAGTGACCCAAACATCTCCCATTAGGCCCCACCTTCAACACTGGGGATTAAATATCAACATGAAGTTTGCAAAGGAAAAACGTCAAAACCATAATAGATATGTAGTATGAAATTCATTTATCCTGCACACCTTCTGGAAATTCCTGGCCAATGACACACAGCTCTACGTCTTGTGGGGACAACATGCATTTAAATGTACTATGTAGAGAAGGAGGTGTGACATTCTAAATGATGCAGCCAGGATAGAACAGAGAGTTCAAGGCATAAGAAGAATTATGATGGATGATTCAAAGAATAAATAAATGGTTTCAAAGTGAAGTATTCCTACCACAAAGGAAAAGAAGGAACACGGAGTGAAGATATATTACGGGTTCTTAGTAATGGGAATCTTTTTGTTGGGATGGTGGGAAAAAACATTTTTTAAAAATATTTTTAGTTATTAGGTAAAGTTGGGATGTTTCTCTGTCGAAATGGCGGGGGGGGTAGAGGGAGAAAGTGGATAGAATGACAAACTGATAAATTATTGAAATTTTCTTTGATGTAATGCTAAAATGTAATGACGATAAAGTGAACAGAAAGACAAACTACCTATGAAAAATATATAAAAGAAAAAAGTAAGTTAGAAGGTTCAAATAAGGAATGAATAAATACAAACTCGGAGATGGTTAGAGATGGAATTTAGAGTTGTCATGAACAAATACACACATAAAATTGTACAGTATTGTATTCAAGTGAGGGGCTAATGGATACATAGTCTTAAAGCTAAAATTTAGAAACTGGAGACTTGTTCAATATTCATTGACCATATGTAATTGCTACATTATTACCTTTACTATTTTTGTAGGGTCTGAGACGTCTGGCCAGAGGGTAGGAGAAAAAAAAAATCCCTGAAAATGTGTCCTCAGTGGTACTTTCATGGATATTGTTTTAAAGTATGCATCCGGATGTCATCTCTGCATCATAACAAATCAACCCAACTTTTGGAATTTGGGATATGATATATAGTTATTTCTGAGGTTCTTTCTCTCTTATCAACGTTATGCTGTGTGGACAAAGTAAGCTCAAATATTAGGAGTGATGGTTCAATTTAATTTAACTTCCAGTTAAGTACAACAATCCAAATGAGTTCTGGCCGAGGGCAAACGAAGCATGGAATAGAGAAAAGAGGAGCAAGAGAGAAATACATGTATACCCTTGTGAAGAGTTACAGAGCATGAAGCAATCACAAAATTATGTGTCTATTTTGTTCATTCTTCATCACATGGTGTAATACATGGACTGGGTTTAGTCACTTATTAGGAAAAACATGGCTGAAAATCTTAGTGTTTTCAACATAGATGGAATATTTTTTCTCAGCTGCCTAATTACATGTAAGTATGTCTGTGTGTGTGTGTATCTGTCTTTGTGAATTAATGATAGATGTGTTTTAAATTATGAACAAAATATATGATACACATGAAGTCTACACTGTTTCCTCACACGTTAACTAAATCAATGAGTCATTAAAGGAAAAAAGTAGTTTTTACACTTATATATTTCATACTTTGTGTCCCTCAAAGTATCTAGCACAGCGCCATTAATAAACTTGATGAAACTGTGAGAAATGAATAAATGCATATTGTCTTACTGTGAATGAAATGATATGCCTTGAAGATAACTGTCTAGCATTCAAAGTGAAGTCTTTTAAGATATAAAATACGGTGCTTTTTTTGTGAGGTGGCCTGTTAGCTATATGACTTTAACTTAAACATGACTGCTATCACAAGAATGGCAAGAGACTGATCTTTGTGTGCTTTGTTGGCTGGGACCAGCTCACCAAATGTCTTTGTTTAAACTCCTTCAGTGATTAACAGACACAAAAAAGTATATAGATCAATTAGCAATGCCTGCCATGTACTCCATAGATCCATTAGCAATGCCTGCTATGTACTCCAGACACGGGAGAGGTGGCATGCATGTTTGCTGACCCTGATGTAATTCATTTATAAAGTACTTGCTTTCATAATATTTCACATTATAAAATGGGCTTCTTATGATTAAAAAGGAGGTTACTGAAGAGAGAAACAATATAACAATTGATCTAGAAGCAAGACTAGGAAAAAGGGAGATACAATTAGCCTTTTGGGACTGGTGGAAATGTTCGAATATATGAGCAAAGGTAAATGCAAAAAATGAGTATGACTATAACATATTACACATTGGACATTAATATAAAATATAAGCAGGGCCCATTTACAAATAAATAGTTTTCTTGAGAGTACTTCTAAATACCTTTATCGCCTGGGTCTGTGCCCCAAAACTCTCATTACCCCAGTTTATCTCCTCTTCTATGACTATTTTTTCTCTCTCTTCATCTACAACTCTTCAAAAAAAGGTAATTGGTGATTGCTGCTTCCATTCTTTCTCTGTTCTTACTAAACCATTGCTGTTTTAATAAATTAGAAGCAAAATACTCCGTTCTTCTCAACTATATTTAGTGAGCTACAAATATTTGATAAGATTCTTCTAAGTGTGGAACATTAAGACTCATCCTCACTGAGTTCACTTCCCAATTGGGTTTTTAGAAATGCAGAGATTTAGCTACACAATGTTCAAGTAAAAGACTGTCAACACACATTTTTGAAGCTATAAATGGTACTTCAAGCATTTGGAAAAGCTTTAGTGTTAATCAGTGATTAAAAACTGACCTTGATAAATTGCTTAACCATTCTTACTAATTACACAATACATATCCATTGATGAGTTTATGGGCTTTGCCCATCTCCAAAACCAAACAGAACCTCCTTCAAGAAAAGACTATTGCAGTTCCTTCCAGTACTTTAATTCATTCTTGTCTATTGTCTACTTTAGGCACTATCTCAAGAGACATTTTCAAAAATGCAAAGTACTCATTTGCCACTTACAGAGAATATATGTATGTGACATTGACACAAGGTAGGAGTCCTAAAATTTTTGTAACAGATACAAAAAATTTTGTCTACTCTTCAGAATAACTCGGAAGGAGACAGACTGCACACTTGATGCATTTAGATATAGAAAATTAAAGAACATGATTCACAAAATTCACAAATTCAAAAAGTTATCATAACATGAGATCTGCAGATGCAAAAGGCAAGCTTTTATTTTCAGAGAAACAATCTATAGATTGGGGAGACTCAGCCTTAAGTGCAAGCAAAAGTGCACTGCAGAGAACAAATGGAGGGTTTGATTTTTTCAATAGAGAAAGCTCCTGCTCTAGTTTCCCATCAGGTTTGTTTTCAGAAATGCTGGATTCAAACTTGTTACAGCTGAGTCCTGATTGGTCAGGGCAGCAGAGTCCTGATTGGGTAATTTTCAAGTCTGAAACCACAAACCCTTTTTGATTAAAGATTTCCAGGTGATTGGGAATTTTTAGCCCTTGGTCACCGGGGCTACTCCTGCTCAGGATTGTACAAGCAGAATATTTGTCAAGGGCTGTGTTTTCTTCCAAGAACACAGTGTGTGACCCCTTTCTCACCTCACTGTGGCTGCCGGGTTCTGTTTTAAAATTTGAAGTGTTTCTGTTAGCCATAGAGTATCCATTTTGCCTAGATATTTTGGGTCTTTTCACAAATATATTGTCATTTTAAAAAAATGATATGTTTTTATTACTTTTCTCATTTTCAAGTAATCCGAAAGGTTTCTCTGAGAGTGATTTAATGAGATCAACTGGCTGAGTAGTGGAAATAGCAATACATTTGTTGTTCTATGATTTACAAATCAGTGTCACCTAAAAACCTGTACACGAAATAATACATTTTGCGTTTGTTAGGAACCACAAGAGAGATTTATTAAATTTGAGTGACGTATCCAAAGTAACACAACCACCAAGTCAAGAAATAAACAGTAAAATAAGCATGTTTCCATTTATTGTCATGCACTCTTGCTATTACACTGTGGTGCCTTTTATTCTTTTAAAGAATAAAAATATCAAAAATTATTTTGCAATAATTGCCGTAATGCAAATCTTGCCTGTTGATAACATCATATGAGTTGCCAGTATAAAGAATATTTTACATTGACTGAAATTGAATTAGGAACATTTCAAAGAGTAAATCGTTCTTTTCAAATCTGAATCAAATGTCAAAGGTTCATGACTTTCCTTAAATTGTTTTTCAAATGAAGAACCTTAAAATGTTTGAGTTTGTGAGCATTTTGTAACGTTTACTTAAATCTTATAGTTTATGCTTGTTTCAACTACAAAAAACAAATCAAAACAAACAACAAAAAAGAGTAATAAGTATTTCACCATGGAAGAAACCATCGATAAAGCCTGGTGTGTGTGAAGGTGTAGTTTCACAGATTCAAATGTCATTGAAAAAAAAACTTCAAAAGAGAAAATTCATTGAATTACATCGGGGAATTATATTCAGATATTAGTCTTAATAACACAATTGGATTTTATTTGATAATAAAATGTGGATTTTAATGTCATTCATTTTTTAAAGACATCTACTATTTCTCTAAGAACGTTATAGAATTAAAAAAAACTAGCATGACCACAAGTTAAGAATAAACTAAAATGTAAATAGATAAGCATACTAGCATTGAAATAAATAATCTTTAGTACAATGGTCTTTCAATTTTTTGTAATGTTATATTTCAATCAGGAGAAAGCTTTTGAGACCATGGTCCCATAACTATGATTATTCATTAATTATCTTTGTCATGTATTTTTTAATTGCAGTACTTGGGATACTATGAAACACACAGAGGTAGAAATTGGTAAGGTTTATTCAATATCCTCAGTTTGCACATATTCTTCCTTGGAGACTACTACTCATGTATGGGCATACACAACAATATTAGGTGATGAAAAGACATCTTATCACAGGGTATTTTGTAGCCCTAGGTTTGTAAATCATTCAACGGGACCTAGAACATTTTATTGCTGTTTTCAAGACACTGAAATCTATTTAAATGGGGTAAGAGAGGTTTTTCCGCATATAGGTCTTTCTATGAAAAATTTCATTCCCAAATAAATGAGTAGATGTTTTTCTAAATGTATTTTTTAGCTTCTGACCTCATTTTAGCTATAACTAGCGATTACTCCCGCAGGTAAACATAAGAAGCAGTGATATTCTGAGACACAGTGCCATGGAATTCTGTCAACTCATCAAAGAATATTTGGGATAATCTTTAATGGGAAAAGTTAAAATATTTGATCATTCTCATTTTATATGTGGAACAACTAAAGTCTGAGTAGGTTAACATCATTGGCCAAAAGTTGGTTTTATATAAAGATACATGACCACCTCAAAAATGGTGAAAGAAAAATTATTAAGTGTCTTGGTCCCTCAGATTGGTGGATGCTCTCTTCCTCCTTACCATAACAGAAAACCTGTCAAAATTGAAACGTCATTGATGACTAAAGGCAAAAAACTCTTGATATATTGATCTCAGCCCAGGATCAATTGTAAGAATTGTATCAACTTAACTCTTACTATGGCATCCTGTGCTTAGAAGAAATATAAACTTCTCAGTAAACTTTCTGTATTCATTTCAGAGACCACTTTGTATTGCTGTTTCTTGCTTAGTTATATTTCAACAGGGAGCATGACTACATAAAATGAAAGTCAAAGTAAGGTTTGCTTTTCTAGCAAGTACACGTACTAGAAGATTGACTTGGGCTCATTTTGCTACTGCTGATGTTGCCTTTTCTAATTCACTTTCCACAGTTCTGATGTCTGGAAAATACATGATTTACTTAGTATTTGTATGAAATGGAGGCAGAAACAGGAAGACACAGATAATAATATTGCCTGCCACCAACAGTTCATGAAAATATCCTTTCAGTGGAGAGTGATCCACATTAGCATCAGATATACATATAGAAATACATTTCAACATTGTCTTTGAAGCAAATATAGGGAATAAAAATTTCATGTTTTTAGAGAAAGGGAGAATATAAACAAAAATTCCACAAAGTATTAATATTGTCAACAAGATGAATAATCCACTTGTCAATTAAAAGGACTTTGCATGGAAGATGTAAATATTTTAATCTTGAATTACTGTTTATTTTGTTCCTTTAGACCCACAGAGATTGGTTTGTGTATCTTCTTTCAGAATAGAGACCCTAATCTCCTTTGTGGTAAAATCTTTGAAATATATACATACATATATATGTGTATGTATTTGTGTTTATATGTGTATATATATATAATATATGTATTTGTATATGTATGTATACATATACATATATACAACCTTTGAAATAAATATCTTTGAAATAGAAATATATATATTTGTTTATATATGTATATATGTATATAGACATGTATACAAATACACACACATATATACATTTTATATATATAATAACAAGAATATTTAGACTTTCATATAAAGGTTTCATAGAAGTCATGGAGTCAAATGTACTTCAATTTAAAAATGAACTGGCTTTATTATAGATATTTGACAAACAGCCTATGTTGAATGTTTATTTTATGAAAGTTTCATGTGATATATAAGTTTATTTTACTGGAGGCATATTTAATTTAGAAAAACGTTAATGTGTATAGATATTCCTGATCTATCACTATAGCTATATTGATTAGAAATAATCTAATTTCTGGATTATTAAATTTAATTACATCCTATAAAATGAAGGTTGTCAACAGTAGTTGTCACCCAACTAGATGTATTTGCAGTTCTTGCTAACTTCACATCTGGCATAAACTATTCTAAAAAATAAAATGACCCATTAGGTAGCAGCATGTCTTCTGAACATTCCAAGATCAAACTCATCTCAGTGATAATATTTCATTTGCTTTTGAGTACAGGTTAGGAAAATGTTTCCACGTTAAACATTGTTAGTTTTCGCTTAAAAGTACAGAAACATTTCCAGGTAATAAAACATGTTTACCAAGCTGCACTGCCTCAAGGCTACACCACCTACACCATACAGAGCTGATCAAATGAAATCATCATTCTTTACAACAGGCCTGTCAAAAAATGTTCACTGGAATAGTACTGTCAGGTTACCTGAAACAAAGTAGGCTGGAGTCCTTGCACACAGCATTCTAGATTTCTACTCTGTGGTCACCCTATGCCATCCTCCAAATTCCTGCCCCTGTGGAACTCACAAAAGCTAGGATCAAAGCAGACCCCGTCATCTGATCAGTGATATCTCAACCTCATTCATTTGGTAAAATGGAATGTAGGCTACATTTTTACACAAGAGTAACAGGCATTTAAGAATAAGCCTTTGCAATGGAAGAAATATTTAAATGCCACTTTGATGACTTAACTAAAGGACTCTATGTTGCATTTTTATCTTAAACTTGAACCCACTCTTTCAATCTAAGGCAAGTATTCACATAATGATAAATACAATTTTAATTACATGGAATAATTGTTTTAAAAATCCCGGCATTCAGTTTCCAAATATCTTTTTAGAAAAACAGTTACTATTGCGAAACTTGTTTTTCTTCTATAGCTTATATGGAAGGAACTAGAATTATATAATTCTGGGTTTATAGCTTGCTTTTCACTCCTTTCTTTGCTTTACATTTTTTCTTAATTCATTTTTTGTCCTTTTTGCTTTCCTGCAAATTGTACTTCTAATCCGCTCATGAAAATTTTCCCATTGAATTAATAATATATCTATTAAAAATGAAAAATCTCATATAAATCAGATTGTCAAGAGTTTTAGATGTGTGCTGCTGACACAGTCCTATATCCTTTCTTTGCTAGACTACTTTTTAGTTGGAAAGATATGTTGGCCAATAAAGTCATTTGAAATGCAGTATTGTATCTTAAATTTTTATTTTATCTAAAATTCTATGAAAATAAAAGGTATTTAAATAAGACAAACAAGTGAAAAATGAATTATTTTCCTTCTAGGTAAGAATAGATAAGCATATGTTTTAACTGTTAGCTATTTAAAATATATATGCCAAATCAGAAGCAGGTTCCATATAGAGTTTTCCACCTACTAGGCAGTCTATTTTGTAGGGTGGTCAGCGTATGTGGTAAATCACAAGTCATAAATGTGAAAATACCACTTTTTCTCACTGTATGAAGTGTTCAAGCTGAAACTGTTCTAAAATGCCATATTTCTACACTGTTGTTGATTCAGTAACATTCAAAAGCCTAATAGTTTTTTAAGTGTGAGAAGAGGATCTTAATACCCATCTTGAATGCAAAAGCCTATAAACTATGAAATTAAATGATTTGATAAATAAATTATTGAAGAAATCTACTAAGAGAACACATTGAGGATTCATGCATCTTTAAGAATATAAAAATACTGAACTACAGGGACATTGCTATATAAAACAGTTTATATAACAATTTATAATCCAATTGTTATTATTATGTGAGTTTTGCTAACTCTGGAGATTCTCTACTCTTCAGCAAGCACTTAGCTATGTTATGAAGTGTGGTTGTGGTTAGTAGCTGACATCTTTCCCTGGTCCCACACATAACCATGTTAACATTTCCTAACTCTTACATTTAGGGGAACACTGCAAGAGAAAATTTGCATTATGTTGATCTCATCTAGATATTTGATTTTCTTATAGTGCATCAAATAAAATTTGACCTAGGAAAATACATACCAATATACACAGTAGGTATCATGTACTTTTAGAAAACCATAAAAAAATATTGTCAAGAGTTCTCATTCACTTTATGGGGGCAAGCGTGAGGTTCTAATTTCTCATTTGTTTTCAACTCATTTTTAATTGTCAGTTACTAGGTCCTGTATGGATATCTCAATGTTTCTCAGTTTGATGCAATGTGCAGCTTTTCCTTTCTGAACTCATATGTGGAGGCTAATGTAGACTTGCCTAGGCAAATATTTGGTGGTTTGAGCCACCCTTTAAATAAATACAGGCATACATTGAAGACGTTGTGGATTTGATTCCAGATCACTGCAATAAAGTAAGTATTGCAATAAAGCACATCACACTAATTTTTCAGTTTCTCAGTGCATATAAAAGTTATGCTTATACTATACTGTAGTCTACTAAGAATGCACTAAGTAGCCTTATGTCAAAAATAAAAATATATATCTTAATTTTAAAAATAATGTATTGCTAAGAAATATTAACAATCATCTAAGCCTCTAGTGAGTCATAATCTGTTTGCTGGTGAAGGGTCTTTCCTCAATGTTGATGGCTGCTGACTGATCAGTGTGGTAGTTGCTGAAGGTTAGGGTGGCTTTGACGGTTTCTTAAAATAACACAACGATGAACTTGGCCATGTCAATTGACTCTCGCGTTCATGAAGGTTCTTTTTTTGTAGCAATGCAATGCTGTTTGATGGCATCTTACACACTGAAGAGCTTCTTTCAAAATTGAGATCAGTCCTCTCAAAATCTGCCATTGTCTTATCAACTAAATTTATGTAATATTTTAAATCCTTTGTTGTCATTTCAACAAATGTTCAAAATATCTTTACCAGGAATAGATTCCATCGCAAAAAGCCACTTTCTTTTGTTCATCCATCAGAAACAACTCCTCATCCGTTCAAGTTTTAGCATAAGATTGCAGCAACTCAGTCTCATCGTTAGGTTCCACTTTTAATTCTAATTCTCCCACTATTTCTAACGTATCTATAGTTCCTTCACCGAACTCTTAAATTCCTCAAAATCATCCATGAGGGTTGAATCAAATCAACTTCTTCTCCTGTTAATGTTGATATTTCAACCTCCTCCCATGAATTGTGTATATTCTTTTTTTTTTTTTTTTTTTTTTTTTTTGGTGGAGTCTCACTCTGTCGCCTAGGCTGGAGTGCAGTGGCACAATCTTGGCTCACTGCAACCTCTGCTTCCTGGGTTCAAGCGATTCTCTTGCCTCAGCCTCCCGAGTAGCTGGGACTACAGATGTCCGCCACCACACCCAGCTAATTTTTGTACTTTTAATAGAGAGGCGGTTTCACCATGTTGACCAGGCTGGTGTCGAACTCCTGACCTCAGGTGATCCACCCACCTCAACCTCCCAAAGTACTGGGATTACAGGCATGAACCACTGCACCCAGCTGAATTGTGTATATTCTTAATGGCATATAGAATAATGAATACTTTCCAGAAGGTTTTCAATTTGCTTTATTCAGATCCACCAATGGAATCGCTATCTATGACAGCTGTAACCTTATAAAATGTATTTCTTAAGTAAGACTTTAAAGTTGAATTTACTCCTTGATCCATGGGCTGCAGAATGGATGTTGTATAAGTAGGTAGGCACGAAAACATTAATCTTGTACATTTCCATTGGTGCTCTTATGATGACCAGGTACATTTTCAATAAGCAGTAATATTTTGAAAATAATCTTTTTTTAACTAAGCAGGAGGTCTCAACGGTGTGCTTAAAATATTTAGTAAACCATGCTGTAAACAGAGGTGGTGTAATCCAGGCTTTGTTCTATTTATGGAGCACAGGCAGAGTAGATTTAGTATAATTCTTAAGGGCCCTGGCATTTTTGAAATGGTAAATGCACTTTACCTTCAATGTAATGCCATCAACTGCATTCGTCCCTGACAAGAAAGCCAGCCTGTCTTTCAAAGCTTTGAAGCCAGGTACTGTCTTCTCCTCTGTATCTGTGAAAGTCCTGGATGACATCTTCTTCCAACAGAAGGCTGTTTCATCTGCATTAAAAATCTGTTGTTTCGGATAGCTATGTCGATTTTCTAAATAACTACTTGCTGTAGCTTCTACATCAATGCTTGCTGCTTCACCTTGTACATTTATGGAGTTGGCCTCTTTCCTTAAACCTCATGAACTGACCTCTGCTAGCTGCCAGCTGTTCTTCTGCAGCTTTCTCACCAATCTCAGCCTCCAAAGAACTGAAGAGAGTTAGGGCCTTGCTCCAGATTTGGCTTTGGATTAAGGGAATGTTGTTACTGATTTGATCTTCTATCCAGACCAACAAAACTTTCTCCATGAGAGCAAAAACCCGTTTTATATTCATATCATTCATGTGTTCACTGAGAAACACTTTTAATTTCCTTCAGTAACTTTTCCTTTGCATTCACAACTTGGCTAACCGATTGGCACAAGAGGCCTAGCTTTCAGCCTGTGCTGGCTTTAGACATGCCTTTCTCACTAATCTTAATCATCTGTAGGTTTTTATTTAAAATTAGAGACATGTAACTCTTCCTTTCATTGGAAGACTAGGGGCCATTTTAGGGTTATTAATTGGCTTAATTTCAATATTGTTGAAAAATGCAATGTCTGCAAAGCACAATAAAGTGAAGCATAATAAAAAAATTATGCCTGTAGAAGCTTCTTTAAAGCCTCTCAAAATCAATGGTAAGGAATCACAGTTTAAAAATATATTTCTTGCTAATCTCTTGATATTACTCCTAATGACAAATACAAATCACAAACTCTTAATTTCCAGACAAAATAGGTAAGTAATGGGATTTTTTGGTTCAGGCTAGCTCTGTTGTTCTTCTTCCCCCCCTTCAGGCTCTGTGATTCTGATTATTCTCAGTTTGATTGAGAGGTGTGTTTTCTCCTTATTGCTCAAATAAAATTCTCATCATTGTAAATGAAATTCGTTCAAGTTTTAATTAGGTAACAGATTCAAATTATAGTTATATTATGAGGTAGAGTAGTTTCATTATTTACTTCCCCCAACACCCCCAGGATAGGAGAAGATATATACAAAAAAGTTAGAACACTAAAATAAACTTGTGAAGCCTCTTCTTCATAAATTTGCAAAGACTAGATCTATTATTAAGAATGTATAGTTTTCTGAGCTTATTTATATAGTGTCAGAGATGATAATGTTGTGATAATATTGTAAATATTAACTCACCTGGTAGAATACATTTTTGTTCAAAACAAAAAATCTTATTAGAAAATAGATTATATGGCCTCTTAATATACCCTTTGCTTTTGAACATACTTTCCTTTTAGTTGTAGCATTACCAGAGCTCTTATTAAATGCAAAATAAAATCACTAAAGCTATACTTTGGTGATAAAGTGTAAACTTAATTTTAAGTAGTCTATATGTGTTTATTATTGAATAATTCTATGCATCTGCCAATCTGTCATGTGGTCTATGTGATACATTTATGATCACGTTATAAAGATCAAACAGCATACAAAAAGAACATTTGTACTTGGCATGGTGCTGATTATAGGAATTTATATTAGTATCGAAAATTGGTTAAGTTCAAGATGGGTAAAGAGACTAGAGAAATCTTCATAGATGAATTAAACCCTACTGTCATAAAAATAGGAAACACTTGCTAAATATTTATTAACATAAAATTAGGCACACTCTTGTTAAATCTCTGACCTAGATCATTGCAGGAACTTTAAAATCATCTCCCTGACCATTTTTACCTCCTGTTCATCCGCTGCACTACTGATACTACAGATAAAAATTGACGAGGCCATTTCCAGTTTTAAGTACTCTTGTTTTCTGTCTGCAGAATATAAAATATAATCTAATGTCTTCAGTGAAAATTATAAAGAACATTTACATCTTACCCCTGGCTAAATTTTTAGTTCTATTTACTTGCAATTCCCGACTATCAAGACTATTTCACATAGCAGCAGCTCAGATAGCATCTCCACTGAAAAATATTGGTTGGTTCCACAAGCTTGAATCTACTACTCTCTTCAGTGTTTCTAAACTTTTGGGTAAGACCAATATTATATAACCTAATTTATTATATTCTAATATATGCACATATGTATATGTCTTCTTGATTTCATTGTCTTCTTGATTTCAAGGAGCAGCAGTGGTACCATGAGGCTGAGAAGATATTTGCCTTTCTTGACTCCAGGATTAGTTCTCCTTTGCTAACATCTTAATATCTTCTGGTAATGGCCCTGTGGGTGGGAAGAAGAGGCTCTCTAAACCTGGGTCTTGTTGAGGCTGAGAGAAATGAAGATAGATATATAAGAAAAAGGAAAGTACTATACCTTCATATTGTTTACTTTCAATTTTGCTTATCCTCATATCCAATATGTAGATTTTGGAAAGCTGTGAGAAGTAATCTATTTTTAAAACTCATAAAATAGATACTTTATTCACAAATTTGCTGTTTTAAAATATCAATTGAGTATAATGCTCTGTTACTATTTTATTTTAAAGACTTTCAAATAGCCCTCAAATCTTCAAAGCAAAGTTAATGATTAATATAAATTTGGAACATAAGATTTTAAAGATAAAAAATTTGTTAAAAAAATAACTCCTTGTATGAGATTTCCCAATAAAGAATTGAAAGTATAAAGCCTGACCTTAAAACTTGGGAAGGTCTATTTTCTATTATCAAGATCTATGTAACTAACTCTTCTTCCAGAAATAAAACAGGGAACAGCCAACTAAAAATCAATTCACCACGTCTGAAGCTGCCAGATCCAGAATGAGCAAGAGCAGACATAATATGATTATGAGGACTCGGAGCATTCAGGACATACAACTGAATCCCACATAAATTGCCAGCCAAAGGGAGATGTTGCTGGATGACCTGCTAACAGGGATTTAGAGCGATCAAGCTTTTCGATCTATGTTTCCATGGTGAGGTAGATAACATGTTCAAAAATTAGGCTTTTATGGTCACAAATTCTGCCAAAACTTTAGCTCATTACCTCTAAACAAGTGTTCAATAATTGCAACATTAATATTGTTGAGCATTTAGTGTATTAAAGCATTTGCTACTGTTATGAAGATTTCCTGAAAAAAAGACCTACTTGAAATCATCTCTATTTTATTGTAGATAAAAGTGAGACATGAAAAGAAATGCTTTTTATAACACGATGCAGTGTATTAGTGTAAGAAAGTACCTGAACGATTAATTTAATACTACTTGTGGTGGCACTCAATAATTAACCTAACAAAATCAAGACAAGAGAATTGACAGAGTTTTCCCTTGACTTATGAATGTCTATACATAGACTTTTACGTGTGTAGATATGAAATCACATTTAGAGTGCATACACACGTATACACATTTATTACATATCTACTCAGAAATACTTTATTGTAGAAAAATATTCTATTAAATCAGGAAAAGAAGCATTATTATTTACAAATGGATAACAGAGCTAACATGCATTTCCATATCTATACAACAGGTATAAGGTGGAGCATATGTTTTTAAGAATTCAACGTCTCCACAACAGAGACAGGAGCAAAACAGGACCATTGACCCAGCAGCCCGACATACAATGCCAACAGGACAGAAAACTTTCCTTATACCAGACATCATCATCTCTTTATGGACTTGAATGTTGAACTGGTTAAATAATTGTCAAAAATGATCTTTTTGAATAATGAAAGTGAATAACGTATTAGCTGGCAATTTTTTCAGGCATGCAACTGGTGGCTAAAACTTATTAACATACTATTAAAATAGAACATTATTATCCTGTTGATATTTAACTATTTTCATCACCTGTATTCCTGTGCCTTTATATATATGTGAATATATATATATATTCATTTTAATAGGCAATGCTACTTTTAAACATAAAAAAAGTCAGACACTTTTTTTATCCCAAAGATGACTTTGCCATGTCAGTGTACTGCTTCAGCTTTGTCTCATGTTTCCTGTGCTAAATAGATAGAAAGATTGTATCTGTCTCTGTTTTTTAGAAGAAAAAAACCATTTTTTTCTCCATGATTAAGTCCAATGAGAAAAATGCCCCTTGGTTTTGCAGATACCACTAAACACTGTGGCACTCCCGCGAATCACTCTTATATATCTTCCTTTAGGTAGCCACCTGGCATTGTGCTGTTAAGTCACTTAAACTCGCTGTGAAACAGGATACAATTTCACTCACAATATTTCCAAACCATGTAATAATGAAATATGTTAATAATAGGGCTGTTCTGAGTCACCATTCATGATTTCTTAACTTTCAGTTTGGTATTAGCAAAAGGTACAATTACGTCTAGAAAAGTATCATCTTGATTTATTGCTACATCATCTTCAAAATGACAGTATTGTGATTTGGAAGAATATCCTAACTAGCAGGGAAGAAAGTGGAACAACATAATCCATGACACTGAACAATTCTCATATTTGTTTTCAGAGTCAAAATTATTTGTTGCTTTGCTTTTGAATTTTTGTTTATGAATCCCTTGCTAGATGAATAGTTTGCAAATACTTTCTCCTTGTCTGTGGTTCGTCTCTTCACTTTGTTGACTATTTTCTTTGCTGTACAGAAGGTTTTAGATTAATATTATCCCATCTATTTTTCCTTTTGTTGCCTGTCTCCTTGTCTGTGTTTCGTCTCTTCACTTCATTGATTATTTTCTTTGCTGTACAGAAGGTTTTAGATTAATACTATCCCATCTATTTCTTTCTTTTGTTGCCTGCGGTTCTGAGGTCTTATCAAAAAACAAAAACAAAAAACAAAAACAAACAAACAAATGAAAAAATGTAGACCAATGTCTTATAGCATTTTCCAATGTTTTTATTTTCTAGTAGTTTCATAATCTTGGGTCCTACATTTAAGTCTTTACTCCATTTTGAGTTGATTTTTGTGTATGATGACAAGTAGGGAGGTCTGATTTCAGTCTTCTGCATATAGATATCCAGTGTTACCAGTATCACTTATTAAAGAGACTGCTTTTTCTCCAATGTATGTTCTTGGTGACTTTGTTGAAAATGGGTTGACTGGAAGTATGTAGATCTTTTTTGGGGTTCTCCATCCTGTTTTATGAGTATATTATCTGTTTTCAAGCCAGTACCATGCTGTTTTAGTTACTATCACTTTGTAGTATAATTTGAAATCAGATAGTGCGATGCCCCTAACTTTGCTGGTTTTGCTCAGGATTGCTTAGCTATTAGGGTGTTTTCTGACTTTAGATACATTTTAGGATTTTTTTTTCTATTTCTGTGAAGAGTTTCATTCGTATTTTAATAGTTATTGCATTGAATCTGTAGAGAGCTTTGGGTAGTATCAGTGTTCAAACAATATTAATTTTTCCAATCCATGAGAATGCAATATCTTTTCTTTTTTTGTCCTCTTAGATTTTTTTAATCAGTGTTTTACAATTTTTTATATACAGATCATTTATTTCTTTGGTTAAATTTATTTCTAGGTATTTTTTGTAGCTATTATAAATTAAATTGATTTTTTCATTTCTTCTTCAGATTGATGACTGTTAGTGTATAAAAATGCTACTGAATTTCATATGTTAATTTTGTACTCTGCAATGTTATGAAGCTCATTTATTATAAGTTTCTGGTGGAGTCTTTAGTTTCTTTAAAATATAAGATGAAAGTATCTGTAAAGATAATTTGAATCGTTCCCTTTGAATTTGGATGTTCTTAAATGTTTTCTATTGCCTAATTTGTCTGGCCAGAAATTTCAACACTATGTTGAAAAAAAGCTGTGAAATTGGACATGTATGTCTCACTCCAGATCGTAGTGGAAAAGCTTTCAGTATTTTCCACTCAGTAGAATATTTGCTGTGAGCTTGTCATATATGGCCTATATCATGTTGAGGTACACCATTTCTACGCCAAGTTTGTTGAAGGTTTTTATCTTAAAGAAATGTTGATTTTTATCAAATGCTATTTTAGCATCTATTGAAGTAATTATATGGTTTTTGTTTTTAACTCTGTGAATGTGACATATTATGTTCATTGATTTGCCTATGTTGAAGCATCCTTGCATCCCTTAGATGGATCCCACTTGATCACAGTGAATGATCTTTTGAATGCATTGTTGAATTTGGTTTGCTAGTGTTTTGTTGAGTACTTTCACAACTATGTTTACTTTGTAGAGTTCTTTCACAACTGCGTTTGTTTATTGTTGTTGTGCCTTTATCTTGATTTGGTATCAGGGTAATGATTGATTCACAGAATGAGTTGGGAAGTATTTCCTCCTCTTCAATTTTTTGAAATAGTTTGAACATAACCGACACTAGATCTTCTTTAAATGTTTGTTAGAATTCATTAGTGAATCAATCACATCCTAAACTTTTCTTTGATAGAAGAATTTTTCTTAGTTTTTCAATCCTGTTACTTGTTATTGGTCTTTTCAGGTCTTCTATTTATTTATTGCTCAATCTTTATAGGTTGTTTGTGTTCAGGAATGTATCCATATCTTCTAGGTTTTCAAAATGGTGGGCATATAGTTGCTCATAATAAAAGCTAACGATCTTTTGTATTTGTGTGTTAATTATAATGTGTGCTTTTTCATCTCTGATTTTTTTGTGTCTTTTCTTCTTAGTCTAGCTAATGGTATGTCAATTTTTATTTTTTTCTTAAACCATCTTTTGTTTTATTATCTTTCTTATTTATTTAATCTTAATTGTATTTACTTATGCTCTAATATTCATAATTTATTTCCATATATTAATTTTGGGGTTGGTTTGTTCTTGCATTTCTAGTTTCTTGTGGTGCAATGTTAGGCTGTTTCTTTGGAGGCTTTCTTTTTCTTTTTTGATGTAGCATATAATGCTATAATTTTTTTAGTACCTCTTTTTCTATATCCCCTAGGTTTTACTATGTTTTGTTTTCATTTTCATTTGTTTCAATCATTTTTTTAAATTTACTTCTTAATTTATTCATTGACCCATTAGTTGTTCAGAAGCATGCTGTTTAATTTTCATGCATTTCTATAGTTTCACAAGTTTCTCTTGTTATTAATATCTAGTTTTATTCTAATACAGTCAGAAAAAAATGTTTGATATACTTTTGATTTATTTAATTTGTTGAGACTTATTTTGTGTCTAACATATGGTCTATCCCAGGGTTCCCCACCCCCAGTTGGTACGGGTACCTGAGACTGGTACTGGTCCGTGACCTGTTAGGAACTGGGTCGTACAACAGGAGGTGAGCAATGGGTAAGTGAGCGAATCTTTATCTGTATTTACAGCTGCTCCCCATTGCTCACATTACTGCCTAAGCTCCATCTCCTGTCAGATCAGAGGCAGTATTAGATTCTCATAGGAGCACAAACCCTATTGTGAAATGTGCATGCAAAGAATCTAGCTTGAGTGCTCCTTGTGAGAATCTAATGCCTGATGATCTGTCACTCCCTTCCACCAACCCCAGATGGGACCACCTAGTTGCAGAAAAACAAGCTCAAAGCTCCAGTTGATTCTACAATATGGTGAGTTGCATAATCATTTCATTACATATTAAAATGTAATAATAATAGAAATAAAGTACACAATAAATGTAATGCTCTTGAATCATCCTGAAACCATCTCACCCCCAACTTTTGGTTCTGTGGAAGACAATTTTTCCTAAAGTTAATAAAATAGTCTATAAATGTCTGTTAGGCCTGTTTGTTCTAGGGTATACTTTAACTCCAATGACTGTCAATTTTCTGCCTGCATTAGCTATCCATTGCTGAAAGTACAGTGTTGAAGTCACATACTATTATTGTATTGAAATCTACCTATCCCTTTATATCAACTGGCACCTGCTCATGGGAAGAAGGCTGCTTCACGTGTTTTATTGGCTCAGATGAGTATGCATCATCTAGCAGGGCCCTGCACAAGCAGGATAGTTTCCTGACTTCAGTACGAGAGTTCATAGACAAGAGTGGCTCCTATTCGTATATGCTGTGGAGTGGAGGCTGGTGTGCCTGTCACATTCGCTCAGATGGGCGTGTGTTTCCCAGCAGGTCTCTGCATAGACAGGATAGTTTCTCAACTATAGCTGGGAGGCTGGATCTGAGACTGGGTCTCCTCAGGATCTGCTGTGGAAAAAAGGCTGGAGAGCCTTGTGTTTACTCAGAGGGCTGTACATCACACAGCACTTTCCTGCAGAGGTAGGAGCGTTCCCTGATTCAGTCAAAGGGCCAGTTTTGAGATGGGACCTCCTCAGAATTTGCCATGGGATGGTGGCTGAAGAGCTTGGTCTTTTTGGTTCAGAGCGGGACCTGTCTCCCAAGACGATGCTGCACATATGAGATAGTTCCCTGACTGCTGAAGCAGGAGGGGCTGGAGCTGAGACAGAGCCTTCCCAGGATCTACTGTGGGCTGTGGGTTGGAGGCTGGGCAGTCCATCTCATTGGCTCAGACAGACAGACAGACATCTCCCAACAGGTCTCTGCACAAATGGGATAGTTCCCCAACTGCAGTGGTAGAGGATGGAGCTGAGTCTGGCCCCTTCAGGATCTGCTGTGGGGCTGAGACTGAAAAGCCCATCTCATTGGCCTGGACAGGTATGTGTCTCCTGTCAGTTTTTAGTATAGATGAGATAGTTCCCTGACTGTAGCAAGAAGTGTCAGAGCCGAGGCTGGTCACCTTTGAGATCTGCTGTGAAATGGAGGTTGACAAACCGACCTGAGATGCCTAGACTTTGGGGCTGGGAGACGTGATAGTCTCCCTCTGGGTCCTTGTACAAACAGCAGCTCTGAGTTGAAACCTTAGCTGAGGAAGGCTGAAGTAGAACCAGAGGGCAAGTTTCAGCCTCATTGCTGAGGCCAATGTTGGCAGGCAGAGGAGCCTTTCTACCAAGACACTAGCGTGTACAATTACTTTTGGACCCCTTGGCAGATAGTTTTGCTTGCAAACTCAAGGTCAAATGAGGCTACAGCCAAGTTGCATGGGGGACTGGGCAATTTCTCGGCTTGAACTTGGAAGCAAGCTCAGTGGATTGCTTTGGGAGTGCAGACTAAACCCAGGAACAACGACCTGGGTGTTGTCTACTCTCAAAACAATACTCCTAGGTCTTGGGCTCCAGAACAGTTTCAAAAACTCCTATTTGAATCCTGAGGCTCCTATAGAGAAACTTTTAACTGTGGATTGGTATAGAATTTTTGTTGTCGTGGGGGGATATGAGTGGGCTATCTTCCATTCTGCCATTCTTGATGATGTCACTCTAGTGTTTAATTTTGATGAAGAATATTTCGTAAATGTTTTAATGGATCATAACTTTAGCATCAGAATTAAGTATTTTTAATGTAAATGTAGATATGTTCTATTTTATAACATTGTGTTTGAAATCAAATAGACTTACTTAAATTGAAAATAAGTAAATAGTTACTTATGAGTACATTTTTGAATCTATTTGAGTATATTGGCTTGATATAAAGAATTGATGTAATTATCCTAATTATTTCTTAGTGTTTTGTCAGGATTATAATAGAAAATGAATGGTAGGGAAGCCTATTTGGTGTTTTGAATAAAAAGCTTGGTGCTGCGCATTGCTATCTCCTGCCAGTTTATGTAAAGAGTGCAAAAAATAAAGAACTCTTTATTTACATATATGTTTATTCACTTATCAATTTATTAACATATTAATTAAGGGATTATTATGTGAAGATAATATGCTAGCTGTTGATAATTAAACAAAAAACAAATCAGACTTGAAAAAGTGGTAACATCTTTTTAGGAAAGGGCCACATATATTGAGAGAATAACAAGGATATTCAGGTTGAGATTTTGAGCTAAAAAAATAATTTTTCTGCATAAGTATTACTTGACCTAAGACTTAATGAATAAGAGTTAGCTATTTATAGATTGGTGAAATGATAATGGGATGATAACTTCAGATACAGAAAACATCATGTGTAATATTCTTCCTGGGAAAAAGCATAACACATAGGAAATTGATGTAAGACGAGTAGGACTGAAGTATAAAGCAGGACAGAAGATGAAAAACGTGAAGTGGAAGTAAAGGCAAACCAGATTGTGCAAAACCTGTTGGCCATCTAAACAATACTTACACTATATGATAGAATATGGATGCTTGAAACTTTGTGTCCAATCTTTCCAAGAAAGGTAGGCCCACTGTATGACATTCTGCTAGAAGAAAGATCACAGGACCCAAATTCAAAGCTAAATGTGTAATTAAGCTCTTTAACTTTCATCATTAGTAGATGGTCACCCACAATGACCATGCTAATTACTGAACATGGAAGTGCTATACTGGAATGTACGAAGGGACATCTGAGAGCAAAGTAGATGAAGTTGTACAGGGAATCAGATAGTTGATGGGCATAGCTGAGCCTCAGATCCAGGGCCATGTAGAGAACCACACATGCTTTTGAGCATTAACGATATGGGAACTATGTTGTTCCATGGTTCAACCAGATTGATGAGTGGGATACATTTTCTAAGCTGAAAGTCAGTAAATTGGCTTCGAGTGGGATCACTTCTCATTGAATTTCCTATATGAATTCAAAAACTACAAAAACTATAAGGCCATGAGGATATGATGGCTCTGAAACCAAGGAATCTTTGGCCTACTAATGCTTCCAAACCATGACAACTGTCCATCCTTTCCTGACATAATGGCCTGGTCATGAGAGCAGTGAGTACAACAGTGGAGTGAGGGGTGGCATGAAGTGGGGCATTTTACCTTTTCCAAGTGCGATGCTGAGGATCAGTATATTATTTCATTCCAAACTTAATTTTTCACTTGCCAGGCATAATAAATTAGTGTTTCCCTAATGTCCTCTCTCCTCTACACAAAAAAAAATAGATATTTTAGAACAAAGAAGAAAGATTTATAAATGGGATATATGAGAGTATATTCAATTAAATAGGCTGAAAGATCACAGGACCTTCAAAATAAATATCTTGAAGGTGTAGAAGAAAGTGGAAAAAATGGGAGTGTTAATTCATTAAGAAGACAAGACAGGATGGAGTACAGAGCGCATGTGAAAAAATTTGCCTCCAGTACAAAGAAAGACACTTTCTACTTCTTAAAAGACAGAAAGAAAAAAATAAAGACTGGGGCATATGGCTGTAGGTTTCTAGAGTTGCTGGTGGGGAGATGAAGGAGTTCCCATCTGATAGCTTCTATTTTTTACAATGAATTCCGTGGCAATATCATCAGGTGAACATGTGTCTTGTGGGAGTTAGAAAGACCTAAGATGTTTGAGAACAAAAAAAAAATTGTATAATGGCAAAGTCTTCAGGGAATATGAGGGAGTAAGTCAGATAGGACTGAAGTCTCCCTAACCACTTTTCAAGAAATTATTAGCACTGGGTTATTTTTTGCAGGGAGGTTCAAGTTATGGCACTTGAGAATACAAATTTATATAATGAGTTTAATCTCCCCCAAATAAAACATAGATATCAGATACAGCATAGTAGACTGGGCAAGAAGAGAACATTTGTAACTAGTCTCCACCAGGTACTGGCTGCACAATTTAGACAAGTTATATAACCTCTAAGTTTAAAATTTCAACACAAAACTTTAAAATAATAACAAATATCATATACCTGATTTATTGAAGGACTTAACATGTGTGAAGCATTTATTACAAAACATGGTGCATATTTAGTCTTCATTGATGGTACTGATGAGGGTAATAGTAGCGACAGTTATTACTATTTCAGACCCCCTTGATTGAGAGAGACACTAAGAGCGGAATATATCATAATCTGTTTCCCTGCTCATTTTTTCTCAGTCAAATTTCTTCTACACCATCTGCTTACTTTCTTGCTCACTACATATGCTCCTTCATTTCAACTTTGTCTGTTATACTCCAGCCTGGCTGAACTATTTACAGTATTCAAAAAAAATGCCATGTCACCTTACACATATGCACATTTGCACAGTTTTCTTGCTGCCTGGAAACACAACCAGTTCGACTAGTCCTCCCACCAAAACACAAACATATGAACATCTCACTCCTCTTTTGCCAGTGGAGACTTCTCCTTTAAAATTCAACTCAGACACAGGTGGCATAGCTGAGTTGAATTACATGAATACAGGTTTGCGGCCATTCCTTCGTCCCTTCCTCTGATGAAATTATATAATATTCTCTGTGTCATATCAATTGATGATGAGCTTCCTGGGAGAGAATGGGCGGCTTCTCTTTTACATTAAGTATCATACACAGATACTCACACACAAAAGGCTTCATACATAGTCATTCAATTTAAGGACAGCTCCTCTGAAAGCAGAGACAACTCCACACATGCTCTAAACCAGGCTTCAGAGACAGAACGGTCTGTACATGATCAATGTGGGAATAAAAGGGCTGGAGTTTTTCCAAGTTATTAAAATCTTACCAACTGCACTATCAACAATAACAGTGGAAGTACAGAGATCCAAAGTGGTGCCAGGTTTGTTAAGAAGAAGGATCAATAGTTATGCAGGAGAACAAACCACACCACATAGGTGAAGTTAGTGAACAGGTGAAGGCAGGAAATAGTAAAGCTTTCCAAGATAAAAAAAAATGCCTCAGATCCAGAAATTCTTAACATCCAAATAAAATAAATGATGAAACAATCCAAACTTTCCTTTGGAAAGAGAGTGATTAGAGTAGCCTCACACTCTCCTTCCATGTTAGGAAATATCATAAGATGGGCACATAAAAAGCCAACGTGGCTTTCTGAACTACTGTTTACTTTTGGGTAATTTTGCCTGTTTGCAAATTCTATTTTATGACTAGCATTTTATCTATGTTCTCTTTGGTATTTGAGAGTCTTTCTTTAGTGTATTCATTTAATTGTTTTCTGCTTGACTTAAGTATTAAATGTTTGGGGTATAGTTAACCTGAAGATGGTTATTAGATTTTCCTTTACTTAGAAAAGAATGCTGCCTAAGACCGCTCTATAACCTTGCCCCCCCATTTTAACAAATGCATTATCACTTTAATGATTCAATGCAGTATGTTTCTTTTATGCAAAATATGGATTTGCAGAGAGAAAAAGAGAGAGAGAAATCAAGTAGATAAAAAGTTTTTTCTCATCTACTGTATTTTATAGCAAGAATACAGTAAGGATATGACAGTTTGGGCATTCTTTGATGTATGGATACAGAAGTCCATTTTATTATAAACACTGTTTTAAGTCTTGGTACCTGATAAACAGGTTACTTTTCATTGTGGATACATAGTATAGTCGACCTCACCTTTTCAATTTGTTTAATATGTCTTCTGTATGTAGTTTTTTTGTGTGATTTTTACGCTTTTAAGAAGACTTGCCAACAATATTCTGTCATCTTTAATATCAAGTAGGACATCACTGACTTAAAGTTGCTTGGAAGAACAAGAGTACATTGCAGACACACATTGTTGAACTGATTCCTAGATTAAATTTGTGTTGATCAACGTCAATTCTTCCAGGATGCCAGATGGCATTTTGACTTACCCTTTCTTACATCAGTGGTATTGCAGAAGTGCCTGTCAGTAGAGAAAGACATAGGAAAGATGCTCTTTCAAACGGAAGGACTGGTGTCAGACCTTAAATACAATTAAGAGGAAAAAATAGGAATATTTTAAATAACTATTGTTTAAAAATTAATTGCACATGAGCTAAAGTAAACTAGTTTGTTCTTCCAGGAGAATCACAAAATAATTTATTTCCAACTCCATTTGAAGCCTGTGATAGTGAAGATATTCAAGGGCCTTTCAAACCATTAAACCTTTTTACATATCATTTAAAATATTCTCATGTGCCAAGAATAATTTTGTCTAATTGTTCAAAGAAAATAATGTTTTCTGAAACTTGCCATCTATACTTGGTTGATAGTTCAGGATAAATTATTAAAAATAATTTCACACATTTCATCTCAAATATTGCTTAATCCATTAAGTATGTATTGTCTTGCAGTCCAGAATCTGTGTAGATTATCAATCAAGCTGAAGTAATTGCTACAGGAGAAGTGTCTGACCTAACTGCAAAAGTCAAATAAATATGTTGGAGAGAAAATTATTTCATAAATTTCAGAAAACATTTTCTTTTCTCGATGGGCGAAAAAACAATAGTTTGTGTTTACAAACATACATGTGTGTTTGATGGTCAGTTTTTCCCCATAATGCTACTGAATTCAAGTTGCTAGGGATATCTCAGGAAGAGGTACTAGTACTTAATATCTACTGTCTTTCAGTTCCTCTTATCATCGCTTTAACCCTCAGAATAAAGTGCTCTTTAGGACTTCTCAGTTTTGTAGATGAGGAAGCTGAAATTGGAAGAGAATAAGAGACTTGCTTAATTAAGGTCACACAAATATTAGATTGGTGCAAAGGATTGCAATAACCACAATTACTTTTGCACCAATGTAACTTTATTGCTGGAATGTCAATAAGAGTTTAAGTTCAGAGACTATTCTAAGAAATCTCACATCAAAGGCTTCTATGGCACCGTTCTTAATTTACTCATAGGTTTAGCTCTAATTTCTACAGTACAAATGATCAGTTTTCTTTATAAATTTTCTGCTCAGATTATATCTTGTTTTCCAGGGCAACGCCTTGCTTTTATGGGCTGGAATATGTAAGCTGGTTAACGTTGCAGAGGCCTCATGCTACATAGACCTGATATCAATAGAGGTAAAGATAAATAAGATCAAGTTGATATTAATTTGGTGGATAGGCATATTTCAATATTCTCTTGAGTCCTCTGCAGAAATCTGATTTTACAGACTGATGATAGAATAGATTTGTGTGGGGCAACATTTATGTAAATAAATATTTCAATATTATACTTCTTGCCATTCTACTAATCGATTTCAAATGGGTTTGTTGTTGATTATATTTTTATAGATTTCAAAGAAGAACATATTCTCCAAAGTAAGTAAAACTTATTTTACATGATCGTTTACTTTTTAACTTAAAACTTTTCAATTTGGAGTTGCATTACACCTCGTAGAATAATTTGTATAGAAGGTAAAGGATATTTAGGTGGAGGTTTCTGCTGTGGCTTCCCCTGTTAAAGGATGGTTCATTAGCATACAATAATGAGAGAAAGAGCAGTAATTTGTGACTATGCCCCAATCTTATTTGTTTAGACTAGGGCATTGCCTGACTTCCCTATGTGATGGAGTTCATGCATTAACAAAAGTTTCTGCTTTTCTCAGACCCAACTTTTCTCTTTTTTAATTATCCAGTGTTCCAAAAAAATTTTTCTATTGGGATAATAGTTCCTGATTACATTAGTCTTCTCTCAGACCCCCACCTTCAACTTGTAAGTGATGTTATTCGAACCCATGATTTAAGCTTTTTTTGTTTACTAAAGCTATTTCTTAGTGATTTTTCAGAAACATACCTATCATTCATGGACTCAATTTAATTGTGATAGCCATATTCTGTAAGCTCTCACTTTACCTTCCTTTACTCTGTGAAAGTCTTCTTTTTTTAAAGTGTAGAACTGAGAGTAAAACAGTTCATTTTTATGAGTGTTCCTTAAAAATATAATGACAAATAATGACATAGGTCATTAGCATATGATGTCCTAATAGAATTATTTTTGTTAGTAATCTGCCTGCCATTTGAAAATTGCCAAGCCATTGTCTTAAAAAAATGATTGAAGGTTGTTATTCTTTATATAGCAAAGGAAAGTGCTGGAAAACTTCTCTTTAAATTTAAGAGAAACAATAATTATTTTAAAAATGGGTTCCCTGAGTAGTTCCAAACACTAGAATAGTTGCAATAAATTAGTGAAGTCATGTCTTCTTACATTAATTAGATGCATTGTAAAGTAAATGTCTTCATTTTTGTGTAATTGGGAAATATAATTTAAAGAATTAAATAATCTTTTTATGTAGGACACTATATTCAGGCAGCACCTAATTATTTGAATGTTTCATATTTCATGTTTAGGTATGATATGTTTAGTACGTGTATGGGATCACTTATCCTATGTGGCAGTGGAACTTTCGATGTCTGTCTCAATCATAATAAGCTATATTAGTCTTTAGTCAGAAAAAAAGACTCCATGTCTATGTGGCTTAGAACAATTAAAGTTTATTTTCACTCATGCTACATGTTTATAGTTATTGGCTGGCAGCCTTCTTCCAAATGTCTTCTCTCTGGGACACCGTCTGGCAGAGCCTCATAGCAATACTCCTCAATGTTTAATGTGCATTTAAATCACTTGTTAAAATTAATATATTGGTTCACCTCTATGGAGGTACCTGAAATACTGGATGACATGTGGGCCTAGAACAAAAACAGATCTGGAAAGTATGAGCCATTGCTGAAAACCTCCAACTTCTAAGAACCCTTGAATTCCTGCCGTAGTGAACTTAACTTCAGATTAATCCCCTCTCATACCTTTCCCACCATTTCAATAATAAAAGAAAGAGTCCTCCAGTGCACCAGTCACTTTTTCCTCTCAGCAACTAATACTCTACTCAATAGTGAAAGTTTCCCTTACAACAGAAAAATTTGATTATGGCTTCTAATACAAAATTTACTCTTACTTTAACAGATTATTGCTCAAAGTCCTCCTTGTCTATATTCAGTATTCTTCATCTTCAGAGTGAATGTTATAAAGAAATCTAAAATGTTTTAACTCCATTAAATAATCTGGCACACCCATGCTAGAGAAACAACAATAACATAAAGATGCATAGTTGTATCTACACATCAGCTTGCAAATTACTCAGGTTAAACACACTGACTTTCTCTGCATTTGAATACGTGGTCTCATCTATTACTCATATTGACTTCAGCTTGCTGCTCACACATGTTAATCATCCAATCCCCTTGAACTGTCAACCTCCTTCTGACTTTTTTTTTTTAACCAGTCAAGACCTGATATTTGTTAAGACGCAGTTTCCAGGCTGGGCGAGGTGGCTCATGCCTGTACTCCCAGCACTTTGGGAGGCCGAGGCGGACAGATCACAAGGTCAGGAGGTTGAGACCATCCTGGCTAACATAGTGAAACCCCATCTCTACTGAAAATACAAAAAGAATTAGCCAGGCATGGTGGCACGCACCTGTAGTCCCAGCTACTCAGGAGGCTGAGGCAGGAGAATCACTTGAACCCAGGAGGTGAGGTTGCAGTGAGCTGAGATGGCACCACTGCACTACAGCCTGGGCGACAGAGCAAGACTCTGGAAAAAAAAAAAAAGATGCAGTTCCCATATGTACCCAATAATGGAAAACCATAGGCAATGGTATCTCTATCTGGAACATTGTTCTTGCCTTAATTACTCACATAAATGTAAGAAAGAACATAACATTTGTATCTTGTGATCTCCTTGTACTTCTCAGTACTACCAAATCCACGAAACACATGAAGGGAAATAGATTATTTAAGCATATGGACAAAAGACCCTCATGAATTGGCTAAAATAGTATAAGGCATACATCATATGAAATAGTTGTGAGCACAAGGAAAATCAAATAAAAAAATGTACATTCGGCCAGGCGCAGTGGCTCACACCTGTAATCCTAGAACTTTGGGAGGTCGAGGAGGGCAGATCGCCTGAGATCAGGAGTTCAAGACCAGCTTGGCCAACATGGCGAAACCCCGTTTCTACTAAAAATACAAAACTTAGCCAGGCATGGTGGTGTGTATCTGTAATCTCACCTACTTGGGAGGCTGAGGCAGGAGAATCATTTGAACCCAGGAGGCAGAGTTTGCAGTGAGCCGAGATCATGCCACTGCACTTCAGCCTGGGTGACAGAGTGAGACTCCATCTCAAAAAAAAAAAAAGGAAGAAAGAAAAAATATATATCCACTATCTGTGTGAATGGCATGCATCTGCCACTTACCTGAGAACTGAACATAGAATCTGATATCAATTAGCGTTACAGGTCATCCAGCTATCTAAAACAAATTTCCAACCTTCTGTGCATGTATTTCCTCTTTCTCCATTCCCTACCCTAATGAGATAAGGCATTTTTGAATAATATTGTAAACATCATGGATAGCTTGTAATAGGAAAAAGTTTGTACATTGTAAGATAATTAATTGGAGAGGATGACAATTAGGACTAGGGTCAAATCCAGGATTTGATTTCAAGGGACTAATAGGTATAGGAAGCATATAACCTAAGAAATGTGCCCTAATAGCCTATGTTATCTGAAAAGATTAAAATACTCATTGAGTGACAAACAAATTCTGCATATTTTACTACTTAATAAAATGGTTTCTTGGCCCTATTTTCGATTTCTCTTTTTCCTATAATCCTGACCAGTATATCACATCCTCTGAGTGAGCGCCTCAGTCTTCACTGGGGTATCAGTATGGGTAGCTGTGGAGCCAGAAAACCATGTGTGTGACGTCATTATGGTGGCAATATGTACCTTATCATTTTATTTTGTGGGGAAGTTATTATATTCAGCCTCAGCAAGAAGCAATAAATGCTCTAGAGTCAATTGATAATGCAGGTTCAGATCTTGGGAGAAAGGTCAGAACAGAGTTTATAAAATTTGGAGTCATTCTCATAGAGGTGGTAGTTAAAAAGATAGAACAGAGCAAATAAACTGTAGACAGCAAAGGGTCATGCAGTGACTCCTTGGGTAACACCTGAATTAGTAGAGGAAAGGAGAAATACAATTCAGTGGAAGAGACACTAGGAAAAAAAATTAGTCAAGAATAGAAAAATTGCAATTTAATGGGCTGAGGATTAGAAAATTGATTTCATAATGTGGCCATCAATCGTGATGAATGATACAGAGAATTCAAGATAAGGTAACTATATCTTATTTATTTTGGATTTTGATTTCTAGTAAGAAAGGGCCAGTTACTATGCAAGCTCCGTAATTAGACAACCTGGATTCAAGCCCACGTTCTGACACTTGCTAGCTCTGTTGTGCCTTTGGGTGATAGTTTCTAAGTTTTCTACACTTCTAAATTCTTACCTGTATATAGGTAAAATTAGATAATCCATGTGAAGTCTTTAGGTGTTATCTGGCATAAAAAGCCTTCAAGAAATATTAGTTTAAAAATAATGACATGATTATATTTGTAAGAGCAGTTGTGAAGAAGGATGGAAATCCATCCAGTTTGCAACAGAGTTAGAATCTGGGTGTAGTTATGTACTCTACTATGTACTATGGTAAGTGGACACTACTTGTCTAACTGCAGTAGTAGAGTGGTACATCTATCACCTTTGATGAGTTGACAATTTGTGCCTTTTTTATTACCAGTTTTTAGAATAAGTCTCCCTTGAACATATTTTCAGTAGATTGAAAGGAAGAAGTAAAGAAAAGTTATTTATAAAGACAAAAGCCATACATGAAAAGATGAATCAGAAACTCAGTGGGAATATTAGTTTGGGTAAGTGAGACTAATAGATATTCATCTGAACCCAGGGTGTAGGGGAGGAGTAAAGAAACAAGTATAATGATATTAGAAAATGAGTTTTTTTTCAAATATCCTCAGTCTGAAAACATAAGAAAGGTCAGCTACAGAGAGTAAGAGTAGTAGAGATGAGGTTTCATATTGAGAAAGCAGAAAAAGGTTGGGATAACACCAAATAGAATATTAGATAGTGTCATTTAATAATGACTAAAAAAAAGTTACAGAATTAGGAAGATAACAGAGAGGGTAAAGATCTATAGCATGCTTTCATCTAAATCACAGGACTTGGATGTAATTTTGCAAGCATTAAACGGTGAACAAAAATAAAGTTAATAACACAAAAAATTAAAATTGAGAATGTTCAGTCTCAGAGTACTATAAAAAATATACTGAAAGAACGATCTTGAAACAAGAAGACTACTAAAATAGCCATCTTATATGAAAGAACTCAGCGTGCAAGGCAATGGGAGTGAAAATGGGGGCAAGAGGGATGGAATGAATGGCAGATACATATTCTTCTGGTTGAATGTAGTCATTTAGCTCACATTTCTAAAACCTATCATAATAAAAATTTAACTGTCTGATATTTTCTACTTGCCAACAAATAATTATATCATAAAGTATGTCATGTATTTGAAACAATTAATTTTCAAATCAAATTAAAATATTATGGCTAAACTTTCTTCAACCAAGCAACTGACTCTGCAGTATGAGAAACCACAGATTTACTACACTGAAGATACAATTAATTAGCATGGTTTGAGGCAATGGAATCAGAAGTTTGGCTTATTTAATGAGGATCACTGTCTATTATGTTTTCACAATTAAACTAACTCAACTGTTAACTTTCTTCAAATACAAAGCATATTTAAAAATATTTCTATATTTTATATATATATATATATATATATAGCTTCCAAAAGTCTCTTTAGTGTATGTTTGCAAAATTCTCATGAACCAACTGCTTCCTTTGAGTGTTTGTTTTGTTTTGTTTTGTTTTTAAGTTCGGGGCTAGTCCTCGGAATCAAACTCACAGACCAATGTTCTAAAATGAATGAAATGAAAATACTGTTTGTGGAAGAAAACCATGTTTTTTTTTGTGTATGGAGTTTTGTTTGTTTGGTTTTTTTGTTTGTTTTTTTGTTTGTTTGTTTTTTACATAGAGGAAAAAGCAGCAGAAAATTCTTCCCCAGAGAAAAACATTCCTTGTTGATTTATGTCTGCAATAGGAGAATAACGTAACAGATGTATATTGCCTGGAATAAAGTAAATTCAGCACATAAATTTAAATCACATACAACTTATGTTTTATGGTACAGTTGTGAATTGTGCTTTTTTGTTTCTATATGTAATTAGAAAGTAGAACAGATGTGAAGGTTAATTTTAATTTAGTGCGTCCATTACAAAGAAATATATATACTGCCTAGGGAAAGGAGGAATTTTGTTTCTTGTATAAATGTTCAGCTCTAGTTAGATATAAGAGCAGAGAAGTGGATTTTAGGACTCACTATATGGAAACATACGTAGTAAGACGAGTCACAAATATTGTAATAGTAATTTATGAAGCATACTTTGTATTATGTGGTAGATGGGGAAGTTGGAGTTTTCCGCTTAGAGATTTAGAGAGGTAGAGTATTCGTTAAAGTAATACATTATTTCATAAGGTATTTCTACTTTGGGCTGGTTTATTGTGTGCACCTGCTCTTCGGAAAACATCTTTCTCCTCCTCAATCCCAATAATAGGATTAGAGGGTACAGCAAGCTCTCAGACATGCTTTCTCTCCTTCCAACTGTGTATATTTTGGCTAGGGCTATTGCCAAGTGTCTGCTGCCTTGTAGGTTGGCTATCTTTGATACTAGAAAAAGTAGATAAAATAAATCAAGCCATGGTAAAAAGGCCCTAGAGCAGACTGTGGTAATAATTGTCAACTTTATATTTGCATCTCACTGGATAAAATAGGCCTCTGTGTTTTGCCTACCATTAATTTAATTCATACACACCAAATTTTATATTTTCAATTTGCATTGGGAGACAAAAATAGGATTGATGATGATCTGCCAGTTTTACCCTAAGGTTTAGAATAATACTCTGCACTAGATGAGAAAATGGCCAACTAAAAATATTTTGCACAAGATCATTTTGCCTTCAGCTTTTTGAAAGTGGGATTTAGGAAAGCTCTGTCTTAGGTGCCAAATTCTAGCTGCACATGCCATATTTGAACTTTGGATCTACTTTCCATACGAAAGAAGTTTTAATTTCAGAAAGAAAATTTCTTAAAAAAAAACCTCCTTGTATTCTAAAAACCAGAAGTCAGGAATAGAAAAACATTTGCTCCACAGCGTTTTCTAAGAAAACAAGTATTTGGCATTAATTGACTATGATAAAGGAAAGAAAACTTTTAAAATTATTCCAATCATTGTCAAAATATGCAATGCATTTTTAGAGTTCAATGTATCTTAATATTAAAGATCTATAATAAGACCAGTAAATAGAATTGTGCACAAAATACATAAAGAAAAGTAAAATATTAAATCCATGGTGATAAATTATTCCTAAAATACCTGAACCGGACTGACAAGATGAGGGTAAAACTTGTCATTTGTGACATGCTTTTTGATGCCATTGACAAAAGATATTTTCAAAGACATCAGTTATTGTCTAAACACACGAAATGTACAGTAGCACTTCACTTCCTCATGTTTTTGTGTATAATATGGATAGTAATACCTATTTCACCATATTATTGTTAGAGTTCAATAAAATGTTGTATTAAACAATATTGCTCTGTGACAGGGTAGCCATTCAAGACTGAACCTTCGCTACATAGCTCCCCTTTGCACATTGACATTTATTTTGTTTCAAATTCAGCCCTCAGCAACAGAAACTACTATTATTTGTAATGAATCATCTGGATCAATACATCTACAAATATTTAAACTTGTCATCCAAGATTCACCTTTAACTTTGTCCTCAAGTTCTATCTCACTGCCTAATGTTTCCAAAGGCAAGAAAAATCATCCAATATCTGCAATAATTTTCTCTGCTTCCATCAGCAATGTGAATCACAGCTTTTACTATTATTTGTTCTAAACTCTTGGACCTAAATAACCTTCATGCTAACATTTGTTGTTTGATCTTCAATTACCAGAGTGTATATTATATGGAGATAGAATTAGATAAGTACAGGTGCAGTTTCTTATTTAAAGCTCTGTGGGATTTTTCTTTAGTGAAACCATAGCAAATGGTAATAGTTCCAAATAGATGTGATTTGCTAACCTACAAGAGAACAAAGTAAGTTTTAGCAGCAGGTGATGGTCACAGTATTCCAAGGAGGACCACATGAGCTATGGATGAAGGATTGAGCCTGGATAATCTTGCCTTTGTGATGCTGCCCAATTCTGTAAATGACTTTCTCACTTCATTCAACCCCCTCCATCCAGTCATTGGCCAGCCTATTCTGTTTAAATTATCCTGTCTCAGCTTCTGGTCTAATCAGAATGGTAGTCAGCACTGCTCAACTCATTATTCCTGCAGTGCTGAGATCCACAGGAGCCAAAACATAATGTACCTACATAATAGATGACTGAATTCGAAATAAAAATAAGCTATTTGTTTGAAATTTACCTCCCATTTATTATATACTTGCATAGGAGGTCTCCTAAGAGTCTGTAGGGGAGCTTTGTCTGGAAACGTTATATAATATATGTTTATGTGCTGAGAGCAGAATACACATGTGATTACAATACTGTTACATAGCACTGATTTCTTTTCTTTTTTTTTTTTTTTTGGAATACATCCTTGAGAAAATTGGAATGCAAGTTCTATGACCAAACGACCAAACATATGCCTAAATAACATTCTAGCCTTGAGACAAATAGTTCCGTAGATGCATATATACACATAGATATAAATCACAGATTATAACTGCAATTTCTGTCATTAGAGGGTTTCAAATGTTCTTCAGCTTTGTGGTGTGCATATGATGGTCTTACCAAAATAAATGATTTCTCTATGCGTACCGTGAGCTCTGTCAAGATTGAGAGCCCATTGTCTAATAATTTAGAACATTACAAAGGTCTATTTTCTGGATCTGAAAGAGATATTACTTCAAGAATAAATGCTGTTAGTGGGAGGAAGAAAATTTATCCATATTTCTCCCTATGTATCATTGAAAATGTACAAGTATACATTTTACATCATCATTATTATTACCTGATGGCTATTCAGCACGCAGCCATCAAAGTGCATGATACATGTCCCTTCAGTTGAACACCGGAAAGCTATGAGCTAGTATAATTTGCCAGCTCTGGAGAGGACTGTCACTTACAATTTATGACTCTTAAATGGAAATTAAGGATGATATACAAAAGTTTATGGAATGAGTTGCCTTTATGGGAAGAGGGTTAACATTAGTAGCCTGACAAGATTCAGGTGTTTCCTTAAAAGTCTCTTCAGCACAAAACCTTTATTATAGAAGCCTGTGTGTAAAAACTTGTGAACTCATCTAAACCATGCATTTTTTTTTTGGTCAAAGTGTTAATAAAAAGCTTTATTCATTTCAGGGATTTCAGATGTTAGTATAAATCATCTCTCTATATACTAGAGATTAAGTTAGATTATTCCACAACTTAAACAAAGGAAACAAACAAACAAACAAAAACATTGTGGTCGAAACTGAGTTAGGAAAGTCCACTGCTTTTAGCTATCTACAGCAAATCATAAAAATGGAGTGACTAACTCATTCCACTTTTCCTGGACTGCTCTGGTTTTAAACCTAAAATTTCCATATTCAGGAAACCTCTTTATTACCAGGAAAATTGAAATGGTGGTCGCCCTGGTTAGTGACAACTAGAAAATGACAGTGGCCCTTAATTAGAAACTTCTTATATCCAAAAATGGGATGGTAGGAAGTAAACACATTTTATCCCCCCCGCCACAGACCACACAGATACACACACAAACATGCATGTACAAATGACTGGGTAAGATCAACAAAGAGTAACCGAGAGTTAGAAACTAGAAGTGAGTGATAAACACATTTTAAAGGCAAAATGAAATTTAAAAACAAATCAGTAGTATTAACCTTAGCTATGCTAATTATGAAGCTCAATTCTCACAGATAGATGAAGTGTCTTCAGCATACTTTGGTGGTCAAGAGCATAATCTTTGAAGCTGGGCGACTTATCAAACAAGAATTAAGATGTATGTCTTTAATGAGTTAATACATATAAAGCACCCAGAATATAATGCGTGTTACTGCTATTCCTTCATCTTCAGTTTGTCATTTGATATGAGTGACAGTGTATTTGCTGTTGGCTTTCTTTACAATTGCAAATTTGTCTCTTGAAACTGAGATGGCATCAAGCAATAAGCAAAATTAAAATGAGATGGCATATATTTAGATATTAATATTCACAACGTTTTTTCATATTATTTTAATCTTGATTCACGTTTTGACTGTTCTCAGATACATTTATACAGGTTCTTGTAGATATTTCACTTTGAGTTAACAGTTATATAGATGAACCATACTTGTATGACCACAAATGCAACACTAGTCGTCCTCTTTGTAAAACACCATTACATTATTAACACGTTTGATAAAAATAATAAACATAAAAACATTTATTTTGCATTAATTGTATAAATCACTCTTTGGTTACAGGTATGCATCCCGAAGTATCATATTGGGACAGTCCGTGGAAAAATAAAAATTAAATTAACAACATTGGTTCAGTATGTAATTGCAGCCTTGCAGACTTTATATACAAATTTGTGTCTCTTGAATAAAATTCAATGAAAATATTGTGCAAGCTGATGCTGCTCTGAAATTTTAATTTACAGACAAGATGAAGGATATACATAGTAAAGAATGGTGAGTAAATGGTTTGGAACTGGGATGTATTAATGAATTGCAGTGCATTAATAAAGCTTATATGTTCATTTTTAACCTATGAATAATAGCAAATAAAATATTTTAGAATCAGATTTATTCATTACACCAAATAAAATTTTAAAAATATCAGGGCCATAAATTGCAAATATATAGGAGTCTGTTTTTGCCTTTCATTATCTCTGTCACTTCAATCAATATTGTGGTTTATAAAAGAAAGGTGAATAGCGATATAAGGAAAAAATAGCTTGCTTTATAGATAGGATTAAAAATAAAATTGATTAGATGTGTATTTGAAGGGATATTTCTTTTTTTCTTCCTACTGCATCAAATATTTACAAGAATCTATTTTGAATTATTGGGGAATCTTCTATCATATTAACTCAACAAAGCATATTTTTTAATAAAAATCTTATACCTCTATTATTAGTGCATAATTCAGTTGATGTTATGTTTTTATTCATAAGTTATTGCAGGTTTCATGAACATTTATGTGTATATATGCATTTAATTGTAATAATGTTCATTAATGGCTTCAAAAATTATTGTGTCCATAATTAATTAGCTACAGTTGAAAACATTTAAATTAAAGCCTACTAAAACTTATAAAAAAAACACATGTCATATAGCTAAAGAAAATATCTTTCCCATATAAACAAAAAATGTGAATTTATAAAAGATGCTAATGAAGAGAGCACCATGAAATTAAACTTAGGGTGTTTTTTTTTTTTTAACTTTCTAGCGAAATGACAAACTGGTATAGACTGAGAGCTCCTTCCAGTATAATTTACTCTGTAGAAACTATGAAAAAAATAGCTAAACATGAAGCCAAGGAATTAAAAATAACTGTTAGAAGTACTTGTAGAGGGTGGGCACAGTGGCTTATGTCTGTAATCCCAGCATTTTGGGAAGCAGAGACAGAAATTACTTGAGCCCACGAGTTTGAGACAAACCTGGGAAAATACAGCTAGACCCTATCTTATTTAAAATTTCAAAAATTAGGCCAGGCACGGTGGCTCCCATCTGTATTCCCTGCACTTTGGGAGCCTGAGGTGGGCATATCACTTGAGTGTAGGAGTTTGAGACCAGCCTGAATAATATAGAGAAACCCCGTCTCAAAACAAACAAACAAACAAACAAACAAACAAAAAGTACTTGTAGAGACTCAGTTTTTTTGAACTGAGGCAAAAGTAGGATACATTTCACCAGCTAGGGATGTTGGTGGTAGGTTTATCAGAGGAATGATATATTGGAAAGCAGATTAAATTCCTGCTCTTGAAAGGAACATTGTACTCCCCACTTCCATTGTGAGTTGAAAATAAGCTGCAATAGTCCATCCCATGGGGAACAGGTTGTATGATACAAAAGGAGTGCTAAGTCCCAGCTGGGGAAAATAACTGATGAAAACTGGTATAGGAAATCAATTACCCAATACTCTATCCTCTTTTGAATATTCAAATTTTGATGATTACAAGCTAAGGAGTATATCTTTTTCTAGCAATATTTGTTTCCAAAAGTTTAAATGAGATTTTCTAAATAGAGAAGTTGTTTGAGGCAGTGGTAGTAAACTGAGCTGCACATCAGTCCATCTGTACTACCTAGAATCTATTGACAATCCTAACATCTTATAGCACCAAGAGGGACAAAACTGGAGCCTGAAGGTCAGCTTTTACTATAGTATCCAAGCAGAAACAAGGTTGCCAAAACCTCCAGAAAACATGCAATTGTAGATAAAAAATAATTAGACATCTGTAATGACATAAGACCACTATAAAAATAAGCAGCAAACACAGCAATATAGAAGCAATGAAGCAGTGGAACATAGATATCAAGGAGAACACATATATTTCATATATGTTCTATGTGCTATACATAAATATATATAATTATACATGTATATGTAAAAAAGGAAATACATTTATTTGTAAATTAAGTGAAATAAAGTCCAAAATTGTGAGAAAGAGCACACAGAAGATGTTAGAAGGAGAACAGGAAGATTAGAGCGAATGGGAAAATTAAAATTATAGTCTAAAAGAACATACTGAATAACTCTTCCAGGAGATGACAAGTTAGAGTAAAAAAAAGAAAATTAAATTAAATAGTTAAGAATGATAAAAATAGGAGAAATATAATCATATAAATAATTGAAGTTTCTGCAGAAAAAATATGTGTATTGAAAATGTTTGCAAAATTAATGAAAATATTTGTAGAATGAAAACAATATAAAAACATAAGATAGACTGCTCAAAGAATGCCAAATAAGATAAAAAAAGAAAGGTATACTGAGATATATTATATTAAAGTTTTAGAAATTGAGAGATAAATGATTTTAAAACCTTTCAGAGAAAGACTACAATAAGTAACAAAAATTTAGAATGATAATACAGCCCTATACAGCAATCATAGAGCTATCATAAAAATGTTTTCAAAGTATAAACAGAAACATTTGAATACTAATTCTGCAAAATTGTAGTCTATATGTGTGTTTCAAATATTTAGACATTTAAGACTTCAGAAGTGTTTTCACTATAAGGTCATTTAAAAAACGTTCTGCGGCCGGGCGCGGTGGCTCACGCCTGTAATCCCAGCACTTTGGGAGGCCGAGGCGGGCGGATCACGAGGTCAGGAGATCGAGACCATCCTGGCTAACATGGTGAAACCCCGTCTCTACTAAAAATACAAAAAATTAGCCGGGCGTGGTGGCGGGCGCCTGTAGTCCCAGCTACTCGGGAGGCTGAGGCAGGAGAATGGCGTGAACCTGGGAGGCGGAGCTTGCAGTGAGCTGAGATTGCGCCACTGCACTCCCGCCTGGGCGACAGAGCCAGACTCCGTCTCAAAAAAAAAAAAACAACAAAAACAAAACGTTCTGCAAGGAAGAACTGAAATAAGAATAAAAAATAATTTCTTCCAGATAAAGGGGTATTAAAATCTGAAATAACATATAAATCTTTGCCTCTCTAAAATAAGAAAACTAAATACTTTGACCGTATAAAAATATGCAATAACAAGTAATCTGTGGAATATCTTTACCTAATGAAAAAATTAACTAAGTTAGTTTTTTCTTAGGTTTAGATTTCTTAGGTTTGTTTTTTATAGAAACTGGTCTAAATATCAGTTTCTAGAAAATGCAAGGAAGAGCAAGACAAATAATATTATGTCATAAAGAAGTACTCAACTTTCAGCAACCCAGCCCAACTAGAAACAAACTGACAACAAGTTCTGCCTGGATGAACTGGCATATTCAGCATCCTTGTCTTGACTAAATCTTAAAGGTCTATCACTACCAAAAACCTTACAAAGGCAAGAAGATGTGCATTTTTCTTCACTTGCACACACCAATGCAAGGACACAAGAATTACAAAGAATTATGAAATATGAAACCATCAAAAGTGCTAGTAAATGAATAATGGATATGGAGGAAATGGAGATCTATGAAATGACTGACAAAAAATTCAATAAAGAAAAATAATTTTGAAGAACTTCAGGGAACTCCAAGAATATATGAATAGAAAATTAAGTAAAAATTGAAAAAAGGCCATGAACAAAATAAAAAGTTTAACAAATTAAACAGTAAAAAAATAGAAATCCTAGAGATAAGGAATACAAGTACTAAACTGAAAAAATCAATAGAAAGCTCTCATAGCAGATTAGGTCAAGCAAAAGAAAGAATCAGTAAGTTCAATTTTGTACAACCATCATGGAAAAGTGTATGGAAATTTCTGAAAAAAATAAAACTAGAACTTCTCAATTATTTAGCAATCCTATTATTGGCTACATATCCAAAGAAAATAGAATCAGTATGTCAAAGAATATCGACATTTCCATGTTTATTTCAGCATTATTTATTATAGCGAAGATAGGAAATCAATCTAAGTGTTTCATCATTGAATAACTGGATAAGAAAACCTAGTATATATGCCAAATAAAATAATATGCAGCTATAAAAAAGAAGAAAATACTGACATTGGAGACAACATGGATGAACTTGGAGAACATTATGCCAAGTAAAATAAGCCAGGTACGGGAAATCAAATACCACAGGGTCTCACTTATATGTGAAATCTAAAAAAGTCGATCTTCTAAAAGTAGAGAGTAAAATAGTGGTTACTAGTGGGGTGGTTGGTGGGAGGTTGGGAGATATTTGTCAAAGAATATAAAATTTTAGTTAGGTACATGGAATAAGTTTAAGAAATCTATTATATAATATGGTGACTGGACTTAAAAAAAGTTCGAGGGAGGATTTAGAGAAAAGGGTCCAGAAAGCATTTTTAAGAAAATAATGGCTAAACATTTTCGACATCTGGGGAAATATGACAACATCCAGGTACAGGAAGCTAAGGGGTTTCCAATCAAATTCAACTCAAAATGGGGTTCCCCATATAATATGTTTACACTACAATCGAACTACCAAAAATTAAAGCCAAAGAAAGAATTCTAAAAGCAGCTAGAAATATGAAACCTATCCCATTCAAAGTAGTTCCAATACAGATATTAGTAGATTTTTCAGCAGAAAGCTGTAGGCCAGGAGAGAGTAGGACACTATATTCAAAGTGCCTAGGGTGCCATGCTGTTGGACTTCCCAGCCTCCAGAACCATGAGGCAAATAATATTTTATTAAAAACAAAACATAGATTACCCAGTCTGTGGTATTCTGTTTTAGAAACAGAAAATGGACTAACAAGTAGGAAAAAAAAATATTTATGGCCTTGGTCTAGGCAATGATTTTTTAGATACATTCCTGAAAGCACAGGCAACAAAAGCAAAAATAGGTAAATTCAATAAAAACTGTGATGTGTTTATCAAAATGTTGAGAGTTCCAGTGTATCTATTAGAGAACAGAAAGAAATAAAGTACAGACTACATACTCAACTTGAATACAGAGGATACAAAGATAAAGAGCAAGGGAGCACTCTCCAAAAAAAAATAAAGAAAGAAAGAATAAAGGTAATGACAGAGATTAATGACATAAAGAAAAGCAATAATAACAACTATACTCCTAAATTTTGGGTTATTTGAAATATTATTAATATTATTATCAGAGATTGATAAGTGAATACAGTAGTGGAGATAAGAATTAACAAAATGTGAATTAAAAAAGAAATTACTTTTGATACCAAACATATTTAAAATAATAAAACATTAAAAGCTGCTATAAAGTATAAAATTCTTATAAAGGTGCATCTATTAGTCAAGGTTCTCTAAAGTGACAGAACCAAAATGATAGATAGATAGATGAATACATAGATAGATATAGATAGATAGATAGATGTATGTGAGGGTATTTATTAAGGGAACTGGCTCATCAATTGTGGAGGCTGAGAAGTTTCACAATAGACTGTGTGCAAGCTGGAGACCCTTAAAGGCCAGTGGCACGGCTCTGCAAGCTTGATGGTCTCAGAACCAGGAAAACTGATGGTGTAACTTTCAGTTCATGGTTGAGAACCCAGGGGCTTACAGGTGTAAGTTTTGGGGTTCAAAGGCCAGGGAGCCCAGAATTTATTTGTCCAATAACAGTAGAGAGGCCGGACACGGTGGCTCACGCCTGTAATTCCAGCACTCTGGGAGGCCGAGGCGGGCGGATCACCTGAGGTCAGGAGTCTGAGACCAGCCTGCCCAACGTGGCGAAACCTCGTTTCTACTAAAAATACAAAAAAAAATTAGCCGGGCGTGGTGGTGGGCGCCTATAATCCCAGGTACTCGGGAGGATGAGGAAGGAGGATCGCTTGAACCTGGGAGGTGGAGGTTGCAGTGAGCCGAGATCACGCCACTGCACTCCAGCCTGGGCGACAAAAGAGAAACTCCATCTCAAAACAAACAAACAAACAACAACAACAACAAAATCACAGTAAAGAAAAAGCGTATCCCAGCTCTAGCAGATAGGTTGACACATTTACTTTTTCTCTGTTTTTGTTCTTTCTGGGTCCCCAGCAGATTGTGTGGTTCCTGCCTACACTGAGGGCAGCTCTTCCCCACCTCGTCCACTCAGGCTCACTTCCTAGTCTCCTCTGGAAACACCCACACAGATACCCTCACACACACACCCAAAAATTATGCTTTCTCAGCTTTTTAAATATTTCCTAATCCAACCAAGTTGACAACTAAAATTAATAATCACAGAATACTTTATTGAAATTGGACCATTACAAAATAGAAAATTTTATTATTTTAATAAATATTAAAGAAACAGAAATTACCTCCCTTTCCACAAGAAGAAAAGAGAAAGTCCCAGATATTTTTATAGATGAGGTATTTTGAACTTTTATGAAAGAGATTATTCTTCTCTTACACAACGTTGCAGAAAATATAAATAAGAAAATTCTTTATTTCATTTTAAAATAAAATCAAACCTTCATTATACAACCAGACCAGCAGTTAAAGAGCCCATTTCAGTTATAACTAGATGTGAACATCGTCAATAAAATATTAGCTAACTGAATCCAATGACGTATTAAATGAACATTTTATGTTTAAATTAATAAGCTAATCAGAAAGAAAATCATTTGAATTATATCAATAGAAGCAGGATTAATATTTGATGGTGTTAAGCCTCAATTATGGTTTTTGAAAGCCTTAGCAAACTAAAAATCAAAGTTAAAATCCTTATTTAAGACAGATAAAACTTTTAAAAATCTGTAGCAATGATTATCCTTAATAGAGATACTTCCTGTACAAATATTCTGTTTAAATGTCAGGGACAAAAGAACAAGGAATATCAAAATTAATAATAGATATATGCATACAAAGAAAATAGATAATCTATTTTTATTTAGAAATGACAAATATGTGTGTTAAAAATAGATTTTAAAATTTGCAAAATAAGTGATTTCAGAATTTTTAATATGTAATGAATTCTAGCATATTTTAAATATAAAATCAATTATAAAAATTATTATTTGTCCTAAAGATTAATACAAATAGTGTATATAATTAAACTATGAAACCAATAAGAAGAGTAAAAAGCTATAAAATATCTAAAAATAAAGCTTAAATACACAATTAACATCAAGTCCAGAATCTATAGTAAAATTTTTAAAATTTTATAAAAAATTACACACAAAAGTTTAACAACTAGAGAAACATTGCATGCTCTTGGATAGGAAAATTTAGTGTTGTAAATATTTCAACTCAAGTTTTCAGTAAGTTTATTGTAACTCCAATAAATATTGCAGTTAGACTTTTGCATAATTTAATACACATATTTTGCCTTTTGTATAAAAAGATACATTTCTCTGACAGCAGAGGAAAAGGGTTCAAAGATGAAGACTTGCTTGTTGGATATTAAGACATAAGAGAGAGAGAGCAGGAAAGATGTTCTTGGGAAACCTGTAGATTATATGTAGAATAGTGACAATGAAGTTTGACATGTAATATGTACAAAGATAAACTCCTTGGGAATTCAAAAATTAAATGTTGAAGCTAAAATTAATCAACTTAAGATGAATTTATTAATATGTTAATTAAGTTGATATGATAATTAAGTTAATAAAGCCAATAATAATGCATACAATCTAGGTGTTCAAAATTTCAAAGTCAAAACCATGATTTTAGTTTAGATGAATCAGCATTGGCATGTCTGCTTGAAAGCTGGCTGAATATGTATACATACATATACACATTAATATACATATACAAACACACGTCTTCAGTGAATCTCTAAAAAATAGCAAAAATATCTAATTTGTTTTTCTAAGAATTACCATCCACCCTTTTATACTATAAGCATCATATTGCATCAAGAAAAAAATAAATTTTTTATACATACTATATTCATTAACTACCTAAAAGAATCGAATAGCTCTAAAATATAAATTTCTAAATATTTTAAATGTATGAAATGCAAATGAATAATATTCTGTTTTCTAATCCAAAACTGACAACATAAAACCGAGAATTTATTCTTATGTTTTTGAGGTCACATATACTCTCTTTTATTTTTATACTAGTAAAAACTATAATGTAATTCAAACAAATCAGACTTCTAAAAATATTGTGGTTTCTTGTATTGTTTTCCCTCCAAAAAGCTATTTTGTGATTCATTTATACCAATAATATGCCTTAATTTTAAGCTGTGTTCATTTCTACTACATGTCAAAAGACTTATGGATGGAAATGAGGCAAGAGTGAAGATTTCTTATTATCCCAGACTCCTGCCCAAGTGAACTTCTCCCCATGACATTGCCACAGTGTATTTCCAGCTCCTCTTCCCACATTTCTATCTTAATATATGTGTAGGTAGCTTCTCCAAACAATAATACAAACAGCTGTGGAATCATATTTTTGGGGTTTGATAATAACTATTTCAATTAAAAATTTTGTGACCATGGAGAAGTCATTTTAAACATTTCATGCATAGTTTTTTTTTTTATAACTAAAATAAAGGTAATAGTTCTGATCTTAAAACAGAGTGTGTTTTAAATCAGGGGTCTCCAATCCCTGGCCACAGACAGGTACCAGTGAGTGGCATGTTAGAAACCTGGCCACAGAGCAAGAGGTGAACTCCGCGAGCAAGCATTATTGCCTGAGCCCTGTCTCCTATCAGATCAGCAATGGCAATAGATTCTCATAGAAGCAGGAACCCTATTGTGAATTGCATATGTGAGGGATCTAGGTTGCACATTCCTTATGACAATCTAATGCCTTATGATCTGAGCTGAAACAGTTTCATTCAAAAACCCATCTTAACTGCACCCCTCCCCACACCGTGGTCCATGGAAAAACTGTCTTCCACAAAACTGGTGCCTGATGCAAAAGGTTGGGGACCGCTGTTTTAAGTGAACTCTGGTCTCTGGTTTCAGAAAGGTTGGGGACTGCTGTTTTAAATGAACTAATACTTATAGAGTACTAGTATTTGCATGGGACATTGCACAAACTTAGTATTGACTGTTATTAAATATTTCTTCTCTCCACTGTAATAATAGTTTGCATCATCTACTTTCTAGAATGGTGGGTTTTGGCGTCTGGTGAGCATAAAAATTACCAACAGAAGTGAGCTAAAAATAGATTCTTGGGTTATAACTTAAACACACTTAATCAAATCTATTTTCCCATTTATGGCTCAGTTTAATTTGTTTTTTGTTTTGTTTTTGAGATGGAGTCTCGCTCTGTCGCCCTAGCTGGAATCCAGTGGCACAATCTCGGCTCACTGCAACCGTTGCTTCCCAGCTTCAAGCGATTCTCCTGACTCAGCCTCCTGAGTAGCTTGAACTACAGGGCACGCCACCACGCCCGGCGAATTTTTTTTTTGTATTTTTAGTAGAGACGGGGTTTCACCGTGTTAGCCAGGATGGGCTCGATCTCCTGACCTCTTGATCCATCCTCCTCGGCCTCCCAAAGTGCTGGGATTACAGGCGTGAGCTACCGCGCCCGGCCCTGCTCAGTTTAATTTTTAAGCAGCTCCCAAAGTGATTCGTAATCACTAATGTTTAAGTGCTGCCCAAAGGGAGGTGTCTTATGCAAACAAACCACCTGCAGTCATTTATGACATTAACCCAGCGATACTGTCCGTGAAATTAGTCCCATCTGTAAGGCTGTAATCTGTATAGCCGACCTCTCTTTCTGCTCTCCTGAGAAGTTTTACTTAAAGCCTTGTAACCTTGCTTCACATGCACAATGCAAAGGTAGGGGACAATGTATTTTTCAGGAAGAGAAAAAAATGTCGCTACTGAAGTTTTTTTTTCTATTTATAATTTTATATTTCTATGTGCCGATAGTACCCTCTGTAATATGGATACACTATATTTATTTATTTATTCATGTTTTTTTTCTGATTTTTTCTAAGAAGAAGTAGCTTCCATGGCTTCTGTAACCTTAAAATGAAAAGCAGCCATTCTTTTTTTTTTTTTTTGAGACGGAGTCTTGCTCTGTCGTCCAGGCTGGAGTGCAGTGGCACGACCTCGGCTCACTCACTGCAAGCTCCGCCTCCCGGGTTCACGCCATTCTCCTGCCTCAGCCTCCCGAGTAGCTGGGACTACAGGCGCCTGCCACCACGCCCAGCTAATTTTTTTGTATTTTTAGTAGAGACGGGGTTTCACCGTGTTAGCCAGGATGGGCTCGATCTCCTGACCTCATGATCCGCCTGTCTGGGCCTCCCAAAGTGCTGGGATTACAGGCGTGAGCCACCGTGCCTGGCCGAAAAGAGCCATTCTTAGAGATTTGCTTAGCTTATGAATAATTTTATAAAAGAGTGATGAATGCTAGTGTCTTTATTCTCAGTTACTTTTACAAATCACATTGCTAAAGTTGGATGCAAAACTGAGTTAGAAGCTAAAGACACGTAGAATGGAATTTTTATCCCTCTTTTTAAGAGAAAGTGACTCAAGATTGTTTTTCTCCTTAGCAATTTCAGCTTGTAAAGTACTGACATAAAATCTCCTCAAACAGAACTTTAAAATCTCCCATTATTAGGACAAAAAAAGAAACTCATAGAGATAATGCTCTTTCAAACTGTAACAATTTTTGCCTGAGAAGTAAAACAGTGAATATCAGTTCTGAAAACAGTTTTTAAATAATGTCTTTGTCTTAATTTCATAATGTTTTGCAAAATATATCTCAACTATGAATAAAACATAAAACATTTTTGTAGAAAATAATTGAGAGTTTTATTTGATTTATATAGATGAAATCCCAGTAAGTTACTAAATGTTTTCAGAATCATATTTCCCTTCCTTTTTAAAAATTCACATTTATTCTGAAGACTGCAATTGTTGAGGGTAGAAAATGTCAACTTCTAAAATACTTGTGTCCTGGGCAAACATACTGACTTTCAGAGGAAGCATGCCATCTTCGTTCTTTCACAATCCTGGTATCAGCTTGGGCTTAGTTCAAGTGGTGGGAAAAGGGATATTTGAATTGCCAGTTCTTAACAGCAGCTGAGCACATTCATGGCACCCTTAAGACAATACGATATGTATTAATGTGAGAAGCTAGAGATTCATCCCTAGGGAGATTAGGCCAATGTGCTGCAGGAGACAAAGGAGATAACACAATACTTAACACCCTCAAGAGAGCTTTTGGAAGCCAGCAAACATAAAAGCAAAAGTAATCCCAAGAGAGCCCGCATTATCCTATTCTTGTAGAAAACCTTAGTGCACCTATACCTTGAATACTGCAAGCACTTCTGGTCATCACATTTAAGAATGAGTACTGGAGAAGGTCCAGGGAGATAAAAGTAAGCAGTGAAAGGATATATAAAGGCAATTGAACCTAGTGTTGCTCTGATGATGGGGAGAGAAACAAGAAAAACAGAAATGAAGTAAGGCACAATTTTAAAATATAATATTTTAAGACGCAAATATACAAGATTTAAGGATGTAAATTAATAAAAACAGATGAGTACATTACACAGAACTTAACAAAACATTGGATTTTCTCACTGCAATGCAGAATCCAAGAAAATTTGTAGCTTTAGGAAGGGCTTTGGAAAATACACAAATGGTAGCGTGTAAAATAAATTCACGATGTTTAAGTAGGGTGCCCATATACTTTTATCATCCAAACAGGGATGATATTTAGAATAATGCAATGGTTAGAAATAAGTATGTAGAGACAAGTGTAAAACAGGAGAGTCCCTGACAAACTGAGAAGTATGATCACATTATATTTAGTAATATATTCTTTGGTTTTTTAAGTTAATGTGAGGAACAAAACACATCTGTTCTGCTACAGCATAGAATAATGTTCTTGTGGCTACTGCTAAAGTAACTTCTGCCTTAAATATAGGCATTAGAGATTGTTACCTGAGAAGTATGATGTTTCAAAATGAAATAGAGCTAAGCTATATATCTTCTCACTTGGAAAACATGGATTTTTAAATTGCATCCTTAGAGTGACATTCACTGAAAAGAGAAGGGATTCTCTATTTTCTACCCTGTTTTAAATAATTGTATTCTTGGAGTGATAACCTATTCAATCAATTCAATATTGTATGCTTATAACTTTTAAGTGTGTTTTTACTTCTGTAGGAAGAACCTAGGGAAAAGAGAATAGTAAACTCTGGGAAATCTGCAGTAGAGTATGATTCTTAAGAAGCATTGCATTGAAAAAGATCAATCTAACATGCATGACCAGATTCCAGGGAAGAGCTCAAACTTTAGATATTTTTATTTATTTATTTATTTATTTATTTATTTATTTATTTATTTTTATTTTACTTTATTTTTTTGTGACAGAGTCTTGCTCTGTCACCCAGGCTGCAGTGCAGTGTCACAATCCTGGCTCACTGCAACCTTCTCCTCCCAGGTGGAAGTAATTCTACTGCCTCAGCCTCCTGAGTATCTGGGACTACAGGCATGCACCACCATACCTGGCTATGTTTTAATTATTATTGTTATTTTCTAGTAGAGACAGGGTTTCACCAAGTTGCCCAGGCTGGTCTTGAACTCCTGACCTCAGGTAATCCACCCGCCTTGACCTCCCAAACTGCTGGGACTACTGGCATGAGCCAAAGTGCCCAGTCTTAAACTCTAGATATTTCTCAGGAGATATGTTAATTCTATTTAAAAAGTACTTTGGAAGATGCAGTATGTTAGCAATAAGTGATTTGGTGAAAGTATACACAAATATAATAACATATCCTGAATAAATTAATAAAATGAATGATTAAATAATTATAATTTAAAGCAAAAACATTCATGTAATATATCCTACATATGCAAGAGACTATTTAACATTTAAGCTTGAAAATCACAGAAGCCTCCAATCACATGTTCAAAATTTACTCAGCTTCCAAAGTGAGTCACCCAAGAAGAGAATTCCAGACTCTGAGAAAGTTACATCCTTGATATAACTTTCTTGCTAATTACTCTGTCTAATAATTCACCAAATTCTGTTGACATGACTTAAAAAGAAAAAAGCTCTCATATGTGAGTCTCTATCCACTTTCACCTTCAACTACAAAGAAACTACCAGCATCTCTTGCCTGAATTATGACAATAGCCATTTATATAAATATTCTGCTGCATATGCATGTTTTCCCAAATTCATTGTATACTCTGCAGCCAGTGCAATCTTTTAACATAAATAAAGATAATCATATCAATCTTCATGATAATTCATTGCTGTAATAATAAAGACTAAGATCCTTCCTCCTTATTGCAAGACCACAAATTGTCTGTTCCAGCCTGACTCTCCAACCTCATTCCAGCTACTCTTCCTCTTAGCCTCTTTGGTCTAGTTTCACTAGCCTACAGGAATGTTGGTACATTTTCATACCTCTATCTGTGCATATTATCTCTGCCTGAAATTCTACCATACTATCTCTACTTCATATCAAATCATATAGTATCTTTACTTGTATTGAATGAATATGAGCCCAGAAATTATTCACTGACTCCCCAAAATCAAATGATGCCTCAAATATCTCTCTGGAGTTTTTCTTTATTATTTATAAAAAATTTATGTTTTTTTTCAAGTTTATTTTAAAATCAGGGCTTTCCCGTGGAGGTTTGTTACAAAAGTATATTGCACGATGCTGAGGTATGGAGTATGAATGAATCTGTCACCCAGTTAGTGAGCATAGCACCTAGTAGGTAGTTTTTTTAACACTTGCCCCTTCCCTTCCTGTCTGTAAGTATGTTTTTAAAGATTATTTGATTAATTTATGTTATTATTAGACACTTAGCTCAATGCAATAAAGATTATGTCTATCAATATATGTAAATAATTAATTTTGAATAAAAGTGTATCTCCAATGCCTATATCTCCAGTGTTTATTTCATTGCTTAATGTACTAAGGTTGTAAATAAATAGTTTTGAATAAAAATTGCCTCTAAATAAGGCCACTAACAACTTCTCCCTTCCCTGTACACACATTTGAGCTTGCATTAAGCAATGGGATGCCGCACAAGTGATATTCTACAGCTTCGAAACCCAGGCCTTCAAAATATGGCAGCTTTAATTTATCCTATTTTGTAAAACCAGCAATGCTGTAAGAAGATACAAACTATCCTGCAAGCTAGAGTGAGAGAAAACAAGAGGAAGCCCTGGAGAGTAAGATGCCACAACGGAAGAAGGCAGCCATGTGGAAGAACACCGGAATGCCAAACATGTGAGTAAAGCCTCGTTGGACTTTTCAGCCTAACCCAGTTGCCAGCTGAATACAGCCAAATATATTTTCCAGCTGATGTCACAGGAAAAGACTAAACACCTGGAGAAGCCCTGTCCCAAATCCTCATTCACATAATCATAAGAAATAATAATTTGTTGGCTTACAGCACTAAGTTTTAGCGAAATTTCTTACACACCAATTGGCAATTAAAATAAATAATTAAGACTCATTATTCAAATTATCAGAATGGTACAATGTGTTTTTAAAAGTAGTACTTAAGATTTATGAATTTTAGAGTGGATATAGGAAGTAGTGGAATATGAAAGTTGAAATGTAGAGCCTCTTTAATGTTGAATGAACAATGGGTATAAAATAAAGTGTTTCTTGGTAGAATAGTGATGGTATTCACTATTCTTTAGCAACACTACTCTGTCTACCATGATACTGATAGATTTTTTCTTTTTGTTTAGATAACATTTTATTTTTATAGCACTTGGTAAAATACATACAAGACACATATACATATACATAAATTGTATATATATACTATACATATGTGTGTATATATACATATATATGTGTGTGTATATATACATATATGTGTGTGTATATATATATGATATATGAAATGTTTTGATACAGACATGCAATCTGTAATAATTACATCATAGAGAATGGGGTATTTATCTTCTCAAGCATTTATCCTTTGTGTTACAAATAACCCAATTACACTCTTTTACTTATTTTTAAATGTACAATTATTATTGGCTGTAGTCACCCTGTTGTGCTGTGAAATAGTAGATCTTATTCATTCTTTTTAAATTGATTCTAAATTTTAATTTCCGTGGGTACATCAGTGTATATATTTATGGGGTACATGAGATATTTTGATACAGGCATACAATGCATGATAATCAATTGTGCAGTTCCTCTCATCTTAAACATGTATCTTGTTTCCCTCCTTTAGAGCTCTACCTTTAGAGTACTAACTCCATAAACAATCTTAACTTGTTCTCTCAGGAGACAAACAATATACATGCTACCACTTTTAATCTGTCCACATTTTCTATATTCTGGCACAAACATTAACAAGTAATTATCTAATTTGGGATTTTTTTGGTAATAGCTTCTCTATTTTCATATTAGAAAGAGTGTTTCTTGAAAGAGTCCACAATTCTTATTCTGTACATATGGAGTCAAATATATCTTAGAATTCAACATTTTGAGATTGTAGAACTTTTATATTATCTCTCTCTCTATATATATATATAAATATCTATAAATATATCTATAGATCTATAGATATCTAGATATCTAGATATGATATCTATATACCGTATATAGATATCTAGATATAATATATAGATATATTATGTATATATATCTATATATTATATCTAGATATCTATATCTGATATATCTATATCTGATATATCTATATATCTAGATATATATATCTATCTATATATAGATATCTAGATATATATATCTATCTAGATATATAGATATCTAGATATCTAGATCTATAGATATCTAGATATCTAGATCTATATATCTATCTATATATAGATATCTAGATATCTAGATCTATCTGTATATCTATATATAGATATCTATATATCTGTATCTATCGATATATCGATATATAGATATCTATATCTGTCTATATATCGATATATAGATATCTATATCTGTCTATATATCGATATATAGATATCTATATCTGTCTATATATCGATATATAGATATCTATATCTGTCTATATATCTATCTATAGATATCTATATCTGTCTATATATCTATCTATAGATATCTATATCTGTCTATATATCTATCTATAGATATCTATATCTGTCTATATATCATCTATAGATATCTATCTATAGATATCTATATATAGATCTATATCTATCTATATCTATATCTATATATAGATCTATGATATAGATAGAAATATATAGATCTATATATCTATATATCTATATATAGATCTATAGATCTAGATATCTAGATATCTATATATCCATATAGATCTAGATATCTATATATCTATATAGATCTAGATATCTATATATCTATATAGATCTATATAGATCTAGATATCTATACATCTATATAGATCTATATAGATCTATATATCTATATATCTAGATATCTATATATCTATATAGATCTATATATCTACATATCTATAGATCTATATATAGATCTATATATCTAGATATAGATGTAGAGATAGATATAGAGATAGATATATATATCTATATATAGATCTAGATCTATATCTATCTATATCTATCTCTATATCTATATCTGTATCTATCTATATATCTATATATATCTATATATCTATATATTTATAGATATCTATATATAGACATATATCTATATATCTATAGATATCTATATATAGACATATATCTATATATCTATAGATATCTATATATAGACATATATCTAGATATCTATAGATATCTATACATATATAGATCCATATACCTATATATCTGTATATATATAGGTAGATATAGATCCATGGGATCTATATCTATCTATCTATCTATCTATAGATCCATGGGACCTGGGGGAGTACTCTATAATAAAGCATATTAATATTACTGTTGCAAATATATGAATATTCACATAAAATGAGATTCGTAAAGACTATAAATAAGTTTAAGTGAACTTTTCTCCCAACATAATTTGGGAAAGATCGTGTTTTGCTTTCAGATCAAGTTATTAAAGCTATTTTATATTTTAACCTATTTCAGATATCAAAACAACGGTTAATAATTGTGTTTCATCCCTTGCTGGATCCTGTCTCTCCCTAAGGTAGCCATTTCAATCTCACTAAACCAATTCTCCACCTTTTTTTTTTAATCGGAGTTGTATGGTTTCCAGTCATGTCCTTTTACCAGGCAAACAGTTAAACCTTCCTTTTTGCAACCTTACCTTGAAAAACATATTTGATATGTAAATATCTTGGATATATCCCTACTTTTCCAATTTATATTAGATTATAGATCTAATAGATTTATCCTCTGAAGCTTTAGGTCTCATTTGAAGTATGCCCCCCTGTTCTTTTATTACTTTTTGATTTTTCTGCCTGTCCCCATCTAGTACTGACACTATTTCTTGAACCACTATCATTCTTGAACCACTATCATTCTTGAACCACTATCTACTCATTTCAAGTATCCTATACTTTCTTTGTCTTTTGTTCTGCTTCCTTTGCACTGTGACTAATTATCAAATCATTTCAGAAGTACTGTCCTCTGTGAAGATACCTTGGCCTTAACATTGTTATTTGTCTTTCTCTATCTCTTTTTTAGTATTGGTTCTATCTCCAATATGGTAGGGTGATCTGTTACCTTTTATGTTTAAGAACAGTGTTTCTCAGATTGAAGTCAGAGAAAAGCAGGTCGATGCGTGTAGTTCCAAGGCTGAAATTTTCTAATGAACAAGACCACACAGGTAAATCATTAGACTGAGTAAAATTGTTAAATTTACCAATGCCTGTAAAGGTTATAAAGAGAATTTCCTTTAAATTGGGTTTTAAAATTAACTAAAATCAAATAATTTAGTTCAAAGATTTTGGAGTCCAGAAGCTAAACCAAAAGCCTCTTCATCAATCATTTAGGCCTGAATATTCTACTCCCTCTTTTACTTCCCAGTTTCCCCATATTATGCACCAGATGGTACAGGCTCTTAGATAGCCTTATTAAAACTATCTCTGTACTTACTGCAAATTATGAACAAACCCAACACCAAGACAAGTAGCAAAAAACCCAAAAGTCAAATTACCACTTTTCTTGTTGATACAAACTAGGGTAAAGAATGGAGCTTAATGAAACGCTAAAGTGTCTTTTTAAAAAACCAGCCAAGAGTTAGGTCTCCTTAAGCATAAATAGAGAAAGAGAATTATATCATTTTCTATGTCTGCATAACAAATTACTGGAATCTGAAATGCTTAACCAATAGACATTCATTATCTCCCAGTTTTTGTGGGTCAGGAACCAGGCATCTCTTAACTGGCTTCTCTGCTCAGGGCTCTCAGGTAGCCACCATGCTGCATATTCATCTAGAGGCTTAACTAGAAAAGAATTTGCTTCCCAGCTTAGTAATATTGTTGGCAGAATTTATTTTCTTCTAGCCATATGACTATAGACCCCCCATTTCTTAGTGGCTATTGAGAAGAAACCACCATTAGTTCTTAGAGGCCATGACAGCTTCCTGCTTCTTGGCCCACTCTGTAAGAAGTTTACAGCACGGTTCTTTACTCCTGCAAGACTAGAAGGAAAATCTCTTGCTCCAGTCTGCCAAGTCAGAGTCTTACATAATGTACTATAATTATGGGAGTGATAGTCCATCACAATTGCCATGTTATATTTGTTAGAAGCAAGTCATAGATTCTGTTAAGACTCAAGAGGAGGGGAATCTATACACAGATGGGACTCATTGAGGTCACCTGAAGGTGATTCTATCACAGAACTTATGGTCAGTTATTCATGGTACCAATAAGAGAAAATAAACTGAATCATATCAAGCAAACAAACAAAAATATCTTCCCCAGAAACATATCATACATTCCTGGTCCCAAAGTCCACTCTGAAGCTTCATCAACATTATATAAACTATTTTGATTATGTTGGTCAGTATTATGCATCAACTTGGCTAGGGTATAGTTCCCAATTATTTAATTAAACACTAATCTAGGTGTTTCTGTGAAAATCATTTGTATATGTGATTAACGTTCATAATCAGTTCACCTAAAGTATGATAGGTTGTCCTAGAATAAGCCTGATTCAATCCATTCAGAAACTTTAAGAACTAAACAGGTTTCCCTGAAGAAGAAATTTCACCTACAGATAGCAGCTTCAATTCATTCCTGAAAGTTTTTTCCTGTCCTTCTTGATGGCCCTATTGATTTCAGACTTGCCATATTCTCCACAATCGCATAACCCAATTCCTTGTAATAAGTCTCTCTCTATATAAAATCTTATCTTATTTCTGTTTCTCCAGTTGAACTCTGACTGATACAGTAGTAAATTAAAATTTTTAAGACATTTGGTATTATTATAGTGTCATCTTTTATATAAAATACCACAATGTAGATAAATGGCATAATATGACCAAAAACACCCTTGATTTAAATAATTTGATAGGAATGTTTTCCAGCCAGTTTCAAACTGAGTTACAAAGAGAGAATGATAACCTTGCATCTTTGTATCGTCCCACTGTAAAAGAAAGATACTGCTTATAAACAGAAGCAAACAGCCTGAGAACAGCCACCCCAGGCCCTGCATGGCCCTCTCAAGCAATGATGAATCCACACTGCAGTACAAGTGTGATGTACTGAACCATGAAGCAGTGTTTTGGCAGTCTTGGGGAATCAAAATAATACAATCTGGGTATTTTTTTAATCTGTGGATTTACTTAATTCAGAAATAGATTTAGAAAAAGAATGAATAGACTGCATAACTCCCAAATAATTATCAATAAATATATATTTTCTTACAACAGAAGTTTTTGTAAGTATTGCACTGAAATAAGTTAAACTTTACTGATACAGATGAAGAATTAAGTGTTCCATTAAACCATAATACTTATAAAGAAAATGTATATAAGCATCAACAGATAGATAAAAATATATAATTTTAGAAGATATTTTAAGGATGTATGTTTTTGTTTATTTCAGCATAAAGACATATGTTTGATCAAGATCCAAAAATTTAAATTATAGCCATAATAACTAAACACCCCACTTGAAGGAGAACCCATACATTGTTTAATTTTGAGAAATGTAAATTCCAGTAAGCCTTTCAAGATTACTCTGGGTAAAATATATGCCTAGATAACAGAAAGAGTTGTTTTTCATTGCTTTTATTGTTGTTGTTTTATATAAGATTATAATTATGAGTTAGATAAATATCACAGGACTCCTGCTGAAAATTATTACTTGAGATTTAGTATAGCCAAGCTGTCAGTTTATATAAGCTGCTGGAAAGCAAAATAAAAAGATGTAGAAGGAAAAATGTGTGGGTTCTGTTGTTATGGCTCATAAAAAAGTTAGTTAGAAATCTAAAAATATTGGGTGGCAAAGACTCTATTTATAATGTAAAGATAAAAACCACAAAAACTTGAGTTTCTAGGTAGAAAAATCAGCCAAAAAGTCAGAGTTTTGACATCTAGGTGATTGTTTGGATAGTATTTCCTTGAGAGAAACAGTAAAACAAGAAAGTAGACTGTTGATGCAATGGAGCAGAGAAAATCATTTCTCAAGTATGTGGTTCTTGTGGGACCTGCTAAAATTGAGGGTCATTATCTCAGGACTGTTTCTACAGGAAATACAGATTGTGAAGACTTCTACATAGATGTGTCATGACTTGCAGGCTAAATATGGTGAAAAGAAATGCGGGGAATCTGGAAATGAAAACAGCATCAGGGCAATATCCAGAATTTAGGAGGTCCACAGAATAAATGACTGCATCCTGCCATCCAGAAAAATAGAGGCAAAACCGGTAAATCGAAGTGGTCCATGCTTATGAGTGAGACTACCTCAGGCTGAGAAATTCCTATCACCTATTTTTAAATCACAATCCAATAATTTCTAGATTGTGGCAAATTTAGGGCAGCAGCAACTTTTATACTCAACATACATTCATCAAGAAAAAAGCACACACATTGTGAAAAGAATCAAAAGCAAGCATAGAAAAAAATATACCACAATTTTGCCAATAGCTGAGGCTGATAGTTTTATCTGGCCAGAATAAATTTATTTACTGTGAATACACTGTGGAAACTTTATAGTCCTAATTTGGGTCCTTATAAAAGCACATCAAAATCAAGAAAGGAGGCTTGAAATAAATTCAACTAATTGCCATGTAAACATTTAATGACTATTCACATTTGTGTATGATATACAGTCATTTAGAAAATTATCATTTAGTACATTCATTATGTTTTCTTTTGTATATTTATTTGTTCATTCATTAATTATATAAATAGTTATTGTGCACAAAATATCTCCAAGGCACTAAAACGCAAGGAATGAAGAGATGGTCCTTGCTATCAAAGGTTGATATTCTTAAGAAAAAAAGATACGTGAATAGGTAATTAGTATTTATTATAGAAATCACAATATTAGGAATAGGTAAGTATCAGGAAGGCTTCCAGGGGTCATTTGCATCTGATCTGAAGTGTAAAGATTGATCAGCAAAGCCCTAGATCTTATTTTGGTGAGGACAACATTCCAAATAGAATTTAAAAACAAATGCAGGAAGATGAAAAATAACTTACGGGGTGCAGAGGCTTAGAGGCATTTTATAATTCCCAGCGCATAAAATTAAAGACCATGACGATTCTAGAGAAGCAAACAGGGGCTAGAACCACATGTTAAGAGGCTTGACATTATCCTGGGGCCAATCTGGAAAAGCAGATCTGCAGGTGTTAATAGATCTTATAAAGGAATAAAAAGAGTTCATTGTTAAGTCAATTTGAGAAATACAAATTAAACAAGATTAAGCAGGCATTCTTTGAGTTTTTAATATATCTGTGTGCTTTGTAAATTACCAAACATTATCCCTAAACTCATTTGTTCAAGGTAATTTTTTACAAGGAATATCTCACAGGACTAAGATTCCACTAAAAATTATCCTGAAGAGTTCATATGTGGAAATAACAAGAGCGGATTTGCAAGTTAGAAATATCTCTCTGGGGATTTTTGTGGAGGCTTGGTTAAAGGTTAAAATAAATGGATGAAGGAAGGCCAGTTAATTGGCTAGACCAGGCAAGAGATAATGAAGTACCACAGGAGCAGTAAAATTAGAGAGGAACAAGTGAAATATGTTAAGGAATTGAAATCTGTAAGATTTGTGTCTGGATAAAAAGGCAAGAGGCGAAAAAGAAATCAATTTCCATACTTCTGGGTTTGTAGACTAAGTGACTGAGAAAGGTACGGACCACCAAGTAAGATTTAAAAATATAGAATCTTTTGGGAGAGAAGTGATGAGTTAGGATTTTGAAACATAGGGCATGTAAAGACCACCGGTAATTTCAATAAGCTATATTTACAGAAACCTGAAGCTCATGGAAAGATTTGTCCCATAAGAGAGAAATTCTGACATCAGTAGCTTTGGCTTTGTGTAGAAATCTTCAATGAAAAATTTCATCTGTGATCTCTGTTTATATTACCTCTTCCTATTTACACGATGGTATCAATTTTCTCATCCATGGTTCTTAAACCAATTTGTTTATACTTGAACACATGCACACACACACACACACACACACAGACCTTCTATCTGTAAAACTGGTAAATGTCTTACCTCGAAATAAGCATTGGTATTATTCAGAATTAGGTAAATTGGCTTTCAGTAACATGTAATCCACAAATATCAAAAGATCCCAGAGTATTGCTCATTATGAGTCCAGGCAGGTGAGGTGATGGTTTCGATCCCAAATACTCTAATTTTGTGGCATCTCCATATCCATAAGTGTTTTCCCTTTTACTGTGACCTGGGAGAAACAAGCATGGAGAATCTAAAACTGGTTTTTAAAAACTAAATGCTTCCACTTAAAAGTGAAACATAAGTTCCAATTACAAGGCAATTCACTATGCCTCCTATAATTTCAAAAAGATGGGAAAATGCAACAAAAGAAAAAAGAACCAGAAATATTGGTGAGTAGCGGAGACACTATTCTAAATTAACTAATCAGCTAATTATCTAGCATACAATCTAGCATATAATCTAGCATATTTGTAGCACTTTGATATAGTGTTACATATAAATGATAAAACATAAGTTTACTTAAAGCTGTTTTCCAATTCCCCCCTCAAACACCAAATAAGACTCTAATAATGGATAATTACACAAAGTTGACACCTAGAATTTGCTAGGAGGATATCTTACCTATTGCTGGCACTTCATTCCAGACTTCTTAGGGAGAATCTCAGTGGAAGAGAATAATACGAGTACTACCTACAAATTGTGTAAGACCTATAAATGAATACTACCTACAATGAGTACAGCCTACAAATGAGTACTACCTACAAATGTGAATGTAGAAAAAAAAAAAGATGTTAAGGAAAAGTAATTATCTACTGGATGCTCTATGTTAGAAGAATCACATTTACCCAATAAGTGTTCTATCACAAAAAAAAAATAGCAAAAAAATAGTACAATACCTTCCATGTTCCACAACCACTCATGAATATCACAGTCTACAGTCTAGATTATAGAAGACAGATCTTTGCTAACATAATTACAAATGAAATCAGGTATTATGTGAAGATGGAAGATAATTTTTCAAATGTGTTACAATTAATACATAGTTATTTTGTACTTAAGAAAAAAATCAAAATGTGTGTATTTAAACAAGTTTTTAGTTTTCTCTCCTAGGTTCTGCCCTTGTAAGAGAGAAGCTAACAGAATCATTATGCTACATATTGACTCTAAGGCAAGATTAACAAATTTTGCTTCTAGAGATTCCTCCACTGGCCTTAGCTTCTGTATTTCACAGAATCATTTTCATTTTAGGAAACTGGTGTTATAAAGGGTAATGTGCCCTCATGTGATTTCTCAAACAAATGAGTGTTTTTAAAATATCACTTTGTAATAATAAAAATATACTCATGAACTTGAATTATTGTGCTGTTTATAACTATTCTCTTGGTGTGAATTACTTTGCAACAATTCATGGCCTGCACACTTGGCTTAATTAAAGTATTCTTATCCTTACAAAGTGCACAAATGAAGTAGAATTATTTTTAAATCTGTCATTTTAGGGGAAAGAGTCTGATTACTATTTGATTCAGTGGCATGGAGAAATGAATTTAGCCACAGGCAGCACAGCTCTGAGACCAATGAGAATATTGGGGAAGGTGAAACTAAGAAGATTTTAAAAAGAAAATACTTTCTGACTTTAAGCCTGTCTCCCCAAATCATTAGGGACAGAATAATGCCACATCCTCTAGTATTTGTTTTGTTTGTTTGTATGAGAAAGTCAAGGTGATAGTAAGTGAAGATCCCCCTGCTTCCTGAGTTCTACAAGCAACATGCAAATGTCAGGTTTAAAATAGTATGCTATATTTTAAAATCTTAGTAAGTTTGATATGCCATTACAGATCATTTTAAATGTTCATAGTTACAGTAACGTATCTTTGTTAAAAATATCGCTCTTATTTTTAACTAAATTTGTACAGTATACAAGAAAGAAATATATGATCACTCGAAAGTGACAAACTATCCTATTCTCCAAAGATCTATCTCATGTAAGAATTAGAAGGCTGGATTATCTCATTAACCTTAAGAAATGGCATGCTGTAATGATGTCTGTAGTTTAGCATTACACAAAAAATATACTCTTGAATACAAAATATATGTCATTATGATTAATATCACATATGTTTAAAAGTTATTTCAGAATAGGAGACTTGTTTGCTAGAAATGTAGCATTTAACTGAAGTACTGCATATCCAACTTCTATTATCCATGCACTCACTCAAGATCCAAACCAGTGCTTAAGTGTTTTATTCATCATCTTGTGGGAGCCAAGACATCTATATTAATTAACATAAAGTGGGAGAGACATATTTAATACTAATAGCAGATTGTTTTAAAAATAGAGGCACAGAGCAGATAACTATTTCTTTCATGCAATTTCTGGCATTTCTTCATCCATGTAACTGCCCTTCATTTCAGTAGCAATAAAGAGCAAAACTCCTAGATATCAAAATGATAAATTTCTTTCACTCAGAATATCTTTCTCGCTCTCGAATACACTATACGCTCACTAAAAGGGCATTATTTCCTAGAAATGTGAGAGTTAAATTTGTTAAGCATCATGATACGGGTGTTGTAATGAACACCATGCTGTATTATCATGACTTCAATAAGATCAAACGCTGCTTAGGCATCTGAGATTCCTGAAACAGAACTGAGAGGATCACAAGGATTAAAGACATATGAAATGTTAAATCTTTAATCATTTTTCACACATTTTATGGCTAGCCTATCCTTTCTCACAACTCAATGAAGTTGAGACGATGACAAGTGGAAAATAGTCAACTAATTAAATTTCAGCCTTTCAAAAAGGTCAAAATAGTACAGTATATTACTATACTTCACAGAATAAATGAAGCATGCAAATGCCAATACTTCATTCCGGTGACAAAACCAGAAAAATATATGAGAGAAAATGGAGCAAAATTGTCTCATTGCTTCAAGGTGTGGCAGTCAAAATTTAGCTAGGATTTAAATTTCATAGTGAGTTATTTGCTCTAAAACACAAAAGGTTGCTTTTGGTCTTATAACTGTATCTTGAAAGTTACTTCTGGGTTGTACTTCTTGAATATATTTTACTATAGACTATAAATGTGAGCCAAAATCTCCCTTAGCTACATGTTCCAAAAGCTTTCTTACACTGTCTTTAACAATAAGCTGAATTTCATCTTTTGTCCATTTAATGAACAATCACACTTTATCAGTATGGTCATAAGGGACAAAATAGCCTACATAAATAACATCAAAAAATAGTCCCCCAAACGGATTGTTTTGTACGTATATAGTCACATATATACAATTTATATTTTACACACGTAATTATTAGTGTGTGACGTTTTTGATATTAAAGAACAAAATGCACTAGATATGAATGCACCTTTTATCCTTGCTGCTTTTCATGCTATTCTGCAGCAACCTAAATGCCACCCATCTCCCATCCTTCAAGGCTCAGTTTTTGTCTCAATATTATCTTAAAAAATAATACTCTAATGATTATTTCCTTTCTTTAAAACTCTTGGTTACAGTCAGTCTCAACAAAATTATATGTTATTAGTAATAAGATAATGCAAGTAAAGCACATATCACAGGGATTGACACAGACCAGATGTTTTTAAAAAAACATGGCCTCTTATTGGAAATAGGTTTTGAATCCTGACCTGCATTAGCTAAAAATGGCAATCTCACTCTTTCATAACTATATATTATCCATAATATTATTAACCCTCTCCATTAAGCATCAGTTTTTACACGTATAAAATGATCAAAATGAAACCTATTTCAATGGGTTATTGAGGTGATTACATTTGATAATGTTTAAGGTGCTTAACACATTTGATACATAATCAGTGTTCAATAAAGATTCGTTTTCTTTCTACCATTTTGGTATAACTCCACTGTCTATTTAATAATTTCAATTAGCTGAATTCTCTCAGGCTTCTCAATGTGTGGAGAATTCAGGAAAACTCCACTGTATTAATTCCTCACTATTGCTGTAACAAAATCCCACCAACTTGGTGGCTTAAAGCAACATAAATCCATGATCTACTGACCTACAGTTATCAAGAACCTACAATTCTGTAGGTAGAAGTCTGATACGGGTCTTGCTAGGCGAAGATCATGATTTTGGAAGTGTGTGGCTCCTTTCTGTGGGTTCTAGATTCAGTTGCTGTTATTTGTAATTATAGAAACAAAGCCTCTATTTTCTGGTCACCTATGATCGATGGGTCAATCCTAGCTTTTAGAAGCCTCCTCATTTCTTGGTTTGTAGCCATCTTCATCCTCTTCAAAGCCAGCAATGGCAGGTAGAAACCATCTTGAGTTTTAAGATCTTGTGTAATTAGATAAGGCCCATCTGGATAATCAGAGATAATCTCATTTCAAGGTTGATAACAGTAACATATATGTAAATTTCCTTTGGCAAGTTTGGTAACATACTTACAGGTTTCAAGGATTAGGATTCAGACATCTTTGAGGATCTATTATTCTGCTATCTGTACTCTTTGTAGGGTTATGTCATTGGACCTGTCAGTTGGACACATTATTTTCACACATGAACACAATTCCACTATGCCGAGTGTGATAATTTGTAGTTAATTGCATTTAGGAATTCCCCAAGAGTGCTAATATCTTATCACATATGTGTTTATGCAACCTGTACCTGACCCAGAGTTTTCCCCAGCTGCTGCAATGGTCAGGTGTCCAGTGGGTATATACGTGGCTATATATTCCAAATTTAGTCAGAATGTTAACTTTATACTGACATAGGCGCTATAAAATAGCAGTATAAGCTCATGATTTTTTAATATGAGTTTAATTTTTAATATAAGCATATGATTTTTAATGTGTATATACATGCATGTATATGTATGTATGTATATTTACACACAAAGAGATACATATGGTTATTAGATACATATTGATGTGCATATCTATGTATGTATGCTAGAAGCAATAACATGCTAGTAACAATGAACATACCATTTTGCTTTCTAAACATCATTTTCCAATAAAACAAACCATAATTTTTATAGATTGGAGTTATTTCAGGGCAGAAGAAATATAATGGAAGCTGGAAAGTCTTACAGTGCCAGAAAATAAAAAAGGGCTCAAAAAGAAGGAAAAGATAAGATCTTGTTGAAAGAACACAGATGCCAACAATTTGAATAATCTGTAAGTGGCCAAAGCTGAAAAAAGAAAATTGAATAGCAAGATAAATAATGATAGTACTTGACTTTAATCCATAAAAATATAAATATTCATGTCTATATTAACAAAATTGTTTATTAAATAAACATATGAGGATAACAGTCTATTCTTCCTTACAATATAATTCTAATTGATATATGTACAAGGTAAGAAAAAAGTACTGTTATGCAAACACAGTAATAATAAATCTTTAAGACATGTTCATTGATGGAAGCTAAAATTATATGGCAAATTTTGAGAATGAGGCTTTATAAATTCCAAATATCTCCCCTAAGTTATTTAACAACTACAAAGAGAAAGATAGTAAATTTAGAATGGAAAATCCTGGAAGAAGCTACCTGAGTTAAATTATCAAGGTTAACGACACCTAAAGTAAGATATATTTACGTTATGAACCACTTGATATGAAACACCAAATAAATAGGGTACAACATTGTCTCTGTGGTATTCTTTTAAACAATATATCATACCATTGCTATAAGGAGACAGCATCAGACAAACCCAAATTGAGGAGCATTCTACAGAATAATTGATCAGGGATTTACAAGTATCAAGGTGATGAAAGATAAGAAAAGACTGAGGAAATGTTAGAGACTGGAGGATGCTCAAGATAAATAGCAACTATACATAATGTAGAGCCTGGATGGAATTCTGAACGGAAAAAGGACATGTGTAGATAAGCTGATGGAATTTTATTAGAAACTAGAATTGCAAAATAGTTAATAGTATCTTACCAATCTTAATTTCTGGTTTTATGTAATCCTGGTTGTGGTTTCATAAAATGCTAACATAGGAAAAAAATAATAAAGAGGTAAGAAAATTCATTTCACAATTCTGGCAACTTTTTGCATGCCTTAATTTAAAATAAAAAGTTGAAATGGTGTAATCTAATAAGAGTTATTGGGACTATTCATGCACAGGCACAGATTACTACACTGTAAGTGGTAATGATAATGCTAACATGGTTGAGCACATACTATTTAGCAATCATTAGTTAATTTCACGAATTAATTTATGTAACACTCATGGTCACAGTATGAAATAAGTACTATTGTACCATCCACGTTTTACATATGAAATAACTGAGGCACATAGAGTGAATTATTTAGCCCAAGAACTTTGAAACCAGGCAAAGCCCAAGCTTTTATCTCCCATGCTGCATAGCCTCTTTCGTAGAAAGCTTAATAAATGTTTAATTAAGCTGATATTTAGATTGAAAGTAGCATAATTAAATTATTAAATTTTGAGAAATGGAGTTAAGAAATAAGTCAGCATAACTTCACAGTAAATACCACATGCGATTTCTCAAAGAACATGTTTTGAGTTACAAATAATAAAAACGAAAATAATGAGAAAATTTTCAGGTTAGTATCTATTTTATTATGATTCCTTCAGCTCTTATTTCTGTGCTTTAAAAAATACAAAATTAGGACCATTTTGATTTCTGTTTATTGTTCTTATCTCCAAAATTTTTGTTATGGGGCTTCCTGCCTGTTCTCTATTATTTTTTCCCTTCTCTTTTATCTATATTCCCTTAAAAGATCACTTGTCTATCTTTTGCTAGCTCCTCCTCTTATATTTGCCCTATTCCATTTTATACCTCACATAACTTGCTCTGGGTGGAAAGATAATGTGTCTCAACACAGTACATTCCCTCATGGCAGAGCAGCTAAAAGAGTAAGCATTAATTTTCAACTTAAGTATCAATATAAATTTCAATTTAATATAAATCTGAAGTGTTCCAGTAAAATCTCTATTCTTGCAGCAGGTCTCTCTCATAACCCCATATTCATGATGACTTTAGGCAATGACAAACAGCACACTGTGTCAAACTCTGACTCTCCCTCATTTCTTCCCTTTATCAGCCTCTCTCAAATAAAAGTGGCAAAACTCACTGCTGAGAACATTATAAAATTTGCATTGTACTTTCAGATGTAGAATAGTAATTCTCATGGATGAAAAAAAGAGTAAGAATTATCTTTTACTTTACTAGTTCAGAGACCATAAGTATTTCACATTGAAATTTTATACTAAATGAATGGAATATTTGTATCAAGCCTGAAAATCAAAGTTCTTAGTACAGTTACAAAACAATAGGTGAGACTACACAAAACTATTCTTCACCTCTTCACTCAAGTGTTTTTGGGGAAAAAACACTTTTTTCCCATCTCCATTTGGATGAACGAATCAATGAGCATCTTAAACTCAATATGTTAAAAAACATTCTCAGGGTGAGGTATTGCATTAGTCCATTCTCACACTGCCATAAAGACATCCATGAGACTGCGTAAGTTATAAAGAAAAGAAGTTTAATTAACTCACAGTTCCACAGGCTGTACAGGAGGCATGGCTGCAGTGGCCTCAGAAAACAATCATGGCAGAAAGTGAAGGGGAAGCAAACACATTTTACATGGTGGGAACAGGAGCAGACAAAGTGAAGGGGGAAGTGATACACACCTTGAAACAACCAGATCTCATGAGAACTCTTACATAAGAGCAAGGGGGAAGCCTGTTCTCATAATTCAATCAGCTCCCACCAGCTCCCTCCTCTAACACTGAAGATTACAATTTGACATGAGATTTGGGTGAGGACGCAGAGCCAAACCATATAATTCCACCCCTGACCCCTCCCAAATCTCACTTTCTTCTCACATTTCAAAGCCAATCATGCCTTCCCAACAGTCTCTCAAAGTCTTAACTTATTCTAGCATGAACTCAAAATACCAAGTCCAAAGTCTCATCTGAGACAGCGCAAGTTCCTTCCATCTGTGAACTCATAAAATGAAAAACAAATTACTTCCAAGATACAGTGGGAATACAGGCATGGGTTTAATGTTCCCATTCCAAATGGGAGAAGTTGGCCAAAATAAAGGGGCTACAGGCCCCATGCAAATCCAAAACCCATCAGGGCAGTCATTAAATCTTAAAGCTCTGAAATAATATCCTTTGATTTCATGACTCACATCCAGGTCACACTGATGCAAGGGGTAGGCTTCCAAGGCCTTGGGCAGCTCCATCCCTGTGGCTCTACAGGGTACAGCCCCCACAGCTGCTTTGGTGGGCTGGTGTTGAGTGCCCATGTCTTTTCCAGGTGCATGGTGCAAGCTGTTGGTGAATCTAGCATTCTGGGGTCTGGAGGACTGCAGTCCAGTAGGGACTTTGTGTGTGGGCTCCAACCCCACACTTCCCCTCTCCACTGCCTGAGGAGAGGTTCTCCACAAGGTTCTGCCTCTGCAGCGGACTTCTGCCTAGACATTCAGTTATTTCCATACAACCTCTGAAATCTAAATGGAGGCTCCCAAGCCTCAGCTCTCTCCCTCTGCACACTCACAGGCTTAAAACCACGAGGAAGTCTTGGTGGCTCCATGCTTGCACTCTCTGGAGCAGTGACCTGAGATGTATTTAGGGCCCTTTCAGCCATGGTTGGAGCTGGACTGTCTGGGATGCAGAGCACCATGTCCTGAGGCTGCAGAGAGCAGTGGAGTCCTGGATCTGGCCTCCAAAACCATTCTTAGTTCCTAGGCTTCCAGGCCTGTGATGGGAGGGACTGCTATGAAGGTCACTGAAATGCCTTGGAAGTACTTTCCCCATTGTCTTGGTTATTAACATTTGGCTTCTCTTTACTTAGGCAGATTTCTGCAGTACACTTGAAGTTCTTCCCCCAAAATGGGTTTTTCTTTTCTACCACATGGCCAGTCGGCAAATTTTCCAAACTTTTATGCTCTGCTTTCTTTTTAGATATAAGTTATAGTTTCAGGTCATTTCTTTTTTTATGAAAATGATCATAGGCTTTTAGAAGCAGTCAGGCCACATCTTGAATGCTTTGCTGCTTAAAAATTTCTTCTGCCAGATTCCCTAAATCACCTTTCTCAAGTTCAAAGTACCTCAGATCTCTTGAGCAGAGGCACAATGCTTCCAGTCTTTGCTAATGCATAGCAAGAGTGACCTTTATTCCAGTTCCCAATAAGTTCCTCATGTCCATAAGGAGGCCTCCTTAGACTGGACTTCACTGTCCATATCACTATCAGCATTTTAGTCTCAACAATTTAACAATCTCTAAGAAGTTCCAACCTCCCTTCAACTTCGTGTCTTCTTCCGATCTGTCAAAACTGTTCCAACCTCTGCTCATTACCCAGTTCCCAAGCTGCTTCCACATTTTTAGGTATCTTTATAGCAATGCCCCACTGCTCAGTACCAATTTTCTGTATTAGCCTGTTCTCATACTGCTATAAATACATACCTGAGACTGGGTAACTTACAAAGAAAGGAGGTTTAATGGACTCACAGTTCCACAGGTTGTGCAGGAGGCATAGCTGGGGTGGCCTCAGGAAACTTATAATCATGGTGGAAGGTAAAGAGGAAGTAAACACATCTCACATGGTGGAAGCAGGAGGAAGAGAGTGAAGGGTGGGGGGTGGGGGTTGCTGCTCACTTTGAAACAACCACATCTCATGAGAACTCTATCACAAGAGCAGCAAGGGGGAAGTTTGCCACCAGGATTCAATAACCTCCTTCCAGGCCCTTCCTCTAACACTGAAGATTAGAATTCAGCATGAGATTTGGATGGGGATACAGAGCCAAACCGTATTAGCTACATTTGCTTCTCCAGGTTTAAGGGTATTCCCATGGTGTTCCACCATCCCTTATCGGCTTCTCTTTCACTTGGCCATACATTTGAAAATAGCCTCTTCATTAAGCATCCTTCATCTGCTCTTTTGACGTACTGTGTCTGTCCTGGTGGATCCTTTTTCAATGCAATGCACAGTTTTCCTGTATAAAGTTCTTATAACTTGAAAGATAAGTTGCTAGCAACAATTAGAAAAAACTCTCATTCACAGCTAATTCAATACCACTACCTTTCCAGTTTTTAGTAAATGAGTTTACCACCTAAATTACATCTTAAATATAAAACATTGAACAGGACCAAATTTTATTCATTCATTTTCCCCTGACCTCTATTTTAATAGAGGAAGTACTTCTTATCAAAGGTCAATATTTCCATCTATGCTTTGGATCCCAAAATTCCCACTTTCTTAAAAATGTTAATGTTGGCTGAATACAGTGGCTCATTCCTGTAATATCAGCACTTTGGGAGGCTAGGGCAGTGAATCACTTGAGGCCAGGAGTTCAAGACCAACCTGGCCAACATGTCAAAACTCCATCTCGACTAAAAACACAAAAATTAGCCAGGCATGTTGGTACATACTTGTAGTCCCAGGTACTCAGAGGCTGGGCCAGGAGAATCGCCTAAACCTGGGAAGCAGAGGTTGCAGTGAACCAAGATTGTGTCACTGCACTCCAGCCTGGGTGACAGAGAGATACTATGTGTCAAGAAAAAAAAAACCGTTAATGCTTGATTAGCTATTTTAAATCTAATTTCTTCCTGTCAATATTTTTCAGCATTTAATTACGTAATATTTTTTCTCCTACCTTAAAATAATTCCTGAACTTCATATCTCTCTCAGACTACCTTTTTTTAAAAATAGTCATTATTCTTGAAAGTGCAACAGAATGTCATTTTTCTTCATCTCTGCATTTCCCACTCACTCAGATCCAACTGGTGTAAACTAGGCCAATGTGTACATTTGCAAGGCAATACGGGTTATACCTTCCTTTTACTTAGAACAGGTTGCTTATAACCCATTTTGCTAAAGATTTTATTTTGTCCTATTCTCCCAACAAAGCTTACTTACTATACTATACACACTGATTTCTAGGTACATTGAATGGAAACTCCATTCATTGCTTTAAGATTTTACCCCATATATGCACTGGCCTAGGATTACACATTTTCTGATACATTCTGTTAAGAAGTGCCTCACCTTTTTTTTCTGTCATTTTCTTTTGACATATATTTTCTTTTCTGAATACATTTGAAGTCAAGGAAACAGTATCATAGAAACAAGTAAAATCTGAAATTGCATTTGTTGGTTCAGTGTAACAGCAGTGCATCTATAACTTTATTAATGCAATTTAATTTTCAGTGGATTAATTTTTTTCAAGCAAATTAACAATTATACTTGATATTGATATATTTATAATCAATGGAAGAAGCATCCCAAAAAGGGCAAATGCTATATGGGCTCAGTGAAACTGGGTAAAAAGTTCCTAGATAACAGAGATTACAAAAAGTATTTAAAATGAGAACAAGTAGAATTAAAGGTCAACATTACTACAATACTGCTTATTAAATGAAAATCTTTGAATATAAATGTTTACAAATCTCAATTATTGGCACATTTTCCAAAATAAGATCTAAACATACATTTTCCAAAATAAGAACTAAACATATTTCAATAACATAAGGATGGTAGAAATCAGTGTTTAACAAAATAGAAATTCACTTTTAAAATATTTTATTAAAAAGTCAATATACAGTAAACATAATATATTATTTTAATATCCTTCATATGTTCTTGAGTGCATCCTATTATATAACACCAAAGATCTGAAAAAGGTATTGATAAATCATAATAACCTTTATTAGGGAATGATTTTCAATTACATATCTTTGTTTAGAAATTACATACCACAGGTGAAAATAAAGTTTCTTAGGTACAATTTTACTGCCTGATATATGAGAGGTGTTTTATGGTTGATAATGCAAATGAATCATTAAAAGCAACCGAAGAATAAATCAAAAAACTCAAGAAAAGAGAAATGTGTATCTTATATTGTGAGACAGAACTGGGATAGTGTGGAATGTGGCTTAGGACAGAGCAGATTATGAATAACAAAACTTTCAGTTATGTACCATGCACTGTTCTGTTTGTAGCACACATGTTATCACATTTATAAGTCTGTAGAGAAAGCCTATTAGTTTTATGGCAATAGAGCAGCTGTGGGAGAAGTGAAGACATAGGCATAGAGACTTGTGCAGGGACAGCTGCCTTTTGGGTCTGAAAGAATCTGGTGAAACTGAAAAAAGTTTCTTCTATCCAACTTCCTCCATTCTATAAGTAATTAGCATATAGCTGCTATGTAGTAGGTTCTTTGCTAGCTGCTGAGATGTATTGGTAAGTAAGAGACACATGCTTGCTTTTCTGATGTGTTATGCATGAAGCAAACACAAAGCAAACAGCTAAAACACTTTACAAATTGGGAAAATGTTTGAAATAAACATACTTCTTACAGTATAGCATAATATAATTCTCAATAGTTCTCTCAAATAAAACAACTAAAATGATAGGCACAAACGTACCTAGATACTTGGTAAACACTCTGATGAAGTGTATTGAAAGAAACCCAGAAGTTAATTGAGAATAAGAATCTTGGTTTTTTATTAAAAAGTAAGTTTTAAAGATGGCTTTACCTATTTTTTTTCTGTACTCTGTGATCATAAGCTTCTGAATTGGCAGTTGAACATCCCAGACAAGGTGGAAAACCTAAAGAACCCCTTTATGAGACTTAGTAATCCAAACTTAGAATCTTACAACTTCAGGGTAGGACTCAACAAGAAATAAGAAGCATTGACGTGGACACAGAAATGAATCTCAACTACATCAACTTTGGCAAAGTAAATAAAAATCTCTTTTGCAACTTTAAAATCCTAAAGTGGCTCTAACATTGCTTTTTTTTAATTTTTATCCCAACATGCTACCTGTGTTCTCTGAAAAACATCAAACATCAAAGGAGGAATTAAATTTAAAGTCATCCTGGCTATTAGTGGCTCCAGGCAGGAAACAGAAGCAAATGAAAATCCTGTCTGGAGAAACTTAAATCAAGAAATACCAAAAAAAGTGACCACAGATAAATTTATATTAAAATCAAATAGCCCACAGGCAAAAATGACACAAATAAATTAGCCACTATTGAGAACCAATGTAAATAATAGACAGTGGATAAAGTCAAAAATTATTTCAAATATTGGAACTATCAAACATAATTTTAGAAAACAAATCTGTTTAATAAATTCAAATAAAAAAAGAAAAATGTGAATATATTTGCAGGGAACATAAAAGTATGAAAAATTACTAAGAAGCCATTTTTGCATCTGACAAGCTTGGAAATCAAAAGTATCCTAATAGCAGGTAAAAACCTGAACAAACTAAAAAACAAATAACAAATATTAGATCTATAAGAAAAGTGGAATAATGGAACATACCTCTGCTTCCCAAATTAGAGAGATCAGCAGGAGAATAATAAGAATCACAACTTCCTGGAACAGAAGCGCACAAGTTAAAACTTCTGCAGGAACCAGTGTCTGGGTAGGGAAATCTGAACTGCAGGAACCAGTGTCTGGATCTGGAAATCTGAACTGTAATTGATGACTTGCTGGAGGCTCCCTGTGGACAAGCATGAGAAATAAAATCTCCAGAAGGACCCAGTCATGTTAGGGGTCATACTTTCCTGAGTTTTACCTCCTGGAATTTTATTTGATTCTCACAGTGAGTATCAGAGAAAAACTTTAATGCTTCTAGCAGGAAGAGGATAAAAGAACCATTTTGAAATATAGCAGAGAAATGTATCCTTTTTAATCAAATATTCCTTCAGGAGAAACTATTTAACCAGAATCCAAGCTACTGGAGTTTTACCAGAGCCTAATTGACATGGGGAAAAGATAATACCCAACTCCAGCCCACTTTAGCTATTCTGTCCTATCTAAGGAAGGAGTCGGACTAGAAGTGCCACATTGTTCAAGGTCTATTTACAGCAGTTTTTTATTCCTGGAACGTCATGTCCAGTTTTTCTTTTTTTTTTTTTTGTAATTTAGGAAAAAATTTACAAGACATACTAAAAGGCATAAAAACACAATTTGAGGACACAGACCAAGCAATAGAATCAGACATGGCAGGGATGTTCAACTTAGATTGGGAATTCAAAACAATTATGATTAATATGCTAATGATTCCAACAGATAAACTAGACAGCATTCAAGAACATATGGGCAATGTAAGCAGAGAAAGAAAAATTCTAAGAACCAAAAATAAATGCTAGAGATCAAAAGCACTGTAATAGGAATATCTTCACTGGGCTTATTAGCAGACATGGCACAGCAGAGGAAAAAGTCTGTAAGCTTGTGGATATCAAATAGAAACCTCTAAAACTAAAAAGCGAACAGAAAAAAATACTAAAAAGAGGAAAATAATATAAGAATATTCAAGGACTTTGAGGCAACTACAAAAGGTATTATGTATGTGTAATGAGAACATTATAAGGAGAAAGAAATTGAAGAAATATTTGAAACAATAATTGAGAATTTTTACAAGTTGATGTCAGATAGAAAACTACAGAACCAGGAAGGTTAGAGAACTTCAAGTAAGACAAATATCTAGGCATTAAAAAACTCATATACTAAAAAAGAAAAGAAAACCATATAAAATGCTCAGTTAATAACACAAAAGGAAGAAAAGAGTATAAAACAAAAATAGAAACAAAAACTAAGGCAATAAATAGAAAATATGAGCAAATATGTTAGATATTAATCTGACTGTATCAGTACTCACTTTGAACATCAATAGTTTATTTTATTTTATTTTATTTTTTTATTTAAGGAAAGTATATCACTCTGTTTCCCAGGCTGAAGTGCAGTGGCACACTCATAGTTCACTGCGGCCTTAAACTCCTGAGCTTAAGTGATCCTTCTGTCTCAGCATCCTGAGTAGTGAGGACTCAGGTTCATGCCAACACACCTAACTAAGATTTCAGGTGTGAAGCATGAACATCAATCATTTAAATGCAGCTATTAAAAGACAATATCAGAGTGGGTCAAATAACAAGACCCAACTGTATGTTGTCAACAAGGAACCTACTTTAAATATAAAGACACGTGTAGATTATAAAAACTATCTAAATTGGAAAAGAGAAAATCCTATTATCTGTTCACTAATGATATAATTTTATATCAGAAAACTCTAAAGACTCCTCTGAAAGATTCCTAGGTTTGATAAATGACCTCAGTAAAGTTTCAGAATACAAAATCCAGCTATAAATTGATAGAATTTTAATACATCAATAACTATAAAACTGAGAACCAAATTAAGAACTCAATCCTATTTCAATACCTACAAAAACAAACATAAAATACCTAGGAATACCCTTCAATCAAGGAGATAAAATGTCTCTACAAGAACTACAAAACACTGAGAAAAGGCACAAACACAGAGATAAAACATCCCATGCTCATGGATCAAAAGAATCAGTGTAATTCAAATGACCATACTGCCCAAAAGAATCAATAAAATCAATGAAATTCCTATAAATTACCAAGATAATTTTTACGAAATTAGAAAAAACAATCCTAAAATTCATATGGAGCCACAGAATATCCTGAATAGCCAAAGCAATCCTAAGCAAAAAGAATAAAGCTGGAGGTATCACATTACCTGACAACAAAACATACAACAAGGCTCTAATAACCACACAGCATGGTGCTGGTATAAAAACATACATATATCAGTGGAACAGAATAGAGGACCCCAAAATAAAGCCACACACCTAAAAGCAACCAAACTTTGACCAAGCTGACAAAAATATACACAAGGGAGGCCAGGATCCGTGGTTCATGCCTATAATCCCGGCACTTTGGGAGACCGAGACTGGAGGATCACAAAGTCAGGAGTTTGAGATCATCCTGGCTAATACAGTGAAATCCTGTCTCTACTAAAAATACAAAAAATTAGCCAGGCGTGGTGGCGGGCGCCTGTAATCCCAGCTCCTTGGGAGGCTGAGGCAGGAGAATCTCATGTACCTGGGAGGTGGAGGTTGCAGTGAGCTGAGATTGTGCTACTGCACTCCAGCCTGGGCAACACAGTGAGACTCCATCTCAAAAAAAAAATACACACACACACACACACACACACATACACACACACACACACACACCAGGGAGATGAAAATCTATTCAATAAATGGTGCTGGAAAAAAATGGATAGCCATATGCAGAAAAATAAACCTATACTCATCTTTCTCATGATATACAAAAACTAACACAAGAAGAATACAGTACTGCAATGTAAGACCTAAAACTATAAAATTATAAACCAAAACTTGGAAAAACTATTCTGGACACTGGTCTAGGCAAAGAATTTATGACTATGTCTTCCAAAGTAAACACAATAGAAACAAAAATAGACAAATTGAACTTAATTAAACTAAAAAGCTTCTTCACAACAAAATAAATGATTAATAGAGTAACATGAGAACCTACAATATGGGAGAAAATATTCACAAATTATGCATGTAACAAGGAGCTAATATTCAGAATCCGCAAGAAACTCAAAGAACTCAACAAGAAAAAAAAATTTAGAAGGGAGACTAAAAACATGAACAGACATTTCTCAAAAGAATACATATAAGCAAAGAACACATGAGAAAATGCTCAACATCACTAATCATCAGATAAATGCACATTAAAACACAATTAGATACATCTTACACCAGTCAGAATGACTGTTACTAAAAATATGATATCATCTTTTCTTTATCCCCTCTTCCACTGATAGACATTTGCATATGCGTATACATGTATATATACATATATATATACACACACATATACATAGGTATACATATATATACACATGGAATATTGCTCAAGCACAAAAGAAAATAAAATCATGTCTTTTGTAGCAACATGATGGAACTGGAGACCATTATTCTAAGTGAAATGACTCGGAAACAGAAAATTAGAAACTACATGTCCTCAGTTATAAGTGGGAGCTAAGAAATGAATACACACTGATAAAAAGTGGAATAATAGATGTTGGAGATTACAAAAGATAGAGGGGTGAGAGAAGGTGAAGAATACAATACTATCTTTTTTTTACAATGTACACTATTTGGGTGATCACTACACTGAGGGCCCGGAATTCAACACTATGCAATATATCTGTGTAATACAACTGTATTTGTATCACGTAAATCTGTAAAATATTTTTAAGAACTAATCTGATGGAGAAAGATATAGCATGCTTACACTAATCAAAAGAAAGCAAGAGTAGCTATATTAATTTCAGACAGAGGAGTCTTCAGAGACAGAAGTTGTTAGGCTGTTTATTCTGTTGGTAATTTCATTTGATTTGTAGAAGCTCTTTGGTTTAATTAGGTCCCATTTGTCAATTTTGTGTTGGTTGTGATTGTTTTGGGGGACATAGCCATAAATTGTTTCTCAAAGCTGTTGTTGAGAAGGTATTTCCTAGGTTTTTCTTCTAGGATTTTTGTAGTTTGAGGTATGATATTAAAGTTTTTAATACATCTTGGGATAAAGATGGGATAAAGAAAATATGATATCATATATGACTGCTCTTGTGAATGCTGCTGTGATAAACATATGAATGCAGGTGCCTTTTAGATACAATGATTTCTTTTCCTTTGGGTAGATACCAAATAGCAAGATTGCTGGATCAAATGGTAGTTCTATTTTTAGCTCTTTGAATTCTTGTGTGTGGTGACAGACAGGGGTCCAGTTTCATTCTCTGCATATGGCTAGTCAGTCATCTCAGTACCATTTATTAAACAAAATGTCCTCTCATTACTGCTTATTTTTGTTAATTTTATTGAAGGTCAGATGGCTGTAAGTGTGTGAGTTTATTTCTCTTTCTCTATTCTATCCCATTGGCCTATATGTCTGTTTTTGTGCAAGTACCATGCTGCTATAGTTTCTGTAGCTTTATATTATAGGTTGAAGTTGGGTCACGTGATGCCTCCAGTTTGTTGTTCGTGCTTAGGGCCGTATGGCCATTTTAACAATATTGATTCTTCCAACCTATGAGCATGGAATATTTTTCCATTTATCTGTGTCACTTCTGATTACTTTCAGCAATGTTTTATAATTCTCTTCATGGTGAGATGAATTCCTAGGTATTTCATTTGTGTGTGTGGTTATTGTAAATGGGATATTGTTCTTGATTTGTTTCTTAGCTAGAACATTATTTTGGTGTTTAGAAATGCTACCGATTTTTGTATAATATTGATTTTATATCCTTAAACTTTACTAAACTCATTTATTAGTTCTAGGATCCTTTTGGTGGAGTCTTCAGGGTTTTGTGCCTATAGAATCGTATCATCAGCAAAGAAAGATAGTTTAAATTCTTATTTTTCTGTTTGAATGCCTTTTATTTCTTCGTCTTGACTGACTGTTCTGTCTGGGACTTCCAGTACTATTTTTAATAGTAATAGTAAGAAAGAGCATCCTTGTCTTGTTCCAGTTGTCTGATGGCTCTAGCTTTTGCCTGTTCAGCAGGATGTTGGCTATGGGCTTGTCCTAAAAGGCTCTTATCATTTTGAGATATATTCTCTCAATGTCTAGTCAGCTAAAGGTTTTAATCTTGAAGGAACGTTGAATTTTCTCTAAGGTTTTTTGTTTGTGTCTTTTGAGATAATCATTGTTTTTTCTTTTTTATTCTGTTTGTGGTGAATCCCACTTATTGATTTGCATATGTTGAACCAAACTTGCATCCCAAGAATAAAGCCTACTTGATGGTGAATTAAGTTTTGAGGTGCTGCTGGATTTGGTGTTCTAGTATTTTGCTGAGAAATTTTGTATCCATGTTCACCAGGGGTATTAATCTGAAAATTTTCTTTTTTCATGGAGCCTCTGCCAGATTTTGGTATCAGGAAGATACTAGATTCACAAAATGAGCTAGAGGGAATCCCCTTTTCTTTCTTTCTTTCTTTTTTTTTTTATTTTTTGGAGTGGTTGTGGTAGGATTCATATCATTTCTTCACTGCATGCCTCTAGAATTTGGCTGGGAAGCCATCTAGTCCAGGGCTTTATTTGGTTGGTAAGGCTTTCTTATTACTAATTTAATTTCTGAACTTGTTATTGGTATGTTGATGTTTTTAGTTTCCTTATGGTTCAGTCATGGGAGGTTGTGTGTTTTTAGGAATTTACCCACTTCCTCCAGATTTTCTAATTTGTGTCCATAGAAGTGTTCATAATAGTCTCTGAGGATATTTTATTTCTGTGGGATCATTGCACTATCATCTTTGTCATTTCTGATTGCACTTATTTGGCTCTTCTCTCTTTTATTTATCCAGCTAGCAGTCAACCAACCTTGCTTATTCTTTTAAAGAGTTGTCTCCTGGTTTCATTTATCTTATTGATGGGCTTTTGCATATTAATTTTGTTCAGTTAAGCAAATTAACAAGCCAAAATAAAAAAAATAAAAATGTGCAAAGTGTATACACAGACACTTCTCAAAAGAAGACATACAAGCCACCAATAATTCTAAAGTTTATATGGAAAGATAAAAAACCCAAATAACCACGTGAATATGCTCAATTGATCTTGATAAAGGAGCAATGGCAATTCAATGAAACAAATACAGTCTTTTTTCAACAAATGATGCTAGAACAACTAGACATCCATAAGCCAACAAAAAGAAGAATCTAGATACGGATAATATATACCCTTTACAAAATCTTATTTAAAATGGATCACAGACCTAAATGTAAAATGTGAACTATAAAACACCTAGAAGATAACACAGCAGAAAATATACATGATTTTTGGTTTGATACTGACATTTTAGATACAACACCAAAGGCAAAATTTTAAAAAGAACAAATTAATAAACTGATCTTAATTAAAGTTAAAAATGTCTGCTCTGTGAAAGATAATGTCAGCAGAATGCAAAGACAAGCTTTGAACTGGAAGAAACTATTGGCAAATGACATATCTGATAAACAAGTGTTATCCAAAATATACAATGACTTCTTAAAACTCAACTATAAGAAAACAAACACCCTAATTAAAAATGGGCCAAAGAATTTAGGAAACACTTCACCAAAGAAGGTATACAGATGTCAAATACCCTATGAGAAGATGCTCCACATCATATATAATCAGGGAAATGCAAATTAAAACAAGGCAACACTACACACATCTTAGAATGGCCAGAATCCATAACACTGATAACATCAAATGCTAGTGAGAGAAATTCTCATTCATTATTGGTGAGAATATAGAAAGGTACAGCCAGTTTGGAAGATAGTTTGGCAGGGTTTTTTTTTTTTTTTCAAAAGAAAATATGATATTATTATGTCATCTAGCAACTGTGCCTCTTGGTATTCACCCCTAAAAGTTAAAAACATATGTTCACAAAAAACTCTACACAAAGATGATGATAGCAGTTTTACCCATAATTGCTAAAGTTTGGAAGCAACAGTAGGTAAATTGATAAATAATCTGTGATACAACTAAATAATAAAAAATTATGTAGGACTGAAACCAATTAGCTATCAATCTATGAAAAAATAAAAAAACATAGATGAAACTTAATTGCATATTACTAAATGAAAAAAGGCAGTCTGAAAATGCTATATGCTGTTTGGCTTCAACTATATGACATTCTGGAAGAGGCAAAACTGTGAATATAGTAACGAGGTAAGTGGCTGTTCAGGGGAGGAGGGAGGGAAGAATAAATAGGTGGAGCATTGAGGAGGTTTAATGTAGTTACACTAATCTGTATAATCCTCTAATGGTATATATATATAATATATATAATATACATGTAATATATATATTATATACATATAATATATATTATACATATTATATATGTCATTATGTATTTATTTGAATCTATACAATGTACAACACTGAGAATGAACTTTAATGTAAATTATGGACTTTTAGTGACAAAGACAAGTCAGTGTAAGTTCATCAGTTATAACAAATGTATCACTCTGTGGGGGAATGTTGATAATGGGAGAGGCTATGCTTGTGTATAGATTGTTGGTATATGTGAAATCTCTGTACTTCTCAATTTTGGTGTGAACCTAAAACTGCTCTAAATATAGTCTATCTTTATATTACAAAGAATTTGTTTAAAATAACCAGGTAGATAGTTTAGAAACAGTAATAGACATTGCAATCATTGAGTTCATAGTAATTCAAATTAAAAATATATGGATAAGATTAAAGATGAATAAATATTAGAAGTGATTTTCCACAGCATGGCCTACGGAGGAAAAACAAAAAAGACTTAATGTCTGAAAGATAGTTTAAGTGATATGAAGTAATATATGAGAAAATCTTCAGTCTCTTCATGATTATTGTAAGAGATGAATGAGAGAATTTTTCAGAGGAAAATATTGTTGTGACAGTTCTATGGAATTACAAAGGATGACAACCCAGAAATTCAAGAAAAGCAACAAATCTCAATTAGATTAAATTAAACAGACAACCATCTGGGCACAGAGGCTCACGCCTGTAATCCCAACACTTTGGGAGGCAAAGGCAAGTGGATCTTCTGAGGTCGGGAGTTCGAAATCATCCTGGCTAACATGGTGAAACCTCATCTCTACTAAAATTACAAAATCAGCTGGGTGTGGTGGCATGTGCCTGTAATCCCAGCTGCTTGGGAGGCTGAGGCAGGAGAATAATTTGAACTTGAAAGGCGGAGGTTGCTGTGAGCCGAAATTGCACCATTGCACTCCAGCATGGGTGACAGAGTGAGACCCCACCCCCCAAAAAATAAATAAATAAAAATTAAATTAAATTAAATTAAACATACATCAGCACATAGGCATACAATAGAAAACATAAAGTGTGTTATAGGTCTCAATAGAATCACAAAATAAAGATAAAAATTTTATATTTACAAAAAAATGCCCTCAATAACTATTAATGTGAAATTACTTTATCAACAGGCTGAGAGAATATATTTTTAAATTATATGTCAACCCGCTATCCTGAATCCTTAGTAAATTCTACTTGTATTGTTTGGGAAGTAACCCTTGTACAATTTTTTTTCAATGACTCTTGGCTCAACTTCTAGAGCAGAAGTTACAAACCAGAGTATTAGGGTCAAATCTGAACTTTAGCCAAATGTGTTTGTAAATTTATTGGAGCATAGCCACAAATATTGATTTAAATATTTTTACAGCTATTTTTGTGTGAGAATTGAGTAGCTGCAATGGAGATTGTGTGGCTCGTAAAGCCTAAAATACTACTGGGCGCTTTATAAAAGAAGTTTGCTTACCTATTCTCCAAGAGTTTCATTTTCCTTTGTTGTAGCTAAACTCATTATTAGGTAATATTCTTTCTCCCTGGAAACAACATGACATTCTCAGCCCACTTCTTGTTTATAGAATACTGAAAGCCAAGGTTTATTTGAAGACTAGCATGGTCACAGGATTTATCATTCTAGACTGAAAGTGTCTTTGGCAGGATGACTATGTGCTTAAAAAAATATTAGTAGAGGAGTTTCACATCTAGTTAAGAAAAAAATAGGTCAAAGGGAGTCCAATAACTAAAAAAGAAGTTTTGATTTAGGTAATATTTAAAATAGCCTTAGAACATAAAACTTTATTTACAGAACTAATGAAGGAAATAAACAAGCTGACAGTCATATCAAAATATATTGTCAGAATTTTACCTCTTGATATTACAGAATATTTGAATAATATCATTAATATACATCACCTAATAAACAAATATAGAATGCTACACCCAAAAACAGTAGAGCACACAGTCCTTAAACCTATAACAGATAATTAACAGATAATCAAATCAATTATTATGAAAATGTTTAATAGAAAATATACATATTTGGAATTTTTGAATCACTTGCCCAAGTAATCATTATATTAAAAAATGATATAAGAAAACACTTCTAAGAATCTTAAGCACACCATGCCAGAATAGACTGACACATGGATCTAAACAGAATAAAGCTTGTTTTTTAAAAAAAGTGTTGATTTCATTTTTGTAAAATGCTGTAGACTAAAGATGCAGGGGAAACCCATACTAACTTTAAGGGAGTTGTACCAACAAAAGCACCACCTACCCTAAAGAGAATAGAAATTGTAGAACCACAAAAGGGAATAAAAACAAAAAAAGTGCAAAAACTGTAAAAACACAAAAACAAGCCTCTGGAAAATTTACTTTTTTAGAAAAGAAGCAAGATAAAAATGCTACACTGATGAAAACAGAAACAATTTCTTATGTAAAAGATCAATACCTCAGAGCTAGACCCAAGAACCCAGATGACGGGTCTCACAAGTAGAGGAAAAAAAAAGTAATTAGAAAACCACTCTCAGATTGCAGAAAGAGGTGCTAGTCAAAAACTCCTTTAAGCCCCCGGAATCAGGGAGGAGTTGTCAATTGTGCTTGAAGGGATTTAAAAATTGCTATGAATCAGTGACTTCTAGATATAGTTTATTATTTCCCTTTTAGATTGGCAGGATGTATTGCTGTTGTCTTGCATGGTGTCTTGACTGTGTAATAAGTTTGAGGGAGAATTATACTTTATTTTTTTCAGTCGCAGGTCTTTTGAAGAGGAGAAACTGCATCCCAAGTGTCTTACCCACATCTAGACCAAAAACAGATGAAGACAGAATAGATTTTAAGCCAAATATTATAACTGGAGAAAACTTTTGGTAATCTTGGCATGAAAGTAGAGCTATTTTAATGTAAGAAGCACTGAGAACACGTTGTGACTTAAAATTATTTGTAACTCCGCCCATCAAAATGTGGAGTCTATTTTCCTAGAATTTAAATCTAAGCTGGATGTGTGACTTGCTTGACTAATAAAATGCAGTGGACATTATTCTGTCTCTGATCCAAGGCTCAGGCTTGAGAAACCTTACAGCTCTTTCCCTCACAGGAACAAGCCTGAAATTCCACCTTGCAAGACCTTAGGGAGGAAAAGGTCCAGCCATCTCGGTCATCCTAGCTGAGCCCCCAGACATTCGTTTGCTCCTAGCAAACATTATACAAAGAGAAGGTTAATCGTTCTGGCTAAACCCAGCCTAAATTTCTAACCTAAAGAATCATGAGTAAATAAATGATTATTGTTTTAACTATCAAGTTATGGGGTAATTTGTTACCCTGTAATAGATAACTGATAAATTTTTAACAACATTTTCCGTAATACAGAAAAACTAAAAATAACCTGGTATTTTCAGTAGAAAATTGATGATCAAGACAAAGTTGGATTGTTACTAAACAATGGAAGTGAGGAGTTTCTCTAGAATGCCAAAGATATCCTGGGGCAATGCTTTTTCTTTTTCTTTTCTTTTTTTTTTTTTTGAGACGGAGTCTTGCTCTGTCGCCCAGGCTGGAGTGCAGTGGCGCCATCTCGGCTCACTGCAAGCTCCGCCTCCCAGGTTCCTGCCATTCTCCTGCCTCAGCCTCCCGAGTAGCTGGGACTACAGGCGCCCGCCACCACACCCAGCTAAATTTTGTATTTTTAATAGAGACGGGGTTTCACCCAGTTAACTAAGATTGTCTCGATCTCCTGACCTCGTGATCCACCCTCCTCGGCCTCCCAAAGTGCTGGGATTACAGGCGTGAGCCACCGCTCCTGGCCCCTGGGGCAATTCTTAGTGCCGTCCTGCCCTGCCCTGTGATTAACAAAGTAAAATAACAGCAAGCTAATATAAGCAGATCTGAGAGTGACCCACATACTTCAGGGATGAAGTTTTGGTCAGCTCACCCCAGAAGGCATCAACCAAGCCAAGATGATTGCTGAGCATAAGAAGAATCTAGAACGAGTAAAAGGAAGTAGTTATAAACATTAGTTGTAACCATGTGACCACCTACTGTACATATTTCTTTTGAATTTTATATACATGTATAAATATTTTTTAATTTTAGATAATTTCTATGAAGCCTGTAAAGTATAATATATGTTTAAATATTTTGTTATGTTATATATTAATACATGATGCTAATTGTAATATTTTCACATAAATAAATATGTGTTTAGGAAAGGGAGGACAGTGTAGCAGTGACAACATGTTATTGCAGAAAGTAAGTAAATCAGAAACAAATACATGCAGTACAATTCAATTTATGTAATTTCAAAAGCAGATAAACTAAAACAATATACAACTGAGAGATAAATACAAAAATCGTTAGACTTTTAAGAAAGAATAAGAATGCTTATTAAAATTGGGATAATACTATTAATAATTGTAATAATATCATACTATGAATAGTGTTTGTTAGGCCAGGAGTGTTCGAAGGACTGTTTAACATAATTACCTAATTGCTACATTAATTCTATGAGTAAGTTATTAATATATGTAATTTTAACAACTATCCTATTAGTTACTCTTATTATCCACATGTTACTTATTACTATCACATTAATATTCACATGTATCAGTCAGGATTTGATCATCAGCAAGTAGAACTACTAGCAGCCTTATGTTAGTGGTAGAAAGTAGACTGCTTAATTAGCTCTTATAATTGGATAAGTTCAAATTTCTATAACAAAGCCTTTATTGTATATATAAACAATATATAATATATAAGAAATTACATTACCATCTAAATATATTATAATTTTAATGCTATATTGTGATGGTTAATATTAAGTGTGAACTTGGATTTAAGGACGCAAAGGATTGTTTCTGGGTCTATCTGTGAGGGTGTTGCCAAAGGATATTGAAATTTGGATCAGTGGACTGGGAGAGGAAGACCCACCCTCAATGTGGGTGGGCACCATCCAATCCACTGCCAGAGTGGCTAGAAAAAGCAGGTGAACAAGGTGGAAGAAGCTGGCTTGCTGAGCCTTCCAGCCTTCATCTTTCTCCTGTGTTGGATGCTTCCTGCCCATGAACATCAGACTGCAGGTTTTTCAGCCTTTAGACTCTTGGACTTACACCGGCGGTTTGCGAAGGGCTCTCGGGCCTTCGGCCACAGACTGAAGGCTGCAGTGTTGACTTCCCTACTTTTGTGGCTTTGGGACTTCGACTGACCCACTCTGCCTTCCTTGCTCCTCAGCTTGCAGATGGCCTATCGTGGGACTTTACATTGTGATCATGTGAGTCAATTCTCCTTAATAAACTCTCTTTCATATATAAATATATCCCATTAGTTCTGTCCCTCTGGAAAACCCTGATTAATAAATACAAATATATATATATAGGAATGAAAAAGAAATGTTACGGATGTATTTATATCAAAACTAGGAAGAACTGTGTATATCAAGTAGTCACATGGTTGCAACTAGTATTTAAAACTGCTTTCTTGAAGTTTATATTCTTTTATTTTCAGTGGGTATCTTCGATTGTTTATTTTTTTCATGGGGTAAGCTCATTCCAAACTTTACTCTTAATGTGCGTGGGTCATTAGCAGATTTGCCTGTATTGGCTTGTAATTTTACCTTTTTAATTATAGCACAGGAACAGTACTAAGGGATGCCCCAGGGGATCTTTTGCACTTCTGAGATACTCCTCACCCCCACTGTGGAGTAGCAATCTGATTTTCCCCTGGTCATCAAAATCATTTAAACCAGCAAATACAGCAAGCCACTTTTTTGGCTGTTGATTTACCAGCGTAAGGAGCCAGCTGTTAAGATTGTGAATAACCCTTGGCAAGATAAAAATGTAGCTGATGATGCTGGCTTGTCAGTGTTTCAGAAGTTTGTCTTGGAATGGACTAAATGGGACTATGAGTGCAGCCTAGTGTGACCTCAGCCAGATGAGAAATCAAATGGGAATCACAGCCAGGTATCAGGGGAATACATGAAAAACGAAATAGGATAGAGCCATCCAGGAGGACTCCAGGCTCAGATCAAGATAAAAGAGTGTAGTCCATGTGTTCAACAGCTGCAGATTTCAAGGGCAGAGACCCATGAGCAATAGATGGCCAAGGAAAACCTTCATCTGAGAGTCACTCAGGGGCCCAAGGAGTAGCACAAACTCATTGTGAATATTCCAGACTCCACTCCCTTTGTCAGGCAGATATAATGAGCACTTTTCATCTGAGAAAGAAAAAGATGAAAATATTAATATTAAGAAAGACTGAGTAGCTACCTTAAAATCACTACTGTAATCTGAACAGAAACTACCAAAATTAGAAGCAACTGCTAGATAATGTTAGTAAGCAAAATTAAGTTACTCTGCCATCCCACAAAGTGGGATCTACATTTCTTTGGTTACTGGCATGTTAGGTTATCATAATTGCCACACTACCAAAGTGAGCATCCTGTACTGCAATGCATGTTTACTTCTCTATATTCCTACTAGGCTGTTAACTCTATAGTGACAACATTTGTTCCTTTTTATTTCTTTTCCACTGTATTATTATCAGCCAACATCATTCCTGTAGCATATTTGAAACTTAGTAAATATATGAAGAATAAATACAGAAATGAATGATTTATGAGGATAGGAGAATAGGAGGGAAGAGTAGGAATGCATTGAACCTGTAAAATACAAAGAGGGAAAATATGCCATACAAGAGGTGAGGAAAGATAGCAAACTTGGCAGGTGGAGAGCATCATTTTACTTAAGATTGACTCTCTGTACCATCATTTAGTGCCAGGAAGTGTTTTATTTCCACTGTTACACAAAAGCACATCTGCTTTTATGATTTATATAAATGCCTTTGATTGTTGTTGTTTTTAATATGACTGACTTCATTTAGAGCAATTCTTGCTAAGGGGATTCTATGACAGAGGACTCACTCCATCTCTAGTATTATTTCAAGTAGGTCAATTCAATTAGATACATTTTGATTGCATCTATGGAATTGCTATAACATCTATAGATAATAACTTTAAATATCTAAAAAAACTAATTTTTTGAAATTTCATTAAAATATAACCGAACTCCCTTATGTTGCAATTTATGTTCGGTTGTTTCAGACATAGTCAGAAGACTTAGATAATACAATACAGCATTCTCTGTATAATTGTCTGCCGTCTGTTATATTCTTAGCCTATAATTCTAACTTATCTCTTGCCTTTCTAGTCTCCAGGCTAAACAATTACAGTCCCTTTAACCTTCTTTCAGAGGTCATATTTTTAATCCTTTAATCATTTATGGTACTCTCTTTTAATCCTCTGTAAGTTCCCTTTTAAGTTGCAGAGCCAAAACTAAATGTGGTACCCATGAAAGGTTTTAACCATGTTGAGATGCTGAGTATAATAGGAGATTTATCTCACGGTATCAACACATTCTTCTTCTCACCATGAATCCCAGTATTGCAGTTTTTAATAACTAAGAAATGACATTGTGCACTCATGTTCATCTTGTTAGTTCATCTTATTACCCACTGCTAATGAATAGCTACAATTGGGATTATGAACCAGAGAACCAAAGACATCACTTCAGGATCAAATGTGAATTATACATTCACAATAAAAGAAGAATCATGCAAATTCAGTGACCTTCCTCAGTAATGAAATGACTAACAACTATTACTTACCCTGGGTATATTATGTACCAGTGTAGGGAGTTAGAGATTCATTTTATCTTTTATCACCATAATAAAAGGTCTGGGCAGGCAAATGTAGAACAAAAAATGATGGAAGGATTAATTTTAAATTAAGCGGTATGTTTCTAACATACGCCTGATAGAGATTCTGTGCTTTTCAAAAACACTCCAACTAAGAATGATATTTTTAATAATAGTATTATAATGTTCTTGCCACAAATGGAAGAAGTGTTTATGTAACAGTCATATGAATTTTCCCAAAAGTTTTCTATGCAAGGATTCCCAGATGTCAGTCAGAGCAGAGTGAAGAGGCTGCATAAAAGTAACCTGGGAATTTCCTTTTCATAGTTCGCTTTATTTTTTGAAATAATTGTAATTTATAGGAAGTTTCAAAGAAATGAACAGGAAGGTTGCATGTACCCTTCACGGAACCTCTCCTAATATCAACACCTTTCATCACCACAATACAATCAAAACCAGGAAAAATAACATTGTTACAGTCTTGACAACTAATCTGATTTCACCAGTTACACATAACACTGAGCACGTGTGTGTTTGTGTATTCATCTCCATGCAATTTTATAGTATTTGTAGCTTAATGTAACCCTATGATTTAGTCATTACATGAAATAAACATGTATCAAAACATCACATTTTACTCAATAAATGTGTGCAATTATTATATGTCAGTAAAAAATAATATGAAACATGAACTTTACATTTTTAGAAGTTGTTAAGGTCCTTTGGTCATTTTGAGTGTTCCCCGATTATCACAAGGATCACTGGCAAATAACAGAATCGAGGTCTAATAAATAAGACTCATTCATAATAAATTGTGGTTGTCCTATTAATATTAAGAAATTCACAGATTCTGGTGTAGGCATCATTTTACATATGCTGAGAAAATTTCCACATATTCTGATTTTACATGTCATATGTTAATAAAATAATAATTTAATTTATATTTCACTCTATAGTACATATGCTATAGTATTATGAATTCAATAAATAAGAAGTTGAAGAATTTCACCCAATTCATTCAAAATTATTGACTGAGAATTATTAATGTGCAACACTAAAAAATTCTGTTCTTACACATTTTTAATATTAATATTGGAAATAAATGATACAGCTCCCAAAACTGTATCTAGTACTGCAAAGAGACATATAAGTACTAACATAAATATAAATACATAGGTAAAGTATGTGCAGATGACATGATTGATTATGTAGACAATTCTAAAGAAACTCAAAATAACCCTTAGAAGTAATAATTAAGTTAATCAAGGTTGCAGTATACAGCATCAGCAAACAAAATCAATTGTGTATGTACTGCAATAAAAACATAGAAATGTAAACTAAAGTTACAATATTATTTACCTAATTCAAAGACAATGAAATACTTATAAACAAATATAAGAAAACTCATGTATAGGATCTGTAGGCCGAACGTGACAAAAAGCTAGTGAAAGAAGTCAAAGATGACCTAAATAAACAAGGAAACACACTATGTTCCTTGATTAAAAGGCTCAAAATAATGAAGATGTAAATTCATCCTGAAAAAAAAATTTAGCAAGGTTATCCATTGACGAAATTATTCTAAATTTAATGTAGGAAAGTTAACTAGAATAGCTAAAATAACTTTAGGAAAATAATAACGGAATGAATGAATCACTCTACCTGTTTTTAGGATTTTTATACAGCTATAGCAATGAAGAATGTGTGGTACTGGTGGATATGCAGACATATGTATCAATGCAACACAGCACAGAAACAGCCACACACAAGTATAGATAACTGATTTTCTACAATGGCAGAAAAGTAATAAAAAGTAGGAAGAATAGTCTTTTCAAAAAATGGTGCTGGAAGAGCTGGATATAAAAAAAAAATTACCTGTGGTTTGAATATATTTTCTTACAATATGTAGTTTTTATTTTCATTCTCCTAACAAGGTCTTTCACAGAGAAAAATATTTTTATTTTTATAAAATCCAACTTATTATTTTTTATGGATATCTGATAAAGGATTTGAATCTAGAATTTACATGGAAATTTTTAAATTCAAAATACAAGTTTTAAAAATCCAATTAGAATGTTTTACCACAACGTTTCTTCTCAGATTCAAAAATATCAAAATTTTATTCATGATCTTGCATTTGCCAAGCGTGCCTAGTATTATTTTTATTTGTATAAATTGAAAATAAAGTTGGTTAATTATGTATTTTGAAAACCTAATCAATGAATTTGCAGAAAATGAAGACAGAAAAATTTTATGTTTAACCAAGGTATTACATTAATAAAATGTTATTATTGGCTTTAAAATATGACACAGAAATGTTACTTCTTGCAATTCTTGTTTATGTTGTTTCTCATGCACTACTATTAACCCTGTTATGTTTTATAAATAATAAAATATCTTTACAAAAAAGAAATGTATATATAAAATATGATGGAAGTTAAAAAGGGAGAATATTTTCTGCTGAAAGCATCAAAGAAAGATTGATGAAGAAAGAAAAATTGGAAATGTACCATAAAGCATAGACAAAGGTTTGATATTTGAAAAATGGGAGCAAATGTATGAACACAGGCAAAGATTATGAGCAGGACTATAGTGATCATAAAAGGAAAGAGTGGAAAGTAATATCAGAAAGGTGATTTAGAGTCAGGTCATGGAGTGCTGGAAAACAAACCAGTTCTTTTCTCTTTATTCTGTAGACAATGAGAATTCAGCAGAGATATTCAACACTACAATATTTATCAGGTCAATGTTTCAGAAAGGTGCATTTAGCAACTGTGCATATAATAAATCGGAAGACATACAGAGCAAAGATAGTCCCAAAGTTAGTAAGCAATTTTGATTCTTTAGGTGTGAGGAATAAAGATTTAAACTAGGCTGTTAGAAACTATGATAAGTTGGAGAAGACCCGTGCAAGAAAAATAAAAGCTATGGCAGAGAAAGAAATGACAACTGATTGCAAGTGGTTTTTCAGTACTAGATAGCAGAAAAGTTGTTAGTACTTTGAATCTCTGTCCTATGAAGAGAAGTTAAAAATACAGGAATGAAAGGCAAAGCATTATTGTGGAAGAAGTAAAGATGAGTGTATAGTAATAAAGCGGGAGCAGTAAATATAGACTGATTTTTCAAGTTTAATGACTCAAAGGAAGTGGATGGTTGCACAGTTGACTAAGAGATTTTATTAGGATAGAAAACATTTAAATAAGTGGAAGAGTAAGTGGAAAATTTTAATAGAGAGGAAAGTAATGAAATGCCAACAAGAATATGATACAAGAAGCAAAATTCTTCAAAACGCAGATAGCTTCTGACTCTCATCAGAGTACATTGCCTTGGAAAGAAGAAATGGTACCTTTCCGAGATCAAGGAAAAGGATAAAAGGGTAGTAAAGGTGCCACTGAATTTATGACAGAGAATGAAAGGTGAGTTCCTACCACATTGTGTCAATATTATCAAACAATTTGTTTGTCAACATGAGCAAGTATACAGTGGAAGGCATAATAAAGTTAGAAAGGTCTAAAATACATTATCTGAAAAATATGTAGTTTTCCTTTAAAGTACAACCTGTTCAAGGGAAGACATCATATATTTTAATTTGTTATAAAACACGCCAAAGCCTAACATATTGCTAAAAATGTCTGATACATAAAATATGCAGTAACTAACACACAAGTATATTTCTATTTATTTATCCCAACTCTTAAATATAATTTAAATGTAAAAATCCAAAGGAAAAATCCACAGTTAGGAAATTAAATTTTTGTATTTATTTGAAATTCATTTATTCTGCACAGACACTTTCCAGTTAATCTAACATTTATGCTCCCATGTGGTATTAACCCTACATAATTCCTGAGGATCAGTAGTATCCTGTGAAACTCCTCTCCATCTAGTGTTCCATGAAGTCCCAGAGAACTTCTTCATGATACTGGAAAAAATTCTAAGAGTTTTCCCCCTTATTGAATTTGAACTCATAATGATTTCCCTTCAGATCTTTTGTATTCAATATAAGTGGTCTTGCTCTGGTTAAATTATAGGTTCCAAATGAGTCTGCTACTAAAAAATGCATTTGTATATTATTTCATTTTGTTTTACCACCATAATAAACAATGTTACTACTTTGTAGTTTCTTCACCACAAGATAAGATAAGCAGTCATAAAAGTATGTCATGTCAGTTGCATTATTACTGTTGTTGTTTTTTATTTTCTTAGATATTCCACAAAGTTTCAGTGTAGCAGGTTTTAGCTTGGGAAGAGTTAAAAATGCTATAGAAAAGACAGATATACTGAAATAAAAGAAAAAAGGCAGCAAGCACATAAGTTGAGAAAACTAATCAGGTGACACATTTCCTCATTGTTACCTAGAGTTCTAGTCATTTATCTTGGCAGTAAAAATGTCGTCTGTCAGATACATGCGTTTTATTAAGCAAAGACTTTTTTGTCAAGATTGAGAAAAGTGAAATCAGCAACATGGTGTATTAGTTCGTTCTCACACTGCTGTAAAGAAATACCTGAGACTGAGTGATTAACACAAGAAAGAGATTTAATGGACTCAAGTCCTGCATGGCTGGACAGGCCTCAGGAAACTTACAGTCATGGCAGAAGGGAAAGCAGTCACCTCTCTTACATGGCAGCAGGAGAGAGTGAGTGTGTGAAGAAGGAACTGTCAAACACTTATAAAACCATCAGATCTTGTGAGACCTCATTCATTATCATGAGAACAGCATGGGGAAACTGCTCCATGATCCAATCACCTGCCACCAGTTTCCTCCTTGGACACGTGGGAAGTATGGAGATTACAAATCGAGATAAGATTTGGGTGGGGACACAGAGCCAAACCATATCACATAGCTTACAGAAAGTTTTCTGCAATGTTTATGTCTGAATATCTTTATCTTTTTGCTATTTCCTCCAAAGAGAAATAGACTGTGAGCTATAATCCTGGATAATCTTCCATAGTATGTGTAAAAAATATTTTTGTCTTTCAAACATTAATCAAACAAAACATATATTTGATAACATCTGGCTATTTATACAATAGTCACTTTAGATTCAGTTTATTATAAATGTACTTAATTTACGTAAGTGATTATGAAAATTATTTTCCTGCATTTTTTCTTTTCTTATAACATTCTTTTTAAGTTTAAGTGTTAACATTACACAGGCCTTCTAAGATTCAGTGGGAGATATTACTTAGTCTCCATTCTTGGGAAGAATTTTGATAATGTTCACATTATTACTTAATTGTTTAGTAAACTTCACTAATGGGCTCATCTAGGTTTAATGTTTTCTTTGTGGCTGGGCTATTAAGTATAGATTTGAGTCCCTTAATGATTGTAAGACAAGTTTGATCTGTATCAATTTTATCTGTCATCAAATTTAGTTATATATTTGTAATATTATTTTAATAGTAAACCTAAAGGTTAGCATCTGTTAGTTGAGTTTGGTTGTTGCTGTTACTGCTATTTAACTAAAGTGACACTGTCTCATTTAGCTTTTTTTTTTAACTAAATGCTATATCTTAAGCACGAAAGATTATACAGTATGTAATATACTTAACGATAATGTTATCTTCCTTGGATAAAATTTACTTTTGTAATGGGCTAGGGTAGAGGTGCTAGAAATAACAAATCTACTTATTCCATTCAGAGATTTAGAGAATTCATATTTGGCTGCAATCATAGGTGTTTATCTATCTCCTATTCACGTTTTTCCCTAAATTGTAGGCCTCTGGGACTCCAACACAAAGACTAGAGGGATACCAGGGACCTCCTTTCATCAATTATGAACTCTAGTATTTGTTGAAAGCATTGCTTAGCTTGTCATTCTCCACTTAAAAAAACTGTCAGTCACATTAAGAGGAAAACAGTAAGGTAGATCTGACATGTCACTCTGGATTCCTCATTCCCTAGATTTTGGCCCTGTAATTATTTACTTTTGTGTGATACATTCAAACTAAGACTTCGACATTTTTTTCCAGATTTTTTTTTTCTTAATTGTCAATGAGAATTTGTTTGGAAACATCGTAAAAATACTTTGCCAGAAGCTATTGCTTTATTTTTTCAATATACAATGTGTGAGGGAAGGCTGCAACATGAAAAGTAAAGAACAAAACAAACAGAAAGGAAAAACAAAAAACAGATAAAATGGCAGAAAGAAATCAAACTCTAAACACAATCCAGAGAGATGAGAGGTAGGTGCATTTAAGGGGTAAATAATTTATCATTAAAGTATAACATTTAGAAAACATGAAAGTGTTTCTGAGAAGTAAAAAAATATAATAACACTAATAAAATAATTAAAATGTGGAAAGAAATGTTGATAAATTCTCTCAAAAATTTGACTGCATAAAAATATAATTTATGAAAATAAGGATTAAAAAGTTACAAAAAAGCATAAAGGACTAATAACAAATATCTACTAAGAGAGAACAGAAGAAATTGGAAAGATATTAATTAAAATTAAATTTTCCAGAACTAATGAATATATAGAAAAGTCTTACTAAATTGAGTAATCAGAACAATGAATGAAAGAAGGATCATGACATGTAATTTCATTTTGAAATTAGGAGAAAATAATACATTTATTCTGAGATAAAGTAAAAAGTTAAGAATAAGAATATGTCAGTTTTAATGATTGAAAGTAAAAGGAATAAATATATATATTTAATTCTCAACCTTCTGGAGAAAAATACGGCTTAAAATATATTGTTAAATTATTAATTAAGGATGTGGTAGAAAAAATTACGTTTTTAGATATATCATCTTTTTAAAAATTATTTTATTTTGAGACAGGGTCTCTCTGTCGCCCAGGCTGGAGCGTGGTGGCGCCATCTCGGCTCACTGCAACCCTTGCCCACCTCGTTCAAAGGATTCTCCTGCCTCAGCTTCCCAAGTAGCTGGAACTACAGACACGTGCTACTATGCCCGGCTAATTTTTGTAATCTCAGTAGAGACAGGGTTTCGCATGTTGGCCAGGCTGGTCTCGAACTCCTGACCTCAAGTGATCTGTCTATCTCAGTCTCCCAAAGTGGTGGGGGGATATAGGGATGAGCCACCACACCCAGCCACATGTCACCTTTTAAAAATACTATCTGTCATGCATATTTTCTTTCTTGGGAAGTTGTTTAAGGATATATTTAAAGAAAAAAGGATTAACCCAAAATGAAAAAAAAAATGCAGTGTCTATTTTTAAAAAGCAACAAACAAAAATTATAGATCAAATTCAGGATAAAAGGCAAATGAAAATGTCAAGAGGATTAATAAATACATGTTCTGAAAACTCGTTGTAAAGCAGCCTTTGACTAGAGCAGGAAGACAAAGGAATATAAAAAATACCATCTTTAAGAAAGTAAAGGAGAATTGACAAATACCTGATGTGATGCACCAAAATGACAAATTGTTAAATTTGATAAAATGTCCATTTCAATTTCATTTTTAAATAATGGATCCTAAATCTTCAAATAAATATACTGTCTGTTAAATTAGTTTCCCTGATGTTTAAAAGAAATAAAACGTTTCAAAAGATACTAGTGGGAAAAGTGTACAATTTTAGAGCTAGAAAGCAAAAAAACAGTGTCATTGAATCCAAGCATGAGCAGAATTTCAAAATGAAAGGTGGGGTAAATATTGATCCAAGGTTGGAGAGTCAATGGTGATGGAATTCTTCAGGTTATGTCAAGGGGGAAGTTTCTCAGGGAAAAAAACAAACTAATAAAAAACCTTAATAGCAGATACTCAATCCAATGAAAAGCACAGCAGACATTATTAAGAAAAAGATATTATAAATCATATTAAAGGAAATGTAGTATTAGTATTTATGTATACAATATAGTCTATAGTTACTTTGAAAGAGTAAATAATCATGAATATATTATGAGAAATTTGACATGGAAGTTATTAAAACTTGTTATGTGAAATATTGAAATACTTTATTAATTTCATTACAATTATTTCCATGTGCATTTCTAGTTGCAACAGTCTTTGTGATTCTTGTAAAGAAGCATAATGTGACTTAAAATGAAATCCATCCTATTCAAAAGTGATTCAGAGGTGATTACTCTTTAGCAAATTCAAAAACTTAAAGCATTCAACAAAATAAGGAAGAAAGTTCACTCTAATGTAAAGCCAATGCTTTTAAACTGTCATAAGAATTGTTGAAGGTGAGTAAACACACATTTTGTCACTAAATGTCCATATCACTCTTCCTACTACACATGTAATCACTAACCTCTTAGCAAGGGACGTGAATCCAATCTAATCCCTGGATTTAGCCCAAATCTAAGATCTCTTTATGGTAACTAGTTTTCTCCATTAAGTTTCAATAAGGGTCCTTATGGCCTGGTGTCTTAATAAAAATATGCACTATATATACATTCTGTGATATTGTAATAGGAAAAAATATTACTTAAATGAACAATTTCATTCAGACAAGAGACAAACAAGAGACACACATGCTTCATTATCTGTTTCACTTATGATATTATCTGTTTCACTTATGATATTCCATAAGCTGGCAGTGGGGAAATTTTCTTGCTCAGACCTTAATTGTAGCTTTGGGACAAACTCTCTTATCCATTGTTTTTTTGTCACCTCTGCTTCCCCTATTGCTACATCTAAAGAGGACCCTGGTATGTATTTCCTTCTTGTAGGTGTCTGCATTTTATTTTATTTTTTATTTTTATCTATTTATTTTTTTTTTGAGACAGAGTCTCACTCTGTCACCCAGACTGGAGTGCAATTGTGCGCAATCTCGAGGGTTCAAGCAATTCTCCTGCCTCAGCCTCCCGAGTAGCTGGGATTACAGGCACCTGCCACCACCCCCCAGCTAATTTTCGTATTTTCAGTAGAGACAGGTTTCTCCATTTTTGCCAGGGTGGTCTCAAACTCCTGACCTCAACTGATTTGCCCATTTCGGCGACTCAAAGCACTGGGGTTATAGGCATGAGCCTATAATCCTTTAAAACCTACTTCCTGCATGTGTGAGTTTTGGGGTTAAAGCATTATTTATAATTTAAAAAATGAAAGACATAATGAACTACAAAAAAGTTAGCCATTTTGTAGTGGGGAAGAGACGAAAGTGAGGGTAAGTACCTACATACAAGCTCTGGTAACAAACAATAAAATTAATAAAAAAAAAACGGTACCCTAAAAAGAAACGTGAAGATTGGCCAGCAAAATGGGGTAAAGTCCTCACATGCTTCGAGTGTAAGAAAAAAAAAAATGTAAATTGAAATGAGCACAATAAAGGAGAGCTGAGTTAGCCCTTACTTATGAAACTTATAATCCCACAGTTTTATAATCTCTCCTTTCTCCGTAATAATTTAGAATGATAGCTATTACAATCCCTACACCATTGCATCCCATCACCACTTGATTTAAAGTTAAAAAAAACAACATACTATGGACGACCCAAGACTAAAAGACATAAATTTATCCACGCACTTCTCAAATAAGCCACCAAATCTTAAAACCCCATCTTCATGGTCTGCATTCTTAGACAGATGTCAGTATCAAACACACACTCATTCAGTGTCTTAAGAAAAAACCAGATGGCATATTCAAATCAGGCCATTTGAGTAGGGTTTAATGAAGAAACAATTTACAAAGATATGAGCAGTGTGAAAGGAAAACACAAATACTACTGAATGACAATAATTAGGCTGTTATTCTGGAACCTGAAAGAACAAAAGGAAAGGACACATGCAGAAATTTGAAACAGAAACTTTGGGTAGATGTTAACTTCTAGTGGCTGTGATTTTATTCAGGAGATGCAGATAGCTCATGTTGACCTTAAAACATTGAATTAGACAGGGGAAATATATACAATATCATACCCTCTTACTTCTCTCCAGTGTCTTGCTGGCATTGTGATCAGTTGAACTTAATTTCAAATGTAAGGACAAGGAAGCTGCTTTATGAGTAATAATTATGTCAGTTGTTGGGACAAAGAAAAAGTTGAGAAAGAGGCACTTTTTCTTTGTTGGGACAAAGAAACAGTTGAGAAAGAGGCACAGAGAGAGGATCTAGGGTCTAAAACAGAAGGTATCTGTAACAGATATCAACATAATGGAACTCATATTGACCTAAACTTGGAAGTGATGTTTCAGATGCTACAACCGCATGTAAAATATCAACCTCAAACTTAGGGGATGAAAACAAAAGCATCATAATTCAGGTTCCTGGGTTGGATCCTTGCTATAGTCTTAGTATTTGTGTCCCCTCTCCCTTCCCTCAAGTTCCTATGTTATAGTGTAATCAGCAATGTGATGGTATTAGAAGGTGGGGTCTTTGGGAATGATTAGGTCATTCTCTCATGGATAGGATAAGTGTTTTTATTAAAGAGGCTTAGAGAGCTGTCTCACCCTTTCCACTATGAGTGAGTACACAGTGAGAAGGTACCAGGAAAGGGGCCCTCATCAAATATCAAATCTGCTGACTCCTTGATCTTAAACTTCTGAGCCTCCAGAACTGTACGAAATAAATATCTGTGGTTTATGAGCCAACCATTTTACATTATTTTGTTATTGCTGCCCAAATGAACTAAAACATTCCTGAACTCTAAAAAGGATAGTTGTGAAACCTTGAGGAAATTGGTTGAATGGTATACTTTGTACTATATTTGCAACTTTATGTAAGCCTAAAATTATTTGTAAATAAGCTATACTAATAATAATAATAGTAATTTGCTATTATCTTTCACAGGACATAGAGTGGATTGGGCTTAACTAAGTATTTCCTGGTTGAGGTTTCTCACGCAGTTTCAGTCAGAGGATGTTGGCTGGAGATGGAGTCATCTGGAGGCCAGGACATTTGCCCACTCTGAAGAAAAAACAAACAGCTGAAGAAATCTCACTCCACCACTATTTGGTCACTCCGTATACTCTCTTCATCATGGAAGCTTCAGGGTAGCTGGACTACTAACATTGTGGATGAGGGCTCCTAAGGTACATGCTTTGAAAAAAGAAAGCTGTGTTGTTTTTTATGACAGATGTAGAAGTCATATAACAGCACTTCTGCTGCAATTTGTTGGTTGATGTTATTAGAATTTTCTTAGGTTCAATGAGAATGGATATAATTCTCACAACTCAATAGAGGAATGTAAATATTACTGTAAAAGAAGAACATGTGGGGTGGGATCAGTACATCCTGGAGCTGACTCACAAGGGTGGGTGGTTAGCATTACTTCTCAAATCTGCCTTCAGTGGCATCACATTGACATCTCGAAATAAGCATGGTGGCAGTACTTACATCATAAAAATTGACAAATGAAACAAACGCTATACCTCCACCTCATGCACATAGTCAGTTGTTAAACATTTACCAGTATATTACTAGATGTGATGTATACTGATGCAGATCTCTTTAAAAAATTCTATCTCATACAAACATCCCACAGTTACAAAGTGGAGGGGCTCAAATTATAAGTGAAATCTGTCAAATTACCAACAGCAATCCAACTGTGGTAATATCAGTGATCAGGTGAGAGGAAAGAAATAAAGGAAAATTTGATGGCCCCAGGAACTGAGAATCCAGAAATTTAACACAACAATAATTCATCCTTAAAAAGAGGGGTTCATACTCTGCATGAAACCCCTCTGATAGGAGCAAGTGCATTGAGAGGGGTCTTCTGATAGAAGCCCTATCAGATAGGCTGACAGGTAGGCCTGTCTGATAGGAGCAACTGAATTGAGAGGGGCATTCACAGAAACCATTCATGAATTTGACATTGGAAACATACAAATGTTTGACATGCTAACAACATAAAACAAAATTGAAACTCCTAAAATCTAAAGCAGATTACAACAAATGTATGTATAGTCCATGGCAAATAACAAAGAAAAATTATTTCAATTAATTGTAGATCTAGACATGTGATGGCAGTTCTCTTGTGGGTTACATCCAAGGATAGGAAAAAAAATGTAAAAATGCTTAAAGTATTTCCAGTGATAACATTTAGCTACTAAGAGACCAAGAAAAAATGAAGATATACAAATATAAAATAACTTATTTACTATATATTTTAGAATAACATTTGCTCTCACCGTATCCACTAAGAAAACTTAAAAATAATAAATAGTGTTCTGGGTTAAATTATGTCCCCTCAAAATTCGTGTTGAAATACTAAACCCCACTGTCTCAAAATGTGAGTGTATTTTGAAATGGGGCCTTGGAGAGATAATTATGTTTAAATAAAGTCATATGGCTGGGCCCTAATTCAGTCTGACTGGTGTCCTTATAAGAGGAAATTTGGACACAGGGACACCAGGGGTATGAGTGCGGAGAGACAGACATGTGAAGAAGCAGTAAGAGAGCGACCATCTGGAAGCCAAGGAGAGAGGTCTCAGAAGAAACCGACTCTACTGGCACCTTGATCTTGGACTTCTAGCCTCCAAAATTGTGAAACAGTAAATCTTTTTTTGTTTAAGCCACCCAGTCTCTGGTATTTTGTGGTGGCAGGCAGTGAAAGCTAAGATAGTCAGAAACAATGAGAAGCTATAGTGCTGAAAAGATGGTCATTAAATCCTGTCTTCCTCTCTCAAAAGGAGCAACGATTCTTTGAAAAAATGACAAATTTCAGATCTGAGCAGAAAAAGTACAAGATAGGCCTAAAACAACTTTGTCATAAAAAGCAAAAACCTATCAAAATCTACTTGTCATATTGAAAAGATTTAGTGGCCACCTTTAAGTAGCTCCCACTGTCAAAAAATGCTATAACATAAGCATCAAAGAAAAAACAAACAAAAACTACAATAGAAGGAAATATATCAACTATGTTTAAATCTATGGTTTTCTAATGGCTAAAAGAAAAAAAAACACTCTGGTCACTTTTAGATAATGCAGGACAATTAACTCATCATTTTAATTTCTCATTAAATAAAACAAAGATGCATTTATTCCTCCCTCCCTTTGTATGCTGTGAAACAGCCCAAGCAAGTTGTGGAAGAAAGGATGTTTTCCCTTTAAAGGAACAACCTGTATAAATATAATTCAGCTAATAAATAAGAAAGACAATATAAAATTATAATTTTGCTATTTTGCAACTATTATCAAAATAAAAAATCCAAGCTATTAGCAAAAAGAAACAATCAGAGAGTAGATGCTTTCTGATGAGAGAACACACTACAATCCTTGCAGTGTTCTTGCCAAAAAATTAAATAAAATGATAATAATAATTAATTCCAAGTCAGCTCAATCATGTAGATTTGATTGCCAGGTTATAGGAAACACAAGAGTCAAAAAAACATGATATAACACAATGTTACAATACAATCTTTCTCAATTTCAGTTAGGTCGAGCAAGCAATCTAGCTTCTTCAACAAATAAATAGCAAGATTGAAACATGATAGAGATAGGGTGGGTAACCTACAAATTAAAAAAAAAGGATTAAGAGACATATGAATTGTACTATAATGTTTATCTGGAATTTGAGTAGACCCAAGAAAATCAAGTATAAGGCCATCAGAAAATGTTGAGTACTGACTAGCTATTTGTAAATAGTAAGAACACTTGGACACAGGGCGGAGAACTTCACACACCGGGGCCTGTCATGGGGTAGGGGGAGGGGGAAGGCATAGCATTAGGAGAAATACCTAATATAAATGATGAGTTAATGGGTGCAGCAAACCAACATGGCACATGTGTACATATGTAACAAACCTGCATGTTGTGCAAATGTACCCTAGAACTGAAAGTATAATTAAAAAATTGTTTTAGACACAATGATAATACTGTGGTTATATATTTTAAAAGACATCTGGCTTTTAGTAATATATACAATTAAGAAAAAACTTAAAATTGAAAGTCAAATTTGTTCTTTGTGTTTTTCTGATACCTTGCATTAATGGTAGCTTTATTTCTTGTGTGTTTGGTAATTTTTACTATGAGTTAACATTTGGCTGATTTTTTTTCTTGACATACTAAAGGGTTTGTATTCAGAAGTTATTTCTTCAGGTACGATTTGCATTTCTGCTTCTAGGTTAAAAGGGCATACCAATTCTGATGCTTTATTCATCTAATTGCTTTGTTTGGCATTTTTATTCATATGAAGCACCAAATTACTATGTTAGAACATTGGCATGATCATAGGTTTCCATAGACTATAACGGTATTATGTACATATTTTTCCAGCTGGAACTGGAAAAGTCAGACATTCTCTTTGCTTCCACTCTACAATCACTTTGCCACTTGCTGGGCCTTTCTAAGCCTGTGGTTAACTCTTTGAGCTCCAATATTATTTGTGATCTAGGATTTATCTTTTCAATTTCTATTAGCCTGAAGTAGGTTTCTTTTTCCTTCACAAATCGAAAATATAGCCCAAAATGCTTTATGAACTGAGATTTGGAGTAGGTATTGTGCATTTTTTGAAGAAAACCATGTTAAATGCTGAAAATTCAAATATATAGCCTACTCTTTCACTGAACTTGTATGCTGATTCACAGTACTTTTCCTTGTCTTTTAACCTTTTCTCTCATCCCCTGCAGTGATTAGCCATAATCATCAAAACTCTTTATAATATTCCTTTCAAGCCTCCACCTCCTTTAATTTTGGCACATGTTATTATCATCCCTTACCTCCTTTATACCACCAGGAAGTTCATGCATGAATACTCTTAACTCATGCTCTACAAATTCCCATAAACTTATTTGTATCTCATCAATGTTTTTATTTCACTCACTCTTAAGTGCAAGGTCAAAGTCGATCTTTATACCTGTGTCTTCATTCAATGAATTTCTTTCTTGCATTTCCTTTAAAACATAAAATTCAGGCATGAGGGCTATTTACTTGATCTCTCATACTCCCCCATAAATGTATATCCATCTCATTAATCATTTCTACCTTCTTTTTAATATAGTTGTGATTCTTATTCAATCCACTACTGTCTCTTTGGAACTTTATTCCATCAATGTCTCATTGCTATTTATCAACTTTGATTTTACCTGTGTACGGATCATTCATCTCACCCATAAATATACCCAACCCCCCCACACATACACCCCTACCAAGGAAACCCACCATTGACTCCACTTCCAGCTTCCAACATTTTTTCAGCTTTATTGAGGTATATTGACACATAAAAAGTGTATATATTCAAGGTGTACAATGCAATGTTCTTAAACATATATACATTGTGAAATGATTACCATAATGAAGCTAATTAATATATCCATCACCTCACAGAGTCAGCTTTTTTGTGTGTGTGTGGTGAGAATACCTAAGATCTACTCTCTTAGCAGATTTCAAGTGTGCAATACATTAAGAAGGAAATCGTATTGTTTGGATGAACCTGGTATAAACCTGGAGGATATTATGCTAAGTGAAATAACCTAGTCACAGAAAGACCAATACTACATGATCTCACTTACATGCGGTAGCTTCAAACTTTTGCTGTCTTCTTTACATCACTAATAAGCTTCTCCAAAGAGTAATATGCATAGTGACATCTCTTCTTCACTAAATACTTACTCCAATCCCCAATGCAATTGGCATACATCTCCACAACTATGCTGAAACTGGTTTTGAACAGTCACTAATTACTTTTGAATTACTAAATCTAATGGATGCACAAATATCTATTATCTAAACATATGTAGATGTAGCTTTTGACACTTGCACTGGTTTTAAATATCTACTTCCCACCCCTCCCCATCTCCCAGTTGTACTACTCTTTTCTGATTCTTCTTTTCAACTTGTTCCATTCAAAATGCTTGCTTTGGTGACTTTTTTTCCTTCCGTAGAGTGTTAGGAGATAATTCTCCATGGGTTTCTCATATTTCTGTATGTCTTATGATCAGAGGCACTGAGAGTTTTTGTTCGGAGCTATATTTTGTGGTAGGCAGAATAATGTCAACCCCTGCCTCCAACCTCAAGGAGTTCCACAATCTAATCCCTAGAGTCTGTGAACATGTTCTGTTACATGGAAAAACTAAATTTTCAGATGTAATTGTAACTAAGAACCTGAAAATAAGATTATCCTGGTGGATCCAATCTAACTACAGAGCCCTGAAAAGCAGAATGTTCTAGGGCTGGAAGCAGAAAAAGTCAGAGATATTCCAAGTGCTGTAAGGATTTTATGTGATATATCAAGCTATGAGGTACAGGGGTTCATGAGTTCAGGCCAGAGAGAGGTCTCTGGTTGCTAATGGCAACCCCCAACTGATATATAGCAGGGAAATGGGGACCTAAACCCCATGATCACAGGGAATTAAATTCTGCAACAGTCTGAATGAATACAGAAGCAAATGCTTCTCAGGACCTCTAAATAATAGCCAGCTAGCCATCCATTCATTTCAGACATGTGAAACCTGGAGCAGAGAAGCCAGTTAAGCCAAACCAGATATCTGACCTACATAACTTTGAAATAGTAACTTTGTGCTATTTTAAGCTTCTAAGTGTGTGATAATTTGTTATAGCAGCAATAGAAAATGAACATATTTTTCAAGGATATTCATACATCAAGCAGGCTTGGAAGATGGAGATGATGTCTCCGTCCAGAGTAGGGGACAGGTTTTTCTGCTGTCCAGCATGGTTTAGATAATAGTCTAATTTATGGCAAAGTTCTGGCAGGTACACTTGCAACTATTATTAAAAAAAATGAGTTTTTCTATGTTCAAGGTTCTCAACTGGGACACAAACTCACTACATGAATAGTGCCCATCTATATTCACCCCTGCAGAACTTGGGATGCAGGAAGAATTGTTGCAAACAGAAAGCTCATGCAATATTACCAAAGGTCCCTGTCCCCAGAATCTTGAGTGTTATGCCAACATCCATGGAATTGTGGAAGGCTTTCAAGAAGTGTAAAGTCTCCTATCCTCCACATTTCTTGATACTACATTCTTAAACATTGGCATAAACCAACTTCTATCTAAATATGTTATTATTCTTTTATATCACACTATCTCTAACAATCACAACTATTGTAATTAAAATTATTCCTTATATGCTCAAGTCTCCCTAAATCTATATATTTACCTTATTCATCTCTCCTTATATTCAGACAAAAGCAAGTCAATGGTCTTGGTATATCAATGGGGTAGCTTATTTCCCAAGATGCTTATGATCAATTATTTTCCTCCACGTATATATATATCATTTTCTCATATCATTTGCTAAGAGGGTAGATCTTAAGTATTGTCACCACAAAAAAAAAAAGAAGAAAAGAGAGACATAACTTTGTGAGGTGATGGATATGTTACTTAGTATTATTTTGGTAATCATTTTTCAAGGTACATGTGTATAAAAACATCACATTGCACACTTTGAATATATACAATTCTTATTTGCTAATTATCACTTCACTGCAACTTCTCCTCCTGAATATACTCCACCTCCTATGGGAATATGGTCTTAGTGATTTGTTTGACAAATAAGATGCAGAGAAAGTGGCATTGTAGGCCATATATTTTGTAGCTTCACCTTGAATCTCTTGGAATGCTGTTTCTGTAGAAAATAAGCTATTGAATAAAATATCCAGCTACAGTGAGACTGACCACCATGCGGTGAGGAAAACTCAGCTAGCCACATGAAGAGCTGGCCACCTAGCCATCCGATTCCAGGTTGCAGACACAAGGAAAAAAAAAAAAGTCTTCAGCGTTCAGCCCAGTAAAGCTTTCATCCACCATCCAAAATGGTAATTGATTGAGACACTGCCAGGAGAATTACCTTGCTGGACCAAGCAATACACAAACTGTGAAAGATAATAATGAATTATAATTTTACTTCTTAAGTTTTGAGGTAGTTTGTTACAAACCAATAAATAACAAACCACCATTATTTGACTGGACTATTATAAAATCACTTACGTACAAAGTAAAAGTAACTTCTATCACTGAATTATTCATTCTCTATCCAATATGTAATAATCAAACACCTCACACGAATTTGTATATCATTAAAATATCTGGATTATCCTATATTTCTTTTACATTTCAAACTACACATTTTCTTAATCTTTAGATCTTATTTGCTTTTTTGTTTAATTAATCTGCATCTTCACATCTATTTATAAGAAAAATGGCCTGGCGCAGTGGCTCACGCCTCTATTCCCAGCACTTTGGGAGGCCGAGGCGGGTGGATCATGAGGTCAGTAGATCGAGACCATCCTGGCTAACGCAGTGAAACCCCGTCTCTACTAAAAATACAAAAAATTAGCCAGGCGTGGTGGCATGCGCCTGTAGTACCAACTACTTGGGAGGCTGAAGCAGGAGAATGGCATGAAGCTGGGAGGCGGAGCTTGCAGTGAGCCAAGATTGTGCCACTGCACTCCAGCCTGGGCGACAGAGCGAGACTCAATCTCAAAAAAAAAAAAAGAAAAATACACCTAAATCATGTTCTTGATTTATGGCAAAGTTTCTTTATTTAGCCACCTTCAGACACATTATCAGATTTGTTTCCACAGTATTTTATCAACTCTAATGAGGGTTATCCTTTTGGTAATACATTTAAGTAATTCACCAACACTAACCAGACTAATGACAAACTATTAATAAAATATTCCTGTATTATGGGCTCCCAAATCATGTAGTCATCAATGCATTCTATTTTATAGGAATCACTGTAATTGTCATTAAGACATAATTTACAGAATTAGCCAAACAGTAACTTGCTATTTTCTTTAATTAATAGGAAGGGAAAAAATGAGTATTTGTCATGACATTTTTGTTATTTTCTCTATTTACATTCTTTATATTCTTCTTCTCTTTTTGTTATTATCCCCAAGGGAGTTTTCTCTGTGAGTCTTTAAAGTTATCTAGCTTATTGTACCCTTTCATAAACACACACACACTCATTCACATATCTGAGAAGGTTCCTGTATCACAACAAATTAATTGAATTAAAATTCAAATAACTTTGGGCATTGGTAGAGTTAGTAAGATTCAGCAAAATTACTGAGTAACCCACTACTTGAGCTTTCTAGTATTTCAAGATTTTTGACATACTTAAAAATGTTGTCACATTATTATCAGGGCTTTGAACTGCAAGGTTTTTAGTTTTAAGAAGGCTTTAATGGGAAGAATCAACCATCATTCACTGAAATAGATAAAACTATAAAGCTAAGTTAAAAAGTAAAATTGATTTTTAAAGCGCATGAAGAAAAGTACTCTATCCAAGTAAGGATTTTTACACTGAGAAAAATGCTTCAGAAATTACCCAATGCTTAAGAAGTCTCAGGCATTTCAGAACAAGATGAGAAAATGATTGAAAGCTCTAGAACTGAATGCCCCAAGGAAACGTTAAACTTGCAATTATATGCAAATATATTTTAGCTGTTCCTCTTTTAGCAGACACTGAAAAGATGGATTTTTTTCTAGAGATTTTAAAAGTGGAACATCAAGGATGATTTTCTCTGTATTTTTCAACACTTGAAAGACCTCATGGTAACAGTTACAAAATAAATAATGTACACTTATACTAAAGGATTTTATTTAAATATGTATTTTAATACTGTCCAAGCATAATATCCATTCATTCATTAAATCAAAATATATTTAAGACATGAAATATACTTTATATTATTCTAGTTGCTGGAAATATACATGAATATTAAAAATGCAAAATCCTACCACTCATGTAGCTTACATAACGTTGGATAGAAACAGAAAAAGTATACAAATAAATATGTAACATTTCAGATGGTGATAAATATATGAGGTAAAGTAAAACAGTATAAGATACTAGTGACAAATGGTTTAGTTGGTTTTGTACGACAGGTTAAAGAAACTAGGTTTTCTATCAACAAGTAACTGATACTATATTTCAGTATCTCAAGAAAATAAAAGCTAATTTGTGCTCTTTTTCATGTCCCTAGATACATAATGTGCCCATGTTCCCACTCCTGTAAGGTAATAAGTGTGTGTTATTTTATGCAACTGAGTTTGTGGTAATATTATTACTCTTAAAAGGAAATTACCACAGACACTTGTTACAAATGTCAAAAAAGACTTTATTGAAGACTATTGCAATAGGAGAGAGAGAGTGAACTCAACCTTACTGAAACAAAAAACAGGAGAATTGTTTTTATTTCATCTGTTCTTTGTAAAAAATTGACATATAACAGTTGCAAATAATTATGGATTACAGAATGATATTTTAATACATGTACACAATGTGTTATGATCAAATCAGGGTTATTATCATATCTATCACCTCAAACATTTATTATTTTTTATGTTGAGAACCTTTCAGATCTTCTCTTCTAGCTATTAAAACACAAAATAAATTATCGTTACCTATATTCACCATCTAGTGCTATGGAACACTAAAAGTTATTCCTCTTGTTTAGCTGTAATTTTGTATCCTTTAACTAAGCCTCCCTATCCTCCACTGGTTGCTGGGCATGTAGATTGATTCCATATCTTGGCTATTGTGAATAGTGCTCTCGTAAACATGGGGAGGTAGATAATCTGTTCAATATAATAATTTCCTTTCCTCTGGATATATACTACATAGTAGGATTTCTGAATCACATTTAGTTCTGGCCAGAGATTTTGAGAGTGTTTTCAAGCTGTTCTCCAAAATTGCTGTGCTAACTTACATTCCCATCAACAGTCTATATGAGCTTTCTTCTCTCCACATCCTCTCCAGCATATGTTATTTTTTTGTCTTTTTGATAACAGCCATTCTAATTGGCATGAGATATTTCATCAAGGTTTTCATTTGCATTTTTCTGATGATTAATTATTGATGTTGAGTTTTTATATGCTTCCTGGCCAATTTGTATGTTTTCTTTTCATAAATGTCTATTTAGATAATTTGCCCATTTTTAAATCAGATAAGTTGTGTGTGTTTTTGTCTTTTTTTTTTTGCTGTTGAGATAGTTGAGATTCTTGTATATTCTGGAGGTTAATCTCTTGTTGGATGAATAAAAATATGTTTTCCCATTCTGCAGGTTGTGCTTTTCACTCTGCTGATTGTTTCTTTTGCTGCGTAGAAGCTCATTAGTTTGATATAATCCAATTTGTTTATTTTGGCTTTTCTTTCCTATGATTCAGAGGTGTTACCTAAAAAATTTTCCCCCAGACCAACATCCTGAAGTGCTTCTCCTATGTTGGTCATATATGACAAACCCACTGCTAACATCATAGTGAATGGAGAAAAGGTGAAAGATTTTACTCTAAGAACTAGAACAAGAAAATGATAACCCCTTTCTTCACTCCTACTCAACATAGGAAAGGAAGTTCTGGCCAGCACAATTAGGCAAGAGAAAGAAATAAAGGGCATCCAAATTAAAAAGGAAGAAGTCAAATTGTCTCTGTTTTCAGAAGACCTTGTATTACATATTAAAAAAAAAACCCTAAAGAATCCCCTAAAAAAACTCAATATTTATTTTTTTATTTTTAATATTATTTTTATTTATTTATTTATTTATTTATTTATTTTTGAGTAGGAGTCTCGCTCTGTCACCCAGGCTGGAGTGTAATGGCACGATCTCGGCTCACTGCAACCTCCGCCTCCCAGGTTCAGGTGATTCTCCTGCCTCAACCTCCCAAGTAGCTGGGATTACGGGCATCTGCCACCATCCCCAGCTAATTTTTATACTTTTAGTAGAGACAGGGTTTCACCATGTTGGTCAGGCTGGTCTCCAACTCCTAACCTCAGGTGATCCACCCACCTCGACCTCTCAAAGTGCTGGGATTACAGGCATGAGCCACCGTGTCTGGCCAAAACTCAGGATTTTTAAACTTTAGTGTGAGCTAACGGAAAAGTACTGTAGAACGTTTGTAGGGAGATTGTTACTTGATTAGGCCATCTATGTTGGTCTCTTGGTGCTTAGGCTCCTAATCTCCAACAGAGACTGGAAGACTAGAACACTGTTTTTCTTGATTATTCCATTCTTCCTTGAAAAAGAGACTCCTAGGTAGTAGACTATTTACATCTCAAAGGTAAGAGAAAGAATTTACAATCACAAGTTTTCTAAAGTACAGGCTCTAAGAAAAGATAGGTCAAGTGCCTATAGTGAGAAAGAAAACCTAAAATTTGGTCAAGCAAAAGGGAATGTCAAAGTCACCTTGGTCGTTACACAGCAATAGATTAATAATACATTAGATTCCAGATATCATGTAACATAGCCCATCTACCTCCCACCTCCCATAGGAATTACGTAGTGTTTTTATCTGTTCTGTCCCAGACAGTTACAGGACAATAAAGAAAACTTGTTTTTTTGTCTTTTTGCTTTTTTAATGTGTGGCCTCTAGGCCATTAGAAATGATCATCAAGTCATCACTCAAGTGGGACCCTGCCTTAACTTATGTTCTAACCTTATGGCTAATGAAGTTCCCATAAATGTGCCTCTTGAACTTAGCCCTCTAGAAATCCAGGCCACAGATCTTAAAATACATTAAATTCCACAGTTATTAAAATATTCATTAATCCTTCCTGAGTGAGCACTCAAGCTCACTCAGCATTGCTATCATTCAGCATTGCTACATTAGAGAAATTATTTTATTAGTCCAATTATGGTTTATTTTCCTCCAAATTTGAATTCTTCCGAAGTTTAATGCACCAGTATTTGGAAGAGAATTCCTGCTAACATTTTTATTTGGATTAGCAGGTACTTTTTCATGATTGTAAAGAGCTTCCAGGAATTTTATTATAAATTGACTCAGACCCCTAGACCAGCTCCTGTAATCCTCTCAGAACATATCATCACATAGCACTGGAATAACTGGGCCAAGACTAATCAAGCCAGTATACATGGTGTTGCATTGAATATTAATGGGATTTGTGCACCCAAAAATATTTCATGTTGCATGAGCCTGTTATTAGAATACATTCTGTCATCAAATGAACTCCACCCAGGTAAGCTATAAAATTTTCTATAAAAATTCTCAGCCAACCTGAATAGGGATAATTTTGTTAATAAACAACAACCAAATAAAATGCAAAGTCACATCTCTTAACGATAACCTACTTTAATTTCCTCTTCCCTTAAATTCTTTCCATCTAAATTCACATCAGCTATATCAGAGGAGTCAACAAACCTTTGGTGTTAGTCATTTGGTAGCAATATTTTTTGCTTCATACCAAGGTTTCATCATGGATTGTGGCCCCAAAGAATTCAGAAGCTTTGCTGGTCAGAATTCTCCACCCTGTATGATTTATTGATATTATTTCTCTCCGCTTATTTGAAAACTAATCATAATGGTAATATAGTCTATAAAGCACAACTTGGTGGTTAATTGTTTTTGGCTACCAAAAAATTGAGTCATCAGGCAATACAACATCATTCCCCCCCTCCCACCCAGATTATATGGGTGGAGTATTTATACAGGCTATGAATCAGGAGAAATCCAATATCCTTTCTGTGGAGATCTCAGTTCCTCACAGGGGCTTTCTCTCAGGGTCAGCCATTGGATATACCAGATCTGAAAGAAATAGTGGACAGGGTTTCTCTCTGAATCTGAGAAACTCTCAAGAAAAATGACGATTGACTTCATCCTTGGAACTCTAACCCACTTAAGAGCATTTCTCTCATTTTCACGTTCTTCTCTGATTCTTTGTATCATCTCTTTGACCCACACCCTTTGCCTCTTGTTCAGAATTTCTCCTCCTGACTCAGCTGTACTCCATATCCATAGGGCAGACAATACAGAAAACTGGCTAACACTTTTTTTATCAGAAGCACTTGAGACAGATGTTAAAGGATTTGATTGGTTAAAAAAAAATGCAGAGCTGTCTCCATTGATGGCCATGGAATTGTGGTTGCAGTTAATCCAGATTTGGCTACATGGGATGAAGTGATAATACACTCTAAAATACACTTAGGAATACATGCTGTGAGGTATAGTGTGTTTTCTGCATTTACATCAACTTCTTTGGATATACACAGGTCCACACCTGAACGTGGGAATATAGGATCAGTCAAAATCAAACAAAAATTGTGTGATGTTAGAAAGAAAGTTCTGTACTTTCATGTATCCCTTCTTCAGTCTTATTACCTGATCTTTGCAACTTTTCCAGTGAAGGCCCTGACTTACTGCCCTTCATGTACAACTTGAGGACACAATCATTTTAAAAATTAATCCATACTTTTAAACATTTTCATTACATATTCTGAGTAGCAGGTGCTCCTATTACCCATTTCAATTTTAAATGAGAAAAGTGTTCTGAGAGTGTGGTAGGGAGGTTGCATCTCCTTATATTATGCTTCCTTGATTTTTCTGTTTTGGTACATTAGTAGCAGTGATGTGTGAAAAATGATTAGAGAAATAAACTCGGGTAGTTTGAATTGGTAGATAATTTGCTCTCTCAATCTTTTAATTGTATATTCCAAATCTGCTTCTGTTACAAGATAATCAAAGCATAAAGTAGAATAAATTAAAATCCCATTAACAACAAGTTGTAGCACCCTAGGGCTATTGGTATAGATCCAAAATAATCTGCTTGCTACATGTGGTGGTGCTTCTGACTGTGGAGAATTTTATCCCAAGCCATTGTCAAATGAGCGATCTCCTGTTGAAAATGGGTACAGTTTCTCTTCCTAACAATAGATACATTAGGTGATGGGGGAATATGTGGAATGTGTTCCCTCTCTGTCCATGAGTGCACAGTGTGAGTACTTGCATTTTCGCATGTTGCATAACCTAGGGAGGAAGCCTTCAAGTTCTGACAAAGGCATTGGCTGAACATCCCAATTCCTTTTTGAGTTGACAACTGATTTTTGTTTTTTTTTTTAAATTTGTTGTGTGTGATTGAGGGTAGGGGTCTGTGTGTGTGTGTGTGTTTGTGTGTGTGTGTGTGCATGCACATACACATTTGTCTACATGAACCACTTTAATTCTTCCTGTAAATTTCCACTACAATTTTTTTTTATTAAAAGGCCCATAGGATGGTGTTTCATTTTCTGTTTTTTAAGGTTCATTTTTCTATATTGCAAGGCCATGAGCTAATGCCGAATAATCTGTACATATTCAATCAGTGTTCAAGAATTCAAGTCTAACTTCTTTTCTACTTGAAAACAAACTAAAAAGCAAAAACTACTCTTAGCTCTGAACTTCTCCTTCTAAAATTTTAACATCTGCAGGGTTTGTTGCAGTTAACTTTCAACTAACAATGAAAATTTCTATTGAAAAAACAGAAAAACTGTTTTGTTTCAGTTGGAGAGAAGTATGTCATTCACTTTATACAGTAATGGGGTAGAAAAGTCCTTGGAGTGCTTGACAGTCAGCCCTATAGGCAGTGAATTAATGGATTCATGAACAAGGTGGATTGCTTTGAAGTTTACATGCTTAGCATGCCCAGGAATGTACTACTTCCATTTGATGTGGCATCTTTGCTGGGCTGCTTCTTCTCTAATGAATATCTCTTACATCACCCAAGACATGATCAGTATGCCTGGCCCCCAGTTTAACTGTTGGAGCAATGTATACGAACATCCCATACCAAGATAGTGATTGTCTGTGTAATGGGCTATGAAAAGCAACTGCACAGGCAGTCTTTGATTGTAAAACTCCTATGAATTGCACAGGCTAGACTGAGACTTTTATTTTAGTTGGACTTATCTGTCAGTCTCTACTTGTGGTATGGATAACCACAGTCCTTAACTCTTCCTGTGCCTCTTCCGTAGGGAGAGAAAGTCATGATATTATCATTGTAGTGCATTAACATACTTTAAATTGTTACCAAGTCCTGACTCAGTAGATTATGGCAATTCAAATATTCCCATAGCAAAACAGTAATTGTATACTAAATTTCAATCTACAAGAATGCCACGTGGGGTTGACAGGTAAAATATATTATTGATTCCATGCAATGTCTGAACATAATTATACTAAAAATTATTGATTTTTACCTAAAATTTAAATTCGAGTGAATGCCAGTGTTTCATCTGCTAAATCAAGCAACCCTATTTTTGTGCCTGGATGGACTCTAATAATTTGTATAGGAAAGAAAGCAAAGGCCTTTTGACCTGCTGTCTCACTTGACTAGTTGCTCTTCCTATGTACCCTCCCCAGTATTAAGTCCAGCTGAATCAATCTAAGAAACCACCTTGTTTAATCCTGCTAGTCTATTGTTAACCTCCAGGAGCCATCTGTTTTGCATACTGGCCATATAAGACTGACAAAAAGGGCTTTAGGGGGATGTAAAAATACCCCTTTAATCATTCCCTCAACCATAACAGTGAGCTCTCAATGCCTCCCTGGAATACTTTTGCTTAAAGTTTGTCCCAGTGATGGGACAAATTTTATACTGAGCTTGGTGAATTAACTGGTTGAAGACCAGATTTAGTCTGTGGAACTTGTAAGGGAAATTATGCCCCATTTTCACTCAATAACTACTCAAGGGACTTACTCAGACAATCTGTCTGGTACCATTTTCCAAATTGTTACTCAAACTTCACTTTAGTTTTTTCTACCAAACATGTCCATGTGCTCCTAGCTTTGCCTTCAGGCCCATCAGAGTGCTATCTGTATCCATCAGAGGGACTACTGCAGACAGTAAGGAACCCCCATATCTAGAAGTCCTAAGGTTTGTTGCGTATCACCCCTTGAACATGTCACTCAATTTTTTTGTATACAAAGACCCTACTCAAGGGTTGGGCAAGCAAATTTAGGCCTTTCACTGATTTTTTTTTTTATTTTTTTAGATTTTTCCTGCTTTAGAGTATAAATTTACATCCTCCTCTCCAAATCCCTGCCCATTTAATATATTTTATTCTAAATCATAATCCTCACAATTTAATTTGAATTCCTTTAGGCCAAAATAAAGAAATAATATTTGATGTGGTAATTTGAGAGGTAAGTCGAGCAGATCTCTTACTTCCACACCCCATCCTACGTTGCTAATGAGCTATAAATTCCTTAATGGGAATCCTATCAAGTTTCTCTGTTTTTATCCCATTCTTTGAAAGCCATCTAAACGACTCCATTTAGCTTTGTTAAGTTTCCCTTGTCATTTTCTTCTCTATCTTTTCTATTTCTTCCCATTATGTTGGCTCTTGCATAGCTAGTATTTATTTTATCATATCATAAAACTCCCCACATAAATAACAAGTCAGTTATTACCTGCTAAATATTCGCTTGACCCCAAAAACAAGATTGTATAAGGTTTAGAAGATTGAGGAATCTTGTGTTGTTACTTTAGTTTACATAATGGTCTCTATCAATGACATTAAATTAAGTATGTCCCTCTCGTAATCATAAAACCAATTCAGAATTGCCTGCATTTACAATATTTCTACTGTTTTAAAAGGAGTCTGGGCGGTTACTCCTTTCAGTTTAGATCTGCCAAAAGCTTCTATTCACCAACTGTAGCAAGTTTAGAGTCATCATCTGAAAATTTCTGCTCATACAGGTGGTTTATGTGAGGATTATTTGTCAACTTAAAGAATCTCTTCCAGTCAGGATTTTCCAGAAATAGTGACCCTTCAAATCTCACTATGGTTAATTTTAAGAATCTATGCCAGTAAGAATTCATCAGTCTTCTGTTGTAAAGAACCCTAGTTCTTTAACAGAGTATCTTGTAATTTCATGGTCATTTAACCATGATCTTTATTCTTGTATACTTTTTTAATTCATCAGTGGTCTTAATTGAATTAATATATGAGATTAAGGTGCCAGTTGGCTATTCAGTGGTCTATGGAAGCAGCAGAAGGCTTTTCCAGTGACAGGAACTTCTGATTCTATATTTTTCATCCTATTTAGTAAGCATCTTCCAGACATCTAGTCTTTACCCTAAGGGGTATCAACAGTTAAAGAAACATTTTTTTTTTTTTTTTTTTTTTTTGCTAATTTCCTTCTTCCCTAGTGACATATTCCTTGTCTGTTCATTTAGATGGCTCCTACAAGTCTAATTTCTCTAAGTCCACTGGCCAGGCTCTTGTAACCTATCTCAAGATTGCCATCCTTCTCATATCAAGGATGAGAAGACATCAACATGACATAAAATCCTCACTATGGTTTTCTGTCTCTTCCTGGGTCTTGGCTAAAGGTGACTCAGACATTTATGAACTGTGGGCTTGAAAGACAGTCGTGAACATAGTGCCAATCTGTGTTAACAAAAGGAGAGCTTGTCAAGTTCAACTTGGAAGAATCAGAGATCTTCTCCAGTATATAACTTAATTAAAAATTCAAATAATTGACATAATCATGAGATACTGGCAAGTAATGGAGACACTTGAGAGCTCAAAAACAGCTCCCCTCTTTCTCTTTTTGTTACATTTGGATGTACTCTAGCATTTGGGGCATCACTTACCCAAAAGGAGTTTTTCAGTCATGAAAGAGCTCCATTTTGTACTTCAAATATTACATAGTAAATAGTGACATTTTCCAGTGTGTTATGTGCCCCCAAATTTATAAATGCTGTTTATTTTCATAAACAACTTAGGCAGACTGAATAAACCCTGGTGAAAGCATAGATAAGGACTCTACTATCTTGTCATTAAAGAAAAATAGCATCAGGAGTTCTGACTAGCATGTGAGAAATGAGATTTGGCTTGTTCATTTTTTTCTTTTGTTTATTTATTTTTTCTGCTCTCCTTGGGATCCTAAATGTAGGAAAGATGTTACAGACTAGTTGTTAATTCTCTACTTTTTAATCATGCTTGGATTCAGAGGAATAAAAAAATAAAAATAATTATTTACACATAGTTAGTTATATAGCGAACACTTATATACCACTTATTATATGGCAGACACTAGTCTAACCACTTTTACAAATAATGTTTCATTTAATTGAATTCCACTGAACAATCTTATGAGATAGTTATTATTTGGTCATTACTATAATCATTTTACAGATGAAGAAACAAAGACATGAGGTTAGTAACCTGCCCAAGGTAAGTAGAAGAGACAGATTTAAATATAAACATCTGGCTTCAGGATTCACTGTTAATCTACATGTTAAACTATGCTAATCTGCTCTTTTTTAAGTTACTATGTTCAAAATTATTAATGCAAATGTGAGGTTTTTGACATCATTTGAGAAGGACCATCATGTAACATTTGGTGGACTATCAGTCTAGAACTTTGGCTTTTATTCTGACCACAACACCACCTGAGTGACCCTTGTTATGCCCGTTAAAGTATTCTCCTTCAGACAATGTAGGAGATGTTCATGGATGTATAAGATTTGAAGAATCTCGCTTGCCAAGCCCCAAGATAATAGGAGTAAGACACTATGATGCAAGTGTGCCCTTTTAGTAGTGATAACTATAACTTCTGATGTTTCCAAAATGTGCCAGGGCCAGATATTAAGAGAAAGTGGAACAACGAGACCAAGAAGCGGCTTAGGAAGAAGTACCCTGAACCACGTTATAAATAGACAAGCAAACAAACAATACATTCATACACAGTGATAGATGATAGACAGGTGATAGATGACAGATAGATAGATAGATAGATAAATGACAGATAGAAGATAGATATCCATCTTCTGTTTCATTTCATTTATTGTCTTTTTAATTCCAAAAGTATTTATTGATTGTCTACTCTGCTTTCAATGTGCCAGTATTGTTCTAAGCACTGGGAATACAGATGATTTTAGTTAAATACAGACATATGTGATAACTATAAGATATCTGAATGTAAATATAAACTAACATATATTTTCTGTATTTTAATGATATTTTAAAATCCAGCTTATCTATATAAGGGTCAATGTATGAAGACATTGAAAATATGTATGAAGTATTTTCATTTAAGAAATAGTTATTAAATGCACAGTACGTCTCAGGTATATGACTAGGTTGTGGGAGTAAAAGAATAAATAAACTCGAATATAAAATATGTAATATACCCAGAATTTTTGGCCAGAAAACTACTTTAAGCAATTTAAATGACTAATAATTTGGAATTAATTACCATTAATTAGTTTTTTATTCATTTAATTATGCAATTTGTTAAGAAATTAGTATTTGGGCAGAGGAGGTAGAGAAGTCATTTGAGAACAGAACAGGAAGATACCTGAGAGAAAACATAATTTCTCTTATTTCTCATTTTAGGTTCTTAGTCGAGACACTTTTCAGATGTCAAATTATCAAAAGAAAAATATGCAGTTTATTAATGCCTGCTATACTCATCACATGGGAGAGACCTCGGTTCAAAATTATTTCTATCTAAAGAAAGTGGCTTAGGGGCTTTGCTTAAATAGTATTTTCACAAGGAGCCATAAACCCTAAATAGTAGCAAGACAAAGCAAAGAGCAGTTCTAGTATTTTAAAAGGTGCGAAATTGTGGTAAGATAGTAAAATCTGTTTCCAGGTTCCTCTGGTGCCTGCTGGTGCCTTCTCTGGGCCAATAAGCAAGTGCTCTTTCCAGTAAGGAAGGATAGATTCCTGCTACCAGGCAAATAGAGGCGGAGGCAGAGTGTTTCTCTGTTTTAGTGCTTTAACTTAAAAATACTCAATATTTAGGGATAAATATTTTGGTTTCCTTTAGTCTCTTCTTTGAAACTTTACTTTCAAAAAGTTTAACATATTAAAGTTTCACTGTTTCACCTGTAGCTACCACAGTGCCTAGCACATAGTAGATGTTCAATATTTATTTGTTTAATAAATAAATGACTTTACAAAACATAAATAAATGATTTTACAAAACATTTTTGTAACTTTTTGTTTAGTAAATAAATGACTAAACAAAATTATTTTAATAAATAAAAAATTATACAAAAAATTTTATTCAAAAGAGAAAGGCAAATTCTACCTTTGTATTAGTTGTATTAATATTAAACCTAATTTTCATAAAACTTTCTAAACTAATATACCTAATCTCAATTAGCTTTGACCACATGATATTTCTATAAACTTTCTATAATCTTTTAGATTTTATCTTCTTTCTTTCTCCAACTTTCTATGTCCATTTAGTTTACCTATCTCATTTTTTTGTTTCATATTTTGTGAAAACAACTTTGAAATAATTTTTCAACTAGACAAAATCGTTTTTGAAACAAAAGCATGTTCTCATACTTCATAATCTCATTAATAAAAAATCTTGCCTTCCATGTATACTCTGTATACAGAATTGAGTCGTTTTTTTCATCTCCCTAATTAGTTACTATATATTAGTAAGAATTTTACTATTATTAACCTTAATTCATGGCAAAAATCTAAGAAGTATGAAATTTTTATCTGTCAGTTACATGCCAACAATTTATGAATACACATTTTATGACTTTAAAAAATAGAAGATTTCAAATGAAACAATTTTTCAACAGGAAACAGAACATATTTACTAATAGAAATAAATATGTTTTGTTTTTCTAAAATAATAAATCAAAAGTATACAAGTTTAAACTCATATTTAATAACTAATATCATAGCATTATATCTTACTTGGAAAGGATCTAGATTTTCAATAATTATTCATTATTTAATTTATTTTAGCAATATTTAGAAGGGTGTAGTTACCAAAAACATTTGAGAAACCTTTTTAAGTAAATACATTATAAAACCTAATTATTATTAAAAGTTTATCTATAAACTTGTATCTCATTTACAGCTATTTATTTAATTTTAATAATTATGTTTGGAAAAATTTTATATAACACTAAACAAATCTAGCCATAATCTCAAATTAAATTTTCTATTCAACATATTTATATGTCTGTTAGGGAAGTATCATAATAGCAAGAACCTTAAATTTACATATAAACTTTTCTGATAGCTCAAAAGACATAGTTATTTTTATTAAACCAACAATATTAAAAATTATATTTATTGAAAAATTTCTTTACGTCATGTAAAAGATTTGAGCTCATTTATTTATGACTACTTCTTTCAGTTAATTTGGTACCATATAGATAATATTAAAATATACGTATAGACATATACATACAGGTAGAGACAGCATGTAACATACATATGTACCTGTTTATGTATCCAAAAGCCAAAGAGATGAAAAAGTTCGATGCAAAGGAGAGTAGAGTTTAGGTTTGAGAGGAATCTGTCCACTCACAGCTCTTGGGACTCCATGAGGAAAAACAGAGATTCCTCCCAAGGACAGGCACCTGAGATTCCTCCCAAGGAGCGGCACCTGGGATTCCTCCCAAGGACAGGCACCTGGGATTCCTCCCAAGGAGAGGCACCTGGAATTCCTCCCAAGGAGAGGCACCGGGGATTCCTCCCAAGGAGAGGCACCTGAGATTCCTCCCAAGGAGAGGCACCTGAGCACTTCTTCTGTTTTCTCAAGGCACCCCAATGCTGTTAATCTTTAGGTCCCCTCATATGGCAGCACAGGTGGCAAGAGGAGAGACAGAAGTAAATGAAAAAACACGTATTTGAGGCAAAAGTCACCTCACCAAGAGGAGGAACAGATATTTGGAGGAGTTTTAAAAAGACAGGAATTCAGTCAACTTAGAAGTCTTTATGGAGAGAGAGCAGAGGCCTTAAAAATATATATTATATATATATTTATATTTTTATATTATATATATATTTATATTTTTATATTATATATATTATATAATTATATATTATATTATTACATAATATATATTCTATATTTATATTTGTAATTATAATTAAATTTTATATTTAGTCCATTTTTATATAATTTTGTACTATATTATGTAATATTTATATTTATAATTAAATTTTATATTTTACATTTTTATAATTGTATTTTTTATAATTTTAATTTAATTTTCCTAATTAAATTATATATTCCCAAAATTAAATATATATTTATATATTTTAAAATATATACACACATATGTGGGTGTGTTTATGTATGCACACATATATACATATATAAAGCATATATACACATGTAATTGAAAGTTGACATTTAGGCTATTTATATGTGTCTGTGTGTATACGTGTGTGTGTATGTGTGTGTATAGGTATGTGTGTACATGTATGTGTATATATGTATAAATATGTGTCTGTGTGTATATGTGTGTTTATACATATGTGTATGTATGTGTATCTGTATATATGTGTATATATGTATATGTGTGTATATTTGTGTGTATATATATGTGTATACACACACACACACACACAGAAACACACACGCACACAATATTTAGCCTAAATGTCAGCTTTCAATTAAGTCAAGTTTTGACTATAGAGCTCCTAAAATTCTTTGTAGCTGGAAAAAATAGCAAACATTCCTGATTTTGGCTTTTCCTTTCTGAAATTTCACTCTATTTCAAATCTAACTTCAGCTGGCTGCTTAGCTAAGTCCTGAGATGCTAAGATTTCAAGACATGGTTAAGATTGACATCTCCAAGGGACTGAAAAGTACCCTCTACGTACTTTCAGATAGAAAAGTCCTTATTTCCTGCCGGGAGCGGCGTTTCACGCCTGTAATTCCAGCACTTTGGGAGGCCAAGGTGGGCGGATCACCTGAGGTCAAGAGTTCGCGACCAGTTTGACCAGCATGGAGAAACCATGCTGGCCAGTATGGTGAAACTCCGTCTCCACTAAAAATACAAAAATTAGCCAGGCGTGGTGGCACGCACCTGTAGTCCCAGCTACCTTGGAGGCTGAGGCAGGAGAATCGCTTGAACCCGGGAGGCGGAGGTTGCAGTGAGCCAAGATCGTGCCACTTCACTCCACCCTGGCGACAAAGCCGAGACTCTGTCATAAGTAGGTAAATAAATGTCCATATTTCCAAAAGTATACCTACTTTAATTGTGATTCAACAGCAGTAAGCCTTTTTATGGCTTATAATCGAATGAAAGAATTAGATTTCCAAAGAGCATGCAAAAATGTAATCCCCAAGATCTGAAGTTTCTTCCAAAAATGGAAGATAAAGTAAAGATCCTCATTATTAGCAAGGCAAGGAAGGCTGAAGCAAGACATATTCCTGAGAACTGACATATTTGGACAAATGGACATTTCATACCTGCAGGTGAATTCCCCACCTGGTTGCCTGACATAAGCTCTACAATTTGTGCTCTCTAGGGTGGCAGAGACCAGAGAATCAATTCACCATTTACAAAGTCAAGCTTTTCAAGAAACAAAACAGGAGGAAAAGCGAACTTATGATTTTCCTCTTTATGAAAAACCACACAAAGAGACAGAGAAAATGAAAACAAGGACAATATGTGGAAAATTAGAGATCAATAACCCAACAGATACTAACAACAAATCTACAAGAATCACAAATCCAAAGAACGATTTTTTTATAAATGTTTTTCCCATATCAGTTTGAACCTGGAAAGGAAGGGACAAGCAAAAATGTTAACCATCCTCTCTCAACCAGGAGCTACAGGTAGAAGTCTGGGAGAAGCTGAATTTGGTAAGGAATTTTACCATTTTTGCTGGTTTTTGCCAGTTTTCTCTTAGGATTTCATTTCTCTTAGGTCTCATTTAGGATGTTTATACATTTTGACTTTTGTGAATAGTACTGCAATGTGTAAGCTTCTTGAAAGCATAAAATTTTCTTTAGTCATTGCTATAACTTCATAACTTAGAATAACACTTAATATACAAAAGTCAATCCATAGCATATTTTTAATATATAGAAGAAAGCAGACCATTACAGATTATATATTGAACAATGCTTTCAGATTAATAAAATGCATATAGTAGAATACAAAAAAATATATAAAATGATGTCAGTTTTGAGATCAGTATTCAGTTATACTGTACATGTAGTTTTTTTGGAACAGTGAATTTAAAATATGGTAGAAGTGATTCATTCTCTTAAAAAAACAGAACAAGTAATTCAAAAAGTGAAAATACAGAAGCCAAATACCAACCAAATCACCAACATCCACTGAATTGCTTTCCTCAACAATATAGTCACACTTTTCATCCGTTCTGTTTGTAGTTTGCCTATTTTATCTAGATTTTAAGCTCTTGTTCTAGTGTCTATATTCTTTAATAACTTTGTGCATATTGTTATCTATATTATCTGTTATAGTGTAATATGTTAATTACCTGGAGTTATGTTTTCTTACAGACTGAATTCTTTACCCACATGCTACATTGTTTTCTTTCACTGTTTTAGGAGAACATATTTGTAATTATTAATAATGCTTAGTGTCGTCTTTATGGTTAAGTTTTGTGGATAGCTTTGTCCAGAACTTCCCATTTTACTCTGATTTAGTGTGGCTGAATTCTTCTTGACACCTTTCCTACTTGATTAAGATCAGTTTACTTTTCAGCATTGAGCTAGAGTTTGAAAACTTAGTCTTGCTTTACATTTTTTTTCTGAAACACAAAAGCATGAGGGATTGGAAAGAAACGGAGCTGAGCCTCTCTCTGGGCACGGGTGTCTGGGCTTTGTATTCTCCTGGGTCCTAATAAATGACCACTGGGATTCATTCCATATAGCCAAAGACATGAAAACGTTTGAGACCTTTATTGTACCACCAACATCTACTTAACGCATTTATTTTTTATTTTCTCCAAATTAAAACCTATAATTGAAAATTCGAAATACTCTTTTAACTCAACCTCTGCATCAGAAAACTGGCATGTTATAAAAAAAAACTCATGCAACTCATTATTAAACCGCATGGTTGGCTCTTTCATAAAGTACGTTCAAACCCATTTTCTCTTTTTATTGTTGCTGGTAAACTATTTTCTCTAATTTTTTTGTTATTTGTTAAATTATGAGGGCGTTTTCTCTGATTTTTGAAGGTTTTCTCTGTATTAATACATTTAGTTTCTTAAACTGTAAAATTGGGGTTATAACAATATTTATTTCAGAGTCTTGTTTTGGATATTACTTAAGAAAAGGAGCCAGATGCAGTGGCTCATGCCTGAAATCCCAACACTTTGGGAGGCTGAAGTGGGCAGATCACTTGATCTCAGGAGTTCGAGACCAGCCTCAGAAATATGGTGAAACCCTGTCTCTACTAAAAATACAAAAATTAGCCATGCATGGTGGCAAGTGCCTATAGTCCCAGCTACTTGGGAGGCTGAGGTGAGAGGATCACCTGAGCCCAGAATGTCGAGGCTACAGTTGAGCGAATATTGTGCCAATGCACTCCAGTCTGGGCAACTGCAGTGAGATGTCATTGACAATTGTTAGGATTATTGTTTTATATATTCACACACAAAGCATTATTAATATGCATTTCTTACTAAGATATTTAGACTTGATGCATATGCAAATATGATGAAGTGAGAGAGATGGTATTTTTTAATGTATTTATCATAAAAACTATCTTTGGGCATTTTCTTGAAATGAGAAATTAAGTATATTTTTAGGTTACATATAAAATGTACATATATGTTACAATAGGTAGAGAGAAAGCTTAACTTCTAAACAAAGGTAACATTTTTAATTTTGGAAATTGTATTCTAATGAAGCAGATGGAAAAGCTGTAGGTAAACTTCAACTGCCATTAATTATGTATATCTGTTGGATTTCAACATCTGGTATCATTAAAAATGTTATTAGCCTTATTAGGCATGTATGTAGCATTTTATTGCAAGATGTTTTACAGTCTTTAATTAGTTCATAACAGTCTTAAGAAATGGATGAGAGTGGTTATACCATATTTCAAGAAGCAAAAACCAAACTCGCAATAATTATCTCTACAACTAATGCTGTTGGTATTTTACATATAGCATAAACACAAATTCTCTAATAAGTGCTTATAATCATACTCTCTACTCCGTTTGAAATTCAGCTTTTACCTAAATATTATGCTGTTATTTGATCACCATGCTTTTTCATGTTTCTGACATGAGACAATTCTCCTTCATTCAGTGCTTTTTGAATAGTCTTTTAGGGGATGAGTATTAGTTTTGTCTATTGTTTTTTCTTTTACAAAAAAAAAAAACATGGTTCTCTACAGGAACATAGCTTTAAATAAATTATTTTAACTTTAATTTTATAAAACTGGGACAGCAGCATAAGTCTACATATTTAAAATATTGAGATATAACTTCCAAAATAGCTTTTGAGTTTAACATTTTTATAATAGAATAGAATAATATAATTTTTATAATTCTATTCACAGTCTGATCAAATTTATAAGCATTAAATAAATCTAACACTCTCACCACAACTATGTGTACTAATCAAACAATCAGCAAAAAGTGCCTGGACATTAATCTAGGTATCAGATGCTTTTTAAAGTTAATGGAGTGGATTGGATAGTGGAGATTATGACTTTTGCTCTGTTAAAACAATGAAGACTTAAAGCTATTTAATTCTCTTTGTAGAGTTTTTTGCATAAACACCTTAAAAATGTTTAAAACTATATTGATGATTATGTGACAATTAGAACATGTATGGATAATAAAACGAATGATTTTAATTAGCTTAAAGGTGATAATTTTGATGTATTCTTATACACCAACAACAGACAAACAGAGAGCCAAATCATGAGTGAACTCCCATTCACAATTGCTTCAAAGAGAATAAAATACCTAGGAATCCAACTTATAAGGGATGTGAAGGACCTCTTCAAGGAGAACTACAAACCACTGCTCAAGGAAATAAAAGAGGATACAAACAAATGGAAGAACGTTCCATGCTCATGGGTAGGAAGAATCAATATTGTGAAAATGGCCATACTGCCCAAGGTAATTTACAGATTCAATGCCATCCCCATCAAGCTACCAATGACTTTCTTCACAGAATTGGAAAAAACTACTTTAAAGTTCATATGGAACCAAAAAAGAGCCCGCATCGCCAAGTCAATCCTAACTCAAAAGAACAAAGCTGGAGGCATCACACTACCTGACTTCAAACTATACTACAAGGCTACAGTAACCAAAACAGCATGGTACTGGTACCAAAACAGAGATATAGATCAATGGAACAGAACAGAGCCCTCAGAAATAACGCTGCATATCTACAACTATCTGATCTTTGACAAACCTGAGAAAAACAAGCAATGGGGAAAGGATTCCCTATTTAATAAATGGTGCTGGGAAAACTGGCTAGCCATATGTAGACAGCTGAAACTGGATCCCTTCCTTATACCTTATACAAAAATCAATTCAAGATGGATTAAAGACTTAAAACATTAGACCTAAAACCACAAAAACCCTAGAAGAAAACCTAGGCATTACCATTCAGGACATAGGCATGGGCAAGGACTTCATGTCTAAAACACCAAAAGCAATGGCAACAAAAGACAAAATTGACAAATGGGATCTAATTAAACTAAAGAGCTTCTGCACAGCAAAAGAAACTACCATCAGAGTGAACAGGCAACCTACAAAATGGGAGAAAATTTTCGCAACCTACTCATCTGACAAAGGGCTAATATCCAGAATCTACAATGAACTCCAACAAATTTACAAGAAAAAAACAAACAACCCCACCAAAAAGTGGGTGAAGGACATGAACAGACACTTCTCAAAAGAAGACATTTATGCAGGCAAAAAACACATGAAAAAATGTTCATCATCACTGGCCATCAGAGAAATGCAAATCAAAACCACAATGAGATACCATCTCACACCAGTTAGAATGGCAATCATTAAAAAGTCAGGAAACAACAGGTGCTGGAGAGGATGTGGAGAAATAGGAACACTTTTACACTGTTGGTGGGACTGTAAACTAGTTCAACCATTGTGGAAGTCAGTGTGGAGATTCCTCAGGGATCTAGAACTGGAAATACCATTTGACCCAGCCATCCCATTACTGGGTACATACCCAAAGGACTATAAATCATGCTGCTATAAAGACACATGCACACGTATGTTTATTGCAGCATTATTCACAATAGCAAAGACTTGGAACCAACCCAAATGTCCAACAATGATAGACTGGATTAAGAAAATGTGGCACATATACACCATGGAATACTATGCAGCCATAAAAAATGATGAGTTCATGTCCTTTGTAGGGACATGGATGAAATTGGAAATCATCATTCTCAGTAAACTATTGCAAGAACAAAAAACCAAACACCGCATATTCTCACTCATAGGTGTGAATTGAACAATGAGAACACATGGACACAGGAAGGGGAACATCACACTCTGGGGACTGTTGTGGGGTGGGGGGGAGGGCGAAGGGATAGCATTGGGAGATATTCCTAATGCTAGATGATGAGTTAGTGCATACATATGTAACTAACCTGCACAATGTGCACATGTACCCTAAAACTTAAAGTATAATAATAAAAATAAAATAAAATAAAATAAAAAAATAAAAATAAAAATAGAAAATAAAAAAAGGTGATAATTTATATTCACTTGGCACTGTTACTTGACACAGTGTATTACTTAACTAGTTAAAATTAGTTCATGTAAACATTTAAGATGTTAATTAGCAGTTTATAGGCAATTGAATATATTCTCAACTTTTCTACATTTAATATTTCCATCTCTCTTATTTTACCTTCTCATGAATACAATTCAAGAAAATGCATATTTCACTCAAGGAGAAGTGTAAGTTAAGTGGTACTGAAAATAAAAATTACAGAAAGAATTATTGCTGCACAATTCTTATGAAACCGAACTAGAGCTACATTATTTATATATTTATTGGAACCATCATCAGGGTGAATTTTAAATTATCATTTGGGTTTATTGATTTCAGATAGGTCACCGACTGTATTATTGCACATGATGCTTGCTTATATTGCTCCAGGAATAGCACTGAAGGCTAATCATTGCCAATGGAACTAATTAAATAGCTATTCATAAACTAACACTATCCAAACTTGCAGAAACAGGATCAGAAGTGATATCTAGTACCTGTGTTCTAAGGGCATAATAGTTGAGCCAAATATAACTATTAAAAGATTTGTAGTATAGATTAAAATATTCACTTTTCATTGAGACAAAAAAGCTTAAGCTCAGTTTATATAGAAATGAAGACTAATTTGTGACTTTTTCAGTAATTTTTCATTTTAACTCTGGAAATAACCACTCCAGCATAAGAATATATTTGAATAATCAAAAATAAATAAAGGCTTTGTTTTTTATTTCAAAAATTGAATTATATATGTAAATCAGATTAAACACAAAAGATGTTCAAAACACGATTTAAGAAAACCTTAAAAATTGCAGGCACAGAGGATGCTAATAATGTGGTAATTAAAATGAAATTCTCAATTACAAATGTATTCCCCACTATAAAGAGAACCTTTTATGAAATTAATCTATTATTTGATTTATAATTTTTTGGATTATTTACAACTTTTCAAGAACATATTGTTTAAAAGGAATGCCTGAACTAAGTCATTTCCTCTTTAACAGAAATAAAGATAACTATCAATATACTTAACTTTATGTGGGTCACCATCGATAAAAATTTACCTACTTTTGAATCATTATGTATCTTACAGCAAAGTGGTTCCCAACTTTGCCTCCTTTTTTAAATCACCTGGAGGGTTTAAAAATCTATGTCCAAGTTATTTGTGTGTTTGTTTTTATCAGGGTTTTCAATACAAGGTAAAAGATTAGAAATCAGTTTTTTAGATTAGTCATTTGTCAAACTTAAAATGCAATTTCCAATCCAAGAGCTCGAGACATAGTCCAAGATTTTGTATCTCTAACAGGTTCCCACGTGATGTGGTAGCTGTAGGTCCTTGGACGTCACCTTGAGAAGCATGGTGTAAAAGAACTTTTATCAATACAACATTACTCAAATATTATGTGATAATCTAACGCATTATGTATTTGATAAAAGAAAGCAGAGCTATATGAAATTTGTGACTTTTTTTCTATAATTGTTAATACTTTATAGTGTTATTAAAGTTAATGTTATTAAAGCTTAAAAATTTGTTGGACATAAGCTTAAATTTTATTACATTGACTATAGATCTTTAGAAATACTTATTGATATAGCATGATATATTGTTCTTTGGATAAATGGTTCTGTATGTAGTGTTCTAATTATTTAGAAGATTTTATTTTTCTATAGTATTTTTGAAGATTTAGGATATCAATAGTATAATTCATTTTAGTACCTTGAAATTTTAAATGACTTTATTAACATTTCCAGAAAGTTTATCTGTCTGATTTTTAACGTATTATTTTATTTGAATCAAGAAAAAAATTAGGGTCCAGTTATTTCCTTTGATAATAATACTTTACGAACACCATTCATCTAAAAATCTCAAAAACCAAATCATATAGGTTGTTGGTAATCTACAGATTGATTAATTCTGCTATAGTTTGATTTGATTAACCAAGAAGTAATTTAAAAAGGAATACAATCAATATATATCTTATGCCTCTAATTTTGCAAATTGTGTTCTTTTCACTGTATGTTGAGGAGATACTAATAACATTAATCTGCTTCTTTAAATTTACTTTGCTTCCGTTACTTACATTCAGTTGAAGAATCTCATTTGCCATCACTTAATTACATTTTATTAATCAAAGCCATACATCTATGTAGTCATTTCCTTCCCAGTTATCTTCAATCTGATTAATACTAGTAACTTTTTAAAGTGATCCTGTAAGTATATCAAACATGAAGTGAAACAGTTATTAAAGCTATTTTGATTTTGAATATTGACATCCTGAGTTAGAAGAGGATTCCATTATAATTCCCTAAAAGTGTTTCTTTTTTTCTCTTTCTTTTTTTTTTTTTTTTTTGAGATGAGTCTTGCTCTGTCACCCAGGCTGGAGTGCAGTGGCGCAATCTCGGCTCACTGCAAGCTCTGCCTCCTGGGTTCACGCCATTGTCCTCCCTCAGCCTCCCAAGTAACTGGGACTACAGGGGCCCGCCACCACGCTTGGCTAATTTTTTGTATTTTTAGTAGAGACGGGGTTTCACCATGTTAGCCAGGATGGTCTCGATCTCCTGACCTTGTGATCTGCCCGCCTCAGCCTCCCAAAGTGCTGGAATTACAGGCGTGAGCCAATGCGTTCAGCCCCCTAAAGGTGTTTCTAAACTGCACCACTTTATAAATTGGACTGGGATGTGTTACTGCTGTTTAAATACTATTTTTTTCAATTTTTTAGAATCACTACCACTACTACCATCAGAGTAATGATAAGAAAAGTCTCATGTTTTGTTTGGTACAGAAGAGAGTGTTTAATTTAGAACGAGCAAGATTTATTAATTTTTTAATCAAAATGAAACAGCCATAGAGCCTTTTAAAAAAATTTATGAGCTAGGGAGAAGTGTGAAATATATCAAACTAATGTGTATGAAAATCACCCATTGAAAGCACACCTCAGGTAACATTCCCTAGAATTGTAAAACTTAGGTACTCATCAATGCGTTAAACTAGCTCACACTTCTGTGCAGTGGTTGAGGTGATTTAATTATTGTCATGTTGAAAAGACACATGCTATCTGGGTACATAATGACTTCTCGGGAAACAATGACAATTAGACAGTCACTTCTATTACAGCTCCTGCAGCATGCATTGCTAACAAGGTCCACGAGTCATAACACCAGACACCAAAGTGCGACCATCCCTTTCTTTCTCTTGTTTGAAAAGAAATGGAACAAGCCATCCAACACAATACTCCAATCTTCCCTATTCAGTAGTATTATATCTTCTCAGGTCTTGACTTTTCTGAAGATATTTTTATAAGCTTCATTTTAGTTTTGAACAAAATGTATCCTAGAATTTTGAGAACTGCAGAAGCAAATCAAAGTCCATATCTAAAATATACAAAATATGTAAATAAAAATTATACATTTGCAATTTTTGTTATTTCAAGTCCAGATATTTTTTATAGTGACATTAACAGCAAGGAAACATTACAATATAAATGACATTAAAATTGCCTGTAAACTGCAAAGCTGAAAATTAGATTTAAATTTATGATTCTCTTGTCTTTTAAATTTTGAAACAATTTAATACATATAAAAAAGTTGAAAAGTAGTACAGATATTTTCTGTGCAACCTTTACCCAGTATCCCCTAATAATAACACTTTGCTTACTCACAAAATTAAGATATTAATACTAATACTATGCTAATAACTAAGCTAAAGGTTTTATTTAGATTTTACAAGTTTTTCCACTAACATTATTTTTCTGTTCCAGAGTTCAATCCAGGATTCAAAAGTGCATTTGGATGTTAGGTATCCTCCAATCTGGAACAGTTATTCAGACTTTTTTGTCTTCAATGACCTTGATATTTTTGAAGAATGTTGGTAAGATATTGTCTAGAATGCGCCTCAGTTTGGGTTTAACTAATGTCTTTTCATGATTAGATTTGACATACATTTTTTTGACAACAATAATATGTAGCATTTGCCCTTCTCAGTGAAACATGACAAGATAATGGTAACATATCTGATTGTTGGAGATGCTAACTTTGATCACTTGACTAAAGTGATGTTTCTGACTTTCTTTCCTGTAGTTATTATTTTTTCTTTTATAATTAATAAATATCCTGAGAGAAATCCTTTGAGACTATGCAAATATTTGTTTTTCTTCAAGCTTTTGATCACCAATTTTGTTATTCAATACCGATCTTGCCTTCTTTTCATTTGTTTTCCTTCTAGCTTTTGATCACCAATTTTATTATTCATTATGGATCTTGCCTTCTTTCATTATTACTGTAGTGTTCTAATGGTGATATTCTACTTTCCTCATTCATTCTATATTACTCATTGAAATTTTCCTGTAAGGAGTAGCTGTGCCATATCTCCCAATAATCTTTTTATTCAATTTGTGTATTTATTTATGAAAATATGAACTCATGGGTATGGATTTTATCCTATAGGTTATAATAATATACTATTTTATTATCAATGTTGTTGCTAAGTTTGTTTCAGGTTTGGCTATTTGGAGCTATTTCACAATGTCTTATATGCCCTTTCAAGATGCATGTATCTATGCCTATGTCCATGTCTGCCTATCTATTTTTATCTATCTATCATCTATCTATCATCTATCTATCTATCTATCTATCTATCTATCTATCTATCTATCTATCTATCTATCTCAGCATTTCTCTACTGTCTTGCACCCTATGATTCTCCAGGCATAACTTGATTTTCCCTGCTACAAGTCTGGAATCAATCATTTCTCCCAGAAGCTCTTGTTTCTTTTCTTAGAAAATTGTATTTAGAGACCAAAATAAGTGCATTAATTGTGTTCATTGCTACAAATATGACATAGTTTGGATATTTGTTCCACTCAAATCTTATGTTGGATTGTAGTCTCTAATGCTGAAGACAGGGCCTGGTGAGAGGTGTTTGGGTCATGGGGGTGGATCCCTCATGGCTTGGTGCTATCTTCATGAAAGTGTGTGAGTTCTAGCAGCATTTGGTTGTTTAAAACTGCGTGGCATAGCCCCCGGCATATTCTCTCTCTCTCTCTCCCCCCACCCCCTCTCCTCCTCCGCAGAAGATACCACACCTCCTAGCTCACTTGCTCCCATTATCATCATGTGATGGGCCTGCTCCCCCTTTGCCTTTGGCCATTTACAAGCTTCCTGAGACCTCTACAGAAGTGAATGTAGCTATCCTTCCTGTACAGTCTGCAGAACGTTGAGCCAATTAAACCTTCTTCTTATAAATTACCATGTCTCAGCTACTTATTTATAGCAGTGCAAGAACAGCTTAATACAAAGAGTACATTATTTCTAGGGCCTCTCAATAGACAGAGCTAGGAAGCAGAATAATGTATACTAACTGGTGTATAATATATATTTTAAGGAGTTTTTACATTCAACACCAGAGAACTTATTTCTTCAATAAGAAACTAAGTTGTAATACTTATTATTGATTGATTGATTGATTAAATGCTAATATACGCATAACATAGTTTTATAATTGTAAGCCATACACCTGTGAGGAAAACAATTACTAAATATTATTAATGGAACACAGTATTTGCACACAGTTAATCATTTTTTTTTTTTTTTTTACTTTGCTCTCATACCACCCCTGAAACACCATTTTCCAAATAGTTAGAGAGGTTTGTTTATTTTCATCCTTACTCTCTTTGGTGTAATTATTAATTTGTAATATACTTAGGTTTATCTGTTACTGAATTTATTCTACTTTCAGTTTCCCTCTGTTTGGACTGAATTGTGATCCTCTAAAATTTATATGTTTAAGCCCTAATTCCAATATGACTGTATTTGAAAATACTTTAAAGAGGTAATTAAGGTTAAATGTAATCATAAGGGTGGGACTCTAATCAATATGACTGGTGTCCTTCAGGAATGTGGTAGCACAGTGAAAAAGGTCGTGTAAAGACCCAGCATGAAGGCTGCCATCTGCAAGCCAGGAAGAGCAGTCTTAGAAGAAACCAACCCTGCTGGCAATTGATCTTGGAATTCTAGTTTTCGGAACTTTTGAAAACTAAATTGTTGTTTTAGCCTCCCGGTTTTTGGTATTTTGGGTCAGCTTGAGAAGACTAATATGCTCTCCTTTCCTAGTTGATTTTTAAAAATTTAAACAGTAAAATTTATTATTTTTGGTATAAAATTATATGTAATTTAAAAACATTTTTACTTTTTCCTAAGGGTATTATTTTACATAACTATAATATCAAACTCAGAAAATTGGTATTAACATACATCTATAGAACTTATTCAAATTTCATGCTTTCATGTATGTGTATGTGTTTGTACATAGCTTCCTTTCATGGAAAGCCTACCATCATTTGGAGCTGGAAGGAGGTCCTTCTGACAATTTCTGGCCGAGGCTACCTGTCGGTGCTACCTGAAGGCCCTTGGGCTAACTCCAGCCCATTGGATATCATGCACAGGATTTGCAAACTTTTCCTATTGCAGTTACTTTCTTTCCTTTCTGCAGCTGCTATCCCCTCTCTGTATGCAGTGTAGCAGGACTTTTTACAGCCCAGGGAGATAGTCTTGTTAGGCAGGATTAGTGGGTGCTGTAGTAACTGGGAATGTAGCTCAAGGGATTGCTGTTTTTGTGATTTTTCTAGAGACAGGGAAATTTCATGATCCAGGTTTAAGAGATTATCTAACTCTCAGTGATGGCACTTCCTGGGGTTGGACTTGGATGGGGGGTTATTTCCCCCCAATTAATGTTCCTCTCTCCATTTACACTGTTTTGTTTTGTATTGTTTTGTTTTGAGATGGAGTCTCGCTCTTGTCACCTAGGCTAAAGTGCAATGGCATGATCTCGGCTCACTGCAACCTCCGCCTCCCAGGTACGAGTGATTCTCCTGACTCAGCCTCCTGAATAGCTGGAATCACAGGTGTGTGCCACCACTCCCAGCTAATTTTTGTATTTTTAGTAGAAACGAGGTTTCACCATGTTGGCCAGGCTGATCTCAAACTGCTGACCTCAACTGATCTGCCCGCCTCATCCTCCCAAAGTGCTGGGATTATAGGTGTATGCCACTGTGCCCAGCCCAGGCTGTTTCTTTTTCCATGGGAGGAGCCATAACTGCCCAGTTGAAATGGATAGACTCCCTATAAGACTAACTTTCTCTTAACTGGGAGGCATGTTGTGGGGGCCTAACACGTCTCAGATCTCTCTCTTTACCTCTTTGTCTAAAGAGCATATGGAAGCAAAGCTACTGTCTTGTATTTCAAGGTTTACAGTGCCACGTAGTGGAATGGGAATCCTCTCTATGGGGAACCTTGATGGCTGTTTGCTAAAACTTCTAGTTTTCCAATTCTTCACTCTTTTGTGCCCTTCTACTAGTGACAAGGTTTTATTCTCCCTCTGTGAGTGGCAAAACTCTTTCTTTGATAGTGAGGAGGAAAATGTCTTCTGAAACCAAATTTTGGCCTCATTTGATTCCTACATTCTTTTGAGACACCTATTCTGCCATCAATTAGAATGGTATTTAAGTAGAAAGGGGTTTTTAGGTCTGGAAGTCAACTGGAACCACTGCCTAAGAATAAATACTTTAGCATGGGCCATAATAGCAGAATATAGAGCTCAACCCAGAATATTTCCTCCATTAAGGGGCCTGGCCCAAATGCAACTGTTACATAGTCTCTCAAGAGATCCACCTATCAGGGAGCCAGGCAGATCCCACAAGTGTAGGAAATCAAAGGGAAATTATCAGCAGAGAAATGGGGTCTTGCAGGTGAACATGACTATTATTGCTGCTTAGCTCCTCCAGATCCATGTGTGAGGGTCATGTCTTCATCCATGGTTGGCACCTTTAATAGATGCCAGGCCCCCAGATAACCGAGGAGGGAAAATAGAAGGGGGGACGTCCCCAATGTTTTGTTCTCTACCTTAGGTCACTCCAAAGGAAGAATGAAGACTGTGGAACACCTTTGTCCTTTTTCTTTGTAGATGGGTAATAAACCATCTTCAACCTGCACTCCCCTTGAGTGCAGCTGGGATCACTGGGACTCCTTTGACCATTAACTGTAAACAAAAATTGCCTCATATTCATTTGCACTCAGGCATGGCTATCTCACCAACAGCAGAATGGGGGTGAGGAGCTGGTCTCTTCAGGAAAATGCTAATATCAATAATATTGGACAACTAGACCTTTTCTGCAGGTGGAAGGGCAAATGGTCTGAGGTTCCCTATGTGTAAGCATTCTTTGCCTTGTGAGACAACCCAGACCTTGTCATCATTGTAAAATGGACCCTGTTCTCTTAACGATCATATAGGCAAGCCTACAGGAGATAATTCCCCAAAGTCAGAGAACCAAACTCCCAGGGAACCCTCAAATGCAACTTCCAGATGCCCTGGCACTTCCTGCACCCCTATTCACATCAACAGCTTCTCCAGTTCTACCACCCAAAATCCCAGATTTTTCTATGTTTTTTTTCTTCCTTCTTTCCCAGTTGTAAATAGCTCCTATCTCGTCTTTTATAATGTCCCTCCAAACTGGGGAAAGTTAATTTCTCAAACCTTAAAATGCTTGGCTAAGAGTTGAGCTTGAGGGAAGGGAACCCAAGCTTGACATGCTGGCAAAAAGGTAAAAATTTTGTTGCCAGTTGGGCTTTTGGCTTCTCTCTCCCTTTGCAAACTGGTAAAAGGAATAATAAGGATCACTGTTTATATTCTCTGTAGAGTTGTGATTAATGAAAAAGGATTTGTGAGGTTAGTTTTAAGCTGCAGTCAATCTGGTGTGCTTTGTGTGTCCTTCTGTATGGTTCTGTCAGAAAGAGGGTTACCTTAGGATAGAATGTGAGTCTAGAACTCCATAAGCCTGCTGTTCAAGCCAGCCCGGTAAACTGGTCAGTAACAAACTTTGTTACAGGCCTCCATTTTTTTTTACATTCTTGGGCATAACCTATAACCACATAGCAGAACTTTGTTTTAGCTTCTGCCATTTTGCAATGGCAGCCCAAGTTCAATCCTTGTTTGGGAAATGAGTACTTTTGGATTAATATCTGTGACTTCTGCCATTTGCTGATTCTCTTCTCCTCCATGAACAGCTTCTAACTTCCTTTCCTAATCCTTTCTTTCTCTGAGTTGCCTTTAAAGTTTCTAGATTTTGTAAAAGTGTAACTGCTCAATGGGCTCATCTTGCCTACTTCCTGGACAGAACCTATTTATGAAAACAGGGCAACTGCAATGAAGAAAGGGTGATTCACGTGGGCTGGCTGTGTGAGAGACTGAAGTTTTGTTATTACTTCGGGTCAGTCTCCCTGAGCATTTGGAGATCAGAGTTTTTGAGGATGGCTTCGTGGGTGAGGGGAGGCCAGTGAGCCAGGAGTGCTGATTGGTCAGGTCAGAGATAAAATTGTAACGAATTGAGGCTGTCTTCCTTTGCTGAGTCAGTTCCTGGGTTGCAGCCACAAAATCAGATGAGCCATTCTATTGGTCTGGGTGGCACCAGCTGGTCCGTCAATTTCAGGGTCTGCAGAATATCTCAAGTGTTGATCTTGGGAGCAGTTTAGGGAGGGTCAAAATCTTGTGGCCTCCAGCTACGTGAATATTAAACCATAGTTTATAATCTTGTGCTTGGTTTCTTGGTCCTACAAAGGCAGTCTGGTCCCCAGGCAAAAAGAAGATTTGTTCTTGGACAGGGCTCTTATTATCTTTGTTTTGGACTATAAACTATGAACTAAGTTTCTCCCAGTGTTGGTCAGCCTTCACCAAGGAATGAACAGGGACAGCTTGCAGGATAGAAGTAGAATGGAGTTGGTTGGGTCAGATACCTTTAACAGTTTTAGTTACAATTTTGCAATGGTGATTTCAAAATCGGCTTACCACTTCTTTGAAAATAACTCCTACAATCGAAGTTAAATCATAACCTTAATTGAGGCTTGTTGGTTTCACCTGTCAGATTACATCTGATAAAGTTCAAAAGCCAGAAATCTTAACTGGTTGGCATGGCTAAAAGTCAGGTAACCAGAGATTTAAAAGGATTTTCTTAAAGATCACTCAGCTTAAGTAAAACTGAATATCCAAGTTATAGGTATATTTAAAAGGCCTTTACGTTTTTCTCTTCTTGGAGCTTGTTTTTATACAAAAATTTTTTTTCCTCAGTCAACTGAATTCTTTTTCTCTATTTTGTCTTGCCACTCTAATAGCATGCATAAGAGGCCCCAAAATAACTTCCAATGGTGTGGGATTCTTTGGGTGCCCCAAATTCCATTTTGAGAGAAACCTCTGTTTACTTCATGGAACTCCAGGTATTAGAGGCAAGTAGATCCTCTCAAAATCTGTTTTTGTCTTCCCCAGAAACTGCATTCTTTCCTAGCCCTACTTTTAAAGAGCCACACCCAGAGGACAATAATCCAATTAGGAAATTGGCAAACAAAAAATCTTGTAATGGCTGGATCCTCTTCTGTTTTTCTACATTGTTATATATGTGTTTTGTGTGATGTCTATAAAAAGAGCTCTAACTGATTGGCCTAAAGAAAAATAAGTGCTTAATCCAAATATTTTCAATGGAAAGATAAAAGCTGTAATACCTTTTAGTTCATATGACTTCAATCTTTAAGCATTAAAAATAGTTATAAAGATAATTGGTAAAAATGCAAATGTTGTCAAAATATAAATAGGTTGTCTAAATCATGTAAGTCAGATACTAGGTTTGCTAAATGTTTTAAGGTTGGAAATTGCCTGCTTAACAACTTGGTAATGGCTGGGGACATACAAAATTAACCACACCACTATCTATGCTGGAAAAAAATCAGACTTTATTTGAGCCTAGCACATAATTAAAACAACTTACCAGATTTTACATTAAAGTTAAAAATTGCCAGAAGTTACCATTAAAACACTCAGATGAGACTACTGAAAATAGATTTACATGCAAGGTGTGTAAAAACAATAAAATGTGTTTGTGGTAAAAGATGATAAAAAGGCATGGTAATGTAAATCTTGCCTAGGAATAAAGGATTATTTTGAAACCAATATAAGGGTGAAATTCAGCCTTCTCTCCCTTGCACAATATTTTCATGAAATAGTGAAGGATAATGAAAGATTTTTCATTTGCATTGCAGATAGACTGCCAAGGGGAGGAAAGAGAAGACAGAAGACAAACTGTTTGGAAAGCTGTCTTCCCTCTTAATGCATAAAGGTTTTTGCTTTCTTTTAAAATTTTTAAGTCATTATTTTGGCAAAATAAATAATGATAATCTGGATTTGCATTTAATAATATCAAGTGTTTTAAACCTCTAACATTTAACAGGCTTCTCAAAATCAAACTTCAGTTTCAAAATTGTCTACAGAGTGCCCCTGAAGCATCCAGAAGAGAGGTAAACAGGATTATTTAATGTGTTAAGGTATGTAGGATTGCCAAAATTATGTTTGATCTTCTTTAGGTTATATTTTAGTGAATAATGTTAACATATGTTTCAAAATCATATGGGATGTCTAAAATTCTAATGTCTGAGTATATGCCATCAATCATAATTAAGATTATCGTGTTAAACTATTGTAAAACATAAAAATAGACAGAATTATTTGTCCATCACATTTTTAAGTGTAACTACCCTGGATATATTTCATCATTCAAACATGATTATTGTCTTGTTTTAGTCCCCTACAAAATATGGTTTATAATCAGCTATAGGACTTTGACAGGTGCTTTAACATGTAGGTTTCTGATAACTTTGGAAATTGTGACATGGGAGTAAAGGAAAATGTACGGGAATCATGAAGAGCTGAAATCTTCCTGAATGTCAAATAAGAGTTAACTGCAAGAACTAAACTAATAGAAGTCTAAAGTAATCTTTTTTCAGTCGGCTTGAAACCTTGCTAATCCTTGTTTAGTTCTTCAGAGTCAAGGAAACTTTTAACTTATCTACTTTTAACAATTGAGTATACTCCTGTAAACAAAATTTGGAGTATATTTGTTTCTCTCTGCCTGGTTCCTCTACAGTTTTGATTCTTAACTTATGGCAATGTTGTTATTTTCATGAGTGCAATGAGAATCCATTTTATTTTGCAACAGGACACAATTGGAGAAACTGGTTGTTTGACCAAGGCTGTGGCTGGACGGATGTGCTTCCCTTTATGGAAATCAAGCTTGACTTGCAAAGCCAATAAAAGCCCATTGAGAGAACTGGCTTCATACCATGTCTACACAGCCTCTGTACAGGGTTCCTAACCTGTGCTGAGTAAAGAATGTCACTTTTTAACAGAGCCAGGAACCCCATGTTCTTGGAACCTCAAAAAAAAAAAAAGGCATTCTCCCAACTCGTAGGTATTTGACAGTACAAATCCGTGTCTGGGCTTGGCTTTGAAAAGTCTTATCTGAGATTCCTTGTGGTACAGAGTTCCATCAAAGCTAATTTGAAAAAAACTATGTAAAAATAATTATTCTTGCTGTACTTTATGCAAATAATCAGGTCAAGTATACGACTAAATTTTATTTTGCAAACAACTCAGTCCTATCATGGTTTGTATTCAACAAAAATGAGGACTGAAAAGAAAAAAAAACTATGTTTCCAAACTTATCTTATGCTTGTCATTAAATTCAAATCTCATTGGTTGTTTTTTAAGTTCTTGCCCACCTCTGAGACTAACTCTGCTTATTTCTGTAAACCTATCAGCAATCTCCAGTTGTAGTTCAGAAGAAACAAAAAGGGATGGATAATGTAAAAACCTCTACCATTATTCTAGTTATGGGCAATTATCTTGCAAATCCTTTGATGTGATGAGAGTATATATGGTGCCCATAACTCAGAGATTTCTTTGTTTGGGAAATAAAACCAAAAAAGTTAACCAAAGCCAAGCCCCATGCACCCAAATCTTAACAGGAATAACTATAGTCACCTGTTATCTGGGCATGTCGACAGCCTTGGGATTTTCAGGCTGTCCTTACCTCCCCCTGGTTTCATTTTAATACATTTCCTTTAATAACCTAAATTGCTTTTTCTTGACTAAAGGCTATCAAGGTCTAAATGGTGATGCAAATGTAACCATACATGGGTGTGCCTTCCTTCCAAGGACACTTGAATTAACACTAGGGGGAACCCTAGCTGCTCTTCCCCTACACCACATCCCTCTCCAGGAGGAAGTAGCTAGAATTTAATCCCATTCCCTCTAACAGCAATTAGGATCTCCACTCCTGAGGCAGGAAATGAGAGAGGAGAAAGGAAAAAACTTGATCAGGTAGGCAGTTAGGGTGGGTCCTCTGTTGAATTCTTTCAAACAAAAGAACAGCCTGCAGGCACAAAATGGAAACTTACACAGGGAGGCTTGCCTAAGATGTGCCCACAGATACACAGATAAAAAAGGCAACTCAGATGACTTGCCCAGACATGCCCACAATAACAAATTCCTTCCTCTGACACATGCACAGTAAGGGGAACAAAGCAATATAGAATAACTCAAGCTAAAGGCCCTCATGCACATTAGGAGGACAGGGTGGAGTTACCAGAAATTTGTGCCTTATGCAAATGAGATGTCCAGCCCTCATTGATTTCTTATAAAAGCCTGTGCATTCAACTGTGAAAAATGCCATCCTTTCCAGGACTCCTCCCTGCTGCAGAGAGCTGTCCTCTTTCTTTCACCTGTTAAATTTCTGCTTCTGCTCTGATATCACCCCTGGTGTGTCTGCCTCCTTGAATTCTTCAGCCATGAGACTATGAACTTCGGGTGTCACCCCAGGCAATGAGTCCATTTCATTCTGATGAGGCTTCAGATGGAACTGAGGAACACGGTATTGGAAACTGGAGTAAATGCCGCGCTTGTTATAAACTGGCAAATATGTTGCCTGAATTGTGGATGCTCAAGGGCTTTGTGGAAGGCCAAATTTGAGAGTGAAAAACTAGGATGTCTGGCAGAATAAATTTCTAAGCAAATTATAGGAGATACAGAGTTACCTCTGGCTGCTTATACTGAGATTCAGGAGCAAAAGAATAACTTAGAACAATTTATAAATAAAAAGGGAAGCAGAGTGGAGAGATTTGAAAAAGTTTCAACCTAGCCACGTAAAGTGTAAAACAAAATGTCTTTAGGAGAGGAAACCAAGGGTGTGGTGTGGATAGAAAAGAAGCAGGTGCAATTTCACACATGGTAAAATAGAACCTAAAGGCATTTTAGAGATCTTCAAGGCTGCTGCTCTCATAACAGGCCCTGAGGCTTATGAAGGCACAGTGGTTTCAGGGGATAGGCCTACGGCACTCTCCATGGGCTCACTACCCAGAGCTGCCTCAGTTCTCTGCTCCTGGAACCCCACACTCCAGCACAGCACCCAGTGGCTGCTCCAGCCATGATACAGCCCCAGGTGTGGCTCACGCTGCAGCTCTGTAAAGCAGATCATAAACCTTAGTGGCATTCACCGTGTGCTAATACTGCAAATGTGCAGAAAGCAAGAGCTGTGGATGCTTAGCAGCCTCTACCCAGATTTCAAAAGATGTCATCAAAATAATAGCGGTACAGGGAAGAGACGGGTAGGGACTCAAGCACTGCAGAGAGCCCCTGCTAGAGCAATGCTGAACATAAATGTAGGGTTGGAGCTGCTGCAGAGTTTCCATTAAGGCAAAATCCAGTGGAGACGTGACAGCAGGAAAGCCACCAAGAATCCAAAGCTGTAGAGCAACTGGTATCCAATACCAGCCTGGAAGAGCTGAGTGGACTGAGGCCAGCAAATTTAAATGGGGTAGGGATACCCAAGGCTTTGGGGGCCCTGGTACAGGATGCTTCAGACTTGTTTTAAAACTGGTACCCCTTTCTTCTTGCCTTTTTCTCCTTCTTGGAATGGAAAACAACCCTCTCCTTTTTCTATCAGTGTATCTTGTAATCTAGATACATTATTTTGATTTCAGAGGTTCACAGATGAGTCTTTGACTTCTGAGTTGGTGCTAGACTATGTTAAGACTTTGACTTTATGAAGATGGAATGAATGTGGGAAAGACATGAGCTTTGGGGAACAAGGGGTGGAATGTGGTGGTTTAATGTCCCCTCCATAGCTCATATTGAAGCTTAACTTCCAATGTGACAGTATCAAGAGGTAGGGTCTTTATGAAGTGATTGGATCATGAGGGCTCTACTTTCATGAGTGGATTAATCTATTTAGGTATTCATAGATTAGTGGGTTAATGGATTAATGAGTTACTATGGGAGTGCAGTGTGTGACCTTGTAAGAAGAGGAAGAAGGACCTAAGCCAAGCTAGCATGGTAGCATTGTAGCACACTCAGTCCTGAGCTAGCACTGTATCATATGAATAGCTCAGTCCCCTTGCAATATCATGCCCTGCACTGCCTCAGGATGCAGCAGAGTCCCCACCAGTAAGAATGCTGTCTCCAGATGCACCCCCTGGACTTTGAAATTCCTGGCCTGTGTAACTGTAAGAAACAAATTCCTTTCATTATAAACTACCCTGTTTCAGGAATCTGGTTATAAGCAGCGGAAAACAAAGTCATCCATTTATGGATATTCAATTGTTCTACCAACAGCTGTTTAAAAATATTATCAATTCCTGATTGAAATTCTTTTGCATCTATGCCAAGAATGAACTCACCTACATGAAGTAAAGTATCACCAGAAAATGATGAAGAAAATGGGCCCAAGCAGTATCTTGCCACCTGTCTACCTGTAGAGGTCTTCAACCAGAGCACTGGTTGTTCCACCTGGCCTGGGGACTATGAGAGAGGAGAAGCCTTCTCTCTAGGGAAGGCTGGGGTGAATCCCTAAGGGAAAAAACACAGAACAGAATATTTGGTTCAACAACAAACAGAAGATGCTACTGAAGTAGCTTAAAGATACATAATACTCAGGAAAAAAATAGACTTGTGCAAAGTAAATTTGGAGGTGATAAAGCATTGGATAGCAAAATGAATAAAATCAATTTCTAAATTTCAAAATGACATTGTGATTGAATTTATATTCAACCAGTTGTAGTTGAAGACTCCAAATTCCAAAATAATGCAAATCAATCTGACTGGATTTTTTAATTAAAATGCTAGAAAATTTATTGGAGAACTATATCTAGTGCTATTATATACACAAAAAAAATGTCTGGGATCCATTTTACTTTCAAAGAAATCAAAGAAAACTAAATAAAACAGGTATAGATTGACCAAGACATTTTGCATCTATAAAAAAGCAAGATGAAGACAAACAAAAGACAAAAAAGGAAAAGAAGGAAAGCAGCAATTAAAAAATAAAACAGTTCTAGAAGCCTAAGAAGATACTAATCCAGATTGTCTTCCCCTATCAGCCCATCTTTCTGTGTCAGGAAACAGAGACAGGGCATTTACTCTTGATCTTCTTTTCACAGAACCAAGAGCTGGAGAGTCCTTTTGTTTCTAAAGAGGAGAAATCCAGCATATTCAAAACCTGCATTGAAAGTAAAAACAAAATTTGGTGCAAGAGACTACCTCTATTAGTGATAGTCTAAAGGTTTCCAAACCTAAACCTGTGTCAGAGTGTAGAGAATATTCTCTTGGAAAAAAATTGAAACAGAAAATGACAAAAAAAAATCATTCAGTCATGTTCCAAATTGGGGTTCCAGATATATTGTAGCTGTTTTTTTTTTTTCTTCACACTCACCTGCACCAGGGCCATTGATCTTAATGAAGATCACATCTGCCTAAGAGGTGACCTAGTTCAAGAAGGTGGCAATTCCTCAAAAGATAACTTTACCAAAGACAAATGCTTTCTCTATGGAGGCATAAAATATGAAGCTCTCCAGTGAGATGTCAATATCCTTAACTGGAAGCAGCTCATTGTCCTCCTCATCTCCTCCAGGTCATCACCAAATAAACCTTCCAAGAAAAAATCTACTCCAGGAAAAGCTAGCAGATTATCTTCTTTAGCAAGTCCTCAAAGGTAAATGCACTGGCTGTTACCTCCAGCAACTCCCTTATCCAAAACTCCTCATGCCTCAATACCATACTTTTAAACTGTCTCTTAAATGAAGGAAATCACAGTCTGCACAGCAGAAATTCAAGATCTCCCACTCTTCACCTCTCAGAGAAGCTTCCCAGTCCCTCAGGAATATTTGCCTTCTTTATTATCAAAATATAAGAGAGATCCTTTTCTGAGCTGATTTATCCAGGAGGCCTCATCATCATAACCAAACAAATGACATGTGCCATCACTACAAGCTGGAGCTCCTCAGATCACCTTAAGCCCTTTCCCTCTTTCTTCTCCCACTTGACCCCTCTACTAAGAGGAGCAGCAGCAGCATGGTACCACATCTCCAAGTACTAGATCCATGATTCCAGAACCCAAAAAGACAAAAACAAAACAGCCTAAGCAAGCTCTTAGTCTATAAGGAGGGCCTCACACTCTATATTTATTTAGGGATTTTATGATTCATCAACCAAAAAACAAAACAAAGGAATCTTCAGCCCTGTTTAGTCTAAGTCACCCATTAGCAGCTATACAGTCGTTTTTACTGTACCAGTGAGAAAGGCTAAAAGCCCAACTCCAAGCCTACCACTACCAGAGAATTTGAACCACAACCAAAGTTTAAAGAAAAAAAGTTTAAAAAAGGCAAGACTTTTTTAAAAAAAGTATAAGAAGTGCACAAAAAAGAACAACAAACTCAAGGAAGAAAAGGCTGTGAGCTGCATCCCCTGCATTCATTGCCTCTCCCACAACCACATCAGTGCATGAAGAACCGGAGACAGAGATAGAGCCCAAAGGGAGAGTGTAAGTTTCCCGAGTCCTTACCAAAAGCACAAACCTGTACAGCAGGCAGAACTGTGAGCCAATTAAATCTTTTTTCTTTATAAAATACCCAATATCAGGTATGTGTTTACAGCAGTACGAGAACGGACTAATGCATTTTCCCCCCTCTTAGCTCTTTCTTTTGGAAAGGGAGATAACAAAATTGGTTTCATAAAGAATCTCAAGAACGACCTTTCAGTTCTATACAATTTTGTTTAAAAAATTACACAAACTGATCATATTTGTGTGGGTCTATTTTTTTTTTAATTTTTTTGAGATGGAGTCTCGCTCTGTCGCCCAGACTGGAGTGCAGTGGCGCGATCTCGGCTCCCTGCAAGCTGCACCTCCTGGGTTCATGCCATTCTCCTGCCTCAGCCTCCCGAGTAGTTGGGACTACAGGTGCCCGCCACCACGCCTGGCTAATTTTTTTTGTATTTTCAGTAGAGACAGGGTTTCACCATGTTAGCCAGGATGGTCTCGATCTCCTGACCTTGTGATCCGCCCACCTTGGCCTCCTAAAGTGCTGGGATTACAGGTGTGAGTCACCGTGCCTGGCCTTGCGTGGGTCTATTTCTGAACACTCTCTTCTATTCCATTGCCTTTGTCCTTTCACTAGTATCACATTGTCTTGATTACTGTGACATTCACATTAGGTTTTGAAATCAGGTAGTGTGAGTCCTCCAGCTTTGTTTTTTATTTCCAAGATTGTTTTGGATATTTCTTTGTCTTTCTACAGAAATGTAAGAAATATCTTGTAAATAGCTATAAAAATTATCATGTTTTTATTGGTTTTGCTTTGAATCTACATATCACTTTGAGGAGAATTGAATTTTCCAACACATATATGGTATATCTATCTATTTACATACAGAAGATACAACACCTAGAAGACGAAGAAATACTTCCCATATAATTTTCAGAGATCCTCATTATTTTAATGCCAAAATCAGATCAAGATAATACAAGAAATAAAACCACAGTCTAATAGCCCTTTTAAACATAACACATCTGGGTATGTTTTTTGTAATAGAAAATGTTAAACTATACATTCAATTTATTTTATAATTGGGGGAATATTGATGTTATCAGCTTCTTTTTGAGGGATTTGCTCAATGTTAACATCTATTTTTAATTTTAATAAGTAATTATATTGCTTTTCAAGAAGGCTATTATAAATTACTCTTTTGAAAGCAATCTATGACAGTTTGCTTTTCCTACAGTGCTAGAGAAGTAGTAGTATTCACAATTTTTAATTTTTACTAAACATATTGACAAACATTATTTCATTTGTACTTTAAGTTATAATTGCATGATGAAGTGTGACTAAGTATATTTGTTACTACTTATATTTATTATTATTTTGAATTTACTATTTTATAACTTGCCTAATCAAGTATAAGACAAATTTCCACTGTACATATTTACCAATGACACATGGATCATGGGCTTTATTTCCCTTTTGTAGATGTATGTGTTTGTTTTGTTTCACTAGGTGTGGGGAGGTTGCATGGTATGTAAACCTCATTAAGTAGTGATCAGCATACTAAAGCATATAGACCAAATCTGGCCTATATTTAGTTTTATAAAACATAGCCATGCTCATTTCTCCATGTATTATCTATAGCTAATTTTGCACTGTAACAGCAGAATTGAACAGAGTTGAGTATTTTCAAAAAAGATTGCATGACCCGCAAAACTGAAAATAATTACTATCTAGCTGTTTACAGGAAAAGTTTACTGACCTATGTAACAAACCATAGATAATAGGATTTAGAACTGAAAGGAATAAAACATACACTTTAATTCCTCATTTGCAGATAAGGAGACAGAATAAAATCATGGAATAATTGGCCTACATAAATGCATCCAGATACTGTTACCAAAAATAAGAACTCTGACCACTTTGGTTTTGTTTCATTATTTTTCTACTCTACTCATGTTTATCTTCATCTTCAAAATCAGTAGATATGGACATTTATTATAGAAACTTAATAAAAAAAAACCTTTGGTGAAGAGCTATTAAGCAGATTATAAATATTTTCACCACAACAGGATCTTGCCTGAATCACAAATGATGTTTTATAAGATTATCAAGTTCTTGAAAATATGATCAATATGAGTATGACATGTCAACCATTATCTGAGTAGAATCAATATCTAAAAACACTAATCTTTGCAGAGGGTAAAAATTTTTCCATTATAATGTTTGACAGTGCTTAAAATTATTTAAGCATTCAAGTCACATAGCCTAAGTATTTAGATTATAATATATAATAATAGATATTATTACAGTAATATAGTTATATTTTAATATTAAGAATTTACATCTAATAATAAAAATGAGCATAGCTAAAGATTGTTAGGAAATGACATCACCCCTTTGCCCTTATCATTCCTCAAACATCCTACTATGAATTCTTTTGTTTTCCATCGTGAACTTTGTATACAGATAAGCAGTTTTTAGTAAACTTCTTTTATTTAAGTTAATTGAATGTATTAGTTTGTGGGTTATCATAACAAATACCACACACTGGAGGCTTTAACAACAGAAATTTATTTTTTCACTGTTTGAAGGCTGGAAGTCTGAGATCAAGGTGTTGGCAGAGTTTATCTTATTCTGAGGCCTCTCTCTTGGCTTGTGGATGTGTGTCTTTTCCCTTTGTCTTCGCATCATCTTTCCTCTGTATCTGTGTCAAAATTTCTACTTCTTTTAAGGATATCAGACATACTGGATTAGGGCCCACAAACATAACCTCATTTTACCATAATTGTCTGTTTAAAGGTCCTGTTTCTAAATCCAGTCACTTTTTGAAGTACTGGAGATTAGGACATCAACATATGCATTTGGAGGGAGGGGAACAATTCTGCCCATATCAATATACTGCCCTGATATTGTCCCATATTATTCATTGACATATTGGGACCATTTAAAGTGTATTCATGATAGAAATGAAGAAGTTGTTGTTGTAACTTGATGTTTTATCCTGTGAAAATGGTGATTCAAACTGGGCATGGTGGATCATGCCTGTAATCCCAGCACTTTGGGAGGCTGATGTGAAACAGGACATTTCCCTGACCCCTTAGTGGGTGAGAACTGGAATGTGAGCGCTAGAACTAGCCAATGGCTTTGGCACCAGAGAGAGAACTCCACTCACTCAAACCCTCTGTGCTCATCCCCTCACAGGAGAAAGCATACATGTGAGCTGGTGCAGGAGCTGAGGTGAGGGCTTTTTGGCTCCGGCAGGAACTAACTCCATACTGGCCCTGCATTACGATCTAGCAGGGTGTCTGTGACCCTTGAAGCCCCAGAAGGAGTGTTACAGTCAGTGTTATTCTCTTTTAGCTTTGCCATCTGCAAATGGTCGTGTTGACAGCTCAGTGGAGGGTCAGTTTGACAGCCTTCTGCACCTGCAACTGAGTTCTTGTCTGGCATCCAGGAGGAATGAAGTCGCGCAAACGAATTTGAAGGATGGTAAACGCAAGGGATTTTATTGCTGATGAATGTGACTCTCAGCAGGAAGGGGAGCTGAAAAGGGGATGTAACAGGAAGCTTATCTTCCCCTGGAGTCCAGCCATCCCTGGCTGGACTCCTCTCTGAAGCTATGCCAATAAGTTAAGTTGTCCCTCTGAAATAAAGCCACTTCTCTCCAACCACAGTCTCCAACATCCAGCTGCGTCTCCTCTCTCCTCCTCTAGTGGAACCCAGGGTTTTTATATGCACAGGATGGGGGTGGGGTAGGCCATCAGTGGTTTTGGAAAAGGCAAAATTTGAGCAGGAAAACAAGAATGTATGTTCTCACTTTGGGCCGTGGTTCCAGAAATTCTGCCCAGAATTCCCCTGCCTTCTGTCCCTGTCAGAGGCAGGTAGATCGCTCAAACCCAGAAATTTGAGACCAGCCTGGTCAAGATGGCCAAACCCTGTCTCTACAAAAAAAATACAAAAATTATCTAGGTGTAGCGTCATGCGTCTGTGGCCCCAGGTACTCAGGAGACTGAGGTGAGAGGATCACCTGAGCACTGGGAGGTCCAGGCTGCAGTGAGCTGTGCTTGCACCACTGCACTACTGCAGCCTGGGTGACAGAGTGAGACCTTGTTTGAAAAAAAAAAAAAAAAAGAGCATTCAGATACACAGATACATTAAATATTTACACGATATAGAATAAAAACGAAGAAAAAATGTAACTGGAGGGATGTTTTACAAATCTAAACTTTAGGCTGTGGAGAAAAATAGTGGTGCTTTCAATATTTAAAAAGAAGCTAGAATGGGAAAGCTAAGATCTACTTAGTAATTAAAGTATAAATTCTAAGTCCTGTTTATACTAAAGTGATCTACTGGGAAGAAAATGATTGAATTTTTTTTGTTTCATATATGATCCTTAAAATGATCATTAGATTTGAGTGTGCCAATTCTAAAATGACTTTGATTTGGGATTTGGGATTCCTTTCTCATTATATTTTGTTGTTTTTCTCCTTCATTGATTTAAATCCACCATGATCATAATTTGTCACTCAAATTCACAAAAAAAAGAAAAGAAATAAATATATTCATATTTATTCATATATCAAAAGAAATCATTTATTTCACAGGCCTTAGGTTATCTGGAAATACAATTTCAGATCTACTGTTAGTTACAATGTTTATGTACTAGTTTTCCTATTAGTATTTCTCAGTTGTCCAGTCATTTTTCTAATTGGTCATTGACTTTGCTGACTTTGTTATGCCTTATAGGCACATTGATGTTTAGTAACAATGATAACAATAATAATAAACAGCAGCCACATTTTTAGGACAGTAATCACTGTTTCTATTTCTAAACCATAAAAACATTCAAGAAGGTTTTCAAATGACGTATTTGACACTCATAATCCAAAAATAAAATTTGATTCATCATACAGGACCAACAACATCGCTGCTAAATGTCCCTCCTGAAATGTAGACACCTGAAAAGTCAATGTAACTTTAAGGACTCCTATAGAATTCTCACTAAAGATATCTAATTATTATTGATAATATTTTTTACTTTATAAATTGGAAACCAAATGGGATCAAGTGACTTGTTCAAATGTATGTAGAACAGGCAAGTAAAATAATCACCTGATTTATTTTACATTTTAGTTGCATGACATCAATGTGTTAAATCAGTGGAGACACATATCTTCAAATTATTAGTTTGAAAATTATGCTTGTATTATTTTAACAAAAGAAATATATTCCATTATGGACAGGATGGACAAGGCAAACACCCATACTTGCTCACTTGTACAGAATCTCTAAGGTCAAATTGAATTTCATATTAAATTTAGCACAAATAACTTATTTTTAAATTTTATTTAAATAAAATAAAACTTCATGCATACAAATAATAAGTATTTTTATAATGGTGCAGTTTACATCACCACATTGATGCATACTTACATTTTTGGCTGATTATTATTATAAGACTTTCTTTTATAGGAAATAAAGAAAAATGTTTATGAAGGACTCTTAATGATGTTTCCTTTATACCACCTTCATGGTTTCTGGGTACTATATTTGGATTATTTGAACTACGCTTAAATTCCTGTAGCTATCTGTAGTATTCAGAAGCCTTGTTTTCATATGAAAAGGCATTTCTGAATACAGACAATAATCTTTTCAAGTTTTAAGGCTGCTGTTAGCATTTGTTACTACTGAGGATCAACTGCCATGAGCTACAAAGAAATCACAAACTCCAACCCTCCTGCTAAGTAGAAAATCCAAAATGGCAGAAGGAAGTGTTTTAGCTCCCAAGATAAATTGTGAAGACCTTAACTGCTTGAAAATCTACCTTGTACAGGACAACATAAGAAAACACCAAGGATAGAAATCACAACCAAGTAAACAAAGACCAACCCTCAAATACAATTCAAAATGGAAAGTCATAGAGAGCAGTAGTCATAAAGGTAAGGTGAAGAAAACCATGACAATCTTATTTTCAGATTAAATAACTACCTTCAGAAATATAATATGATCTGAATTTTATAATATCAAATTTAAGCACTTTTTAATAAGCCAAGTTTTCATATAACAAGATTTTTTTCTAGTCTGGTCTTCAAAGAGTTTAGCCATTTTGCTGCATAATGTATCCTTTTATAATCATTATTATATGACAACTGTAAGTTATATACTTATAAGAAAACAAGTTTCTGCATGTGTACTATATAATAATCTATTTTATATGCATACCTTAATACATACATAGAGAATTCTGGAAAATTATTATTAAAACATTAATGATGATAATATGAGTAACTTAAACTTTTATATTTATATTTTTGCAAACTGACATTTGTTTTATCATACTGACATTTTTACAACATAAATAAGCAAAAAAATCTATTATATAATATTCCTAAATATAGATTTTCAATCCTGATATACTTCTAAATTTCAGACTCATAAATTCTTCTTTTAATTGAAAATCTATGTTTAGAATTGTAACTAGCATCTCAAACAACATTACAAAGCAAACCTCTTGACTTCTACCATCAAACTTGTTTGTTTCACAATATCTGCCTATCTCAGTAAGTGCTTAGCCATTCCAATTTTCCAGTCTATCAGACAAAATATCTTGCAGTCATCTTTGACTCCACCTTCTAGCAAGTATCTTAATTCAAATCTTGTCAACTTTATCATAGAGATATGCTTTGAATCATACCATTCTTCCTCACCTAGGCTGTGGGCATCTTAGGCTAAGCTCCCAGCATGTTTGATGTTGGCCTCCATGTTTGAACTGGTCTCCTTGTCGTTACCCTTATTCCTTTATGGTCTGCATCCAACAATACAGAGTAAACCTTTGAAAATACAGCTCAAGTTTTGGCATCCTCTGTTGAAAATCATCAGAAATTTTTTCTGTTGTTAAAATTCCAAATTCTTATTGTAATATGCAGAGGCTACCCAGTGTCAATTTACACCCATTCTACTTTTTTTCAGTAATAGAATTTTGATTTTATTTGGAGTGGCATAGTGATTATCCCCAGAATTACATTCCCTATTATGCCTTATATAGAGAGGTAAGATGGAGGCTGACAAGATATAACCAGAAATGTTTACATGGTGCTTTCAGGAATGTTCTACAATGGTAGTAAGTCCAAGTGGCACTCCTGGTTTGTCCTTGCTCTTTTCTGTTTTCAGCATACTAAAATGAAGTGTGTCATTTAAACTTGGCAGCTATCCGACAAGCAAGTGGATAAGGACCACACCCTATGGAGAATGTAAAAATAGAATTACCCTGAGTATTTAATGAAAAACTGGAGCCATCATAACAGCCCTGGACCTCTTATGTGATAAAGCTTTAAAATATATATATATATTTAATAGAAAAGTTGTTATTTGAGTTTTCTATTGCATGCACCTAAACAGTCTCTAATGGTTACATGTGTTCTTTAGAGCTCTAGATTTACCTACACCTAGTTCAGTAACCTGCCTGTATTAATTTGCTCAAACTGCTTTACAAAGTATCAGAAAACTGGGTGGATTAAAACAACAGAAACTCGTCTCACAATTCTGGAGGCTAGAAGTCAGAAATCCATGTATCAGCACGGCCATGGTTCTTCTGAGACTCTGGGGCAGAGGAGAAGGCAGTGTGAAGACAGAGGCAAGAGACTGGAGCAATGCAGCTGGAAACCAGGAAGTTGAAAGACGTAAGGAAGAATTCTCTACTTGTGCCTCCAGAGGGAGTGTGGCCCTGCAGAAACTTTCATCTAAGACGCTGGCCACTAAAACCCCAAGAGAATAAATTTTTATTGTTTTAAGGCACCCGATTTGAAGGAATTTGCTACAGTACCCTCAGGAAGCTAACACAGAGCCTTTACCTCAGCAGTTCCCTTTTCTTACCTATCTCCTGTGTATTTTGCTGCCCGACTACATTCAGGTCTTACAGGTACTGCTTCATCACTACAAATTTCATCACCCGACACATCACATATCTCTGTGTTATTTTGTGTCTGCCCCTCTCATTAGAATTGAAGAAACATGAAAGCTAGAACTTTCCTATCAGCAGCTTGCTGGAGGTTATCTACATTAGAGTAGACACAATAAATATTTGATTGATCTAATGTGACTAATTAAAAACTAATAAGTATTGATTGAACTAATGGAGTACTGTAAACAATAAACTGACCTTTAAATTTTGTGCTTTTAATTGATATGATTCGAATCATTAGAAAAGACAAGTTATGTGTTTCATAATTACATCACAATTATTCTTTATGATGCTAGGGAATGTTATCATCAATCATATCGAAAAGACGGGGAGATGAGAACACTACATTCTATTTATATTTTCACTTTCTAAGAAGCAGTTTCTTTAATCCACTCTTTACCAGAAAGAAATATTGAATTCAGGAAAACACATTTTTAAAAACATCGAGCACATGGATTTTTTTATAAACAAAATAAGCTAATGCTTATGAAACATATCAGCTATTATTTTTCCACATAAACAAATACACAAAAATAAATTTATTCACATCAATGATGTTATTTACAATATATACATGTCCCTTCCTTTGCAGTCTCATTGATTTGTCAGCTAAGTCTAGATACTTGAAATGACCTTGAGACATAACTTGGCAAAGAGTGGATAAAAGAGGAATGTCCAGAGAAAGGAGAGTTGTCAGCCAAAATGCTTCTAGTATCCTAAAAACAGGGCATCAGAGAATAGTTTTCTGAAAAAATAATAAATATGAATAAACAGTATTGAGTAGTGACATACATCTGTGGCAAGTGTATTTAAGTGAGAGAGTAAGATGCTTATGCTAAGGTGATGGATATCTAAAAAGAAAATACATATTCTAAAATAATCCTGGCAAATATAGTTACAACTAAGGTGATTAATAACATCATTGCCTTTGGCTTTTATATTATATTATTTTATATCACCCTATGGATCTATTTATTAGGATTTAAATCAGAGAGGTTGATGATGAGGTAGCTTAGCATAAGTTTGTAGGAAATAAGAAAGAAATTAGGTGGCAAGAAAAAGTCTATAATATCCCTCTCTGCTTCTAATAAAATGTAAACTGCATTACAAGAAATGTAGAATTTAACTAAAAAATGTTTTATGTAAACAACTAAAATTGTATCCTGATGGTGTCAAAATACTGTCATATTCCATGAGGTTTCCAAAGCCTCTTCTTTTTCTTAAGAAAAATACGATGTTTTATTTTTTGAAGTGTCCATGTATATATATCCCACAAGAATCCTCTTTTTAAAAAATAGTTTTACACATTTTATGAAGTTGTATGTATGTGGGTGTCTCTGGGTCTCTGCATGCTATGAGATTTCGGGCGAAAAAGACTACTTGTTCATTTTTAAAGCATTTTAGATGATTTTAATATAAAAAATTCACTTATGACTTTACAATTTATCTTACCATATTTTTATCAGTTTAAAAATGGGTAAATTTTTATCTTTCTAAAACATAAGGCTTATTATATATAAAAAAAAACATTTTTGTAATAATTTTTCACACAAGTAGAAAACTTGTTATTCGAAGAAAACCATTTATAACTTTAAAATTGTATGTCAATATATTTTAATCAGATTTTTTTCTTAGTCTGAAGAACAAGAGTATATGAGTTTCATATATGAGCTAAAATATATTATTAAGACTAGAGATAGATAGATACATAGATATAACTATTTTGTACGCATTTGTGTTCACAAGCACACATACATACATATATCTGCACATTGAATGCCTTTTTTAATTCTCCCTTTCAAAATAGAAACTAGAATACTTTAGAGTGAATTAGTACATACTATCAGAGACAACACTAAAGACAAAAATGTTTTCATGTCTGCTGTATGGGAGCCAGAGCTATTCAATTTTCCTTCAGGCTTCTTCTGAAAAAACTACCAAGAGACTGCATTTTTATACCACTGGGGGTACTTCTTATGGTACGTATTAATTTGTATTGGCAAGAACTTTTGGAAGACAGCCATTTGCCAGCTTTCCAAGAACAAATTGTATAGTTACAAATGTTGCAGCAGTAGGCATGTATGAAAATGTTGAAATCATAAAAAATAAAAGTGGATTAACATTCGTTTCTTAGCATTAGTATGCAAATAATTGAGAGCTAATGCAATTTTCAGATTACAACCTAATTTTATAGCTTACTTTAGCAAATTGGCTAAAATGAATAAATGTGCTAGTGCAGACATCTAAGTTTAAAATTTGCATCTAATAAATGACTGGCAAATAAAAGATGTCTTTCCAAAAAATGGTATTGCTTGTGAAGAACCTTTGCTTGTTCAGTGATTCTCAATCTACCTGTATCAATGTATGTAAAACCATTAATATATTTTCAGTGTCATTGGCAAGAATTCCATGAAACATTATTTCCATTCAGTGGTTCACAATGAAATGGTTTAAAACATGAATTTGGTGCCGGGGCAGAGGTGGGGGAAGAAAAAAAATGAGATCTATGACCTGAATTGCACACACAAAGATATCATTTTAATAGAGTGTTAAAAAGCATTTTATTCAATCTCAATATTCCAAATTTGAAAGATAATTAATCTATTTCTGCTATTCATACTTCCCCATAACCCAGTTTAAGCCAGTTCCCATAAGAAATATTAACTCTCATTATTATTGAAAATTGCATTTTTTAAAAATTAACCCATTGATTTGCTAATTATATACCCTATATCTGGAAGATTCTATGATGAGTTTCAGTAGAGAACAGAGGAAAATCTACTGGTGTATTTTAAATTCTGATTATTTTTATCCATTGATATGATGATTACATTTTTAAATTATATTGTTTGATGAATATCATTTTATGGTAAATAAATGTGAATGGTAAAATTGTAGACATATTGCTTCTTTTAAAACAAATATACAGGAAAAAATAATAATCTTCAAAGCAGCAGTCACTCTGAAAAGCTTTTAATCCAATGATATCCTAGTCATTTATGGAGATTGTATTTGAATTTATTTATTTATTTATTAGTTTAAAGGTTCTGAGTGTGTTGCTATTATTTTTCCTTTGGAGGTGAATCTGATTTTTGAAAATAAAAATCCAGGATTTGAATAAGTATATGGTAAAAATAAATGATGCAAAGTATACAAACAAGTACTCTTGGAAATAACACTGTTCAGTATCCAGTAGGAATGACGTTTGGGTCTATGACTAGAAATAAAAGTTATATACCTTTAAACAACTTAAATAAGCTTTCAGGCTAGGAATTTTTTCTGAGCATGAAGACAATTTATATAAATTTTGTCTTCTGTTCTTAAAGGATAATTTAAAAATATTAAATTACCTACGGCATGTAAGATAAATTGTATTTTCATATCAACAAGTTAGATATGAAAATATTCTTTTAAAGACAAAAACTATAAATCTGTGTACATCAATGTAACAAACTATCTAGAGAGGAAATAGTTAATCTGAGCAGTTCTATATCTATTTAAAAATTGAGTTCAGCCCAGGCACAGTGGCTTACGCCTGTAATCTCAGCACTTTGGGAGGCTGAGGCGGGTGGATCACGAGGTCAGGAGTTCAAGACCAGCCTGGCCAAGATTGTGAAATCTCGTCTCTATTAAAAATACAAAAATTAGCCGGGGGTGGTGGCGGGCGCGTGTAATCCCAGCTACTTAGAAGGCTGAGGCAGAGAATTGCTTGAACCTGGGAGGCGGAGGTTGCAGTGAGCCGAGATCAAGACACTGCAGTCTAGCCTGGGTGACAGAGTGAGACTCCAAAAAAAAAAAAAAAAGAATTCATAGTTAAAAATATCCTACTTCAGTTTAAGAAAAATATAGTTCAAATTCCACCCAATTTTTTTTCTTTTTTTTTAGCAAATGAGAGGTGGTAACTATTCCCAATCATTTTATGAGACTAGCACTGTTACCAAAGAACAGGCAAAGACACTGCAAAAAAAAAAAAAAAAAAAAAAAAAAAAAAAACACAGACCAATGTCTTCTATTAAGTACAGACCCTCAAAAACTTAAAATTTCAGCAAGTTGAATCTAGTAATTTATAAAAAGTGTGATCCATGACAGGGTTGAGTTTATTCTCAAAATGCACAATTAGTATAAAAATGAAAAATCATTCAATATAATTCACACCATTAATGTGCTGAAAAATACAATTTGAACAGCTCTATAGATGAAGGAGAGCATCTGAAAGAATTCAACACACATTCAGCATAAAATCTGCAACAAACTAAAAGTTGAATGAAAATTTCTCAACTTGAAAAAGCATAATTATGAAACCTAGAGCTAACCTTATATTAAATAACACAGACCTGAAGGTTTTATACAAATATAAAGAACAGGGAAAAATATTTGTTCACTACTTTTAATTAACATTATACTGTACATCTTAGTGCAATAAGAACATAAAAAAATTGAGTACTGGATAAAGATAAAGAAATAAATTTGTTCCTTTTAGTAAAGGGCATAATCATGCATGTAGAAAGATTGAAGGAATCCATAAAAAAGCTCCTAGAACTCATTAGCAAGTTTAGCAAATTTGTGCAATGTTCCAAAATAAAGTGTAGCTCTATATAACAGAAAATCATTGGAAAATAAAATTAAAATACACTGCAGAATTAAAAAATTTAAATACACTATATATACTATATATACTCCATACTATATATACTATATATGCTATATACTATATATTATGTATAGTGTGTGTATATATACAAAAAATGTGTGTACATATATATGTATATATATAAAATGGCTGCAAATATATTTTTAAAATTGTCACCTAACATTTTTAAGTAGATGATTATGTTAAGAAAACTCTAATAAATCATGAAAAGTAGACTTAAAGCAATGCATTGTATTTTGTATCATATATACTATATATTATATAGTATATACTACGTGTACTATATTATATAGTATATACTTATATACTGTATATACTATATAATATATAGTATATACAGTATATAAGTATATACTATATAATATTTAGTATATATATTAGTATACTATATACTATATAATATATAGTATATATATTAGTATACTATATACTATATAATACATAGTATATATACAAGTATACTATATACTATATAATATATAGTATATAGTATATATAGTATATAGTATATATAGAAACAATATATAGAAACCCGTTAAACCCAACAAGTGGCTTTAAGGAGAACAGACAGAATGTAGATTGCCTGCAAAGAGGTGGAGCTATATTATGTCAGAGTCAAAATAGAGTGCTCTGGGGAGAGGAAGCCATCCAGACATGCATGGTAGAAACAAGATAATGGGAAATAAACCAGAAAAATCTGGTCCAAAAGCTATGCTAAATTTTACTGATGACCAAAAAACAAACAAAAAAAATACAATTAAACATCCTAGTAGAGGTGATAATGAAGAACAACCATAGTTTAAATGCAGAAAGCCACGAGAACCAAAAGAAGGAACAAAAAGCCGCATTTGGAGACTGAAGAAGAATTCCTTGAGAAAATGGAGTTCAAGCTCAAATCAAATGGCCTTTCTCTTAAAAGAGAAAGGATGTAAAATTCTTTTGTAAGAAATGAGAATATGGCCTTGTGAGAATTTTGTATTTGAAGTATACAGGTGTTGAGTGAGAGAGGAAACAAAAGAGACAGGTTAGATCAATTGGCCCAAGGTCATAATGGGCCTTGAGAGCCACATTAATGCACTTGGATTTATCTATAAGCAAAGAGATGACAGTTAAATCCGTCTATTTTTATTCACATGTAAGTCAGGGAAAATCTTAGGCACAAAATATATTTCCTGAAGTTTATAATTCATATGAATCAAATGAAAGATCAGGCCATCTTATTTTCTGATGCTCATACCAGAAAACCTAAAAGTGTAGCTCATTGGACAGCTAGAAAAAAACCCATGAATGATAATACTTATAATTCTGCACCAAAGTGAAATGTCTGCTCTCTTCATATTTTGTAATAATGACACAGCACATCTTAATAAAATTAAAAAAAGAAAAGCAACTGTTAGGGGTAGTTATTTCAGGCTAAATATTATCAACCAATCTCAAATTCCGTGATGAGAAGGGCTGTAAAATACCGAATAAAAGCATTTTCTCCTTTACATTGAATTTTAATAACTATCATTTATCTTTATTTTCAACTCCTTCCCCAGATATCTTACTACAGCCTTCTAAAGTTTGAAAATGTTTTCTCAAATATTTCTGTCTCTGAAATTTCATGTCAATAATTTTTGATGAATGGAATTAAGTCCATTTTTTTCCTAGACGTATTTTTTTAAAAAAATAATTTTCCTGGTTATAAACATCTGTGTTTTCTGGCAGTGGCCCAAAAATGCCAAGGGAGGTATACAAAATGCTGAGTAGATATTATGATTATATTAATACTATTTTGTATCTATTTGATTTTATTCAAAAATAACATGCTAGAATTTTTATGTTTATTGGCATTCTTTGTTTGTTTCTTTAATTTTTTGTCTATGTATTCAACTATTGCACAGTTATCCATTCCTGATCTCATAACTTTTAATCATTGTTAGACACAGAGTAATGCAGTATGATGATAATTTCCTAACTTTAAATTTGCTGGCTTACTGCATTTCCTTTTATGTTTAAGAACAATAGTATTTTCCTTAATTCAATGCTTCCATTTAAAGAGTTAGAAAAACAGACATTTGTAATCTAGTCTTTTGAGGAACTTCGAACTCAACCTACTTCAAAAATAGCCACTGGGTGAGGTCTGTGTGGAGGACCTAATTGGTATGAGTGAAGCACAACAGGAGATAGCAGCTAAATTTGTATGCAGGAGTCAGGATAAGAAGTATGACACTCACAGTGAAAGCACAAAACATCAAGCCAACAGTTCAGGACTAGTCATTCAAATGGACTAAAGGTCAGTTCCTTTTGTATACCTTTCTTACAGAGTTACTTAGAGGTGGGAGATGGAAGAAATGAATTTTTCATGAAATATACTGCCTGAGGAAAAGAAAAAAATAATGTCTATTCCATTGTGTATACCCAGAGCAAAGTGTAAGGCTCGTGGAGTACAAAATGTCATAGGCAAAGCTTGACTCTTTTTTCCATCATGCAGTTGGGTAAATGAAGCTTGGCAGTGACTAATAATGCATCAATTTCTCGTGATCATAAATAAACCTGGATGATAAAGAAACATGAGAAAACATCTATCTAAGCCCAGGAAATGATTCAGAATTCCCCGTATGAAGTAAAATCTGGGATGTTTTTAATACTCAAGGAAATAACCAGATGTCTGTTTTAATGCTTAGAAAGTTTATAATTTTCTAATTTCTTCTCTAAGAGATAATTAAATTTGAATTTATAAGATACAAATAGAAGATAATTCAAAGAAGCTAATCAATAAATGTGTTCCTCATTTGCTGACCCTGCTTTAAGCAATTTCTGTGAGTCTGACTGTGATTTCTATGTTCCTCTTAGGTGGGGGAGAAAAAATAAGAATGGATAAAAGAAAGAAAGAAAGAAAACAGAGAAAGGTGGGAAAAAAAACAAAGGAAGGAAGAGAGAAAAGAGAATGAGAGGAAGAGAAGGAAGGGGAAAAACAAGATTGACTTTACAGTATGAGATATACTATTATATATTGGTAAGCAATTGGAAAAATAAATGTGTAAATATAATGGATTAATTGTATTTTAAACAATTACATTTAAATGTTACATATGTTTAAAATTTTAGAATTATTAATCTGACATAACTGTATATTTCTAGGTGTTATTTAAATAAACATAAATTTGTTCCAATTAACTTTTTGATAGATTAATCTACATTGACTCCTATCTTACATACCCATTTAACATTTTTTAGTTTTTTTCTTAAATCCTAATGTAAATGAACTCTTCTGTGAGTTGCTAGATTTTCTCAAATATTAAACTTTTTTATTCCTTTTTCTTTCTATCTCTTCCCTCTTCTGTCCTTCTTACTTTGTAAATAATTTTTCTTTTTCATTCTTTTTTTATTCTTTTACTTAATTATTTTTCTGTCTTTCTTATTTTCTTTCTTTCTTCTGATTACATGCAAAAGTGTACTTCTAGATCACCAGGCAAGATTTCAAATTTTCCAATTGGAGATCCTGGTAGAATTTTTGCTTACAAGTTTTGTAAGCAATAATCTATATTAACAAAATGAAAAAGAGGTAAAATGATTAAAATGTCTACATAATTGCAGATAATTAAATACATAAATGAAGTTAATAGAAAAATAATTTCAAATAAAGAGCAGGTAAATTAAACATCACCTGTTTTTTACTAATTGCTGCTGATTTTATTACCTAAAAAAGATGAGGAGCTGTAAACTTTGTTATTTTAGGGAGAACAATTGCCATGAATATAGGACACAGCTCTTTCATCTCAATTTGAATACTTATTTATTTTTCTTTTTAAATTAGAGACACTGTCTTGCTATGTTTCCCAGGCTGGACTCAAACTCCTGCGCTCAGGCTCCTGTCTTAGACTCTGTAGTAGCTAGGACTACAGGTGTTCACCACTGTACCCAGATTGGGGATTTAAATCTTATTTGAAGGAATTGCTTTAAGAATATAAGGTTAGGTTCTGTTCCAGGTAAATTCGGCAATCTTACCATGAAAACAACAAACAAATATCCTGAGTTGGAAGTAGTGAAAAAGTTATGACCACCAAATATCAAATTATTATAATTAAAACAGGAACATGATATCAGATTACAGCAACTTTGATTCACTGTCAACCTTGTACCAGCCAAGAATGCAAAGGTACAGTTTTTGCATATTCTACAGCACCTGAGCCAGAAATTCCCCTAAGAGGTTTCTATATATATATTCAGTCCATTTAATTGTAAAGAATGAAATCTGAAGAAAATTACCTCAGTCTTAGAGCATAATCTACTTTGCACATATAGAGAAGTTATAAAGTCCCTGAATTTATGACATCGAAGGCGAGAAGCTCATTTTTACCACCATTTCCCATCTCAAAATAGGTAATTACAATCGAAGTCCCCACTTTCCACTTTGTGTAATGTATATATCTCACCCATTCTGCCTTCTAGCTGATGGATCTATAGGGAACACATTATGAAATATAAAATTGGATGCAGTTTTCCTATGAAGTTATAATTTTACTTCTATATAGAAAAAATAAATATGTGTGTGGTACTGTTATCCCACTTGTGCTGAGCAACTAATGTTAAAAATCTCAAGCATATAAAATTGGTTAAATCAGTCATTTGCTAGTTTTCTTTTAACGTTTCTCTATGTCTAAAGTATTTTTTTACTAGCTATATTCTTGATAATTTAAAAGTAGATATTAGGACTCTTCTAAAAAATATTGTCTTTTAAGAGTTTCTGTGGGTTAGAAACTTTTTTTTTTGCTTTCTTATAATTCTTGAAAAAACATTAAGCAATTTATCTCATAGAGTACTTTTATGAAACTAAAATTTTATGATTTTTATTTTTAAGGAAATGATTAACTTTATTGGTTAGACTACCATATTTCCTCTATAAGTCTATTACCTACATGAATGCAAGGATCCTGCCTCCTTCTCTCTATCTCAGATCCACTGACAGCACCTGGCATAGAGTAGGGGCATCCATTCATAGAACACATAAATACAGTGGTACTCTACCTGTTTATATGTTTTCCTTTGTACCTTCAACAGCGAATAAGAATACAACTATTTAGCACACTTAATTTTGTGAGTGAGTTCGTGAAATGCAACCTTTCATTCTCTTGTGTGTCTGTGTTGCTGGGAGACCTAGGTTATTGCCTACAATTTGTTTTTGTTCTGAATAAAGCTGCAGAAACCAAATCCAACAACTTTTGGCAAGGAAACTTCCTTTTATCATGCACCTCCCTCCCTTGGGACTTGGAGAGTCTTCTCTTCTTGGAAGGCCAATGCATTTGCAATTCTCTACAACTACTGTATTCCCATGAGAAATGCTATTTTCCCAAATTTCAACAAAAAATTTGGATTGACATTTTATTTATTGACATTGACATTATTTTACACTTCTTCCAACTCTCCAGAAAATAAGAACCACTTGATGGTAGCAGTCCCACTATCACTGCTGCGCTGTAAATAACTCTTTACAATAATTAACACAACTTAATCTGACTTTATCTGACATATCTTATTTTTAGCTTTCTACTATAATATTTATTTTGGATTTATCTGAGTATTTATTTGAAAAAAAATCCTCAGTATGAAACATGGCTTAATGATTCCAGGTATCTCATCATCAAAACTAACTCATGGAACTTTATTCTTAACCTTTCAATATTTCACAGTTTTATTATAAAAGTAATAGTCAGTTTTGCTATTACAAGTAATGGTACTTTTTATTAATAAATTACTGTACACATGTGCTGCTAAATTTCTGCAACCCTAATTTATTTAGAACCTCTTTTTTCTTTCTCTCATGCTACAGAGATTAAAAAAAAGTTATTGATATGTGGGATTTTCCTAGTTAATACTCGAAACAGTTTTGAAACCTTTTTAAAAAAATTATAGCATCATACAGTATAATTTCTTTACTAATGTACATATATCCCCAATCCCTACACCAGGAATTGGCAAATGTTTTCTGTCAAGGGCTAGATAGTAAATATTTTAGACTTGCAGGACATACAATCTCTGCCACAACTACAACTCAGCCTTTGGAGCCTGGAAACAGCTACAAAGTGTACATAAACAAATGATCATGGTTGTTTATTACTATTTCTGGACACTTGTACTAGTTTGCTATTGCTGCCATAACAAAATACCATATACTGTGTGGTTTAAACACATAAATTTATTGTCTCACAGTTTTGGAGGCTAGAAGTCCAAAATAAAGACGTCAGCAGCAGGGTGGTTTCTTCTGAGGCTTCTCTCCTTGGCTGTCAGGTGTGACTGCTTTTACTCTATGTCCTCATATGGTCTTTCCTTTATGTCCACACATGTGTGGTGGCATCTCTCTGTATGTCCTAATTTTTTATTATAAAGACATCAGTCAGATTGGATTAGGGCCCATTCTAAGGCTTCATTTTAACTTAATCACCTTTGAAAGGCCCTTTCTCCAAATACAAGCACACTCTATGGTACGGGGTTTAGAGCTTCAACACGTACATTATGGAGAAACAAACATTCAGCTCCAAACAACACTGATACTTGTTACCACTTAATTTGATGCAGACATATACCAATTAAATGCAAACCTTCTACTTATGAAGATATTCATATGATATTCCAGAATTACAAAGCTGTATCTACTTTAAATATTTACTACTTTTTATATATAATGATATACTTTTCAAGACATTGGCCGTAACATTCTTTCCATTTATATATATATATATTTATCATGTTGTGCTATAAGGATTCAACAATAATTAAAATATGATATCAGCTTTCTAAGTAGGAGAAACCGCCACAAACGTATATACTTTAATATCGTAAGTGCAAATATAGATCTATAGAATGTTAAGATGCACATCAGAAACACACAAACTGTAGGTCAGATCTATGGAAAGTTGACTGAAAAGGTAACATTTGAGAAAAACTTTAAAATAAAAAGCATTCTGGTTCATCATGACAAAATGTACATACACGTTCATGTCTCTTGCCATTAACATTTCATGAGAAATAAAAAATAAAAATGTGATTAAACCAGTATTGAAAATAAAAGAAGCATGCTATAACTCCAAGGCAAAAAATATTCTCTGGAAGATACAATGCAAATGCCTGAGAAATCCACGACGCCAAGCCAGGAAAGCCCTGAAAAATGTAATGGCAAACTAAAAAACATTGTTGAAAGAAATGAAAGAAGACATAAATAAACAAAAAGACATCCCATATTCAAAAATCATGACAGACTTTATTATTTAGATGACAATATTCTTCAAATCTATAAATTCAACAAAATCCCTGTCAAAATCCTAGCTAGCCTTTTTTTTTGGCAGAAATTGTTAAGCTGATCTGAAAATACATAGGTACAATGGATTCAAAATAGTCAAATAAATCTTGAAAAAGAACAATGTTAGAAACTGACAATTTCCAATTCCAAAATTTATCAAAAAGCTACTGTTATCAACACAACATGATATTGGAATAAAGGTAGATGTATAGATCAATGGAATGAAATTGAGATCCCAGAAATTAATTAATTATACCATTAATTAATTAGATTAGTAATTAATTAATTTCAGTAACCTAATTAATTAGATTAATGGTTAATTGATTTTCACAAAGGTGCCAAGATAATCCAATGAGAAAGGAATGATGCATGGACACCTGAATAACCATGTGCGACACAATAATATTGACATGTCCCTTACATCCTGTAAAAAATTAATTCTAAATGGATCATCTGTGTAATTATAAGAACTAAAACTCTTGGAAGAATAAATAGGAGTAAATCATTATGATTTTGGTTTAGGTTATATTTTATAGTACACCAAAAGCATAAATGACAATGGGTAAACAGATCATTGTACTTCATCAACACTTTTTTTTGAAATTGATAAATTTTACTGTTGAGTGATGGAAAGAGACAAAAATGACAGAAACATAATTCATAGCTGCACTCCTTACTGTAAAGCCAAGCACGAATAGCTCTATTGCTTAGAATCATTGCATTTAAATATAGCAAGATCACATCTTTCATAGTCTTTTTATGGATGATAATAAGGCCACCATCAGGAAAATGAAAGACTATGCCTGCAATGCGAGAACACATTTGCAAATAGTATATCAGATAAGGAACTTGTGCCCAGAATATATAAAGAATTCTTAAAACTCAATATTAAAAATTAAAAATAAATTTGCCTGATTTCAAAGGAAGCAAGAATGCAAAGGATGTATTTCAACAGCTTTATTGATATATAATTACATGCTATAAAATTAACCCAAAGTATACAACTCAGTGGTTTTTAATATATACACAGATACGTGCAAGCATTACACAATTTTATAACATTTTCATCACCTCAAAATAAAAACCTGTAACCTTAGCTTTTAGCGCCTAATCCTCTATGTATGTATATTCTTAAGAAACAAAAGTATGTATATCCTCAAGAATATACATATTCCTCAAAGTATGTATGTTCTTAAGAAACAAAAAACATAAATAAGCTGATCTTAGTAATTTTACTGTTATTCAAATTTTGAATTTATTCAGATATATAAATATATATGTATGTATATATACAAATAATATTAAACTGATATATATAAATAACAAAACATAACATCCAAATGGCACTATTTGGAGTCAATATTTTGAAATATAATAACATAAAATTCTTAAAAAATGAACGAACTTTGTTATGTTGATTGGAAATGTAAACATAAAGGCAGAATTATTTTAACTAAAATATATTTCCTAGAGCTGTTCATTGATATGTGCAAGAACAATGGTACCTCAACAGCAATGAACAAACTGGGACCTAGTTGATTTTTTAAAATCTAATTTCAAATTTATTTTAGATTTAGGGAGTACACGTGAAGATTTGTTACATGAATGTACGGCATGATGTTGAGGTTTGGGGTACAGATTCTGTCATCCAGGTAGAGAGCATAATACCTAATAAGTAGTTTTTTCAATCTACGTCCCTCTCCCGCTCTCCCTCCTCTAGTATTCTGCTGTGGCTATTGTTACCATCTTTATGTCCATGTGTACTCAATGTTTAGCTCCCACTTGTAAGTCAGAACATGTGGTATTTGGTTTTCTATTGCTGAGTTTGATTTGATTTGACTCTCAGCCTGAACATCATTAATGTATACCAAGGCTACTGATTTTTCTATGTTGATTTTGTATCCTGAAACATTACTGAAGTCATTTATGTTTTAGGAGCTTTTTGGTGGAGTTTTTAGAGTTTTATGAGTATAGGATCATATTGTCAATGAATAGAGAAAATGTTATTTCCGTAGTTTTATATTTGATAATGTGAATACAGGATAATGTACCTTTTAAAAATAGACACATGCTGAAGTATTAGTAAAAAATAGACACATGCTGAAGTATTATGATGTTAGTAATATTTTTAAAATCATTTTCTAACGATGAAGTATTATGATGTTAGCAATATTTTTAAAATCATTTTCTAATGAGTTCCAAATAAATAGTAAGTTACATATGTAATTGTGATGCTATTTATCTCTGTACATGTATGTATATATTTGTATCTAACACTACAGATAAAAATACATAAACATGTTAAATGTTAATTATTATTGAATATTACATTTATTTTATTCTTTCAATGATTCTTGCTTGTTATTTTGCATAATAAATATTTTTGAGCAAATATTGGCAATTTAGTAAGTCATAAGAGTAGCTGTACAATTTTTTAAAATAGAAATGAAACAAAGCACTTATTTATATTGCAGTGAATCTAGCATTAATAATAAAAAGAGTAGAAATTTATTAATTAATATACAAGTTTTATATAAGAGATGCTTTCAGCAGAGAAAAATTTTAAAGTGTTATTAAGGTTTTTCAAAGTATGGATATTCACTGGAAATATTTCCTACTCCAAGAGTCAACTGAGGCAGTAAACAGAGTAAGTGACTACATAAGGAAGTAGGAAGTTAGATCAAATAATATTTCTGACAACATGGCGTGAAAATGCTTGTAAAAGACTGTGGCCACTTGCCTTTTCTTTCCACCTTTGTTCTACTATTTTTAAATTGTAGATCTTATCATCTTTTCTGAAAAATATAATATTAAAATATTAAACCTTATTTGTTGCTGTAAAAAGTAAATGGGCTAAGTTGTTTTTTAAAAAGAGACAGACTGTTTTAAGAACTTCTGCACAGCAAAATAAACTATCATCAGAGTGAACAGGCAACCCACAGAATGGGAGAAAAGTTTTGCAATCTATTCATCTGACAAACAGCTAATATCCAGAATCTACAAAGATCTTAATCAAATTTACAAGAAAAGAAACAAACAACCCCATCAAGAAGTGGGCAAAGGATATGAACAGACACTTCTCAAAAGATGACTTCATGCCACCAACAAACATTTGAAAAAAAAGTTCATTATCACTGATTATCAGAGAAATGCAAATCAAAACCACAATGAGATGCCACCTCATGCCAGTTAGAATGGCAATCATTAAAATATCAGGAAACAACAAATGCTGGAGAGGATGTGGAGAAATAGGAACACTTTTACACTATTGGTGGGAGTGTCAATTAGTTCAACCATTGTGGAAGACAGTGTGGCAATTCCTTAAGGATCTAGAACCAGAAATACCATTTGACTCAACAATTCCATTATTGGGTATATACCCAAAGGATTATAAATCATTTTCCTATAAAGACATATGCACACCTATGTTTATTGCGGCACTGTTCACAATAGCAAAGACTTAGAACCAATCCAAATGCCCATCAATGATAGACTGGATAAAGAAAATGTAGCACATATACACCATGGAATACTATGAAGCCATAAAAAATGATGAGTTCATGTCCTTTTCAGGGACATGGATGAAGCTAGAAACCATCATTCTCAGCAAACTAACACAGAAACAGAAAACCAAACACCGCATGTTCTCATAAGTGGGAGTTGAACAATGAGAACACATGGACACCAGGAGGGGAACATCATACACTGGGGCCTGAGTGGGGGTCGGGGGCACCGGGAGGGATAACATCAGGAGAAATGCCTAATGTAGATGACGGGTTGATGGGTGCAGCAAACCACCATGGCATGTGTATACCTATGTAACAAACCTGCACGTTCTGCACCTGTATCCTAGAACTTAAAGTATAATAATAAAAAATAGAACTTCATGAAGGCTGTTTACTAGAAATGTGTATAAACAATATGATGATGCTGCAAATAACAAAGACTCCCCTCTTTATTTGGCCTTATTAATGTTCTATTGTGCATATATAGCACTATTTTTCATTCATTCATTTACTAACATAAATATGCAGGTTGATTCCACATCTTGGCTATTGTGAATAACAATTCAATAAACAGGGTGGGTACAGATACCTTTTTAACATACTGATATCATATTTTTTTGAATATGTGTCCTGAAATAGGATTGCTGTATCATACGGTAGTGATTCTTTGAAGTTTTTGAGGAACCTTTATACAGTTTTCCATAATGGATGTGCTAACTTAACATTCCTACCAACAGTTCACAAAGCTTCCTTTTTCTCCCTATTGTCTCCAACACATGTTATCATTTGTCTTTTTGATAACAGCAATTTTAACAAGTGGGAGGAGGTATTTCACTGCAGTTTTCACTTGCATTTCCCTGATGAATAGAAATGTTGAGCATTTATTCATATATTTGTTGGCTATTTAAATATTTTCTTTTGAGCAATGTCTATTCAGGTGTTTTGCCCATTTATTACATTTATTATTTCTATTTTTTCTATTTAGTTATTTCAGTTCCTTATATATTTCGGATATTAAATCCTTATGAGATGTATGGTTTGCAAAAATTTTCTCTCATTACATAGGAGGCTCTTTACTCTGTTAATGTTTCCTTTGCTGTCCTTCTTAGTTTGATATAATCTGATTTATCTGTATTTGTTTTTGTTGTCTGTCTTTCAGGGGTCATAGCCAAAACTTCATTGCCTAGACCAAAGCCAAGATATATGTCCCTTATGATTTTTTTCTGGTGGTTTTAGAGTTTCAGGTCTTTTGTTTAAGTCTTTAATTGTTTTTGAGTTGATTTTTTAATATGGTGTGAGATAAAGATCCATTTTTATTCTTCCCAATGTGAATATTCAGGTTTTCCAACATCATTTATTGAGGAACTTGTCCTTTCCTAATTTTATGTCCTTGTTACTTTTGCTGAAGATTGATTGACTGTAAATATTTGGATTTATTTATGACTCTCTTTATTCCATTGCCCTATATGTCTGTTTTTATGCCAGTACCATGCTGCTTTGATTACTATAGCTTTGAAGTATGATTTGAAATCAGGTAGTGTGATGCCTCCAGCTTTATTCTTTTTGTCCAAAATCGTTTTGGATACTCCAGGTCTTTTGTGGTTTTATGCAGATTTTAGAATTCTTTTTCTGTTTCTATGAAAATTTCATTGTAACTTTGTCATTGGGATTGTATTAAATATGCAGGTTGTTTTGGGTAGTATGGACATTTTTCAGTATTAATTCTTCCAATTCATGCACATGGGATGTCTTTCCATTTGTTTGTGTCTCCGTTAATTTCTTTCATCAATGATTTTCAGTTTTCATTGCACAGATGCTTCACCTCCTTGGTTAAATTTATTTCTAAGTGTTTTGGGTTTTGTTGGTGCTATTGTAAGTAAGATTGCTTTCTTGATTTTTTGGATAGTTTGCTCTTAGTGTATAAAACTGCTATTAACTTTTATGTGTTGATTTTGTTTGCTTTGTACTGAATTTATTTATTTGTTTTAATAGTTTTTTGATGGAGTCTTTAGGGTTTTCTACATATAAATTCCTGTCATCTACAAACAGAGATGATTTTACTTCTCTCAAACCTGAATACTTTTTATCTCTGTTACCTACCTCCTATGGCTAGGAATTGCAGTACTATATTGAATAGAAATGGCTTGAGTGAGCATCTTTGTCTTCCTTCTAATCTTAGAGTATAGGTTTATAGCTTTTCACTGTGCAATACCATATTAGCTGTTTTTTTTTATTACTATACTTTAAGTTTTAGGGTACATGCGCACAATGTGCAGGTTAGTTACATATGTATACATGTGCCATGCTGGTGTGCTGCACCCATTAACTCGTCATTTAGCATTAGGTATATCTCTCCTAATGCTATCCCTCCCCCCTCCCCCCACCCCACAACAGTCCCCAGAGTGTGATGTTCCCCTTCCTGTGTCCATGTGTTCTCATTGTTCAATTCCCACCTATGAATGAGAACATGCGGTGTTTGGTTTTTTGTTCTTGCAATAGTTTACTGAGAATGATGATTTCCAATTTCATCCATGTCCCTACAAAGGACATGAACTCATCATTTTTTATGGCTGCATAGTATTCCATAGTGTATATGTGCCACATTTTCTTAATCCAGTCTGTCATTGTTGGACATTTGGGTTGGTTCCAAGTCTTTGCTATTGTGAATAGTGCCGCAATAAACATACATGTGCATGTGTCTTTATAGCAGCATGATTTATAGTCCTTTGGTTATATACCCAGTAATGGGATGGCTGGGTCAAATGGTATTTCTAGTTCTAGATCCCTGAGGAATCGCCACACTGACTTCCACAATGGTTGAACTAGTTTACAGTCCCACCAACAGTGTAAAGTGTTCCTATTTCTCCACATCCTCTCCAGCACCTGTTGTTTCCTGACTTTTTAATGATTGCCATTCTAACTGGTGTGAGATGGTATCTCATTGTGGTTTTGATTTGCATTTCTCTGATGGCCAGTGATGATGAGCATTTTTTCATGTGTCTTTTGGCTGCATAAATATCTTCTTTTGAGAAGTGTCTGTTCATATCCTTCGCCCACTTTTTGATGGGGTTGTTTGTTTTTTTCTTGTAAATTTGTTTGAGTTCCTTGTAGATTCTGGATATTAGCCCTTTGTCAGATGAGTAGGTTGTGAAAATTTTCTCCCATTGTGTATGTTGCATGTTCACTCTGATGGTAGTTTCTTTTGCTGTGCAGAAGCTCTTTAGTTTAATTAAATCCCATTTGTCAATTTTGGCTTTTGTTGCCACTGCTTTTGGTTTTAGACATGAAGTCCTTGCCCATGCCTGTGTCCTGAATTGTAATGCCTAGGTTTTCTTCTAGGGTTTTTATGGTTTTAGGTCTAATGTTTAAGTCTTTATCCATCTTGAATTGATTTTTGTATAAGGTGTAAGGAAGGGATCCGTTTCAGTTTTCTACACATGGCTAGCCAGTTTTCCCAGCACCATTTATTAAATAGGGAATCCTTTCCCCATTGCTTGTTTTTCGTATTAGCTGTTAACTTGTCATATATGGCCCTTATTATATTGAGATATACTTCTTTTATATATCTAATTTGTTAAAAGTTTTTCAAATAAAAGTGTTGAATTCTGTCAATTCCTTTTTCTATATCTATTGAGATGATCATATGATTTGTATCCTTAATTTTATTAATGTGATGCATCACATTTATTCCATTCATATGTTTGATTACTCTTGTATACAGGAATAAATCCCACTTGGTAATGGTGGATAATTATTTTAATATGTTGTTGAATGTGGTTACCAGTGTTGTGTTGAAGACTTTTGCACCTATGTTCATCAGAAATATTAGCCTTTAATTTCTTTATTTTTGTAGTATCCTTTTCTGGCTTTAGAAGTATGGTAATGCTGATAATGTAAAATGAGCTTGGAAGTATTGTCTCCTCTTCAATATTTTGTAAATACTAAAGAAATATTAGTGTTTGTTCTTTTTTGAATGGTTGGTAGAGTTCAGCAGTGAAGCTCTCAGGTCCTGGGCTTCTGTTTTTGGCAGCTTTTGATTACCGATTCACTCTTTACTAGTTATTAGTCTGTCCAGATTTTCTAATTTTTCATGCTTCAGTCTTGGTAAGGTGTATGTTTCTAGGAATGTATCCATTTCTTCTAGGCTATCTAATTTAATGGCATATTATATGTGTGTAGGGGAGTGTACTATATATACGGTTGTCCACCCTTATCTCCCTTATCTGCCGGGATTATTTCCAGGCTCCTCAGTGGATGCCTGAGACTGTGGATCATATCAAACCCCATACACTATGTTTTTTTTTTCCTATAGAATAGTTGGCAGGGAGCATATACAGTGTGGATACACTGCATAAAGTTATCATTCGTGACCCAGGAAGGAGAGGGTGGGATAGTATGAGATTTTACTAGCTACCCAAATTGGTGCTCAATTTGAAACTTGTAAATTGTTTATTTCTGAAAATTTTTATTTAATATTTTAAAATCATAGTTGACCACATGCCTTATTCTCTTTAGTGTTGATATACCAGAACACTTGAGGCTAGGTAAATTACAAATAAAAGGGATCTACTTGGTTCACAATTCTGGTGGCTGTAAAATCCAAGAGAATGGCACCAGTATCTGTTTTGCTTCCAATACAAGCCTCATCCTGCATCACAACATGCAAGAGAAGCAGAAGGGGAATTGTTGTGTGCAAAGAGACCAAACGGAAGAGAGAGTCTGCTTCATAAAAACCCACTGTCAAGGTAACTAATTCAGTTTCAGGAGAGTGAGAACTCATTTACTACTACAAGACTGTTTTAATACCTTCATGAGGGAGGATCCCTCAGATCCAAACACCTCTTAAAGGCTGCACCACTTCCCGACACCGTTAGATTGGCAATTAAATTTCAACATGAGTTTTGGTGGGGAAAAATTGTACGCAAACCATAGCACTGCCAGTAACTGAAGAAACACAGAAAGCAGAACTATAACTAATGGGGGAAAAATACAGACATATACATACACAGTGGAATAGAATACTTCTCAGCCTTAAGAGAGAAGAAAACCTTATCATTTGCAAAAACATAGATAAAACTGGAGAACACTATATTGCATTTTTCTCAGTGAGATAAGCCAAGCAGAGAAAGACAAATACTGCATAATCTCACATATGTGTGGAATTTGAAAAAGTCAGACTCAAGGAAGATGAGAGTAGAACAGTAATTACCGGGGGAAAGGGTAGGGTAGGAGGAAGATCAGAGGAATGGAAAGATGTTGGCCAAAGTGTACTAAGTTTCAGAAAGATAGAATAATTTCTGAAGATCTATTTTGTGCAGGGTGACTATTGTTATTAATAATGCATTATATTCTTGATAATTGCTAAGCAAGTAGGTCTTTAATGTCCTCACCACAAAAAGCATAGCAAGTACATGAAATAATGGATGTTTACTAGCTTCATTGAATCATTTAGAAACATTTACATATATCAAAAACGCCATTATACACCCAAAATATATATAAGTTTTTACAATTATACTTATACCTTAATAAAGCCGGGATGGAGGGAACAATAAAACAATGTGAAAAAAAGTTTGGAAATTGTTATATGGAAAGTTTGTGTTTTGTCAAATTCATACGGCAAAGCCCTCACCCCCAGCAGGATGGTGTTTGAAAGGGGTCCTTGGGAGGTAGATAGGGTTGGGTCAGGTTAGAATGTGGGATCTTTATAATGGGACCTTATTAATAAGAAGGAGAGAGAGAGAGAAAGATGACATGGAACCTTGATCTTGAACTTCCCAGTCTCCACAACAGTGAGAAATAAATTTCTATTGTTTAAGCCACTCAGACTATGGTATTTTTTTTAAATGTCAGCTCAACCTAATATAAAAATCAAGAATTGAAAATGTATATAATAGATAAAATTTATGATTAACATTATAAATAAGACAAAGAATGGCATTAGATAATGATACAAGGTAAACATACTAACAGCATCAAACCCTTCAGCAACTAATTACATAAAGTAAACTTTATTAGAAATTCTAAGAGAATTTGATACAAATGAAATTATTGAAGTGAGTGTAATATATCTCTTTAATAATAATAAATAGTAGGTAAGGCAGGAGCATAGGGCTTGGAGGCAGGGAAAATAAGGACTTCCTAGAATTAAATCAAACAGAAACACCAGCTATGACAGGAAATATCCTCTTCATTTACATAGGGTGTACAGCGAGTAAATAATGTTTAACTTTACTTTATTCTCTTCACCTACATAGGGCATACACCAAGTAACCAATGGAAATTTCCAGAGGAAATTTAAACCCCAGAAAATTCTGTAACTGGGCTCTTGAGCCACTTGCTGGGGCCTGCTGCCGCCCTGTGGAGTGTGCTTTCGTTTTCAATAAATCTCTGCTTTGGTTGCTTCATGCTTTCCTTGCTTTGTGTGTTCATTTTGTCCAAATCTTTGTTCAAGACACCAAGAACCTGGACACCCTCCACCAGTAACATATTTTGGCGAGCCAGACAAGAGGTAAGCCCAGAGTTTGGGATTTATTTTTCACCTTTTCCTTTCTGCTCCATACAGTGGAATCTCTCTCTCTCTCTCTTTTCATTTCCAACTCAGGACCCTTGGTGGGCAGTGCCTAAACAGAGACAACTACAGGTTTCTGGCTGTGGCCACTCTGGTGAAGCTAAGGGGTTTCTGTGTGGAGGCGCCTAACAGCCACCGCCCAGTTTGGGTAAGGGACCTGGATTTTTTTCCCTTTATTTCTTTGTTCTCTCTTTCTTTTTCAGGCTTTTGGTGGCTGCTTCCTAGTATTAAATAGCTCCTTAGTAACTGAGCACAACTGTCCAGGGCCACTCTCTGGTTTACCTGAAGGGCAAGGAGTAAAGGGGGATAGCTACCATGCCTGGAAGGGGGAAGGATTTTTCTGTCTTTTCCAGTTGTTGCCCCTGATCCCTACATGTGGGACAGCTTTTCCAGGGTGAACTTGCATGCATTTCAGGTGACTTAAACATTCTTTTCCTATGCTAAATTCTTCCCTTCCCCTACTCTACTGGCTAGGGATGAAAGAAACCCACCCATCCTCCAGTTCCTGTCATTACAGTTCATGGCTATCACTCTAGTGCAGTGGGAAACACAGAAACACAAGGCCTTATGAAATTATAAGGATGCTAGAAGTCAAGGCCTTCATCCAGGGACAAAAGGAAAGCTCATGGTAGGCCATCACCTCTGGAGGGAAAACATGCAAAGCAGCACCAGTGCCCACCTGAGGTCAAAAATATCTGTCCATCTAAGATTGGACTCCAGAGGGGGACACCCCAGGGAATCCTCTGGACCTCAACCTCTCCAAAGGGGATGCCCTTGGTAGAGGTCCCCAGGTCAAGTACTAAGCCCTTCTTAGAATTTTCTCTGCCAGTTGCAATACTGTTTCACCACAATATTATTTGGAATCTGGAGTTTGCTGTTGAATGGGAAAGTGGGATGGAATTGCATGTATCCAGGCTTTTGTGCTGCTGTTCTAAGCAGGGGGCCTGGTTAACGTGTCATCCTCTCCTGTGGTACTGTTTGGTCCCAGTGTTAGAGTCTGGGAAGGTTTAACCTTTAAAAATTAAACTGTCAAAACCCATCTCTACTAAAAAATACAAAAGTTAGCCAGGTGTGGTGGCGGGCGCCTCTAGTTCCAGCTACTTGGGAAGCTGAGGCGGGAGAATGCCCTGAACCCAGGAGGTGGAGCTTGCAGTGAGCTGAGATCGTGCCACTGCACTCCAGCCTGGGGACAGAGTGAGACTCTGTCTCAAAAACAAAAAACAAAAAACAAAAAAAAATTAAACTGTCATGTAAACTGCTTTAGTTTTGTGGTGAGCTTGTATTGCTATCTCATGGCTAGAGTCCCAAGATAAAAGCTATTGAAACTTCACTTGTATGTATACACAATAAACTCATGTCTAGATTTGTTTATTTGTATGTTCACTAATTGTTACATGCTGTGTCTACCGAATTGGCTTATAAGTAAAAGACTTTTCATAAATTAAGTAAATAAGTGTAAGCAATTTTACTTACTGGTCAGGTGCCTAAAGTGAATTTCCTGATTGCACAGGATGTATGGTGATATTAGTGAACTTAAGGATATTGAATTGTGTACCAGGAACAAAATATTTATTATGTGGGTTTTGGGGGGCCCTGGGGAACACTGTAGCCTCCATGATAGATTGAGTAGGATAACAATAGATTATTATGCTACCTTGTATTTTCACCAGGTAAAGAAAGCTTTTTATGGTTCACTAAGGACAATCAACCCCTTCGCAATCTAGAACCAAAGACTGGATCTTCTGAGAACATCTGCTGTAAGAACTATAGTTACACAACAGACTTTAAATTCTCTTGTGAAAGTTAAGGTAGAATTGGCTGAACAGAGGAGTATCTGTGCAGCTGCTGGCATTTGTGGCTTATGGAGAAACACATTAAATGAAGATTACAGAGATTCGTTGGCAGGGGATTAACAGAGATTGCTTAATTAAGTGAGTAGGCTCACCATCTAGCTCATTCTTTGATCTATTTGATTTTAGGTGGTTTGGTTTACGGGGACCCGGGGAAAGAAGCATACTCCGAACTCTTAGTATTATCCTCCCGATGGTTATAATAATAGTTGTTCTGTTGTGCTATATTTTCTGAAAGGTTTAAAATGCTTGCATGCAGCCATCTCTAGAATGTCAAATGGTCTCTCTTCAACTGGAATGACAAGAGCTTAAAGAAACATGTGACCATGAGGAAACCGTAAACTATGAATAATGTGTTGAGACCAGAAACCCAAAATGATGGTAACTGAGTGGTGCTAAGGCCCTAAGTTTTGGTCACACTCTCACCTAAGTGAGAACTTGACCAAAAAGGAGGGAAGTTTTTAAAACAAAATTGTGGGAAGTCATTGTTTTTGATTGAGTTCATGCACTCAGCCCCAACAGATCAAACCAAACCAAAATGGAGTTGCTTGTGTTAAGACTATAAGGAAACAGATACATTCTAGAACAGACCATGTTTTGTTTTTCTCCTGTAAATCTCTGTAACAAACATTCCTGACAGCATAGGCATCCACTCCCTGAAGTTCCCATTAAGTCTTTTAACTAAAGTCACTTCCTCTGGCCTAGAGACCATCAAGTTTCAGATGCTCATGTGACAAGGGTTCCAGCCAATTCCGGGTGAAGACACCACTCCTAGCCATCAAGGAACTACCCTGTCTCCACTAGAAAGAGAAGGGTGAGAGTTCTGTGATCCTCAACAGATAGGGACCACGCCCCAAGCCAGCATAAAGCAATTACAGAAGAAAGACCATTGGTCTCTCCGCCTCCCATATAGATGTATGGGGATCACGCCTTTCACGTGAGGAATGAGGCAGGAGAACAGGGCCTGGAGGCAGGGAACCCTAAGTACTTCTTAAAACTAAATCAAATGGAAACACTTCAGTCATGACGAGAAATATCCCCTTCATTTACATAGGGCATACACCTAGGAAATGACTTTGTAACTTTACTTTATGCTCTTCATTGACATAGGGCTTACAAGAAACCAGTGGAAATCTCCAGAGGAAATTTAAACCCCAGAAAATTCTGTAACTCAGCTCTATGCTTGAGCCCACTCCCACCCTGTGGAGTGTACTTTCCCTTTCAATAATTGAAACCCCAGAAAATTCTGTAACTCAGCTCTATGCTTGAGCCACTCCCACCGTGTAGACTGTACTTTCACTTTCAATAATTTAAACCCCAGAAAATTCTGTAACTCAACTCTATGCTTGAGCCCACTCCCACCCTGTGGAGGGTACTTTCACTTTCAATAATTTAAACCCCAGAAAATTCTGTAACTCAGCTCTATGCTTGAGCCCACTCCCACCCTGTGGAGCATACCTTCACTTTCCATAAATCTCTGCTTTCGTTGCCTCATTCTTTCCTTGCTTTGTTTGTGCATTTTGTCCAATTCTTTGTCCAAGATGCCAAAAACCTGGACACCCTCCACTGGTAACAATAGATAGGTGGGAATATAGAACAATTTAAGTAAAAACCAGTTGAGAAGATGTATAAGAATTTTTTCGTTAAAGACTTAAAAGATGTGCCTTTTTTAAATCTGTGTCCAGGGAAAAAAACACAAAAATGAGATATGAACTTTGTCACAAGGAAATCTTGAAATTTCCAAGAAGTGAAACTTTATTTTATGCCTTAAACTTTTAGAAGATATACTAAATCGATAGGTAATATTATAACTAAATTATATAAGGACAGACAAATCCAAAATCTGGTTCTTTGAATGTGTTAAAAAAGATAGAGTAAGAAACAATGTACAGGAAAAACAAGCAAACAACAATGACAAAAACAAACAAACAAACAAAAACCATCTCTGAATCTTACTGAACAGAAAAGAGGAGAGATGAAATATACACGTTAGTAGTTAGAGGAGAATAAGACCACTCAATCAGTAAAGTTTGAAACAACAGAAGAAGGTTGCTAGGTACAACCCTATGGTGATAGTTATTTATTGTGTATCTAATTACCCTAAAACTTAGTGACTTAAATCAGCAACATTTTCACTATGTCAGTTTCTGTTCCTCAGAAATCCAGGTGTGACTCAGCTGTCTCCCTTGGCTCAGGGCCTTTCTCAGAGCTGTGATGAAGGTGTCAACTAGGACTGAAATCATATCAAGCCTCAAGTGAGGGAGGATTTTCATCAATGCTCATCACTTGCTGTTCAGATACCCTTCTTCCAAAAAATGCTCACCATCACTGGCCATCAGAGAAATGCAAATCAAAACCACAATGAGATACCATCTCACACCAGTTAGAATGGCAATCATTAAAAAGTCAGGAAACAACAGGTGCTGGAGAGGATGTGGAGAAATAGGAACACTTTTACACTGTTGGTGGGACTGTAAACTAGTTCAACCATTGTGGAAGACAGTGTGGCGATTCCTCAGGGATCTAGAACTAGAAATACCATTTGACCCAGCCATCCCATTACTGGGTATATAACCAAAGGACTATAAATCATGCTGCTATAAAGACACATGCACACGTATGCTTATTGCAGCACTATTCACAATAGCAAACACTTGGAACCAATCCAAATATCCAACAATGATAGACTGGATTAAGAAAATGTGGCACATATACACCATGGAATACTATGCAGCCATAAAAAATGATGAGTTCATGTCCTTTGTAGGGACATGGATGAAATTGGAAATCATCATTCTCAGTAAACTATTGCAAGGACAAAAAACCAAACACCGCATGTTCTCACTCATAGGTGGGAATTGAACAATGAGAACACATGGACACAGGAAGGGGAACATCACACTCTGGGGACTGTTGTGGGGTGGGGAGAGGGGGGAGGGATAGCATTAGGAGATATACCTAATGCTAAATGACGAGTTAATGGGTGCAGCACACCAGCATGGCAGATGTATACATATGTAACTAACCTACACATTGTGCACATGTACCCTAAAACTTAAAGTATAATAATAATAAAAAAAAATACCTTTCTTCCTAGGTTAGACTACTGCCTCAGCTTCTTGTTGATTGTCACGCAGTGGCCTTACTCTGTTTCCTTCGCCATGAGATTCTCCATGGGGTACCTTACAACATGGATGTTTTCTTCATTAGAATGAGCAACAAGCAAGCAAGGAGAGTTAGAAAGAGAGTGGGAACAAGACCGAAAACAGCCTTTTTTTTTTTTTTTTTTTTTTTGATATAGGCTCTCGCCCTGTCTCCCAGGCTGGAGTGCAGTGGCTCCGTCATGGCTCACTGCAACCTCCACCTCCCAGGCTCAAGTAATCTTCCTGCCTCAGGCTCCAGGGTATCTAGTACTATAGGCACACACCACCACACTTGGTTAATTATTTATTTATTTATTTATTTTTGGTAGAGGCAGAGTCTCGCGATGTTGCCCAGGCTGGTCTCAAACTCTCGGGCTCAAGTGATCCCCCTGCCGTTATTCCCCAAAGTGCTGGGATTACAGGCATGAGCTACTATGCCCGGCACATAGTCTTTTTTATAAATCTCAGAAGTGACATCTAATCACTTTTGTCTTTTTTCGCTGTTTTTAGCAATGTATTAGGTGTTGGTCACACTCAAGGACATGTGATTATACCAGAGCATGAATATCAGAAAGAGGCAGGGATCACTGGAATCCAGTTTAGAAAGATGCCTACTGCTGGTGACAAGTTTAAAAACAAAATTTAAGGTTTTTTTATTTCTAAAAAATAAGGTGTCAAAACATACAAAAGGAGAAGTAGGATACTTAAATAGAACAATAAATATAGAAGATATTTCAAATGTGATTATTAATATTATTAGATTGGTGTTTCATAATTTCTTTCTGTCTTAAGAGACCAATATTTTAGTTATTTAAACTTTCCAGACTATAAATAAATAATGTATTTTTTGTAATTGTATCTAATAAACCTACAGTGACCTATTGCATAATTTGATTTTACTTACTATATTGTCCCTGCTATTCTTTATGATTATTTGTTTATACATTTTGCTCACACATTTGTTTAGTTGTTTCCTTTCTCCCTACCTAACAATTAAGTTCAATGTTGTCTTCCCTGAAAATGCTTCTTCAAACAATATGGTTTCAGTGAAAGTTACACATATTATTACCTGTGTCACCAATTATCATCTCCTGCCCTCAGTCATCAAGATAAACACAGAATATAAAAAAGGGCAAGTAAAATACTATAATCTTTCCCTAAGCTATGTCAATTTAGTGCTGATTTGCTGGAAGGATTATCTCTCTGCTTCCTCTTTCTTACAACTTCAGCTATTTGAATTTGGTTTCTATTATTTAAAATTAGAGAATCCTGACTGGTATAACATCTAATACCCTTTCAATTTCATCACCACTTCAATGCCAATGATCCTTGTTTGTACAACAGCCTCTCCTATATTCCATAAGACTTGCACAATTTTGGTTATACAATAGAACTAACATCTGGGTAAATGGGTCATTGGCTTTAGTGCAGGACTAATAGGGAATACAAAGTAGGGAGTAAACATTGTATCTCAGAATGCATGATTTAGAGGAAGCAGAACATAGGATTGTGCTTCATGGACTCGTTGTAAGGCAATACAGTATGCACACAGATAATTTAGATAATTCAATCAGTACCACAGATACAAGGAAGACAGAGAAAACTACAGAAACTGGAAAAATAAAAGGTTTTAATCCCTTTCCAGAGTTTTTAACCTTTATTAAGCAAGAGACTTGGAGAAAACCCAGTGATAATAAGTCGTAAGAGCAGAACCATAGAAAACATGACCTATTATTATTTAGTTGTCCTATTGTACCCCCAGACTGGTGGTATTTTCAGGAGCAATATTTATTTATTAAATTATTAATAAAGAGTCCTTTTGGTATGCTTCCTCAGGATTACAGAGAATAGTGATTTCCATTATAGTAAGGATTAGGTGTAATTATATCTCTTAATATCTTCTTACTTTGGATTGTTATTCTTTTCTCCTTGACAGTTCACTGGCTACCTTGAAGAATTAGTAAATTATGTATATACAAGTCATTCTAGTATTATGTCACATTTACAGATACTTAAGGCATAAGTAATTAGATGAAATTTTATGACTTTGTGACAATTAATTTACTAATGACATTTATTATGTTGGTAAGATTATTGTATGTAACTTAGTTTTTTGAACTTTAGTAGTACTTGATTTTATAAAAAATTGCACTGTTTTTCTTTTGAAAGTTCTAATATACCATTTTATATTGGTTTTGTTTATTATCAGTACTATTACTCAAAAAACGTTGTATGATATTGTTTCACATTAACATATTAACTAATCTATCAGGAATTGTATTTCGTGATTTTCTTTTAATTTATATGACTCCAACCTTATATATGAAGTTACTGAAAAGAGAAGAGTAAACCGAATATAGGATAGCTTGTAATCTCAGTAAAGATAGTGTTTCATAATAGGCTTAGTACTACTTATCTTCATAAGTATGTAAGATTTAATACTAAAGTTATCCACTAAGATGTGAATAAATATTAAAGTAAGTAAGCAAATGATAAAGCATCTAGACTGCATTTAGAATTATTTCAATTATAATCTTGTGATATATCTACTCCTTGAAACTGTGTCTAGTTATTTTTCTTTCACATTAAAACTATATCCACCATTTTATTTGCTTATTAACATTTGTGAGTTAATGTTTTCCTAACAGTTAAGCAGAGAAAGTAGTACAAAACGCATTAAATAAAAATAGCTATTGGAAATATCAACTACTTAAAATTTTTTCTGCTTACTAAATCAATTAATTCTTAGGTATTTGTGAAATATTAATTTCTGCCAATACACAGAAAAATGCATTGAGATTTTTGGTTATGATTATTTAGGAATTAGTCTGTTTACTAGCGTAGTTCTGTGACTTACCATAACCAGAACCAAAAATAATTCAAAACTTGTTTAGCCCAAACATATCCATGATTTGAAATCAACACAAAGCCACAGGATATATAGTACTTATCAGCTAAGATTTGCCATGGGTCAGGAGCCTGACAAATTTGAACTGGGTCCTCTGTTCAGGATCCGACAAGGCTGAAATTAAGTGTCGACTGGGTAAGTTCTCAATTTGAGGCTTGACTAGAGAAAAACCTGCTTCCAAACTTTCTCAGGTTGTCGGAAGGAATTGTTTCCTTGCTGTTATGTGACTGATATTCTCATTTCCTTTTAATTTAATTTTATTTTTAAAAATTTTATTTTAAGAATATGTGATAACATACATATCTGTGGGGTACATGTGAGTGTTTGTTACATGTTAAGAATGTGTAATGATTAAGTCAGGGTAAATGAACTACCCTTCACCTTTAATGTTTACCACTTTTATGTGCTGGTATCATTTCAAGTTTCCCATTCTAGTTACTTTGAAATATACATAATGTTATTGCTAAGTCATCTTAGTCCACTATCAAACATTGGAATGTATTTCTTCTATCTGACTGTGTTTTACTCATAACTAACTGTATTAGTCCATTTTCCGACTGCTGATAAAGACATACCTGAGACAGGAAAATTTACAAAAGAAAGAAGTTTATTGGACTTATAGTTCCACATAACTGGGGAGGCCTCACAATCATGGCGGGAGGCAAGGAGGAGCAAGTCATATCCTTCATGGATTGCAGCAGTCAAAAAAAGAGCATGTGCAAGGAAACTCCCATTTTTAAAACCTTCAGATCTCGTGAGACCAATTCACTATCACGAGAAAAGCATGGGAAAGACCCGCCCCCATAATTCAATCATCTTACTGGGAGAATTATGAGGGCTACAAGATGAGATTTGGGTGGGGACACAGAGCCAAACCATATCATCAACCTATCTTCATCCACCACTCCTCTCCTACCCAGTCTCTGCCATCCATTGTTCTATTCTCTATGTCCATGAGATCAAATTTTTAGCTCCCTCATAGGAATAAGAACACACCCATTTTTTTTTTTTTCATAGTTGTGAGCAAGAGACTGCTTTCAGTTTCCAGGTATCACACTCCGGTTCTTGCCACATGGCCCCCATTCCCATAGTTTCTCTCACACTTTAAATATCTTCCCTTAGTAAAGGTCTAATTCCTTTTATTTACTTCTGTATTTATTTATTATTTATTTTTATTTTATTTTATTTGTGAGACAGGGTCTCGCTCTGTCACTCAGGCTGAAGTACAGTGGTGGGTTCTTAACTCCCTGTAACCTCCGTCTCCCAGGTTCAAGCAATTCTCCTTCTCCCAAGTACCTGGGATTACAGGCATGCACCATGAGGCCCAGTGACATTTTTTATGTTTTTAGCAGAGATGGTGTTTCACCATGTTGGCCACGCTGGGCCTAAAATCCTGGCCTCATGTTATCCGCCTGCCTCGACTTCCTAAAGTACTGGGATTACAGGTGTGAGCTACGACACCTGGCCTCCAGTTTCTTTTAAAGGCTCACCTGATTGGATCAGTTCTACCCAAGATAAACTCCTTTTTTATTGTCTCAAAGTCAACTAATTTGGGATCTTAACTATATCTAAGAAATCCCTTTAATTCTGCCTACATTCAAAGGGAGGGGATAATCCAGGGGGTGTAAACCAAAACATAGGAATCCTGGGAGCCAGTTCCGAATTTTGCCTACCTCAGTGGTTTTGCTGATAGAAGATATGTGACTAGGAGAATCCAAAAGGAAGAAAAACATGCAAATACCCTTACTTCCTTGTTACAAAGAATTGTATGCAATAATTTTGAAACACTAAAATATATAAAATATTTTAAATTATTTTTCCATCATTCTTGTATAATATAGTCAGTAGCCTAAATGTTTCAAGATACACAGGTATCTGAAAGTCTTAGTTCATGCCCAGTAAACTCTATACACCAAATTGGATATCTCATTATCTGCTTGATTATGGAAATGAAAATTCTCCATTAAAGGATCAAAAATCAAAAAGGTTGCTCTGTTAAGTTCTAATCTTCTTTCTGAAAAGAAGCATCTATTTAAATAATATAATGATAATAATATATTATACAGATTCATATTCCCTTGACTTTGCCTACAGAAAACTCTAACTCATATTTCTCCTTATCCATTGAATCTTCACAAGCCTCTTATATTTATTTTTTACCCCTTCATCTAGTTCTCATCTAATTTCCAGAGTAGTGCATATTTGTGAATTGTTCAATTATTTACAAATACACAGATGATACATGCACCTCTTTTATTGCACACTATCTTACTGGGAAATGTCAAAACTATATTTTAAAATAGAAATTACATCTTCTGAAGTAGAGAGACTAATTGTTGAAACACCATACAAGAATGAATGCAGTTTGGGACTTCATGATAGGTGAGTTCTGAGAAAGTTCTTTTTATGAGTTGGAGGGAGTCCCATCCATTGGGCTGAGAATGGTATATGGGCAGTAACTCAATGTATCACGTAGCTGACAAAGAAAAGCAGTAACCATTGGGACTTTAGAAAATGGAACAGTATGGTGTTTGAATCACCTGAGAAGACAGGAGGAGGTTAGCAAAAGGAAAGTTTTTTTGAGAAAAAGCATGTTCATGTGTATAAAAACACAAGGTAGAAGTCAATCTACTTAAAAATAATTGCCAAAATGTTCATATTGGAAAAAAGAATATTGATCAAGATCAGGATTCTACTTCAGTTAGTCCAGTAAGAAGGGTGCCTTGCTATTAAATTCCAGAAGATTTCCAAAGGTGAAAAATAAAGCTAGAGGCTAAAATTAGGTTTTCCACAGGTGTGGGTCAAATATCACCCTTAAAGAGGAATTAGAAAAAATTAAAGTACAAGGCTAGGACTGAATAACAAAAAATCTTTAAATCGATTTGTTTTATAAAATAAAACTATATTTTCTAGTACCAAAATTAATAACACTATGGCTTATTAAATTATTGAACACATTTTTAATTATCAGAAAATGATTCAAAATAAAATAGTATGTCAGGTTATTTCAATAAGGTATATGTTTAAAGGAACAGGAATAAAATAAAAAATATTTTTTATTAAGTTATCCTCAAATCTTATAAAAATCTTTATTTTGGAGATTATTCAAAGATTTTGAAAAGAATAACTTTTTTAAAGAAAGAGCTTTTTACTTTTATGACAATAAAAATATTTGGAATAGTAATTTTTAATTGTTCATAAGAGATTTTGATTTGCTTTATAAATATATGACTTTAAAAATCAATTAATATTAAGTATTAGCCAGGATATTTGTTTAATTTCAGAATACACTGAAGAAACTACTTCTTATTGTGATGTGGCACTTTATAGATCTTCTATTCACATTCTATCTCTTATAATTTCTTGGCAGTTAAATACAAGTTTGATAATATGTAAAAGCTATACCAGCTAGTGCCGTGCATTTGTAATTAACTATGTAATTTTAAGTGATCAAAATATTGTCCATGACTATGCTTAATTAAAATCTAAAAATTAATTATATTAATATATGCTAAATTTATTAGTGGTTGTGCCTAGGTAGCTAGGAATTTATTATCGTGTTTATATAGCCATCTGTTCTAATTCCATATCCAAAGTTATTGGACATTATCCAAAAATGTGTAGCTATTGTAGACCTAAAAAATGTTAGCTGAATTATTTTACTAAACAAATAAAAATGTAAAATAGAGCACTCTTTTAGAGTAGAAAAAAATATAAACTAGTAAATGAATTTGGGCTATTCATCTACAAGACCAGTTTCCCTGAAATTATCTTTAGGGGAAAATCTCATATTCGTTTAATTGCATATAACAAGAGTGTAAAAAAGGGGAAATTAGTAAACATCTTTTTCTCAACTCTTTAGTTTTAGTTTCAAAGTTTAAGTTTCACACTCATAAAATCTGCATGTTCTTTGGGTACTTGATATCACGTTTAAATATTCTGAAGTAAGATTATGAAAAGACTATTATTTAACGTAAATGACTAGTCTTCATCCCTATGAGTTTCCCTGTGTTTTGATCATCATTGTCATTTTCTGACCATCTGTTTATTCCGTCACATTAATTGAGGATATTAGCCCCTGTCTTCTTCCCTCTCCTTTTTAAGTACCATCATTCTTCCTTAATGATTATAGTTTCTATGAGAATAGCCTCTATTAGCATTTATTACTTTTAAGGTCAATCTCTCTATTTGTGAGCATTAAACAGGAAGTGGTAATCTTGCTCAGCCTCACTCTGCCACCATCTCCGTGCATGTTAGTCAGGATCCAACCTCTATGAGGTAGAAACCACACAGTAATTTGAAGAGTTTAACATAAAGAACTATTGACTATAGGAACGGATTAGAGTAATGAGGAATTGGCTACTGAGAAGTAAAGAGAACTCTAAAGAACACAGGAATAGCGTGTTGATGTGCAGCTACTACCCTTAGAGCTGAGATAGAACACCCATGGAAGAGGATACTCCAGGACAAGATCCAGACCTTGTTGAGGAAGCACAGCCTTGGCCATTGAGTGGCAAATTCACAGGGCCGCTGCCTGAAGAAATTTCTGGAAAAGTGTCCTCCAGAATTTGCCATAAGTCAACCCCTTAAAGTGTTAAGGAAATCTCCCCACAGGGAGATGTATTATCAGAGGGACTTCTTTAGGAAACTACCAAAAGGGGATTTGCATTTGAGTATTATTACCCAAAAAACTATGGAATACAATAATGATTTAGGTTATTGAAATTCTTTGTAAACTAAAATGTTGAAAAAACTAAAGAGGGCAGAATGTATGATCTACTTGAGCGTATTTCAAAATTAACCAATACAGAAAACTATAATCTGACTGTCTATACAGCATAAAAACCAAGTCCTCAATTTTTCCTGTCAATCAATAAATCAGTCATTTCTATGTACTCAAACGGCATTTTAAAAAATTGTTATGTAATTACATCAAAGTCATCAAATAACTATCATATAAACAGGGAATTAGATGACATTAAAAAAAGACAATTATGTAACAAAATACAAAGATTTCAGGAGACATCACTCTCATTAAAGTTTAAAAGTCTGAAAGTAGGAAAATAAAATAAAATTGCATTTAGTTGACTTTCTACTTTTTTTTATCCTTTGGTCTTAGTTTAGACTATATTGTTTCATAACTTCAATATATTTGACCCTAGCTCCGAGGTGGGAGTTGGCGAGATGAGAAACTTCAAACCGTGATTTTGAAACCCCCAGTTCAAATGCTCTGGGGTGATACTGTGAAGAGACTATCCTTAAAATAAATGATTTGATCTTCAATCAAGAAAAGTGTTAACTTCCTGGAAAGATTTCAGTTTCCTGCTCTGAAGTACTCAATTTAGCAATTTCATCAACTTTCACTTAACCATGTTATTGAAGAGAAACAGAGGCATGAATAATCTAAAAGTACAGTTAATTTTAAAGGAATATATATGAGATGATTTTCTGCAGTAGGTTTAACTTTCTAGTTATGTTGTATCTAAGCTAATAGTAACATTAGTTTTTCTTCCTCAGGGTGTAATAATTGGTAGCTAAGTAAAACGATGTGATAAGGGAGAGCCAAGCACTTTTGTTAGTTAACATGAAAATATTTTTAAGCAGTACATGCATATGTGATTAGTTGAAAATTGCTGATAATAAAGAAAGCTTGCTGTGTGTGAAAAGCTGGAGAATCAAAACAACTGACCCTACGTTGTGAGATAGACTGGACTAAATACATATCCACACTAGCGACGTGGATAGACTCTACTAGCCAACCTTCCATGAGTCAATGTATTTAACAGCATTTTGTAAATTACATAGAATTACATAAATACATGAATTGGAGGTTATCAAATGTTACTTTTTTGGTGTGATGCATGAACTTTTCTTAATTTCCATTATTATATGCGTAGAAAGCACCTTTTTTAATGTTATTTTTTCCATGCTGTCTATTTTCTTATTTCCCATTTGATCAGGTAGGCAAGTTCTGTGATTTTCTTTATCTCAAAGAATGATTCTAGTACAAAATTGTTTCCAAAAGCCCAGCCCTACAAAATAATAAGGTTGGCAAGAGATAGTTTCCTATAAATTAAGAAGAGAAACTTTGGATGTAGAGCAAAAGAGGGCATGAGAGAATGGTTTGGGAAAAGTCAAGGAATATGAGGCATACGAAGAGGTCGTTGAGGAATTTCCAGCTCATACCAAATCAACAGAAAGCTCAATCTGCTGAGACAAGTAAGTGTGGAGAAACTACACTAGCTAATGGGAAAGGCACAGTCTAATAACCAACAACAACAAATGTAACCACCTTGAGAAAGCTCTAGAGAAACTGAAGCCTTTCTAGGAACAGTGTATGTAGTGGCCTGGTGTCTGCAAAACTTGATTTGAAGAAGAGAGAGACTACTTTTGAAGAAATAGTTTTAGTACCATTGCTTTCTTATTGACTGACTGTATCTTAGCAATTAGAGGCAATAGAAAAAATATCAGGACAAAACCTACACTCTATGCATGCGTGAAATTGATGGAAACTATTGTGGCTTGACCAGTCATTCACAGTCATTGATTTTTCACCCCGCCCCCAAGATCACTAAGTTTACCAACTGCCAACTCCAAATGTTTCTCAGAGTCATGATCATGGATATATAAAAATGTAATGCATGATAAAGGTGGTATCACAAATGCATGCAGAAAGAGCAGATTGTTTATTAGATAAGGTTGAGAAAATTGGCTCATTAAATGGAGAAAAATAAACTTGGATCTCTACCTAACTCCACATAGAAAGGTGGACTCCAGATGGCTTAAAACCTTAATGAAAAATAATCCCATAAATTCAACAAACAAAAAAAGTTAACTATCATTTTTACTAAGAAACAATGAAGCATGTCTTAAACAAGATTTTGAAAGCACTAGCCATGAAACAAAGAAAACAAAAAGATGAGAGAGTGATGGCATTCAATCAAGATATTAGGACAAAAAGATAAAGGGAGAAAGTGCATAAAACTGATAAGGATTAACATTTAGCAGGTAGAGATTTTACTAAAATATACTAATGACTATAAATCAATTGATAGCACTCCAAATAGGAAAATGAACCAAGGAGACAAATAGGCAATGTACAGAAGAGAAAGCTCATAAGATAAGAAATACATGAAGATATTTTGTAATGTATTAGGAATAAGATAAAGGAGAGTGAGAATACTTAGATATCCCATTAACTCTTATCAATAGAACAATTCCAGTTCTGTGAGTTATGGGGATGCAGAGTCGCTGGTGTCCTGCTGGTGTAGCTATTCTTAAGAGCAGTTGATTCCACGTGGTTAAATAAATCTACATAACTATTAATACAGGAATTAAATTTTGAGTATATGAGCCCAAGATATTTTCATATAAGTCCATTGAAAGTATGTACAAGGACTTATACAACTTTTGTCTATCCTTAGAAGAATGAATAATTTAAATGTGGTCAAGGCATGTCATGAAATAGTATGTATCAGAAGCAACTAGCTAGTTATACACATAATAACATAGATTTATGTTAAAACCCTAGCACTGAGGAAACAAAATAGAAGCAATAGAGTGAAATATATGCCTTAATCTTATGATAATAAATTCAACCTGTGTGCACTAAAACAACAAGACCTACTTTCTAACCATACACACAGCTGAAAATATTCACAGAAGACAGAATAGGTTTTTATGGGGAGAAGGTGAGAAAGAAGAATGTGGGTAAAGCAAAAGACTCAGAGAGAACAGAGTCAGGTGAGGTATCAGTGATGGGCAACAGGTAATAATAACATCAGAGAAAGCTGAAACCTCTGGGAACTGAATTGATTTCTACAGGCTGCTCAGCCTTCTCATGAGTCTACCTTATCCTTTGTCTCCTAAGGGTGTTCTTGTCTGTTTTTAAATTTTACCAAATCAGCAGCTGGTGGTTTTCTTGGTACCTATCCAGCAGAAAAGGATGATTGATGTCCTGTGACCTTGCTTGGGGCCCTGAGCTGCTGCATGAAAACCATGTGAATTCCCCCAGACACCCAACACATCAGTAAGAAATTGAAAATTGTGTGAGCCTTGGAATCTAGTGAGAGTTAAAGTGGTTGTGCATACATAAGAAATATCCACACCTGAACTTGAGCATTGGCTTTGTAAACTGGATGGAAATAGCTTAAGCCCTTAGAAAAATATATAATGATTCAAAATCATTTGATATGCTTTCTAGGTTAGTAATTACATCTTTCAATAGCAACAAGTAGTAGTTTGGAAAAGAATGAGTGAACTCAAGTACACCAAATCTTAACTGATGAAAAAAGTCAAACCTACCAATATAACATATATATATATATTCATATTAAATTAATTGGTATATAAGTTAATTGGTGGAAAAAACTAGCAACATCTGAATAGAGCTAGGAATTTATTTTTTTTCTTTTTCTGGCTCCTATATATATATACATGTATGGTGCAATATACATATTTTGATATTTTCAAAAAATTTTTGATACATTATCAAATTTGAAGATATTTGTCAATCAAGTAAATGTTAACACACACTGTTTTAAGCACAAGTAAAGTTAAATATGTTTTTACTTTTTTTTTGAGACAGTGTCTCACTCTGTAGCCAGACTGGAGTGCAGTGGCGTGATCTTGGCTCACTGCAACCTCCACCTCCCAGGTTCAAGCGATTCTTCTGCCTCAGCCTCCCGAGTAGCTGTGACTACAGGTGCCTGCCACCACGCCCAGTTAATTTTGTATTTTTAGTAGAGATGGGGTTTCACTATGTTGGCCAGGATGGTTTTGATCCCTTGACCTAGTGATCTGCCCACCTCGGCCTCCCAAAGTGCTGGGATTAAAGGAGTGAGTCATGGCGCCCAGCCTCTTTTCACTTTTTATTGGGCACTTGACACGTTTTTCAGTGATTTTTTTGTTCACTTTGAGTTTTTAATTTCAAGATCTCTGCTACTCTGCCTTTTCATTTTATATAATAATGTGGTATAATTTACAATAAGGCATATACTAAAACATAATTGTAAGCAAGAAGCACAGTCCAATATGGTCTTGCTTTCTGTTTGTTTTTTTTTTCTAATTATTTTGAATTCATTTCAAAGTTACAGTAAAAAATTAAGAAAAGTTAAAAAATTTCATATATCCTTCATACAGATAATCCATTCAAGTTTTGAAAACTATACCAATAATGTATTTTACTTCAAAAATGTCTAACCCAAGATCATCTGCTGCACTTAGATGTCATTTAATCCAGAAAAATTCTTCAGTCTCTCTTGACCTTAATGTCCTATACATTTTTGAAGATAACAGAAAAGTTGTATATTAGATTATCTTTTAATTTGGATTTATTTGATACTTCTTCATGATTAGATTTAGATTATGCCTTTGGGGCATAAATATCACAGGAAAACTGCTGTATTTGTGTCATTGAATCCTAAGAGTTGCCATGCAATGTCAATTTTTCTCATTATTTGTGATGTTTGATTTAATTACTTGAAGTGACATCAGCAAAGATTCTTTTCTGTAAAATTACTTCTTTTTCTTTGTAAATAAGTAAGCAGTCTGGAGGAGACACATGGAGACTCAGTAGATATCCTATTTCATACTCAGGTTCTAGTAACCTTTTAGCATCAATTGATATTACTTACCTGAATGTAATTATTGTAATGATGCTTATCAAGGGTGATTTTCTAATTTTATATTTTTTCTATGTTTATTTTAGGCATACTACTGTAATGCAATTTTTCTCCTCCCATTCTTTCATTCGTTTATACTGGGGTGTTCTTGTGGATTCTCATTTTATTCAATGTAATATAAAGGTGTGTATGTATGTTAGGGGAGTGCTTGTACACACACTGTACTCATAATCATTATTTATTTTGACACTCTAATTTTTCAGTTCATCCAGTAATCAGTACAGCCTCTTCAAACTGGTTTCCATGTCCTGAAAATATGCCATTAATTCTTTGAGCATTTCCTTGCTTTCTTTTATGGCAAAATATTCCACTCTTATCTAGTTCTTTCCCTGCTCCAGTCCTAAGACCAACTTCTTCAAGGAATATTGGTTCCACTTAGAAGAGAATATTTATAGACTGAGTTCTGAGTTCTTAGTATTCTTATTTCTACAGGGAATTTGCTAGTCCCAGGCCCTGTCAGTGGATAAACTTAGAAAATATATGCATGCATATGCATATACATGAGTACACCTATACAAACACACATACACAGACTTTTACATCTGCAATTATGTTTTTTAATCCATTAGTTCACATTTATACTTCCAAGTTCAATCTAATACTGCAGGATTTATTTTCTTGCATGTGCCATTTTCATATTTGAATATTTTTCTCCAAGTGTGAAATTTGGCTCCAGTTTTCCTCAATGTATTTATTTAATCCCCCTGTATCTAATTCCCGAAACTTGCTGGACCTACGCCTCACTTATTTCTGCTTAATGGTTATTTGACTAATTACAAAGGAAGGAAGGAAGGAGGGAATGAAGGAAGGAAGGAGGGAAGGAAGGAAGGAAGGAAGGGAAAGGAAAGAAGGGTGATGAATTTTAACCAATGTGTCTATCAATGTAAACTTCATTTCAATGAAGATATAGAACATTTCTCTCATTCCAATAAGTTCTGTCCTGCTCCTTTTCAGTAAACTCTTCATTACAGTTAAATCACTATCCTAATTTCTATCAGCACAGCTTAGTTTTATCTGTTCTAGAAATTCATCTTAATTGGATCACACAGTATGTATTTCTTTGTGCTTGCTTTGTTCCCATCTGAACATGATTATTTTAAGATTCATCATATCGTATGTATCACTATTTCATTTCTTACTCTTTCTAAGTTATATTACATTTTATAACTACTACACAATTTCTTTATTCATCCATTCCTCATCAACTGAGTTATTTCAGTTTGGGGTTAGTAGAAAAAAGTTGTCATGGAAATTTATACAAGTCTTTTGCATAAATATATTTTTATTCCTCTTGGGTAAAATACCTGGAAGTATAAGTGTGGGTCATATAATAGGGGTATTTTTGTTTCTTAAGAAACCTGGAAATATTTTAATAAGTGGTTGTACCATTTTACACTGCTACCAAATATACCTGATGACACTTTTATATGAAGGAATATATTTTGATATCAATATATGGATGTCTATTCTTATAAAAACATTCATTCTAATCAATCATTTCCAATATGTGTGTTAATAATATTTAGAACCTTCTAAGAATATTTATTAAATATTATTTCCTCAGGGAGTGAAGATAAGCCCTTTAGAGATTGAAAAATGAATGGCACAACAAATTTGCAGGATAAACTCATGAATAGACATACAGTGACTTAATCTGTATAATGCTGTAATCACTGAAGATTTGAAGAAAGGCGTTCTCTCTCTATTTATTTCTCTATTCCCACATATCCAATGGGAACTACTAGGTGACCAAAGTGTTTCATCTGGAAAATTATTTAAAATTAAAGACTAAAATAAAAAATAGCATGTTGATCTGATATCACATATTTAATAGTGTATGAAGTGCTAATCTTTCCTCACCAGTGCTTCCCAGTGTGAATTTCTGCTTGCCTTATTATTTATTTTTATGGTTTACCTGAGCATTATATAATGCCATATTGAAAAAGTTCTATTTTCTTCAAACATTCATCTAAGCCATAATTAATTGATTTGTTCCTGTATTAAGGAGAAACTTTCTTTCCGATGAGGCATAAACTATAAACTCATTTTTCCATAATTGACAAGATTGTGATAATACATTTAAAGAATCTTAAATTAATTTTACAGAATTAATATTTATATGTTTACTTCTGTTTGTCTCACCACACATCAAAAATTTACCATAACAGAAAAGCAATTAAAATAAAAGAGCAGCAGAATTAGAGGCTATAAAATTCTCATAAAATAGTAACATTTGCAATGTGAAATATTATATACAATTCTGGATAATTTTAGTGTTCTAAGACATTATATATTATTAAACAGGAAATAGCCTCAAGCATGTACATTTTGATAATGAAGATATATGTAAAATAAATACTTTATAACCATACTTTATCTTAGTAATTATACACAGCATTAATAAAAGAAAATAATTAAGTATAAACATACTAAAATGGTGGTCTGGTTATGCATTTGTTAAGTAGAACTGATTTATTTTCTATTATACGCATTTAAACTAATATTTAGCAGCCTCATTTACCTTTACAAAACTAAAACTCACTATTGTAAGAGAAACATTTTCATAAATCTATTGATCTCTACTTATTTTAGAACAAACCCTTGTATAGAGTGAAGAATACAAAAGTAAGTTTGACATGCTCTGCTCAGTCAGTTATACACACTAGCTTTGCCATGATACTCAGTGAAAAATACTCTTAGGTAAACCTTTATTTAATTGGAAAAAGTACTCCTCCTCTTTATTTTTTACTAGGAAACATATGTCTCAACAATTATCAACCCATGTCTCTTATTCTTTGACATTAACTACATTAAATTTTGGCAATATATTTGATAAAATACAGAACAAGCATTCTTACTATTATAAGCATAGCATTTATTAATATAAACTAGTAAAAGAGTATGTAAGAAAAATACTATAAGAAAGAACACAAATATTTGTATAATATTAGTATTTTATGACTACTCGGGAAGCAAATAATGTAGATTATAAGATTGCAGCAGATAGCTCATATCCCCCTTCTTCTTCTGTTTTGTATTTTACAACATAGCTTTCAGGTATTAGTTTTACTGAGTAAATAAAAAACAGATGAGACAAATTAATGAAAACAAGGCTCTAAGTTCCAATAAATAGATTAAATAAAGAGCCAACTAAAGAGAAATAATATCACTTGTTCAGTTCATTCATAGGGATACAGCAAAACTTCACAATAGCATTATACACAAAAATCTTGACATTACCAAAATTTGCTCGTATTATAATATTAAGACTCTACTGTACATATTACAGCATAGTTAAGCCATCTGGGTAACTTAATTATATCTCAATGGTCTAAGAAATATTTACTGCTAAAAACATTTATATTTTTTCTTCTATCGAAGTATAAGACAAATTAGTGTATCACTTTTTTAAAAGAAAAATGTAGAAGTGTGAGGAGGCAGAACTGAGGTATTTACATACATTTTCATAATATTTATGTGAATTTATAGTAAATATAAAGTAAGAAAAACTTGACACAATACTAACTGAAAATTACTTCAGTGTTTTGTGTTTTATTGTGTATGGAAAAAAAGAAGAAACAGTAACAAATCTAAAAGTGACACACATGAAGAATGCTTATTGGAAAACAAATTATCCTAGAAGCTAAATAAATGTTCAGGAAAATACTTTTTCTTAATGATAAAGGTAGTTTTTAAAAAGCAATAAGATAATCAAAGAAGAGTTGCAAGTTAACAATGATTGATGATAAAATACATAAGAGGGCAAAGAAAAGTGAGTTAGTGATTTAAAAAATGGAAGGGAAAGTTGCTCTAGGAAATAATTATAGAAATCAAAATCATTTGGTGTATTGAATGATAATATTAAGTTTGCCTAAAAACATTCTGAAAACTATAAGACAGTTTTGAGAAAAGTATAACATAAAATGGACAAGAAAACAGTGTGTATATTGATATAGAAAGCCTTCGAAAATACAGTATTAAACAAAAGTAAGTAGTCTATTATTATTCTTTGATACAATAATTTTACTAAATATGTATTAAAAAGTTATTCATATGCATAAGTACATATATATTCAAGATATATGCACATATACATATGTAATTCTTCTAAATATGGATATGGGCTTAGATAAAGTAGGCCCTACTCTGCACACACAATTTCTGTAATGACGAAGTTAAAAAAAAGTTAATGTAATATTAAGTTAATGCTGAAAAAATGTTAAGTCATTCTCTACTCTTATGTTTCTTCCAGTAGTATGATGCCTCTGGCTTCCCTCTATCACACGTCTTCTTGTTGAGTAAAGGTTTTTCATAAATGTGAGCGTGGAAAAAGAAACCAGGTATGTCCACATAGATAAGTCCCTTCCCCCTCACCTCTCTGGACTATGGCTGACTGCACAGGTCATAGGTTCTTAAATTCGTTATACTTTGGGTTGCCAATAGCCAGTATTAACAGGTCTTTCCTCTAGAAAGTGGAAAGAAATATTTTTTTAAAAAATTACTAGCTATTATGTAATACAATTTTTTTAAATGAATAATTTCTAATTGTTTGCTTTCACGAAAATTTTTTAAAAAGCTTTAATTTTTAAAGCTAAATAAGTATGCTATTGTTGGAATTTTTACAAAACAATTTAAAAAAAGGAATGATAATTTTATAAAAATTTTGTTCCCATATACTTAAGTGAGAAAGAGTTTCTCACTTAACACTATACAACAAACAATAGGGATAAAATGAAACATGGTACTAAAGGATGAATATTGTCTTATTTAGGATTAAATAATATCTATCCACAGACAATAACCAATTACAATAATTAGCAAACATATTTGCCCAGTAAGGAATTCAGTTACAGTAAAAGTTTCCTTATTTTTAATTTTTGTTTGCTTGAGGAATTATTTACTAGTAATCTTAATAAATTCTCATTTGTGACTAAAAACTTTAACTTAGAACCATAGAGGCCAATATTTTTTTAAAAATAAATTATAATATTTAATCCACATTTTTGCAGAAAGTTATAATAATTAAATCAATATAACATTATAAAGCATGAAATATATTACAATAAACTCTTTGGGTGTGATGAAATAAAAATATACATCAAATATTTATGAATAAACCAAAATTTCTCTTGGAGATGAGCTTTTTGATGTATTTCAAAATGTTTACTTATAGGTTTCAAAGTGTTGTATTAACAGTGTAATGTAATAGTATTTTAAAACATTTATATTTAAAACATGTTGAAATGACTGTTTACATTTAAATTCATATAAAAACTGTAGGAAGTAAAGTGAAAAAATATGAGAGAATATATGCTTTCTCAAATAATTTTTAGTGGAAAGCATAAGCCAAAAGACATGCAGTTATTTTTTATTTTAACTTTTTGATTATGAATACGTAATAGTTGTACAAATTTATGGAGTACATGTGATATTTTGACACAAGCATGCAACGTATAATGATCAAATCAGTGTAATTGGCGTATCTATCACTTCAAGCATGTACAATTTGTTTCTGTTAGGAAAATTCCAATTACATTCTTTTTTTTTATTTTGAAGTACGCAATACATTATATTGTCATCCTATTGTGGATACAGTCATCCTATTATGCAACCAAAACACTAGATTTTATTCCTTCTATCTAACTGTAGTTTTATACCCATTAACGATCTTAACTTTATCCCCTGCTTCACTGTTTCCCAGCCTCAGGTAACCACCATTCTACTGTGTTATCTTCATGAGTCCAATTTTGTTTTCTGAGCTGCCACATATTAGTGAGAAAAATGCAGTATTTGTCATTCTGTGCTTGGCTTATTTTACTTAACACAATGTCCTCCAGTTTCATTCATGCTTTTATAAATGACAGGATTTAATTTTTTTATGGCTGAATCTTGCATTTTGTATTGGAATCACATTTTCTTTATCCCTTTATGCCTCCATGGACACTTAGGTTGAGTTCACATCCTGCGTACTGTAAATAGTGCTGCATAGGAGTGCACATAACTCTTCAATATACTGATTTCCCTTTCTTTGGGGTATATACACAGCAGCAAGATTGTGGATCATATAGTAGTCCAATTTTAATTTTTTGGGTCACCTCCATATTCGTTCTCCATAGTGGTTTTACCAATTGACATTTCTACCGACAGCGTACAAGGGTTTTCTTTTCTCAAAATCTATACCAGCATTCGTTATTGCCTGTTTTTTTAAGCCATTTTAATTGAAATGAAATAATATCTGATTGTAGGTTTAATTTGCACTTATTTAACGATTAATTGTGCTGAGCATTTTTTTAGGTACTCTTTGGCTATTTGTATGTCTTCTTTTCAGAAGTATCTATTCGGATTGCCTACTTTTTAACTGG